>NC_047016.1:3763263-4401940 GCF_902652985.1 Pecten maximus
CGTGTAAGTAATACATTCATCATACGTCCTTACAGTAGCGTCGTGTAAGTAATAAATTCATCATACATCCTTACAGTAGCGTCGTGTAAGTAATAAATTCATCATACGTCCTTACAGTAGCGTCGTGTAAGTAATAAATTCATCATACATACTTACAGTAGTGTAGTGTATGTAATAAGAACATTACAGCTCAATTCCTCGGTTTGTTTTTATAGATGTCACAAATTGATATACTATTCTTGATTGGATATACTTTTATCACTATGTGTATGTAAACAGCTTTCACCAGATCTCACATTAGGAATGTGTAACAGGTTTTAAGGAATGTGTAAAAGCTTCTCAGGAATGTGGTACAGTTACATTTGATCAGATGAAAACTGAGATCTATGGGGTAAAAACTGATCCCAAGAGTGGTCGTATTGAATGAATAGTTTATGTATTTAGCCAATATCTGTGTTCATTTAAAATATAGATTATGGGTGATACTTAACTAGATATAGATAATATATAGCCTGTGTAAAATATCTAAATATTTGTTAAATGTAGACATTGTTGGATATGTTCATTCTCAATCCCAACACTAAAGTATATGATATATGCATACAATATCACTTCATATCATTACAAAAGAAAACAAATCTACAAAATAAAGTTCAGTTTCATTTTTTATGCCTTCATATGTATTTTTTCAATGATAGTTAACTTTTTAAAAATTATTAATGAAGTCCTGATGAAATTGTAGACATAAAGATAATGGAAATGTATCAGTTTTGTGACATTATACAAAGTATATTAGATGCATGTATTGTAGATATAAACACTCGTAGATGATAGATATATATGTATCATGATGAAGGGATTAGTACTTTATGTAAATAATTAAGGTTAATTTTATTTACCTCAGAAAAAAGTTATTTAAACAACTATATTAAGAGTAATTTTAACTTCTGTATAAAGGGTAATTTTAAATTTCTGTATAAAGAGTAATTTTAACTTTAATTCTGAATAAAGGGTGATTTTAAATTTCTGTATAAAGGGTAATTGTAACTTTACTTCTGTATAAAGGGTAATTTTAACTTCTGTATAAAGGGTAATTTTAACTTCTGTATAAAGGGTAATTTTAACTTCTGTATAAAGGGTAATTTTAACTTCCGTATAAAGAGTCATTTTAAATTCCGTATAAAGAGTCATTTTAACTACCGTATAAAGAGTCATTTTAACTTCTGTGTAAAGGGTAATTTTAACTTCTGTATAAAGGGTAATTTTAATTTCTGTATAAAGGGTAATTTTTAATTCTGTATAAAGGGTAATTTTAACTTCTGTATAAAGGGTAATTTTAACTTCTGTATAAAGGGTAATTTTAACTACCGTATAAAGAGTAATTTTAACTTCTGTATAAAGAGTAATTTTTACTTCTGTATAAAGGGTAATTTTAACTTCTGAATAAGGGTAATTTTAACTTCTGTATAAAGAGTAATTTTAACTTCTGTATAAAGGGTAATTTTAACTTCTGTATAAAGGGTAATTTTAACTTCTGTGTAAAGGGTAATTTTAACTTCTGTATAAAGGGTAATTTAAATTCTGTATAAAGGGTAATTTTAACTTCTGTATAAAGGGTAATTTTAAATTCTGTATAAAGGGTAATTTTAACTTCTGTATAAAGGGTAATTTTTAATTCTGTATAAAGGGTAATCTAAATTCTCTATAAAGGGAAATTTTAACTTCGGTATAAAGGGTAATTTTAACTTCTGTATAAAGGGTAATTTTAAATTCTGTATAAAGGGTAATTGAAATTCTGTATAAAGGGTAATTGAACTTCTGTATAAAGGGTAATTTTAACTTCTGTATAAAGGGTAATTTTAACTTCTGTATAAACGGCAAATGTAACTTCTGTATAAAGGGTAATTTAAATTCTGTATAAAGGGTAATTTTAACTTCTATTTGAAGAGTAGTGTTATTTACTGTATAAAGAGTACTTTATAGATGATTTTAACTGCAGGTCTGACGAGTCATTTTAACAGATTTATAATGGGTAATTTAAACTGCCATTACTTTACAAATAGTAATTACAGTACTGAGGGTAATTAAACTACTGTGTGTTGGGTGATTTTATCTGCTGTATAAGATAAATACTATATCGAGCGTATTTTAACTACTCTACAAAAAGTCATTTTAACTACTGTTCGGAGATAATGTAAACAACTCTATCAACGGTAATTTTAACTACTGTATAAATGATAATTTAGCTACTTCATCCAGGGAATTTAACTACTGTATCAAGGGTAATTCTAACTACTCTACACACAGTAATTTTAAATACTCTATCGAAGTTTGTTGACTAATGCATCGAGGGTAATTTAAACTACTGTATAAAAGATAATTTAACTACTTTATCAAGGGTATTTTCACTACTCTACACAGAGTAATTTTAACTACTGCATCGGAGGTAATATCAACTACTATATCAGGGGTAATTCTAACTACTGTGTCGAGGATGATTTAACTACTTTATCGAGAGTTATCTTAACTTCAGTATCCAGAATAATTTAACTACTAAACCGAGGGTAATTTTAACTACTCTACAAAGAGTAATTTTAACTACTTTATTGAAGGTTATGCTAACTAATATATCAGGATAATTTAACTACTTTATCGAGGTTAGTTTAACTACACTATATCGAGGGTATTTTGACTGCTCTATAAAAAGTAATGTTTACTACTGTTTTGAAGGTTATGTAAACTGTTCTATTAAGAGCAATGTTAACTACTGTATAAAGGATAATTTAACTACTTAATCGGGGATAATTTTAACTACGGTATCAAGGAGTGTTTAACTACTTTATCGAGGGCATACTAATCACTCTACAAAGAGTAATTTTAACTACTGAATCGGAGGTGATTAAACGACTGTTTCAGGCGTAATTTTAACTACTGTACAAAGAGTAACTTTAACTACTGAATCAAAGGTTATGTTAACGAGGGTGATTAAACAACTGGTTCTAGGAGAATTTTAGCTATTCTGCAAAGGATAATTTTAACTGCTGTGTTGAAGGTAATGTCAAGGACTAATTGGACTACTGTATCAAGGGTTATTTAAACTACTCCATCGGGGGTAAATTGAACAATTAACTGTATCGAGGGTAAGTTTAATATTGTATCAAGGGTAATTCTAACTTCTTTATTGAGGATAATTTTAACTGCTGTATCGAAGTTAATTTCAACTACTGTATAAAGGCTAATTTGAATATGGTATTGATGATAATTTAAAGTACTGTATCGGGGGTCATTTTAACTGCTCTATAAAGGGTAATTCATTTAACTACTGTATAAAGGTAATGGAGTACATATATAAAAAAAATGTTTCAATAGCATTGCTAGTCATATAAGACGATCTTATGAAAACTGGGCGTGATGATAGAAATCCTTAGTGTATCCGTCCTCTTAGATTTTAATGTGTGTTTAATCAACTCATCATACATATTAATAGCATATATATCAAAAGGCATTTGTAATGGTAAAGTTAAAAGTTTATAAAGCAATTTCATTTGGATTTGAATGCTTCAATGATTGATTTGCAATATATTTCAATTCTTCTATCCATTCATCTATTTACTGATCCCGTAATTTCTTTATGTTATGGTTTTTAATATATTTGGTAACAATATTACACAAATGATTTGTAGATTTGTCATATTAAACATTCTTGTTTGGTTTGTAGCAATATGTTAATGTAGACAAGTAGATTTGTAAGGTTTAGATAAGTTTTATACCACATCTTTGTAACATACTACATTACCTTTCATTTGTTGTTTTTTTGTAAGGAAGGGAAGTAACTCTAATCTAAAATATTGTCTATACAATATGTGTAATACTAAAGATAATTTGAAAGCTTTGTCTTCAGATACATACAATTCTGAGCAATATTTTACAGGAACATTTTAGAAGTAACACATTAATACGTTTCTGGCACGATTTGTATATCCCGAGGTTTTACTTTCACCGTTTGAAATCTAACTTTTTGGTGTGAAAAATGTTTAAACCAAAACGTATTTTCCCGAAAATGTTGGGATGTAGGAGATTGGATATTTGAATAGATAATTGATTTTGTATGATCAGTATTTGAAGTTAGAGTTACGTCTCCATATTTGCATATACGTATTTATTGTGTAGAGATCTTCATTACTGTTTGTTTGAGTTATACATGTAAGGAATGTTGTTTGTCAGCCGAATACTCCGGAACTACGATGCGACACTGTAAGATAGAATATCAAATTGTAATTTATTAAATCAAATTTCAGACAAAGGACAAATTGTTTCTATTTGAATGGTAAAAATAATAAATGTACATTTATTAACGTCTTATTTTGATTTGAGGTATATTTTAGTAAATAAGTATTGTTTTGTTAGATTAAGTATGATACATTGTTTGCTGTTTATGTCAATGTATATCAGATGAAGTAGTTGCGTAATTTTTGTAATTACATATGTCGATGTTCATGTTATGATAACGCGGTACATTTATGGTACTGCAGTTCGAAGTGTCTGCTTATATGATGTGTCTTTTCTGCCAAAATTATCACTTTAGAAAATTCGTCGTCTTTGACATGACATAGCATTGCGATTTTATCAATGTATGAATACTTTCCTGTAAGAAAAGCTAAATAACAAGTGATAGTAGAACAGGCATTATTTCATTTTACAACACGCATTCCTTTTCAATATTAAAGACGAATAAGTCAATACCTTAAACAATTACAGTAATATATCTTAAATGGTCTGCAAAATTTAAAAAAAGATATATGATATTGAATGCATACTTATGTTTGTTTGAAATAATGATAGTTCCGTGAACCACTGTATTTTCGCTGAAGCTTGAATTTGCGAGTTATTATGCCTGTAAAACTTGCCATCAATTATATGTGATTGAGAGAATGACATCTCAGTATAAAAAAGGTGTTATGTAACATATAGTTTTGTGATTCGTTTTCTGATTTTTTCCAACCATTAAAGCTAACAAATCACTTTGCGAAAATAGAGTAAGATTCAGTCGTGTTGTGGCTTCGTTCTTTGTAAAGTGTTGATTGTGATATCAATAAAATGATTCTTTTCACCTGTTGTTTTATTACTTGTGTATGCAAACAGCAGACCTTCTTAAACCTACTGAATCAATCCTCCAATTATATCCTCCTTACTTAGAGTTGTTTTTAAGGGGACACAGACTAATTGCCCTTACATATTATTTCCCTCGCATGTTTAAATGTTTTTTCTTGTTCAAGTTAGTGGCAGTAGATTAAACAGGAGAAAGGTACAGAATTGATAGTTTTACCTTGGTATTGGTGATGTTAGTTTCTATAGTCTTTGGGTGGAAAAATGTGACAACGTTGTTGCGCTCCAGAGTAGCCTGACTGTGTGTTTAATTCAAGCAGATTCTGACAAATGGTAATGAGTTCAGATCTTAATTAGTAACCCAGACAAAGTGTGTATTCTGTGGTGAAAACAAAATCAAAATTCAGTGAGAAATATCCGCGTTAATGACTACGACTTAAGGCACACATTTTTATTCGTAATATCTGTATCTGGGACAATTTGCAGGTTTGCTCAATACAGGAAGACGTAAATAAATGCTGTAAAACAATATAAGATACGCTTGTATTCAATTTTAAGTTTTTCATTGTAGCGAGAAGTAAGTTCTCCCCAGAAGACGGTACCACAGGAAGTTCCCAAGAAAGAGATGGTTCATCGGTCGCGGTCACAAAATAATCCTGTCCAGGTCAAGGAAGCGTTCCAAAGTAGACCACCTCCACAAAAAGTGGAGAAGCCACAGAACATCGGTAAGATGTTCCCGGTAACAATGAGTTACGTCTCAATTCAGGGAAATCAAAATGGCTCAGGTGACGAACCTAGTGCGATTGCACCAGACCCACAACAACAGATGAAGAAGGCTTTTGCCAGATCTGGAACGTTTGTTGAAAGTAACAATAGCATACCAGTGATTCCTCCTGGACTGAAGATGGAGCGTTCACGAACCATAATAAATAATAATCGACGAGATTTTCGTCATCGTGGGGTAAAAATCACAATAGATCCAAGTATCTATACTAACCATACTCCAAATACTCAGAACAGTAGAGGACCACCAGATCTTACCCCTAGTGCTGTGGGTATAGATAGGCATGTCTCAAAGAGAAACTCCAACCTCAGCAGTGCCGGTACAGTCCGGACATTAGTAAATGATTTAAACTCTGTGCGACCTCCGTCCAATAGAAGTCAAGGAAGTTCTAACAATGAACCCAAGTCGGCGAATAAAACTCACTGTGATACTCATGGGGAAGTAAAACATATCAAGAATTCGGTGACATTCGCTCCCACTGAGTCTAACAGGCCGCCGACAAAAAGTGCAGTATCTAATAATGGCCATGAGCCACGGGTAGCGACAGGAGAAAGACCTGTGACATACCCAGACAGGAAGAGAGGACTCAGAGAAAATGCTCTACCCAAGCCGGAGCTTCCCAGTCAGCAGTACCTAGAGGGAACCCAGAGCTCCAGTCCCTGGGGTTCTCGTTCCCTTAACAGTCCGAGGAACTCCCAGGATCTTGGTAGATACAAATGCGACAATGCTGATATTGATGCGCTGACTAAACGGTAGGTATTCTGGTGGGGGTCGGGTTACCTGTATTTATATTATAAATATATATGATAATGCTGTGGACAGTAGAAAGGCAGGAAAATGTGTACAATGCTTTTCTTTGTACAGTTAAACCTCGATACAGCTTTCTTTATTTATTATTTTATTATTTTTACATGTCTCCAATCTCATTATTAGACCAACATTCTTTCGGGGAGTAAGGTAGCGGTATAGCCGGGTTTTACTCTGTTTCAGTAGGTAGAGACTTAATTTATTGCTATTTAGTTCTCAGCATTAATTGATATTAAAAGGAACTAAATAATGCTACACGTTCTGTTTGATCCTTACACTATTTACCAGCATTCGCGTTATGTTAAATCATTTGTCAAATGTTTGTATTGGAGAAATAGACACCCTGCAAAGATTGGGTCAAACGTTTATCAATACAATACTTACCGATGTATGCTATTTCATTTTTGACTTTGGCATAACTTATTTTAGAAATAAGAAAAATAGGATGAAAAAGCTGCAAAAGAGGTGAGGTTGTATTTGAGTTTGGATATCTTGTGTTGATTGGTTGAGATCGACTTGATGTCATGTTTAGTCATCGCAGTGTTTATAACTATCATCAGTACATCAGTGACCTCATGTTGCTCAGTGCTCGCCAGTTTTTATAAGAAATTTCTCATCTGCAAAGAAAAAAAATACAAATAATGTTTTGTAATACGTGTCTGTATTTAGTTTTACTCGTACTTACATTTCTCTGTGTTGACAGTTTGAAATAAAAAGTTAAATGAATTCGAGCAGGATTTACTATTGTGGTGATAGTATTTAACAATTTACTGCGTAAAAACAGAACCTTGGCAGAAAGGCAATGAATTTACATTGTAATGATGAATCTTAAATAGTTAACATTGTTGAAGCACCAATGAAGTTTAGTTATAAGGTTGTTTTTTATTCTGAAATTTGACTTAATTATGATATAAATATTTTAAGTTGAAAATACAAATGTATCATCACGTCACTTTGTTAAATATGGACATAGATTAAGGATGTTTGACACCTTAATATATGTAAACAAGGCATTTTGCAAATCTTGTTGAAGAAAAGGTATTTCTCCATTAACACATGTTGTTTGCGCTTCTAATTTTCTTAGTTTAGAGGGTTTTTGAGATATTGTTTAAAATTAAATCAAATTCAGTTTGCATGTGCCTTTCAATAAAATAGTTTGATATGAATTATACAGTAATGTTTGTGTTGTGGTGACGATTTTTAGCCCTGGCAAGTGTTCAACTTACATATTTGAACCAGGACAGTAAAATATGAACAGATACTTATTACTTATTCAAAAGCGTGTCAAAACAGTAACTAGACTCACAAATATGATCCATTGAAAATTTTGATTTTTTAATTTGTAGTTTTAGCATTTACAAATCAAAGGGTCATTTAAGCGGAGATATAAAGCAAATAATGTGCTAAAAACAAAATGTTATCTAAAAAACGTAGGTTAAACATATTTCGTATTGGGTATTTACTTGCATGTGCATTGGAAATTTACTAATGACAGAGGCTCATTGATTTCTTTTTTAAAAGGTGTCAACAAATGACAATTTACTCATACATCATAATGGATTTATCGTATATCGCAGATTCAAATTTGGAGCTTTCGTATAATAATTTTTCGATTCTAGTGTTAAATATGTCTCTGTGTCCGAGTTTCATTTTGTAAATAGATTAGTAACTTATAATAACTTTAACGATAGCCTTTTTCACATTGATTTTAGTGCAGCTTTTATGTTTCTACCTTAAATGACCCATTTATAGGTGTTTAGTGTTAAGTTGGTTGACTGCTGTCCGGAACACAATTGACTTTTGATTTTATTATTACTGGTCGGTTGTAAGGGAACCTATCTATACAAATTATAATCTCATAGTAAAGGTGTGGAGGGATTTTTTTCTTTTCTCCTTAATTGTAAAGCACACTCTTTTGAAATCAGGATTTTGCAGTTCAAATTAATATTACAAGTACTTGATATCTTAGTACACCAGCGCTGGTATAAGTATCCCTTGTAGATTGAAGGCCACTTTAAAAGCATGTAGATAAGCTTGTACTATAGACTATTAGTAAAGCAGCATTGTCATTCTATTTTTATAATTATTGTTCAATCTGAATGTTGCGAGATATTAGGACAAACATTCGGAAGTAAGATATAGTAAGATATAAGTGGTGGAAAAACGTTTGTGATATGACGAATTAAATGTGCTATAAGGTTTGTTGAAAAATATTATATTATATCAAAACAACTGCTTTTATTATATCCAATGCATAAACAATACATATTTGTTTAAAGGAATTTTATTGCCAAAACACAAGATTATTTGTAATATACATCATTATGATATAGGATAAAAATACGATTCCTTATAGAGAGTAAGTTTCCTTTTTTGAATTTCAACACTATCATATGATTGTATAAATAATTGTATTACTGAAACAACCGAAAAGTGTACACTAAACAGTGAATTGAAATTGAATTGTTTTTTCATAATTTATGGAAAATATTTTTGATAAGACATCATGAAAGTGTCAAATTAGAAATGCTTATAGAATGGAATGGATTAGCTAGTGTATGTTTTGTTTATTTATTATGCGTAATTAATAGTGAAGACATTAAAAAAAATGAAATTATTTACTATGTATATTCAAATTGAATATATATGAAAGTATATATTAGCTGGCTGTTGAAATGTCGAGACTTTGAAACACAGGAAGACCCTGGTAAATTGTTTGCGTTTAAACTTTGCAGCCTGTTAGAGCAGGGGAGTAATAAGGACGCCCAGTCCACATATCTATCCCAAACGGGCCATCCCAGTGATAGCTCGTACTTCCTAGATATGCAACAAGTGTTCGTACAGAGGGCCAATAGTTACATTAGCAGTCACAGGTAACCATGCTGTGTGTCAAATCAACCATCTATCATAGTGATGCTTCTATAGATGGCTGGCTGTAGTGTAGCTGTATAACCAACCACATATACATAGTAATACTTCTATACAGTTGGTGGCGTGGCATGTATACTCATCGCTTATTGTGTAATATATCATATTTGTTGTAATGCTTATTTAGAAAACTGACCTTTTCATATACTAAGCCCATAGGATATATTCATTGCCCCTGTAGTAGCAACCTTTTGATTAATCACATGAAGTGGAGTTTCTTTATCTTCAAGCAGTTTCTAAAAATCTTCAAACTAAAAACAGGGAAATTAATGGTGGGCAGCATGTAATGAAGTTGTAAATTACGTCAGTTACAGCTTCAGATAAAAAAGCTCTGCTACAACGGTGCTGTAGATTGTATGTATGAGGAGTGTAGAGGTATACTTACCTGTACAACAAATCAGATCATTTAACCTGTCTCATTATACTATAAAGACTAGGTATACCTACTAACTTTGTATATATACTCTTCCTTTCAGAAAATTCAGGTGGTAACATAAAGATGTAGGTTAATGATCAGATAGATCGTAGACATTCAACATTTACAAGGCATGCTTTAGCATTTGAGCAATATCTTCAATTTTCGACAAAAGAAACATCGGGAACCTTCATGACGAAATAGATGCTACTTCGTCAATGTATTTACCTAAATTTCAAATTAACCGAATCATTTCCTCAAAAGAAATTAAGATAATTAATAAATTCAATATGTATCCAAAGAAAAACGTATGAAATATGTTACGGTACACTGTTAGCTATTGTAAAGGACTATATATAATGTATCTAAGGTATGATAAAAGGCTCCTGAATATAGGGAGTTAAAAGGATGCCTGTATCAGGGATTAGTTAAAAAGATGTCTGTATCTAGGGAATGGTTAAAAGACTGCCTGTGTCTAGGGATTAGTTAAAATTCTGTCTGTATCTAGAATCTAGAAATTAGTTAAAAGGATGCCTGTATCAAGAGGTAATAAAAAGTCTGCCTGTATATAATGGTAAGTTAAAAAGGCTATAGAAGGTCTCCTATATCTAATGGTATATTTTACAGGTATGCAAATACCCAGATGCTTCCCTGGCAATATTTTATGTTGTTGATGTTAGTGGACAAAATAACATTGTACACTGGGAATCCAGTATTTATATAATTCCTCTTCAAAAATATTCCTCGTGAGAAAACGTTAATGTCACATCTGAATTAGCTAGAACTTCATGACTTCTCTCAGCTAATATAACATAATAATTATTTTACAAAGAATTACGTACACATAGTTTTCGTGTCGCCTTCGACCGATGTCGGACAGGCGGCACATATGTGTTGTTTTGCCGACAGCGGCGTCAACAATGTTAAGGTTTTGCGTTTAGCTCTGTTTCTGACAAAGCTAGGCCAGCAATACCTTAACCGTAAATGAAGCATGGGTAGTAAAGTCTACTACACTAAAAATATTTCTTGGATTTATGCATTTTTTGGTGAAAATCACCAATTTCTGGACTTTGGCAAAAAGAAAAAAAAAGTTAAGGTTTTTCGTTTAGCTCTTGCAAATTATACTGTTTCTGACTATAAAAGCTAGAGCAACTACACCTGAGTTACAGGTATATCGTAGGATGTATAGCTGATTGCATTACATACTTTACTACCATTGCTACAATATTGTTTTGTTATTTTAACTTTCTGGATAAAATTAATGAACTTCATTTGCTTCAAATATCCTTGCGTGCGCATGTAAAATGCTTATGATATTGACAAAGCGGGACAGGCGACACATATAATTACGGGTAATTCTTGTTTATAGTAAATATTGTCCCCTTGCTTTTTGTGTTGTAAGTATGCCATTGCATCACTGCCGACAAAACCTAACTGGGATTAACTGTTGCGCATAAATACATGTTGATTTTCATATTAACGATTAATTCGATGAACATTTTACTTTTAATTTGTCCTTTGAATGCAATATGTATATAACTTACCTGTAATAAGGTTGATTGTTTCAGGTAGCCGTATCATTTACTGCTAGGGCTTCTCATCATGTCCTTATGATTTCAGATTTATATGAGCATGTAATCTCAAGAGTTGTAGATACACAGATTTAAAATGTTTTGAAGCTGGTCTGTTTCTCAAGTCAGTAGACAGGATTGGACAACATTAATAGTTTTTTCTTCGTCACGTTGTCACGTCCTTTTGCTTTGCAGTGACGATTGACGGTGTGATTCCATCTAAAGCAGCGTCTATATCAACCATATTAGTTTCTGGTTTGATCATTGTGTGTGAAATCAGAACCAAAATTTGAAAACAGGGATTATGTGTTTTGAAAGTTTGCGATACCTCCATCAATAATCGGATTAATTTAATGTTGTACACACCTTCTATAAAGATTAATAAACAGAAAAATACCCAGACATTTCACCGATTCGGTCAGATTGCTTCAGAAAAATGTCTCAGTTGAATTCTTTTATTGGTATACCGGGTATGCATAATGCTTTTTGCATTTTATTCTTTAATCCAAATGTAATGTGCTGATGATGGATTGCTAGATTAAAAAAATAATGTGTACCAGTAACAATGTAGATTAATTACCATTTTAGACAACCGTAATTGGTAAGAACGAATCACTGTGTGTATACAAGGTGTTGTGCTACAAGTATCATCACCGGGCACCGTGGTTGTATTACAGGTTTCGTGTATAAGTTTTCCTGTTTATATGGCATGAATGTATATTTTCTTATCTATCTAAAAAGACACGAATATTTACCGATTTATTAAGTTTTTAATTTCGCAGTACTTAATAAAATACACCTGAGGATCAATATAAAATGAATGTATTGTGTTTTTATGTTTAAAACTGTATGTAACATAACCACAAAACGTATCACGTGAACTGTATGTTTTCTGTGTCTAGTAAATGTAATACTCTCATACGTAACAGTTTTTACGTCCCATTAAGTTGGATATTACTCCCATATGCTTTATGTAATGCCCTCATTTCTGCAGCCAAAACTATGAGGAGTCGGGTGGTGATCGGAAAGGTGGAGTCACACTGCCTAGCTTACCAAAGCCTAGAAACAACAGGTTAAACAGTTGTGTCATAACATTCACAGTGTGAACATATTAACAATAACCAGAGTTTGCCAGAATATTAATTCATAAATACTTTGTTCAGCCTGCAGACTATCAAAGTTTTCTTAATGGGTGTCTCTATGCCTTTGTTACTGGCTCAAACAGCATGCACGTCAGACAGCTTTTTTACAAACTCAACATTTTATATCTAGAATTCTGCAAACATGGGCGTCACTCAAAGCTTAATGATAAACCCATCCTGACTTTAGAAAGATATTCTAAGATAACAGGTTTGAGAATTGATTTCATGAATTGTCTCAAAACGTTTCGTATGTACAAATATCTGTTAGCTGGTTATTTTCGAGGGGGTAGTATGTTCTCTGTCAGACTCTGAATGTTTTGCCAGTTATACGTAAATGGTCGTTCTACAGAGCTGAACGCGGCAGTTTATTACCACTTTACCTATTTGTATAAACAAAATATAATTGTTTTATAACAGCTAAAGCTCTGAGAACAGTTAGGTGACTAGTTTCACTAGTTTGTACCGTGTGTCGTTTGCTGAACGGCTGGTCACTGCGATATAATCAGATGCTTTATTATCTCCAAATGCAAATTTCAGTTTGTGTTAATTCAATTTCGCCATTAAGAATGAATGATACCCGTGAAAACTGCAGTATGTAGTCAAAAGACATGTAGATTAAGATATAGAACATCAGTTTTGTCTCACTCGTTTGATTTCGGATGATGTCGAGTTTTGACTTTCAGAAATGATACCAATAGTGGTGTTACTAAGCTGCTAACCTATTTTACTTTGAGAGTAACAAGTAGATTCTTGGGAAAGGGGACTGTGTGGAATGTATTACAACAGGTTTATCTAAAATGCATGAAATCTCATTTTCCCGTTTGCACTGAAGTTGTATTTACCCTTCGCACTGAAATAGACGAACTCTGCCATACATTCAAAGCATTGTCCAATAAGCATTATCGTTACCAGCCTGTTATAATTGATAATGCTATCAGTAACGAGATTTGATATTAATGGACTATTTCTTATTGTCAGTGCTACATTTCACGCTTTGTTTAGCCGATGATGCTTTGACTGGAAAAACCTCGCAATTTATCCTTCCCTGTACGTTTTACACGTGCTTTTATGACAACTTTATCAATATCACAATGGTGTGTAATGTTTTAAAGCGCATGTTTTCTTAGCAGTTTTGCAATGTCCACAGCTTTTTTGATGAATTATATATCTATTCTTTCGCCATCTTCCAAAAATCAATTGCGGAAGGTGTTGTCACACACATATATATCATTTTACCTCAAAGTGTTTAATATCTGTTTATATTACCTAATAGGTAATCTTGGGTTTAAATCGATAAATGGCATTTGCCCTTCCAGTTGTAACGTCTTCAAATTACTATTCAGCCTGTTCTTAAGTCTATGGTTGTGTGGATGAATAAATGTATGGGTATAAGACTTATTTGTTTCAGAGTTTTTAAGTACTATTCGCTAATAAATGTAATACAGAATAAAGTTTCATCTTTAGTTATGAAAAGCTTTGCAAGCGAAGTATTATTCTCGTATGCAGTGTGTAATCTCGAATGGCTTCCATTATAGTTCCATTCCGTGTTGGACAGGAAGCATACTCGTCCCGTTCCATAATGCTGCACTCTTCCCTAATACTGCTATGAGTCTATTTGTATCATATGACTTTATCTTATTTTATACTCAGTTATGTCCCAATCTTCAGTTCATGATATCCTGCCAGTATAGAAACGAGTATATATTCTCTTACTTGTATTATCAATACATACCTATATATTAATATATGGCAGGTGAATGCTTTCTGAAACTAAACGTAAATTTTTAATTTAAAAACAAGTATATATTGAATCTGGATATGTTCCTTATTCCTTTCGAGGTTTGCGCAAACTATGTTATGTGCCTGTAATCGTTTTTGTTTTTATTTTAATTTTTGGTATGATATGCGATTTAATTGCCATAAAAAGTTATATAAATTACATTAATACATTGTCACAGCCTGTCGTAATAGCATACAACTTACATTTACAGACCACATGTAAGCAAACACCGTATGTCTGACAGGCGTGCAGGTGACGGTGGTTTGTCGGGGAACCCAATAAATCTAGGTGCCGACTTACTAGACAATAAATCGCCCATGGTACAATGGAATACCAAATTTATCCCGATGCAGCTGCGGACACAACCTTCTAACTTAGCACCAACTCAGCTCCAGAGAGTCAACACGACACTGTTGGGCGATCCCAAAGGTGAGAGTTTTCATTACTTTGAAGGAATTATAGCAAAAGTAGTTCAAGAGAGTCTGCCGGTTTATATAAATACATTGCAATATGTAAGAAATTATCAGAATTGGTGATCTGAATGACTTATTGCAATGTCTCTTGCCTTATCACACTTTTGGAATGTACACATATACACTAATGTAGTATAAAGTTTATTGTCGTACTATCGTTTAGGTTTTTATTCACCTGTCCATATGTAGACGTGATTTATAATGCTTATTCAGGATTTTATTCACATGTCCATGTGAAGACGTGATTTATACTACTTATTCAGGATTTTATTCACCTGTAACATACATAGCCGTGATTTATACTGCTATTCAGGATTTTATTCACCTTTACATACATACGTGATTTATACTGCTTATTTAGGATTTTATCCTTTTTTTTGTCTCTGATTTCTCCTTTTTTCGATTATTTATTTTGAAATGATTTGCGTATATATTTATCCTATTCATAATTATATACCCCTGACAATACAAACTTTTAATCATTTACTCCTGATGATATAAACTCTTCACTTTCGTGTTCCGTAAGACATAAATGCTTTTCTCGTATGATGTGTATGCTTTAATCTACACTGTATAATCTGCCTGATATAAATACCCTGATTATGTCTGTTCACTATATTATATGCCATATCTGGTTTGTATCATATACATTCTCCACAAGTAGCTTGATTGTGTAAAAAGGAACGAAAATTCATGGAAACAACTGTAATTTTGTAGAGTGAACAAATTGATATGTTATCAGAATGTGCCCAGTACACATTTATTTTTTCATGTTTATAAACTTAGATATATACGAGTACAGTTAATGTTTTTACTGACCACTGGTAAAGTACGCTTATACCGCCTTCGAAAAAAAAAATCGACTTCTTTGTTTTTTCAAAATATAGAAAAATAATGAATTACGTCTCGAAAAAAATCTATCCTGTCCCGACTCGCTTAGCCTCATTGCAAAAAGCACCGAAAATGAGAACATCAAAAATGTTGGAATACCTTTGCAATTTTTTATGTATATCTACTGCAGTACTTTTTTCAATATTCCTTTATTTTAATAGCTAGTATTTTGGGTCTTTTTCGTTTTAATTGTAAAACATTTCTTAAATGTGGTCATCGCTGTACATGACAGTACAGAACCTCTAGGTGTAACACATTATACATGACAGTACAGAACCTCTAGGTGTAACACATTATAAGAAGCAGCTGCTATTGATATGTAAATGGTAATATGTTATAATACCTTAACAATGACTACATTCGTGTAAACAACATAACAAAGATTCACTGTTCGACATTGCACAGCACCTATATTTTTGATAGGCTTTCTACATTGTTTCTGATAATTAATAATATACCATTTTAATACATTCAGACCGAATTGCGTCAAAAGGTTGGTTTCACAAGCACATTTGGGTTTTTATTAGAGCAATTTGCATGCTGGCATTAAAATTAGAATAACGATTTCTCTAAACTTGACTGAGTTTTGTTTTGTCCATTCTGGGGTGTGAAGTTTTCTTTCAATACATTTTTTATTATATAGTTTCTTTTTTGTTTTGATTCCGTTTGTGTTGCTGTTTTGTTAGTGTTTGGTTTGTGTTATGTAGCTTCGTTTTCTGGTTTTCAACTCTCATATAGCGTATTAACAGTTTCAGTGTCTGCTTCCGATGGGGTGATTTATGAGCTATTAAGTTTCGTTTGTTTATTTCTTCATTATTGTAGATCTTTTATTCTTTGTTTTTTAAAATATTCTCTTAGATACACTGTGAATCATATACTTCGCCTGAATACTGAATAGCTGGAAGCCACAGGTTTTTTTTAATGAGAAAAGGTTTATTCAAGGAAAATTCCATTGCTTGCATATATGTATTGTTAGATGTTGATCAAATTCGCGTTACACTCTGCCTGAATACCCGCCTCGAATTGTTGGTATTGCGAGGATTTCTATATAATTACGTTATGTCTGCTTGTGTTATAGATTATTGTAGACACTGAACTGATACTGACGGATTTTCTAGTCTAACACAAATTCGTTTTTTGAAGGCCAGTTCAACATTTAAAAATCCAATTTGTTTCCTACGCCATATACTGTATATTTTGGAAGTAAGCTAAACGAAACAAATTGGATTCACCAGATGTATCAGATAACCATGGGATGCTGGTATACATTTGGATATATTCAGACATGATACTGGCCTTTTAAGCCTTCACATCTGCATGTTCTTTCTTTCATGACTTAACATAACCTCTAATCTCAGTCTCAGTGAGTTCAGGGGAATCAACACACATGAAGACATTAATTTTTTATGAGTCTTTGTTTCGATTTGATTCTTGATTTGGAAGTGTTTGAAAAAAAAATGAAAAAAAAATGATAATGATACCAGCAAAATGTTGAATATCTATCTACGAAACAAGCAATCCGTATGGAGCTCTTTTGCCAAGTCGTAATGAAAACAAAACTCATTCAAAAGCAGAATGTTAATGTCTTCCTGCTGTTCAGATTATTAATAAAACTTTGTGTGTGAACTAAACTGGCTATTTTCGTGCCTTGGCTACAGGTATACAATTTAAGCGTATTGAGGCGCTGACGAGAAGTCAGACACTGGTGGACATGCGTCAACAAATGGGCGTGTCCCCTGGGAATAATGCTCACTCTCTGACTCTCGGTGAGCAGGCGGAGATGTACCCCATCTCCGCTCTACCCACCCACAGAAGTTCGGCACGAGACAGGTTTGTATTTGTACGAGAAATTGTTATAGGTAGAAGGGCGTGTGTCGTTTGTACATATATTTTGAGGGTTGCTTTGTTTGCATACTATGTAGTAACACAATTCATAGTTACCTCGCATGGACAAGTTTTAGTGTTTGGTATGCAAACAGCACAGAAACGTTAAACATACGTGATAATACGACATTCACGTAGTTCATCACTGTATGTTTGTATACAACAGCACGAAAATGAGAAACATTGACAATGTAGTATTAACGAAAAACATTATTCCGTGATGATACAATATAAACGTAAAACATTCTGTGAAAATACAGTATTAACGTAAAGTATTATTCTGTGATAATACAGTTTTAAAATTAAATATTACTCCGTGATGATAAACGATTTATGTAAAACATTATTCTGTGATAATACAGTATTAACGTAAAATATTATTCTGTGATAATACAGTATTAACGTAAAACAGTATTTCTTGATAATACATTTTTAACGTTAACATTTTTCTGTGATAATACAGTATAAACGTAAAACGTTATTTCGTGATAATACAGTTTTAACCTTAAACATTATTCTGCGATAATACAATATTCACGTAAAACATTATTCCGTGATGATACATTATTCACGTAAAACGTTATTACGTTGTAATATAGTATTAACGTGAAACATTATTCTGTGATAATACAGTATGAACGTAAAACATTATTCAGTGATAATACCGTATTACCGTCATACATGATTCCGTGATAATACAGTACAAAACATATAACATACATACAGTGAAAATATTAAGGATGACTCATTATTATTTACCACACTAAACTCATCTCGAAATAATCCGTATGGTATACGTATGGACTAGATGAAAACGACAATAAATGATTCTCACAAAACAGTGGCCATTCTTGTAAATACTTGATAAATCAGAATGATAAATCGCCGCACACAGACTTTCTTTACAAAAACATAATTGTTCAAATGATCATCACACTTTGCTATTTATGGGGAGAAATTAAGTTAAATGAATATGTTGTTGTTTGTGAGGAAATTATGTAGTAACCTTCAGGCACGAATTTAATGCCAAGGTTCCCGTGACGTTTTACACTCATGTAAACTCTGATTAGCTGCACCAATATGTTATGATGACGTCTGATTACCTTGACGCCAAATGATATTATGATGACGTCAAGTGACAGATTCTTAAGACGTAAGAGGAGATCATAATGACGTCAAATGACAGATTATGATGACATAAAATGACAGATTATGGTGACATCAAATGTTTGTAAAATTTGATTTCGTCACGGGATCAATGATACGGAAATAATTTCATTTCAGAGATTACATTTATAGCTAACAAGTCATAGATGGTAAGATTTGAGATATGTAATATTTGTATATTCTAGCTTCCTTTTCTGAAAATGTCCTTCGTCTGATATTGTATTGTACTTTTTCAGTGTTAATACATTAACTCACATGCACAAAAAACTTGAGAGAAGTGTTAAGGCGTTTTTAAATCATATTATTATTTCCTTTTTAAATTTAAAACTGGTTTTAATCATATATGTGGTTACTATTTTTATTTCCACATTAATACATTATTAACCGTAAATATAATCATATGTTATTGGAAGTGAAAAGGGAAGGCCAGTGTATTTCTGGCGGATAAGTAAAATGGGGATGTGTTTTGATATACAAATAAACTAGTGTAACTGATGTAATGCATAATCTTGACCCGGTAACATTCAATATAATGCAATATATTTTCGTGATCTAATTATAATGCTTTTTATAAATGTTGCTAGATTATGTTTTTTATATCTTGATGCTTATAATCTTTATAAATGTTGTTGGAATTCTTTAACTGCAATGCTTTATACATTGGCGCATTGGTGGTGGGAATAGCTTATCTACGGATCAGGACATATACCAAGAATGGTATTGATATAAATTATATATATATTCATTGTTTGATAACTGTGAGTTATCAAGATAAAGGCATGTCAGATTTAAGTACTGCAACAAATAAATATATACAATCAAAATAAAATGGAAAAAAGTAATGGGTTATATTTCCTGATTTTTTGTGATTGTTATTGATAATTTTCAACTGCTAAAACACTTTATAACACGTGAAAATATTACTTTGATATTCCTCATGCAAAGTAAAATTTGTATGTATATACCGGTAGCAGTAGAGGGGCTTGAATTTATCTATATATTTCATTGAGATTTCATGGACTATTCAAACATCGATATATTTCCTCATGTTTTCATGAAAACAATTACATGTTACAGTTTCATAGATGTTTTGGTAAAATAATGTGTTCTGAAATTGTATCCTTATTATTTAGTGTTGTATCTATTACTTTAGCATATAGGATATGAAAAGAGCCACGGTAAAACAGTTTAAAATGGTTTTATATTGTATTTGTGTGTGTTTCTTTCCTTCCTTAATCTACTGTTGATATCGTGTATTGGATTTTGTTATAAGCAATCTTCCTGACGAAACCGTCTAAATGATTTTAAATAACCTGACAATTATATGTCGAAAAGATAACATTTTATTAAGCGGGATTTACAAAAAAGATAATTAAATCAGTTCATAGTATTATAAGAGAGCATTTCTATTAGTCTACCTCACCTTATCTAAAGAAACAGTTCGATTTGCCTAGCTCACCATGGGCATGTATAGCTTAAGAAACAGTTAGATTTGCCTAGCTCACCATGGGCATGTATAGCTTAAGAAACAGTTCAATTTGCCTAGCTCACCATGGACATGTAAAGCTTAAGAAACGGTTCAATTTGCCTAGCTCACCATGGACATGTATAGCTTAAGAAACAGTTCAATTTGCCTAGCTCACCATGGACATATATAGCTTAAGAAACAGTTCAATTTGCCTAGCTCACCATGGACTTGTATAGCTTAAGAAACAGTTCAATTTGCCTAGCTCACCATGGACATGTATAGCTTAAGAAACAGTTAAATTTGCCTACCTCACTATGAATATGTATAGCTTAAGAAACAGTTCAAGTTGCCTACCTCACCATGGACATGTAAAGCTTAAGAAACGGTTCAATTTGCCTAGCTCACCATGGACATGTTAGCTAAAGAAACAGTACGCTTTGCCTGCCTCACTATGGACGTATATAGCTAAAGAAACATTTCAATTTGCCTAGCTCACCACGGACACATACAGCTAATAAACAGTGCGATTTGCCTAGCTCATCATGGATATGTTAGCTAAACAATTCGACTAATCTACCTCACCAAGGACATGTAAGCTAAAGAAATAGTTCGATTATTCTAGGGCACTATAGAGATGTTAGCTTAACAGTTCGTTTTGCTTAGCTCATCATAGCCATGAATGCTAAAGAAACAGTTCGATTAATCTAGCTCGCCATCAACATGTTAGCTAAACAGTTCGATTTGCCTAGCTCATCATAGACATGTTTAGTTAAAGGAACAGTTCGTTTTATCAAGTTCACCATGGACATGTTATCTAAAGAAACAGTTCAATTTACCTAGCTCACCGTAAACATGTATAGCTATAATATAACACTTATATTTGCCAAGCTCACCATGTACATGTATAGCTATACAAACAGTTAGATTTGCCAAGCTCAACATGGACATATATAAACAGTTAGATTTGCCTAGCTCACCATGTACATATATAGCTATACAAACAGTTAGATTTGCCTAGCTCACCATGGACATTTATAGCTATAAAATAGTTGGATTTGCCTAGCTCACCATGGACATATATAGCTATACAAACAGTTAGATTTGCCTAGCTCACCATGGACATATATTGCTATAAAAATAGTTGTATTTGTCTAGCTAACCATGGAAATATATAGCCATATAAACAGTTGTATTTGCCTAGCTCACCATGGACATATATAGCTATAAAATAGTTAGATTTGCCTAGCGCACCGTGGACAAATATAACTATAAAAATAGTTGGATTTGCCTAGCTCACCATGGACATTTATAGCTATATAAGCAGTTATATTTGCAAATGCTAACCATGGACATATATAGCTATATAAGCGGTTCGTTTTGTCAAGCTTATCATGGTTATGTATAGTCACCCATTGGACGTGTAAAGTTGATTTGATTGTTTTTGATTGGAATTCGTGTTGTTACTCTGTCTGTTATACATCACTGACTTGACTTATTTGCACTTTTTGTGACAATATTATTCTTTGATACTAACATTGTTCTTTCTTCGTATCTAATTTGGATTATTTTTCCAGGCTGTTCAATATTGCAATGAACGTATTCAATATGTAC
Organism: Pecten maximus; assembly: GCF_902652985.1. NCBI lineage: Eukaryota > Metazoa > Mollusca > Bivalvia > Pectinida > Pectinidae > Pecten > Pecten maximus. Next base: position 3,785,291 of record NC_047016.1, read on the forward strand.
ATATTAACGGTGGTAAATTATGTCCACATTCATATATGTATAAATATGTAGTATGTTAACAGGCTATTTATCTGAAAAGTTTTTATACTCGAGTATAATTTGCGTAACCATACAATACTCAATATCATTTGTTGTCCTCAAGTTAATTCGGTTGAAGAATTTGTATTACAAATCGCAACTCTAAATAAACAGTGAAAATTGACATTATCTTCATACATACATCACTACTATTTAATGTATTATAAAGTGAACTTATTATTTAAGGTTTGGAATTGTAACGCTCATTGGAAAACGGTAGTTATCTTTAAATATATCATCGCCTTTGTTTACTTTATCAGGGCTTCCACGTTTAGAAAAAATCCTCGAAGCCAACAGAGGCTAGCTAGATCACCGTCAGCTCGCCACAAGGAGCCGGACTCGCTTCTCCTTCAGCAGTCTTGGTCAAGCAGTGCTGCAATGGAGAGCGCCAGATGACGTATTTTCACCGTTGGAATTCAGCAATAAAAATATTAAAATGACAAGTCCAGCATTATTGTCCTAGATGTCCGCCGATGAAGACCATCATTGACGTAATTGAACCAATACTCTCCAAGCTATTCACCAGATGACGTACTTTTAATACCACGTTCCCAACAAGACAAAAGGAACAGGCATATAACTAGGTTTATCTAGTAAGCACTGCCTTGACTGTTCTCCATTGCATTGCTGCCATCGTTATAGTTGCAGCAATGATTCTAAGGAGAATAACAGACGGAGGCAACACATCTTACAGTGACGTAATTAGAACGTCACCAGATAGACAACACATCTTACAGTGACGTAATTAGAGCGTCACCGAAATAGTCAGGTGACAAAGTGTTCCTCAGTCTATATTGAAGTTAACTATTTTGTAAACAGTTGATTGGATATCTCATTTTGTCAATAGAAAATCGTATCAGTATATATATAAGAACGTGACAATAAAGATGGCGTTTGGTTCAATTATCCTTTAACATCAGCTTCCAAATAACTAAAGAAACGACTGCTCTTGGTTTGAGGAATTTGAAATAGAAAATAAAACCACCAAGCAGAAAAGAAATTTATTATGGTATTATTACCTCAAAGCTGACAATGCAAGTTGGAAAACTGTTATAATTGATAAAAAAACCGAATTAGAGTTTTCAAATGAGATGTCCCTCTACAACCACTCTCTGAGATACCACGACCGGAAGATTTTAATAATATAAGGCATCCTCAAAACATTGAGATAGTTGCAAATATTGATTTTATTCTCAAAGTAAAAACTATTTACCTTACAATGTTAGCTTTACTGAATTCCACGTAACGTCGATTCCTATTACTTTTATTTTATTTCCTATGCATCTAGTGATTTTGAGATAACAAAAGATGTAAAAACTGCAAGAAGAACTTAAGTGCTCGGATAAACGTTGTTAAAAGATTTATGAATTTGTAAATTAAGAACAACTTTTATGATTTATTGTTTTATATTATCTTGATGTTTATTATATTGTACACTTGTTTTGTTTCATGCGAATGTTGCAATTTAGTTTAATGATGGGCAGAATAATAGACGGAACGAAAGAGTGGAATACTTCTAATGGAATTGAAATGATTGTCATAATCAGACAAATCAACATATCTCACCGACGGTATCGATATGTCATTGCCTTGTAAGCAAACATGGTATGTTCTGAATTTAATTAGAAATATTACCGTGAAACCTGACTTGACTGTGGAACTATCGTGGCCACAAAAGACTTATATCTCTTTGCCATAGCATTGCCTTTATTGATTGTCACATCCGACTAAGTGATCCGGAAAATGTTTCTATCGTTAAAAGCAGGTTTTGCTAACTTATTCATTTAGCCAGATAAACACAGCAATTGTATAAAGTGTAGAAGTTTATTGTACCATGTCCTATTGTCCAGTTTGGAAGGTCATTATTTGCTGCTTGGGACAGATGTAAAATCGTTTGTTTTTGAACATGCGCCTACACACAATACGTACGCCTGCTCTGTCAGCCATTTCCCACCCTTTAACATGATTTACTACATATGGACATGATTTCGACACGTAGACACGTACACTGTAATTCATATAAATTCTTGGGGGAAGTGTTTTAACACTCGCTAGTGCTTGTATTATAATTGGATATGAACATTTCCCATCTTCTGTGAAACCCGAACATTTTAGTAACATGGATTACATTCACTTTATAGCGAAGGTATGTAATTCTTTGTAAAACGTTATATATCTTTAATAATAATAATATCAGCATTAAACATCAAACTAGCTCATTCAATGTTTACCATACAATTTGTTTTTTTACTTTTAAAGCCAAATCTTAAATCTATAGAACTTTGCATTGCTGCCTATAATGCCTTACGCATTGGTGATGAGCTTATAAAAGTTATTGGTGTTGTTTTGTGGCTGTATTGTAACATATAAATGCGATCATTATGAATTGCGGATATAGAACTCTTGGTGAAAAATGTTTTTATTATATAACATTCTGAAATGAAATATATGCATTTATAATCGTGTAGATGATTGATATGTTATCATGTAGGTTAATTATTACGTTTCCTATAGTATTGGTGTTCCGTGTAGCTAGTCTTATGATCTCAATAATTAATAGTTTTAGAATTGTGCACCTTGGGGTCATATATATGTTTATGTCTTGGACTTTTGATAATGATACACTTTAAAATGGTGTACCACATGATTGCCTGAGTTTAGTTTTAAAATGTTGTACCACGTGGTCGGCTGATAAAGTTTAGAATGGTGTACCACGTGGTTGTCCGATATAGTTTTAGAATGGTGTACCACGTGGTTGTCCGATATAGTTTTAGAATGGTGTACCACGTGGTCGGCCGATATAGTTTTAGAATATATAGTTTTAGAATGGTGTACCACGTGGTCGGCTGATAAAGTTTAGAATGGTGTAACACGTGGTCGGCTGATAAAGTTTAGAATTGTGTACCACGTGGTCGGCTGATAAAGTTTAAAATGGTGTACCACGTGGTCGGCTGATAAAGTTCAGAGTGGTGTACCATGTGGACTTGTTAACGTCTTTGCCTATGTAGTCTTTTACTGTAGATATTACTGATTACATGGTTATCGATACATTGGACTATTATTGTGTTTTATGCTCAATGAAACTAAAATCTATTCTGAGATTGTATTGAGGGAATCTTTTGCCTTCTTAAAAAATGAACCTTTCGCCATGACATTATGTGGAATGTTGACAATATGGAGTTTTGACACTTTTCAACATATTGTTAATTTTGCTTTCTTTTTACTGGGCAAAAATGACGAAAGTTAAAAGGGCGTTCCGCTGTTTACAACATTTCAAACATTAAGCTATAATCCAGATCTCTATTAATATCAATCACTGTGATAAGCGGTAATTGCATTGCCTTCTTTTAGTTACATGATGATTAAGATTATTTGTACATCTGGACTGTGATAAAGGCTTGATCTGACGGGTGTTTGTTTTAAACAGTATCCAATTATATATAAAAGTGCATTAATCACTTTATATAAACCGATGGTTAACACTATGTATATATACTATTATAATGATTCGCCTCACCATCTGATTATACAAATGATAATCCGTCCACTAATGTCATCCTATAAAGAGGACTTCAATTCATATATTAAACTTGTTTTAGAGTATATTCAACGCATCCATTACCTTACATTACATATCTTCATCAATATCCCTTTCGTACATCTTACATTGCATGTACGCTAGATGTGGTTATTTTTCCTTTTATCAGCTGCATTTTATAATCGAGACCTTCCTCGTTATATATTAGTACACATTGTATTGTCGAGACCTTCCTCGTTATATATTAGTACACATTGTATTGTCGAGACCTTCCTCGTTACATATTAGTACACATTGTATTGTCGAGACCTTCCCCGTTACATATTAGTACACATTGTATTGTCGAGACCTTCCTCGTTATATATTAGTACACATTTTATTGTCGAGACCTTCCTCGTTATATATTAGTACACATTTTATTGTCGAGACCTTCCTCGTTACATATTAGTACACATTGTATTGTCGAGACCATCCTCGTTACATATTAGTACACATTTTATTGTCGAGACCTTCCCCGTTACATATTAGTACACATTTTATTGTCGAGACCTTCCTCGTTACATATTAGTACACATTTTATTGTCGAGACCTTCCTCGTTATATATTAGTACACATTTTATTGTCGAGACCTTCCCCGTTACATATTAGTACACATTGTATTGTCGAGACCTTCCCCGTTACATATTAGTACACATTGTATTGTCGAGACCTTCCCCGTTACATATTAGTACACATTGTATTGTCGAGACCTTCCCCGTTACATATTAGTACACATTTTATTGTCGAGACCTTCCTCGTTACATATTAGTACACATTTTATTGTCGAGACCTTCCTCGTTATATATTAGTACACATTTTATTGTCGAGACCTTCCCCGTTACATATTAGTACACATTGTATTGTCGAGACCTTCCCCGTTACATATTAGTACACATTGTATTGTCGAGACCTTCCTCGTTATATATTAGTACACATTGTATTGTCGAGACCTTCCTCGTTACATATTAGTACACATTTTATTGTCGAGACCTTCCCCGTTACATATTAGTACACATTTTAATGTCGAGATTTTCCCTGTCACTCGCATATTAGTACACATTTTCTTGTCGAGATATTCCCTGTCACTCACATATTAGTACACATTTTATTGTCGGGACCTTCCCCGTCACACATTTGTACACATTTTGTTGTCGATACACATTTGTTGATTTTTCCTTTCGTACTATCGTATTGAACTCAAATGGTATCAAGTTTGCTAAGCCTACGTAATCCTGCACAATTGTCCAAACTTATTTACAATCTGGGAAATTGACCACTGCTTTTATACCTATTACATGTGAAGGATATAGAATTGGGTTGTACATATATTTAGTATATAACATAGCATCGTAGAGTGATACTGTTTATGTCAAATGGACGTTTATGAGCGCTTCCGATGACCATTAATTTTAATTGGCTTAGTTTTCACATTTGAATTAAAAAAATACACCATAAGAACTGCTGATATTTTAGAACGGTCATGTCGTTGTAATATTTTGTTAATAGACGGTTTCGTAATCTCCCTTTGTACACTTTGTGACATCTAGCGACTGATGACGTATCTGATAATATATAACCAACTTTAAGTATTTAATTGACTGCGACATATTAACCTTCATACGAACAAATGTATTCACTTTGATCATTATTTGCATCGTAATCAATTCTACTGTTAGAAATGACAACTATTCTCAGAATCTTTTTGAGTTGCTGGAATTGTCTATCGTAAAACTGTATTATAAAAAAAGTTGTCTTTACTTCTTAGTATCCAAAATCATATCCCGAAACCAAAACCATATCCCGAAATGAACTGTATTAAGAAGCATGAATTTCGTTGAATTCGTTATCTATTTATCCAATATGTTAAGTGACTCAAATGCAATATGAACTGTTATATGCTTGTACTTGAAAACGTGATAAATAAAACTATGTATACAGATTAAATGCCTCACTTGTTTTAGCTTGTAAGACACAGTGGCAATATATGAACCACCAAAATACATTTATGATGCAGTGGCAATATGTACACCACCAAAACACATTCATGATACAATGACAATATGTACACCACCAAAATACATTTATGATGCGGTGACAATATGTACACCACCAAAACACATTCATGATACAATGACAATATGTACACCACCAAAATACATTTATGATGCAGTGACAATATGTACACCACCAAAACACATTCATGATACAATGACAATATCTACACCATCGAAATACATTAATGATACATTGACAATATGTACACCATCAAAATATATTCACGATAAAGTGACAATGAGTACACCATCAAAATACATTTATGATACAGTAACAATGTGTACACTATCAAAATACATTTATGATACAGTAACAATATCTACACCATCAAAATACATTTATGATACAGTTACAGTGTGTACACCATCGAAATACAATGATGATACAGTAACAATGTGTACAACATCAAAATACATTCATGATACAATGATAATATGTACATCAAAATACATTCATGATACAGTGGCAATATTTACACCCAATTAAACACATTTATGATACAGTGACAGTATGTACACCATCAAAATACATTCATGGTACAGTGACAAAAGGTACATCATCGAAATACATTTATGATACATTAACAATGTGTACACCATAAAACATTAATGATACAGTGATGTGCCAATTATCAAGAGTGACAATTCATGATGAATGCACATTTTATCCGCATATATAGACGAAACAGTTAACTTTCTATCAATAATACCTTTACAAAAATAACGCGTTTTGTGTCAGAAGATCGAGGATATTCATTTAGATGTCGATGAAGTTCATATGTTGACTTTTTGTCATCGATCTAGTGGGTCACAGAAATACACCGAGGATAAAATTGTAAAAACAAAAATGTGGATTTCCGTTAGATGACAATATCTTATCAGACTATTGACATATCCATGAGAACAAACTATCTAGTGTGCCTTTTTATACAAGACCGAGTATATTGAAGAGTATATCAGAACAAGTAGTATCGACCTTGCAAAGTCATGCAAAGGGCCTGTTTCCGAAATGGCCCCTTCTCTGATTCAAATTTCCTGTTGGTGGTGCATTGCCCATGCCGTTGTGGTCACAAATCTATAAAGTATAAAGATTTAGGTCACTTGGTTTGTTTTTTATGGCTCCTCAAAGTTGTACCTTTCAGAAGCTGTCTAAGTGTTGATAAAATGTGCATGTTATGTAAAATATTAATGAAAATCTAATCAAATGATGGTCACCGTAAAGAATACATTCATGGCATGATTGTGACAAAAATCATGTTTCCATCGCGCTATTTGGCTGTTTTATGGAAGAAACAATCTCAAAAATGCCATTTTCGATGATAACATTTTAGACACAAAAACTGTGTTTTTTAGAGAATACACCCTTTTATGGGCGTTGGATGCAAACCAATTTTTATCCTATTAAACTACGTAATATGCTATTGATGAGAGGAAAAATCATCAACATGTAAGTGGTGGAACATTTTCAAATCTTGGGTTGAATTAGCCTATGGTTGAATTGCCGATTTTCGACTTTCTTTAGATAATTAACAAAAACACGAGAGTATTTGCTCGGTATGTTGAGAATATGTACACAGATATGAAAAAAAGTGAGAGAAACACTTTTTCATAAAAAAAAATCCAAGATGGCTACTTCACAAGTCCCCGTGGTTGAAAACATTGGCTGACAAATAGACAGAACAACAAACAAAACGTGTTCCTTATGATTTTGGTTGGTTTTCGCATTTACGGGAGTGTTCATTGCTACGGGCGATTGTATAATACCTATATTTTTAAGTTTGGTTAGTCACATGGTAACGGGGGTCTTTCAAATCGAGCCCCAAACATACTTTCGACATATGCACTCCATTGCCGCATGGAAAACTATTTCAAGTTTTGTCGGAATTTCTTCACCTGTGGTTGTAATGGTCGAGGGTTTTCCAGCGCCCTGTAATACCCAAGGTAGTACAAAATACTGGAGATGTGCGCACACATTCCCATCGTTCTCTCTCCAACTGGGCACTGGCAGTAGTAGTCCTTTATTGGGGCCTCATCATCGGGTGAAACGGTGAACCGTATCCAAACGTTATATTTCGTTTGGCTTTTGTGTCGAGAATGTATTTGACATCGGAGAAGGTCTGGGGAGTGCTGGTAAAGCCACACCTCATAGTCTCCGTCATCACTTAAATGTTCGGCGATGTAACCAGGAGCCAGAGATACGTTCCACACGTAATGGTTCTCAAGTAATCGAGATCGAGACGGGGAAACAGTACGGAAGATGCATCCATCTTGACAAACTCGGACCTTGCCCGTCTAGATAGATCCGGATCTGTGTTGACTCTCTGAGCTAAACCATTCGGTGTTGTCAAACGGTCCTTCATACTTTCAGCCATTAGCCTATGTTTGGCATCTCTCTCTGGAGATCTCTGGTAGATCGGTCCTCTAATACCATTCAGACAGGCTTCGACGGTTCGAAGCAAAGCCTCGATGACATTGATAAAGCTGTTAGACGCCAATTGCGTTCGGAAGAACGTCCAGTGTTTCAGACGACCATGATAGGATTCCACAATCCACCTCGATTTGGTGATAGTTCTGTCAAGATTTGCTTGGACGTCAGAAGAATGTTGACTTTGACCGGGTTTCGGGTATGACGGCATGCTAGCATTGAGGCCAGAGGCTTCGAGAACTGGTAGGACATCTCTAAAACCTCGGTCAACGACAACATTGTCATCTGGTTGTAGCCAAGTAACTAGCTTGTCCATGACTTTTTTTTGTAATTGTAGCATCATTTTCGCTGCCAGTGAATGGTCCTACTGTGTCCAGAATGTAGCCATCTGGTAAGGCGATGCTCATGAATTTGAGATAGTTTCTCTTCTTCTGGCCACAGTAGGACATTTTCTGGAGCTTGTGGTTGGAGCTTTTCTGGATATAAATATAGGTGCCATCTAATATGGCAGTGGCTTTATCTCCAAAAAATGCTTCTGAAAAGACAGTATTGTGCCCGAGCAACTGTTCTCTCAAGTGATCCGGACCTAGAAATTGTGGGACTATCAAGGTGTCTAATGCCTGTACTATGGAGTGGAAAGTTTTGGACACACTTGATTTGGAAATTCCAAAAAGAGAAGAACACTGACTCCAGGAAATGTCGGTTTTCAGTTTTACCCAGAAGAGTGATAGAGCATCGTGTGTAGTCTTGGTATATATACCAGATGAAAGATATGGGGAACAGTGCGAGTGGATTTCGAGGAACTGATCTTTGGACCAACCTGTCCAGGTCATGCATGCCGAGTCATCAAAAGAAGAAAAGCTTATTGCAAACGCAGACTGGTTCTGTGAACGGACGTGCGACACCTCTAGGAGGTCATTAATGATTTCGGACGATTTTGATGGTAACTGAGATTCCAAGGAACCTCTACCATCAAGGACAACCTCTGTAGACGGATCTAAGTCGTTACCAATACGGTGAATGGAGCAGACGCGGGATGAGGTGGGACACCACAGTTTGTGTGAATAGATCAGGTGATGTCTTCCACGTTTTGGTAAGACTGATGATTTTGTTCCATTTATTGCAAAGGTAACAAGACAGAGACAGCATTTTTTGTGTGAAGATGATCCATTCAAAAGATCATGAAGGGTCAGCAACGGCAGGATATGGGACGGGGAGTCGTCTTCTTCCTATATTTCCTAGTTCTGCTCGGGTTCAGGTTCAGGCTGATTTTTGTTCCGAAGATACTTCATGTAGCACTTCTGGCAAATAAGTGCTTGTTCCTTTGCTGACATCAATCCTTGTTGCACCAGCGTATCTAGGAGCCATTTATATTGTGGACTATTTACATTGCGTGCACTTCTGTTCTTATTGCCACTACGTTTCTTGAAGTATAGTTGACAGCCTTCTCCAACACATTTACCCTCCATCTTGGTTTATGAAGCGTCGATAAAGTAACAAAATAGCAAGCCACTGATGATTGCTGTAAACAGCTAATACTTAGTAGTTTGGTACAATTATGCGAAAATGTGTGATAAATAACGAACAACTAATTACACAAAATAACAAGACAATATAATAAATCACATTCAATACCTCCAAGAAGCGCAGAATTGATTGGTTACTTAGAACAAAATAAAGTATTTCATATGGATAATCTATCTATTCGATGTGGCGTGGTCGGCAGGCACAAAGAAAGTGAGACAAGTCAGGGTCCCAACCCTGACAGAGCCACAACGCTTTGGAGATGGGACAATAAAACAAGAAAAGTGAGACAAGAATAGCTAGCGTCGAGTCAATGATTCCGTAAACGTATAGACAAAGACAAGAAGATACGGATAAATGTACAAGGCCACACGATCAGAAAATTCAAAAGAGGACAAAATCTTTATATCGATACTGTTTAGTTAGTCGTTAGATATCATAAAACTGTCATGAAAATATCCGCTCTGATATTCAATATAAAATTTTGTATATAATAAGCTATATAATACGGTTTCAGACAAGGTTGTTACTCATTTCCCCTTTTCTTTCAATTTACAACCACATTCAGGCGGCGATATGAGAACGTTCCACCACATGGAATTAGCTGATTTTTGGTACAAATATGAAACAAGTAAAGCTCTATCCGATTTTGTGATGGAAATTTGCATCCAAAACTATATAACGGGAGAAAATTGCAATTTTATGGCTTTTTCTTCATAATTGTGTCTCTGCAAGTGCATTTTCATCCGAGAAAATATTTGTTTTATGTTTTATGAATAAACACGATGTTTTGGAAATATTTATCAAAAGAAATTTATACTATGTTGCGAATTACAATTTCGAGATAACCTTCTTTTATTTACGACCTTATGTCTTTGATGCTCAAAATGACAACTTTATAAAAATACATTTTCACTGACATTATGAAATCTGGGTGTCGGAAAGGTGTAAAATTATTCTTCGGAAAAGAAAATAACTGTAGTTGAGCTAGATAAGAAATTATATGGGGCAGGCTCCTATGAAGAATTAACATTACTGGAAACAGGCCCTTTATCCTAAGGTGTATTGACGATATGTTGTCTTTAAATTAAAAATTTGAGCATACCCTGTAGAGTTTGAAATCAAGGACACTACATACTCTTTAACATCATCATGATTTTACTTTTAACATAACCAGCAGGAAAAACATGTAATTTAGCTGAACGATAAACAGGCATATTTATAATTTCCCAATTTTCCATTTCTAGAAAGTAGCATATCCGCTTTTAACACCTACCTTTTAAGAGTTTGTTTTAAATCGTATGACTTAAAATAGCAAAGCTTACATGTGTCCAAATGATACTGGCTACCTGGGTACACACACCCGTGGTTCTTATGCCTCGTGTGGATCTGATATCGCTTAATGTTCCGTGAGTGCCGATTGATCTATACCTTATAGTCACCACCATCACTGAGGTGTTCACCGATGTTGCCAGGTGCCAGTTATATTTAGTATGTAGCAAAGGAGAGTGTCCGAAGGAGTTCAATGTCTAACTTTGGAAAGTCACAATTTTCCACAATTTTAATCTAGTTTGACAAATACTGACTTGGCCCATCTGGTAGGATCTGGCTCATCTTTCACACGCCCAGCTGAGGTGTTGGGAACACTAAGGCGCTTTCATTTTGGTCAGCCAGCGCTCTATCCTTTGTGTCTCGCTCTGGTGTTCTAACATACATGGGTCCTCGGGTACCATTCAGACAGGCTGCTACTATCCTAACGATCGAGTGTCTAGATGACATCAATGAAATAGTCGGAAGGAAGTTGTGCTTTGAAAAACAGCCATTACTTGAAGCGTCCGCGATATAACTCCAGGTAAGACTGCATCTTTGTTGTCAAACCACGTGATTCTAAATCTGGCAAAACATCCCTAAACCCTCGATCAACAATGACATATTTTTTTTTCTCCAGCAAGGAGAGACTATCGATGATGGCTTTTGTAAACTTTGCATCATTATCGCTTTCAGGAAAAGATCCTATTGTGTACAGAAGGTAACCATCAGGCAGGGCCATGTTCGTCATCTTCAAATAATTCTGCTTCTTCTTGGCACAGTAGCAGACTATTTAGAGCTTGTGATTAGGGCCGAGTTGTTCAAAAGGTGATTAGGCTTATCATAATTTAACAACAATTTTACAATCTTAATAAAATCATTTCTGGTAAATCTAACTTGACAAAATTTTCTGAGACTATAACACTGCTCAGTCTCTTCCTACCTGCCCAATTTAGGTATTGAAGTAAATGAGAAACAAGATTTTCACTTATTAAGTGATTAAGATAATCACCTTTTGAACAACTGGGCCCTGAGCTCTTAGAAATAAAGATATATGTACCGTCCAGTAATATAGTCGCCCGCTTGCCAAAAAATGCTTCGGAGAACATTGGGATGTGTTTCAGAACGTTTTCTCTTGTAAGATGTTCACGTCTAAAAATAGTTTTGTCTAATGATTTAAGTATGGAATGAAATGTTTTCAATATACTGGAAACACTGTTGCCATGATATGTCCGTCTTCACTTTTACCCAGAAAAACAGTAGTGCATCCTTGTGGTTTTGAGTGTAAATACCAGTGTCAATAGAGGGCGAACAATTTGAAATAATTGTTAGAAACTGTCTTCTGATCCAACCCGTCCAGACATTACAATCTGCATCATCCAGAGAGGTACTATATTAGGTGCTTAAAGACTTCCTCAAACGCGATTTTATAAATAGGATAGAAGCGCTTTTATGGTATAAAATTTCAAATCATGCACATAAAAGCTGTTTTTTATTATGAAGAAAATGTAAAACGTAATGGCAAAAGAACAATGAGTTTGGGGTATATGTGATATATTGTTGTAAGTTTTGTTTAGTCACTATCGGTCATATAACGTATTCAACGTCCTAATTATAATTAACAGCGATGACGATTTAAAGACCTGACCTCCACATATCTTTACTTAATGCGTGCCGCGGGTTGTTCTATATTAGGAGAGGCACATGTACATGTATACATTACGTTTTTGGGTGAAACAGGATGGTCTGTTATGTCATTAATCGTTCAACCAGTCACTTTGCACAAATGGTAAAGCTTCGATCTTTTGGCAGGATTAGGGTAAGTAATGAAGCTCTCTATAAGCTACATAATTTTAATTGAATGAAAATGGGAAAATGTCCTTTTTTCACAAATAATTTGACAAATAATTTGACTTTCTCATAAAATATAAAAATATTATCGGCGGTATACTTACTGTTTTAGTACTTTAGTATTAAGTTCCTAATTAGTTTAAATAAATAATCAATTTCTATCTGTTTTGTGACAATCTGAATTCTTAGTTTAGTAGTTAAGTTACTTGATTAGTTATTTAGGCAAGTGAATCATCGATTGATTTGGGTTAATTGTATAGCCAAGGTGGATCGACTTTGATGGCACAAAGCCATGTATAGGTTAGTGGTTTCTAAGTGTAAACAAATCTTAAGGCCGACCCTTAATGAAATAACGCTGCTTGAGACCCCACCTTTGAGGTATTCTCATACTTGACCAATGTATGAAGTTTGATTGAAATCACAATAAAAATGAAATCGCTAGAGCGCTGACAATGAGCAAACTAACTAACGTACTCACGTACATACGACAGGGGTGTACCCCCTCCCGACGTCGCGAGGGGATAAAATTGAACAAAATATCAGAGGACACCTTATGAGAGTCTTTTCTGGGACAAATGTTATGTTATCGTTAGTTTCTTTTATTATGTTTTATTTAACATCTATCAATCCAAATACGAACAAGTGAAGTTGTTGATGTCCAGGGAGTCATGGACAATTATAATTTGTTTACCTCCGTTATAATAACTACACTTAACATTATTTCATTCTCTTTACTGTTTAAATAAAGATTTTAGCTTGAATCGGCTTTGTTTATAAATTTCCATATTTAAGCTATTTAAAAACAAATGTTATTAGAAAAGGAATTTAATTTATTCTGCTATACCAAAAAGCATACAGATTTTATTTATCTGAATCCACACCTTTTTAACGTAAACATTTGAATCGATATAGTGTCACTTTAAAGTCATTACTGGAATTCTAAAAACATCCATTTCTGGTGTGATAGTCTACGTATAAATGGTACATAGTCTATGTATAAATGGTATATAGTCTACGTATAAATGGTACATAGTCTACATATAAATGGTAGACAGTCTACGTATAAATGGTACATAGTCTACGTATAAATGGTACATAGTCTACGTATAAATGGTAGACAGTCTACGTATAAATGATACATAGTCTACGTATAAATGGTAGACAGTCTACGTATAAATGGTACATAGTCTACATATAAATGGTAGACAGTCTACGTATAAATGGTACATAGTCTACGTATAAATGGTACATAGTCTACGTATAAATGGTAGACAGTCTACGTATAAATGATACATAGTCTACGTATAAATGATACATAGTCTACATATAAATGGTAGACAGTCTACGTATAAATGGTACATAGTCTACGTATAAATGGTACATAGTCTACGTATAAATGGTAAATAGTCTACGTATAAATGGTAGACAGTCTACGTATAAATGGTAGACAGTCTACGTATAAATGATACACAGTCTACGTATAAATGGTACACAGTCTACGTATAAATGGTACATAGTCTACGTATAAATGGTACATAGTCTACGTATAAATGGTACATAGTCTACGTATAAATGGTAGACAGTCTACGTATAAATGATACACAGTCTACGTATAAATGGTAGACAGTCTACGTATAAATGATACATAGTCTACGTATAAATGGTACATAGTCTACGTATAAATGGTACATAGTCTACGTATAAATGGTACATAGTCTACGTATAAATGGTACATAGTCTACGTATAAATGGTACATAGTCTACGTATAAATGGTAGACAGTCTACGTATAAATGGTAGGCAGTCTACGTATAAATGGTACATAGTCTACCTATATTTGGTACATAGTCTACGTATAAATGGTAGACAGTCTACGTATAAATGGTACATAGTCTACGTATAAATGGTACATAGTCTACGTATAAATGGTACGTAGTCTTTTTATAAATGGTACATAGTCTACGTATAAATGGTACATAGTCTACGTATAAATGGTACATTGTCTACGTATAAATGATACATAATCTACGTATAAATGATACATAGTCTACGTATAAATGGTACGTAGTCTTTTTATAAATGGTACATAGTCTACGTATAAATGGTACATAGTCTACGTATAAATGGTACATTGTCTACGTATAAATGATACATAATCTACGTATAAATGATACATAGTCTACGTATAAATGATACATAGTCTACGTATAAATGGTACATGGTCTACGTATAAATGATACATAGTCTACGTATAAATGGTACATAACCTACGTATAAATGGTACATAGTCTGCCTATATATGGTACATAGTCTACGTATAAATGGTACATAGTCTACCTATATTTGGTACATAGTCTACCTATATTTGGTACATAGTCTACCTATATATGGTACATAGTCTACGTATAAATGGTACATAGTCTACCTATATTTGGTACATAGTCTACCTATATATGGTACATAGTATACATATAGATGGTACATAGTCTACGTATAAATGGTACATAACCTACGTATAAATGGTACATAGTCTACGTATACATGGCAATAATTGACAAGTAAAAGCTTTCTGATTTCCTTTAATTTTCGACAATGAGTTTTGGGTAGGATGAACACAGGTTAACATGAGTACAGTTAGTACATATGTGAGGATTGACATGTCCACACTGACAGCCGTTATTGGTACAGCAGGCACAGTCAAAGCTCATCTCGTCATAGCCACACTGACACCCGGACCCTGCCGCTGTGTAGTGGTTTATCTCTGTAAAGATGTTAAGATGAAACTATTTAGAGTTAACTTCCCCAATATATTATCTACAGTAAACGTTCCCAGTATTCTATATTTAGAGTAAACTTTCCCTGTATACTATTTAGAATTAACTTCCCCAATATACTATCTATAATAAACGTTTCCTATATTCTATTTAGAGTAAACTTTTCCAATTATCTATTTAGAGTAAACTTTCCAAGTATTCGATTTAGAGTAAACTTTCCCAATACACTATCTCCAATAAACGTTACAAGTATTGTGTTTAGAGTAAACTTTTCAAGTATTCTATTTAGAGTAAACTTTCCCAATACACTATCTCCAATAAACGTTACAAGTATTGTGTTTAGAGTAAACTTTTCAAGTATTCTATTTAGAGTAAACTTTCCCAATACACTATCTCCAATAAACGTTACAAGTATTGTGTTTAGAGTAAACTTTACCTGTACACTACCTAGAGTAAAATAATATTTCCCGGTACATTTTTTAGAGTAAACGTTCCCACTTTTCTATTTAGAGTAAATTTTCCCAGTATTCTATCTAGAGTAAACTTTCCCAGTATTCTATTTAGAGTAAACTTTTCCAATATTCTATTTAGAGTAAACTTTTCCAATATTCTATCCCCAACTTTCCAGGTACACTATTTAGAGTAAACTTTGTCGGTATACTGTCTAGAGAAAACTTTCCCAGTACACTACCAACAGTAAAATATCCTTTCCCGGTATACTATTTAGAGTAAACTTTCCCAGTAGATAAATAAATTATATACTGTGAGTAGTATATGTTAGACAGATAGATAATACATTATATACTGTGAGAAGTATATGTTAGACAGGTAGATAATACATTATATACTGTGAGTAGTATAAGTTAGGCAGATAGATAATACATTATATACTGTGAGTAGTATATGTTAGACAGGTAGATAATACATTATATACTGTGAGTAGTATATGTTAGACAGATAGATAATACATTATATACTGTGAGTAGTATATGTTAGACAGATAGATAATACATTATATACTGTGAGTAGTATATGTTAGACAGGTAGATAATACATTATATACTGTGAGTAGTATATGTTAGACAGGTAGATAATACATTATACACTGTGAGTAGTATAAGTTAGACAGATATATAATACATTATATACTGTGAGTAGTATATGTTAGACAGGTAGATAATACATTATATACTGTGGGTAGTACATGTTAGACAGGTAGATAATACATTATATACTGTGGGTAGTATATGTTAGACAGGTAGATAATACATTATATACTGTGAGTAGTATATGTTAGACAGGTAGATAATACATTATATACTGTGAGTAGTATATGTTAGACAGGTAGATAAATAAATTGTTGTAACACACCTGTGACCGATGAACTCCTGCTCCAGGAGTAGTGATCAGAATGTGGATTACAGTAACCGCCGTCTAAACTTTGTTCCCCACTACGTCGACACAAACTGTCAATCATACAGGTATTGTCCTATAATGAAAATAAGATATGTACTTAAAGTGTGTACATTATCCTATTGGTTTGACTGTGATAAAAAGATATGTATGTAAATTGTGTACATTTCCTGTTGGTTTGACTGTGATAATAAGATATGTATGTAAATTGTGTACATTTCCTGTTGGTTTGACTGTGATAAAAAGATATGTATGTAAATTGTGTACATTTCCTGTTGGTTTGACTGTGATAATAAGATATGTATGTAAATTGTGTACATTTCCTGTTGGCTTGACTGTGATAATAAGATATGTATGTAAATTGTGTACATTTCCTGTTTCACTGTCAGTTTGGCAGTAGACGACATCAAATACCATCAAAGCCCGAATTATCTTATGATCAAATATGCCTTCTCAAGCTCGAATCCCCGAAAAGTGGGACAAAGTACTGGCAGTGGTAGCTGAGGTATCTAACACAAAACACTTCTGACTCGCCACTATGATACATGATGATTACAGTGATAGCTGATATATCTTACACAAAACACTTCTGACTCGCCACTATGATATATGATGACTACAATGATAGCTGAGGTATCTAACACAAAACACTTCTGACCCACCACTATGATATATGATGACTACAATGATAGCTGAGGTATCTAACACAAAACACTTCTGACCCACCACTATGATATATGATGACTACAGTGGTAGCTGAGGTATCTAACACAAAACACTTCTGACCCACCACTATGATATATGATGACTACAGTGGTAGCTGAGGTATCTAACACAAAACACTTCTAACCCACCACTATGATACATGATGACTACAGTGGTAGCTGAGGTATCTAACACAAAACACTTCTGACCCACCACTATGATATATGATGACTACAGTGATAGCTGAGGTATCTAACACACAAAACACTTCTGACCCGCCACTATGATATATGATGACTACAGTGATAGCCGAGGTATCTAACACAAAACACTTCTGACCCGCCACTATGATATATGATGACTACAATGATAGCTGAGGTATCTAACACAAAACACTTCTGACCCGCCACTATGATATATGATGACGACAGTGATAGCTGAGGTATCTAACACAAAACACTTCTGACTCGCCACTATGATATATGATGACTACAGTGATAGCTGAGGTATCTAACACAAAACACTTCTGACCCAACACGATGATATATGATGACTACAATGATAGCTGAGGTATCTAACACAAAACACTTCTGACCCAACACGATGATATATGATGACTACAATGATAGCTGAGGTATCTACCACAAAACACTTCTGACCCAACACGATGATATATGATGACTACAGTGATAGCTGAGGTATCTAACACAAAACACTTCTGACCCGCCACTATGATATATGATGACTACAGTGATAGCTGAGGTATCTACCACAAAACACTTCTGACTCGCCACTATGATATATGATGACTACAGTGATAGCTGAGGTATCTAACACAAAACACTTCTGACCCGCCACTATGATATATGATGACTACAGTGGTAGCTGAGGTATCTAACACAAAACACTTCTGACCCGCCACTATGATATATGATGACTACAGTGATAGCTGATATATCTAACACAAAACACTTCTGACCCACCACTATGATATATAATGACTACAGTGATAACTGAGATATCTAACACAAAACACTTCTGACCCACCACTATGATATATGATGACTACAATGATAGCTGAGGTATCTAACACAAAACACTTCTGACCCACCACTATGATATATGATGACTACAGTGATAGCTGAGATATCTAACACAAAACACTTCTGACCCACCACTATGATGACTACAGTGGTAGCTGAGGTATCTAACACAAAACACTTCTGACCCGCCACTATGATATATGATGACTACAGTGGTAGCTGATATATCTTACACAAGACACTTCTGACCCACCACTATGATATATGATGACGACAGTGATAGCTGAGGTATCTAACACAAAACACTTCTGACTTACCACTATGATATATGATGACTACAGTGATAGCTGAGGTATCTAACACAAAACACTTCTGACTCGCCACTATGATATATGATGACTACAGTGATAGCTGAGGTATCTAACACAAAACACTTCTGACCCACCACTATGATATATGATGACTACAGTGGTAGCTGAGGTATCTAACACAAAACACTTCTGACCCACCACTATGATATATGATGACTACAGTGATGGCTGATATATCTTACACAAGACACTTCTGACTCGCCACTATGATATATGATGACTACAGTGATAGCTGAGGTATCTAACACAAAACACTTCTGACTCGCCACTATGATATATGATGACTACAGTGATAGCTGAGGTATCTAACACAAAACACTTCTGACTCGCCACTATGATATATGATGACTACAGTGATAGCTGAGGTATCTAACACAAAACACTTCTGACCCGCCACTATGATATATGATGACTACAGTGATAGCTGAGGTATCTAATACAAGACACTTCTGACCCGCCACTATCATGACGACAGTGATAGCTGAGGTATCTAACACAGAACACTTCTGACTTACCACTATGATATATGATGACTACAGTGATAGCTGAGGTATCTAACACAAAACACTTCTGACCCACCACTATGATATATGATGACGACAGTGATAGCTGAGGTATCTAATACAAGACACTTCTGACCCGCCACTATCATGACGACAGTGATAGCTGAGGTATCTAACACAGAACACTTCTGACTTACCACTATGATATATGATGACTACAGTGATAGCTGAGGTATCTAACACAAAACACTTCTGACCCGCCACTATGATATATGATGACTACAGTGATAGCTGAGGTATCTAACACAAAACACTTCTGACCCACCACTATGATATATGATGACGACAGTGATAGCTGAGGTATCTAACACAAAACACTTCTGACCCACCACTATGATATATGATGACGACAGTGATAGCTGAGGTATCTAACACAAAACACTTCTGATTCGCCACTATGATATATGATGATTACAGTGGTAGCTGAGATATCTAACACAAAACACTTCTGATTCGCCACTATGATATATGATGATTACAGTGATAGCTGAGGTATCTAACACAAAACACTTCTGACTTACCACTATGATATATGATGACTACAGTGATAGCTGAGGTATCTAACACAAAACACTTCTGATCCACCACTATGATATATGATGATTACAGTGATAGCTGAGGTATCTAACACAAAACACTTCTGACCCACCACTATGATATATGATGATTACAGTGATAGCTGAGGTATCTAACACAAAACACTTCTGACCCACCACTATGATATATGATGATTACAGTGATAGCTGAGGTATCTAACACAAAACACTTCTGACCCACCACTATGATATATGATGATTACAGTGATAGCTGAGGTATCTAACACAAAACACTTCTGACCCACCACTATGATATATAATGACTACAGTGATAGCTGAGGTATCTAACACAAAACACTTCTGACCCGCCACTATGATACATGATGACTACAGTGATAGCTTAGGTATCTAACACAAAACACTTCTGACTTACCACTATGATATATAAT
This sequence comes from Pecten maximus, assembly GCF_902652985.1. Lineage (NCBI taxonomy): Eukaryota > Metazoa > Mollusca > Bivalvia > Pectinida > Pectinidae > Pecten > Pecten maximus. The sequence continues at coordinate 3,805,961 of NC_047016.1, forward strand.
GACTACAGTGATAGCTGAGGTATCTAACACAAAACACTTCTGACCCACCACTATGATATATGATGACTACAGTGGTAGCTGAGGTATCTAACACAAAACACTTCTGACCCGCCACTATGATATATGATGACTACAGTGATGGCTGAGGTATCTAACACAAAACACTTCTGACCCACCACTATGATATATGATGACGACAGTGGTAGCTGATATATCATACACAAAACACTTCTGACTCGCCACTATGATATATGATGACTACAGTGATAGCTTAGGTATCTAACACAAAACACTTCTGACTTACCACTATGATGACGAGAGTGATAGCTGAGGTATCTAACACAAAACACTTCTGACCCACCACTATGATATATGATGACTACAGTGGTAGCTGAGGTATCTAACACAAAACACTTCTGACCCGCCACTATGATATATGATGACTACAGTGATAGCTGAGGTATCTAACACAAAACACTTCTGACTTACCACTATGATATATGATGACGACAGTGATAGCTGATATATCTAACACAAAACACTTCTGACTCGCCACTATGATATATAATGACTACAGTGATAGCTGAGGTATCTAACACAGAACACTTCTGACTTACCACTATGATATATAATGACTACAGTGATAGCTGAGGTATCTAACACAAAACACTTCTGACCCACCACTATGATATATGATGACTACAGTGGTAGCTGAGGTATCTAACACAAAACACTTCTGACCCGCCACTATGATATATGATGACTACAGTGATGGCTGAGGTATCTAACACAAAACACTTCTGACCCACCACTATGATATATGATGACTACAGTGGTAGCTGAGGTATCTAACACAAAACACTTCTGACTCGCCACTATGATATATGATGACTACAGTGATAGCTGAGGTATCTAACACAAAACACTTCTGACTTACCACTATGATGACTACAGTGATAGCTGAGGTATCTAACACAAAACACTTCTGACCCTACCACTATGATATATGATGACTACAGTGGTAGCTGAGGTATCTAACACAAAACACTTCTGACCCGCCACTATGATATATGATGACTACAGTGATAGCTGAGGTATCTAACACAAAACACTTCTGACTTACCACTATGATATATGATGACTACAGTGATAGCTGATATATCTAACACAAAACACTTCTGACTCGCCACTATGATATATGATGACTACAGTGATAGCTGAGGTATCTAACACAAAACACTTCTGACTTACCACTATGATATATGATGACTACAGTGGTAGCTGAGGTATCTAACACAAAACACTTCTGACTCGCCACTATGATATATGATGACGACAGTGATGGCTGAGGTATCTAACACAAAACACTTCTGACCCGCCACTATGATATATGATGATTACAGTGATAGCTGAGGTATCTAACACAAAACACTTCTGACTCGCCACTATGATATATGATGATTACAGTGATAGCTGAGGTATCTAACACAAAACACTTCTGACCCACCACTATGATATATGATGACTACAGTGATAGCTGAGGTATCTAACACAAAACACTTCTGACCCACCACTATGATATATGATGACGACAGTGGTAGCTGAGGTATTTAACACAAAAAACACTTCTGACCCGCCACTATGATGACGACAGTGATAGCTGATATATCTTACAAAAAACACTTCTGACTCGCCACTATGATGACGACAGTGATAGCTGAGGTATCTAACACAAAACACTTCTGACTCCCCACTATGATATATGATGACTACAGTGGTAGCTGAGGTATATAACACAAAACACTTCTAACTTACCACTATGATATATGATGACTACAGTGGTAGCTGAGGTATCTAACACAAAACACTTCTGACTCGCCACTATGATATATGATGACTACAGTGATAGCTGAGGTATCTAACACAAAACACTTCTGACTTACCACTATGATATATGATGACTACAGTGATAGCTGAGGTATCTAACACAAAACACTTCTGACCCACCACTATGATATATGATGACTACAGTGATAGCTGAGGTATCTAACACAAAACACTTCTGACTTACCACTATGATATATGATGACTACAGTGATAGCTGAGGTATCTAACACAAAACACTTCTGACTCGCCACTATGATGACGACAGTGATAGCTGAGGTATCTAACACAAAACACTTCTGACCCACCACTATGATATATGATGACTACAGTGATAGCTGAGATATCTAACACAAAACACTTCTGACTTACCACTATGATGACGACAGTGATAGCTGAGGTATCTAACACAAAACACTTCTGACCCGCCACTATGATATATGATGACTACAGTGGTAGCTGAGGTATCTAACACAAAACACTTCTGACCTACCACTATGATATATGATGACTACAGTGATAGCTGAGGTATCTAACACAAAACACTTCTGACTACCACTATGATATATGATGACTACAGTGATAGCTGAGGTATCTAACACAAAACACTTCTGACCCACCACTATGATATATGATGACTACAGTGATAGCTGAGGTATCTAACACAAAACACTTCTGACTTACCACTATGATATATGATGACTACAGTGGTAGCTGAGGTATCTAACACAAAACACTTCTGACCTACCACTATGATATATGATGACTACAGTGATAGCTGAGGTATCTAACACAAAACACTTCTGACTTACCACTATGATATATGATGACTACAGTGGTAGCTGAGGTATCTAACACAAAACACTTCTGACCCGCCACTATGATATATGATGACTACAGTGATAGCTGAGGTATCTAACACAAAACACTTCTGACTTACCACTATGATATATGATGACTACAGTGGATAGCTGAGGTATCTAACACAAAACACTTCTGACTTCGCCACTATGATATATGATGACTACAGTGGTAGCTGAGGTATCTAACACAAAACACTTCTGACCCGCCACTATGATATATGATGACTACAGTGATAGCTGAGGTATCTAACACAAAACACTTCTGACCCACCACTATGATATATGATGACTACAGTGATAGCTGAGGTATCTAACACAAAACACTTCTGACCCACCACTATGATATATGATGACTACAGTGATAGCTGAGATATCTAACACAAAACACTTCTGACTTACCACTATGATATATGATGACTACAGTGATAGCTGAGGTATCTAACACAAAACACTTCTGACTCGCCACTATGATATATGATGACTACAGTGATAGCTGAGGTATCTAACACAAAACACTTCTGACTTCGCCACTATGATATATGATGACTACAGTGATAGCTGAGGTATCTAACACAAAACACTTCTGACTCGCCACTATGATATATGATGACTACAGTGATAGCTGAGGTATCTAACACAAAACACTTCTGACCCGCCACTATGATATATGATGACTACAGTGATAGCTGAGGTATCTAACACAAAACACTTCTGACTTACCACTATGATATATGATGACTACAGTGGTAGCTGAGATATCTAACACAAAACACTTCTGACTTACCACTATGATATATGATGACTACAGTGATAGCTGAGGTATCTAACACAAAACACTTCTGACCCACCACTATGATATATGATGACTACAGTGATAGCTGAGGTATCTAACACAAAACACTTCTGACTCGCCACTATGATATATGATGACTACAGTGATAGCTGAGGTATCTAACACAAAACACTTCTGACCTACCACTATGATATATGATGACTACAGTGATAGCTGAGGTATCTAACACAAAACACTTCTGACCCGCCACTATGATATATGATGACTACAGTGATAGCTGAGGTATCTAACACAAAACACTTCTGACCCACCACTATGATATATGATGACTACAGTGATAGCTGAGGTATCTAACACAAAACACTTCTGACCCGCCACTATGATATATGATGACTACAGTGGTAGCTGAGGTATCTAACACAAAACACTTCTGACTCGCCACTATGATATATGATGACTACAGTGATAGCTGAGGTATCTAACACAAAACACTTCTGACCTACCACTATGATATATGATGACTACAGTGATAGCTGAGGTATCTAACACAAAACACTTCTGACCCGCCACTATGATATATGATGACTACAGTGATAGCTGAGGTATCTAACACAAAACACTTCTGACTTACCACTATGATATATGATGACTACAGTGATAGCTGAGGTATCTAACACAAAACACTTCTGACATACCACTATGATATATGATGACTACAGTGATAGCTGAGATATCTAACACAAAACACTTCTGACCCGCCACTATGATATATGATGACTACAGTGATAGCTGAGGTATCTAACACAAAACACTTCTGACCTACCACTATGATATATGATGACTACAGTGATAGCTGAGGTATCTAACACAAAACACTTCTGACCTACCACTATGATATATGATGACTACAGTGATAGCTGAGGTATCTAACACAAAACACTTCTGACTTACCACTATGATATATGATGACTACAGTGATAGCTGAGGTATCTAACACAAAACACTTCTGACCCACCACTATGATATATGATGACTACAGTGATAGCTGAGGTATCTAACACAAAACACTTCTGACTTACCACTATGATATATGATGACTACAGTGGTAGCTGAGGTATCTAACACAAAACACTTCTGACTTACCACTATGATATATGATGACTACAGTGATAGCTGAGGTATCTAACACAAAACACTTCTGACCTACCACTATGATATATGATGACTACAGTGATAGCTGAGGTATCTAACACAAAACACTTCTGACTTACCACTATGATATATGATGACTACAGTGGTAGCTGAGGTATCTAACACAAAACACTTCTGACTTACCACTATGATATATGATGACTACAGTGATAGCTGAGGTATCTAACACAAAACACTTCTGACTTACCACTATGATATATGATGACTACAGTGGTAGCTGAGGTATCTAACACAAAACACTTCTGACTACCACTATGATATATGATGACTACAGTGATAGCTGAGGTATCTAACACAAAACACTTCTGACCCTACCACTATGATATATGATGACTACAGTGATAGCTGAGGTATCTAACACAAAACACTTCTGACTTACCACTATGATATATGATGACTACAGTGGTAGCTGAGGTATCTAACACAAAACACTTCTGACCTACCACTATGATATATGATGACTACAGTGATAGCTGAGGTATCTAACACAAAACACTTCTGACTTACCACTATGATATATGATGACTACAGTGATAGCTGAGGTATCTAACACAAAACACTTCTGACCCTACCACTATGATATATGATGACTACAGTGATAGCTGAGGTATCTAACACAAAACACTTCTGACCTACCACTATGATATATGATGACTACAGTGATAGCTGAGGTATCTAACACAAAACACTTCTGACCTACCACTATGATATATGATGACTACAGTGATAGCTGAGGTATCTAACACAAAACACTTCTGACTTACCACTATGATATATGATGACTACAGTGATAGCTGAGGTATCTAACACAAAACACTTCTGACCTACCACTATGATATATGATGACTACAGTGATAGCTGAGGTATCTAACACAAAACACTTCTGACTTACCACTATGATATATGATGACTACAGTGGATAGCTGAGGTATCTAACACAAGACACTTCTGACTCTACCACTATGATATATGATGACTACAGTGATAGCTGAGGTATCTAACACAAACACTTCTGACTTACCACTATGATATATGATGACTACAGTGGTAGCTGAGGTATCTAACACAAAACACTTCTGACTTACCACTATGATATATGATGACTACAGTGATAGCTGAGGTATCTAACACAAACACTTCTGACTCGCCACTATGATATATGATGACTACAGTGATAGCTGAGGTATCTAACACAAAACACTTCTGACCCGCCACTATGATATATGATGACTACAGTGATAGCTGAGGTATCTAACACAAAACACTTCTGACCCGCCACTATGATATATGATGACTACAGTGATAGCTGAGGTATCTAACACAAAACACTTCTGACTCGCCACTATGATATATGATGACTACAGTGATAGCTGAGGTATCTAACACAAAACACTTCTGACTCGCCACTATGATATATGATGACTACAGTGATAGCTGAGGTATCTAACACAAAACACTTCTGACTCGCCACTATGATATATGATGACTACAGTGATAGCTGAGGTATCTAACACAAAACACTTCTGACTTACCACTATGATATATGATGACTACAGTGATAGCTGAGGTATCTAACACAAAACACTTCTGACTCACCACTATGATATATGATGTTTACAGTGGTAGCTGAGGTATCTAACACAAGAACACTTCTGACTTACCACTATGATATATGATGACTACAGTGATAGCTGAGGTATCTAACACAAAACACTTCTGACCCACCACTATGATATATGATGACTACAGTGATAGCTGAGGTATCTAACACAAAACACTTCTGACCCACCACTATGATATATGATGACTACAGTGATAGCTGAGGTATCTAACACAAAACACTTCTGACCCGCCACTATGATATATGATGACTACAGTGATAGCTGAGGTATCTAACACAAAACACTTCTGACTTACCACTATGATATATGATGACTACAGTGATAGCTGAGGTATCTAACACAAAACACTTCTGACTCGCCACTATGATATATGATGACTACAGTGATAGCTGAGGTATCTAACACAAAACACTTCTGACTCGCCACTATGATATATGATGACTACAGTGATAGCTGAGGTATCTAACACAAAACACTTCTGACCCGCCACTATGATATATGATGACTACAGTGATAGCTGAGGTATCTAACACAAAACACTTCTGACCTTTACAGTGAAGCTATCCTTTAGACTATAACTCACCTGTAGAGTGTAACTTACCTTTAGAGTGTAACTTACCTTTAGAGTGTATCTTACCTTTAGAATGTAACTCACCTTTAGAGTGTTACTTACCTTTAGAGTGTTACTTACCTTTAGAGTGTATCTTACCTTTAGAGTGTATCTAACCTTTAGAGTGTTACTTACCTTTAGAATGTAACTTACCTTTAGAGTGTATCTTACCTTTAGAGTGTATCTAACCTTTAGAGTGTTACTTACCTTTAGAGTGTTACTTAACTTTAGAATGTATCTTACCTTTAGAGTGTATCTTACCTTTAGAGTGTAACTTACCTTTGGAATGTAACTTACCTTTAGAGTGTATCTTACCTTTAAAGTGTATCTTACCTTTAGAGTGTAACTTACCTTTAGAATGTAACTTACCTTTAGAGTGTAACTTACCTTTAGAGTGTAACTTACCTTTAGATTGTATCTTACCTTTAGAGTGTAGCTCACCTTTAGAGTGTATCTAACCTTTAGAGTGTATCTAACCTTTAGAGTGTAACTTACCTTTAGAGTGTAGCTTACCTTTAGAGTGTAACTTACCTTTAGAGTGTATCTAACCTTTAGAGTGTAACTTACCTTTAGAGTGTAACTTACCTTTAGAGTGTAGCCTACCTTTAGAGTGTAGCTCACCTTTAGAGTGTAACTTACCTTTAGAGTGTAGCTCACCTTTAGAGTGTAACTTACCTTTAGAGTGTAACTTACCTTTAGAATGTAACTTACCTTTAGAGTGTATCTAACCTTTAGAATGTAACTTACATTTAGAGTGTATCTTACCTTTAGAATGTAACTTACCTTTAGAGTGTATCTTACCTTTAGAATGTAACTTACATTTAGAGTGTATCTAACCTTTAGAGTGTATCTTACCTTTAGAGTATAACTTACCTTTAGAGTGTATCTTACCTTTAGAGTGTAGCTCACCTTTAGAGTGTAACTTACCTTTATAGTGTAGCTCACCTTTAGAGTGTAGCTCACTTTTAGAGTGTATCTTACCTTTAGAATGTAACTCACCTTTAGAGTGTTACTTACCTTTAGAGTGTTACTTACCTTTAGAGTGTATCTTACCTTTAGAGTGTATCTAACCTTTAGAATGTATCTTACCTTTAGAATGTAACTCACCTTTAGAGTGTTACTTACCTTTAGAGTGTTACTTACCTTTAGAATGTAACTTACCTTTAGAGTGTATCTTACCTTTAGAGTGTATCTAACCTTTAGAGTGTTACTTACCTTTAGAGTGTTACTTAACTTTAGAATGTATCTTACCTTTAGAGTGTATCTTACCTTTAGAGTGTAACTTACCTTTGGAATGTAACTTACCTTTAGAGTGTATCTTACCTTTAGAGTGTAACTTACCTTTAGAGTGTAACTTACCTTTAGATTGTATCTTACCTTTAGAGTGTAGCTCACCTTTAGAGTGTATCTAACCTTTAGAGTGTATCTAACCTTTAGAGTGTAACTTACCTTTAGAGTGTAGCTTACCTTTAGAGTGTATCTTACCTTTAGAGTGTATCTTACCTTTAGAGTGTATCTTACCTTTAAAGTGTATATTACCTTTAGAGTGTATCTTACCTTTAGAGTGTATCTTACCTTTAGAGTGTATCTTACCTTTAGAGTGTAACTTACCTTTAGAGTGTAACTTACCTTTAGAGTGTAACTTACCTTTAGAGTGTAGCTCACCTTTAGAGTGTAACTTACCTTTAGAGTGTAGCTCACCTTTAGAGTGTAACTTACCTTTAGAGTGTATCTTACCTTTAGAATGTAACTTACCTTTAGAGTGTATCTAACCTTTAGAATGTAACTTACATTTAGAGTGTATCTTACCTTTAGAATGTAACTTACCTTTAGAGTGTATCTTACCTTTAGAATGTAACTTACATTTAGAGTGTATCTTACCTTTAGAGTGTATCTTACCTTTAGAATGTAACTTACCTTTAGAGTGTATCTTACCTTTAGAATGTAACTTACCTTTAGAGTGTAGCTCACCTTTAGAGTGTATCTTACCTTTAGAGTGTATCTTACCTTTAGAGTGTAACTTACCTTTAGAGTGTAGCTTACCTTTAGAGTGTATCTTACCTTTAGAGTGTAGCTCACCTTTAGAGTGTAACTTACCTTTAGAGTGTAGCTCACCTTTAGAGTGTAGCTCACCTTTAGAGTGTATCTTACCTTTAGAATGTAACTTACCTTTAGAGTGTAACTTACCTTTAGAGTGTATCTTACCTTTAGAATGTAACTTACCTTTAGAGTGTAACTTACCTTTAGAGTGTAACTTACCTTTAGAGTGTAGCTCACCTTTAGAATGTAACTTACCTTTAGAGTGTAACTCACCTTTAGAGTGTAACTTACCTTTAGAGTGTAACTTACCTTTAGAGTGTAACTTACCTTTAGAGTGTAACTTACCTTTAGAGTGTAGCTCACCTTTAGAATGTAACTTACCTTTAGAGTGTAACTCACCTTTAGAGTGTAACTTACCTTTAGAGTGTAACTTACCTTTAGATTGTATCTTACCTTTAGAGTGTAACTCACCTTTAGATTGCAGTGTCCAGATGTATTACAGGCCATACAAGTGCCGTCATATATAATGAAGGGATGTTCAGCGCTGTACAATGTGCCATCAGTTGTCACTGACACCAAGAAAGCGTCCTTATAGTTTTCTATTTAAGAGAAAATTGGTTCATCTTATTAGGATTAGAATTTGAGTTTAGTTAACTCAGCGACGCTAACGACAAACATTTAGCCAGATCAGACCCTGATAAACGTGAAAACAAAGTAAAATGGGTGGGGTTCACATATATATTCTCCATCAATAAAATAAACATATGGACAGAAAAAAGTTTTACCCAAGTTTGTGAAAGTGTTAAGCTTTGATAATATGTCTTATTTACCGTTCATTAGCACTAGATTTTCCGGCAGGCTACACTCGACCTCTAGAAAACTAGTGAAGGATACTGGGACTTCAACGTGTGGTCCGTATGGACTGATAGAGTTTCCACCAATCTGTAATTTAACGTGATATTCTCACGCTTTGTCCAACCGTAACAACCAACAGAATTCCTCCTAACAGTACGTCTAATCTTATTAAATACAACCTCGGGGGTTGTTATCATCGTACATCATCTTACCGTTGTGGACTGATGCATGTTTCTAACAGTTTTATAAACTCTCTACAATTTCACATAATTCGGAATATTATAGACAAATCAATAAAGTGCTACTTTTAGGACTCATTCATCAAAACTTTCATTTTACAGTCAAACACCAGTGAAAATACAGTTCACAAAGATTGCATAAAACCTACCGATCGGGAAGGTCTTGCTAGTCCAAGAAAATATCAGAAAAATAATTTCTGTCAGATATTCCGGTACAGCTTGATCGACATGATCCTAATAAGTATATTATTTTTGGACTTAAATTGAATATCCTCCTTGTCTATTTACAGACAATCGAGGAAGAAATCAACACGAATGTTATTTTACCTCAGCTTTTTTGTATCGACACTTGAGGTTTGGTCCTGCTATTAGATTTTCTGCAATCACCTGAACCTTCATACACTTTCTGTCTCTGGTGTCACAAAGGCCATCTCTAAAATAGAATGAGATATTCGTCGTTTTGTCAAGTAACACAAAGTATCGATGATGTTAAAGAGCATATCTATGAAACAGAGCTACAGAGTAAGGCTGGACTGTCGTGTATCTGTGATCAAGTTGTAAACAATCTAACATAGTAAGATGGAACTCTCGTGCTTCCGTAGTAAGGATGAACTCTCGTGCTTCCGTGATCATGTTGTAAACACAGATACATAGTAAGGATGAACTCTCGTGTATCCGTGATTATATTGCACCGTAGCAGAATCATTTTGGAAAGAAGATATTTCGATATGATCACGATCTTCTACTTTTCTTATTTGATTGTACATATGATTCATTGGTCATTTGTCTTATGAAATTGAAATAGTCAAGCCCCAAAAAAGTCTATTTGTACAATCTTCTCAACCTGAAGATTTTTTTTCCAGCAACGCCAAATACATCTAGACCGGAAACATACCCACGGAAATGGCTGATGACCGGAGTAGCACCTGCTGGGACTGAACAATCATGACCAATATATCCCGTATGGCACGTGCAAGATCCCTCGTGACAAGTTCCACGTCTGCTGCATTGGTTTGGACACAAGTGATTTGTGACGTCAGCTGGTGGGATTCTCCTTCTATCCGGCCCTATGGCATAATTACTGACGTCACGAAGGACGGTGTCTTGACATTGGTAATCGAAAACATTCATATAGCCGGTGTTAAACATGTCACTGTCTGAAAACTGAAATTGGAAGATACAGCAAAACATGTCACTGTCTAGGATCAGTAACGGGGAATTACAGTAAACACGTCACTGTCTGTAATCAGTAACGGGGAAATACAGTAAACAGGTCACTGTCTGTAACCAGTAACGGGGAACTACAGTAAACATGTCACTATCTGTGATCAGTAACGAGGAAATACAGTAAACATGTCACTGTCTTCGATCAGTAACGGGGAACTACAGTAAACACGCCACTGTCTGTAATCAGTAACGAGAAACTACAGTAAACATGTCACTGACTGTGATCAGTAACAGGGAAGTACAGTAAACATGTCACTGTCTGTGATCAGTAACGGGGAAATACAGTAAACATGTCACTGTCTGTAATCAGTAACGGGGAAATACAGTAAACATGTCACTGTCTGTGATCAGTAACGGGGAAATACAGTAAACACGTCACTGTCTGTAATCAGTAACGGGGAAATACAGTAAACACGTCACTGTCTGTAATCAGTTACGGGGAAATACAGTAAACATGTCACTGTCTGTGATCAGTAACAGGGAAATACAGTAAACACGTCACTGTCTGTAATCAGTAACGGGGAAATACAGTAAACATGTCACTGTCTGTAATCAGTAACGAGGAAATACAGTAAACACGTCACTGTATGTGATCAGTAACGAGAAACTACAGTAAACATGTCACTGTCTGTAATCAGTTACGGGGAAATACAGTAAACACGTCACTGTCTGTAATCAGTTACGGGGAAATACAGTAAACATGTCACTGTCTGTGATCAGTAACGGGGAAATACAGTAAACACGTCACTGTCTGTAATCAGTAACGGGGAACTACAGTAAACATGTCACTGTCTGTAATCAGTAACGAGGAAATACAGTAAACATGTCACTGTCTGTGATCAGTAACGGGGAACTACAGTAAACACGTCACTGTCTGTAATCAGTAACGGGGAAATACAGTAAACATGTCATTGTCTGTGATCAGTAACGGGGAAATACAGTAAACACGTCACTGTCTGTAATCAGTAACGGATAAATACAGTAAACATGTCACTGTCTGTAATCAGTAACGAGGAAATACAGTAAACATGTCACTGTCAGTGATCAGTAACGGGGAATTAAATAAACATGTCACTGTCTGTAACCAGTAACGGAGAAATACAGTAAACATGTCAATGTCTGTAATCAGTAACGGGGAAATACAGTAAACATGTCACTGTCTGTGATCAGTAACGGGGAAATACAGTAAACATGTCATTGTCTGTAACCAGTAACGGGGAAATACAGTAATATGTCACTGTCTGTGGTAAATAAAATGCAATGCCATGGGATAGGTTCAATGTAATGTACACAAAGAGGAAACAGTTGTGCAACAGTTCTGTTTATACACTATCTAGTATTTTCAATGCACAATAAATCTACTGTTAAACGATACTGATCAATATTTACTAATCTCTCAACTTGACGTGTTAAACCTGATCTTCGAAGAACATTTTGCTTGTAACCTACAAAGGTGACAGTGTGAAGTCAGACATTCATTCTTAAATTCGATGTATCGATTGGTATCACGCTTAAATTCGACATCTCTATGTTTATCAAGCTTAATTCCGATATTTTGTAAACAATTTTTTTTTACATCAACATGGACTTCAATGTAAAGCTTACCATCATATCTTCTACGCATGCGTCAATGTACTTCTGTACCATCACCGATGGCAAAACGGAGTGACATCTAGTGGACAAAGAAGATCCACCGATATCGGCCGTACACGTCTTCCTAGCCATAGCTTCTGTCATTCCACTCCGAGTGACCACGGCTCTTTCCTTCCTCTTGATGATTTCTAGCAACAAACAACGCTAAGATAATCATATCACTTGGTCTATTTTTAGCTCGACTGGTGATAAGTTTGAAGAAATATGTTGTATTTACATTTTCCGAATTACTGTTAATAGTTTGTGCCTAAAACCTCAATCGAAAGACAAGGGTCCAAGTAAGAAGACCAATACAAAGATTCAAACAGTAATTTAAATGTCGTATTCAAGGGTCTAAGTGAGAAGGGCAATATAAAAGTGTCCAATAATAATTTAAATGTCATATCCTGTTTGACTTCGATAAGATACGTGACGGATACACCGAACGTCTTAAAACAAAATAAGTAAAACGGTTTTTTTCAAAACCATGTTGTTGGTTTTTTTTTTTAAATGAAACTGTTGGATTTCTGGAATTCGCGAAGCCTAGCTTTAATGAATCAAACTTTTGGATTTCTAGAATTTTGCATAGCAGTACTTCCGTATAGAAATATGATATTCATTAAAGCCAATGACATTGCGCTTCTGGTGCATTTGGTAGATTAACAAAAATACCATTGTAAATCTGTTAACGTTAACGTTAATGTGCCCTGATGTAGATTACCTGGTTTGAAATTCCATATCATCTGAGGTTCTTTTGGATAATCGTCGTGTCCGCGTGGTTGTCCCCATCGAAATGTTTCCACATGGCGACGTGGCTTTTTTCCGGTATTCTGAAATTTTCGTATACGTCTGAGATACTTATCGAGAATAACCGGAAACTTAAGAACATCAAAATTTAGTAAAAGTAAAATATTCAAAAATGTGGATTTTTTTATCTACAAGTACAGAAATGTTTTGAATAAAGAATACCACATGTTTAAAACAAAACAGAGAAGCAACCCAATACAAACTATGGATAAATGGATTGTGTAGATATAAGTTAACAAATTATTTAGTAAAGCATTATAATACCTTTCTCTATTCTTTATTTCCGTTTTACATTAAAGTTTATCTTAAATCTATCCTGTAATAGTGTTGTCACATTCAAGTCAAATTTGTGACATCACGGTAACAGGCAATCGTTCCCGACAAAAACATTCGTTGAAAAAAATCACAAAGTAATCAATTTAATTTCGACGAATTAATCAATATTTTTTTAACATGAGGATATTCGCCTTTTATATAATTACGTCAATTGTTGCGAATTACATTGACCAATTGAGGTTTCCAAACCGGCAGCATAAATATTCGTGACATCAAAAATACACTTAAAATAGTGACTTCAGACAAAACGACGTCACGAACATTTTTCTTCATTTGATTACATTTAATTTGATCACATTTTATTAAGGCTATATTGTAATTATGGAGATTAAATTGAAATATAATACTGTCTGAGTATAAGATGTTTATGAAGACAGTTGCATTATGTATATATACAAAACAAATCTACTACACCACTGTTCAAGCTATACTAAGTTAATAAGTCAGTGCTAGAGTGCGAGTCACAAAAAAATGATACCTATGCTAGAATGCAAGTCACAAGGAATAATACCTGTGCTAGAGTGCAAGTCACAAGGAATAATACCTGTGCTAGAGTGCGAGTCACAAGGAATAATACCTGTGCTAGAGTGCAAGTCACAAGGAATAATACCTGTGCTAGAGGATTTTTCGCTTTAGATTTTGTACAAATTCCCTGAGATGTTTTGCTGTCACACTGGCAGTAATGGACGTTTTTGTGATCGAAGGCGGTAGAGTGTAGAGGAGGGTTTTCAAATAAACTGTATCCGGGTGGTATACTGTAAAATAAAACATTATCCGGGTGGTATACTGTAAAATAAACATTATCCGGGTGGTATACTTAGGGGATAGTACGTTGTTTTTCGTGGCTATACTGGCGATTAGAACATGAAATTTGGTTTGAACTCGAGACCAAATTTCATGTTCTAATCGCCAGTATAGCCACGAAAAACAACGTACTATCCCCATTCTAACACGTTTACTATCGCATATATCTAGAAACATTGTTTTACATTGCTACAAGTACGCTGTTAAGTACTATGTGACCTCCGCTAGTGACGTGTCATACTATGGCGGATTGACCAATCAGAAAGAAGCTTTCAAAGTCGGTCAATTGGCCACGCCCATACTGGCGAGAGTTGGATCTGTATGTTGACGAAGCGGTATATTTGGATTGTTGTAAAAGTCCTGTTACCGAAGATTTAACGACATATTTTGTTTTTAGAATTTACTTATATGATGTCGAAATTATATCTAATTTGAAATCATTTTTGACAAAGGGACGAATGAAATATAGTAAATTATTTTAAAATTTAGTTAAAAATATATATCAGATTTTATATCCAAAAATATTCCTAGATCTGTATTTTTATATAACTCATATTTTATCCAAAAATATTCCTAGATCTGTATCTTTATATAACACATATTTGCCCTTTGGCACCAATTCTGTTTACCTGTTGACGTAGTTGATCTGATATTAATGGTACAGGTTGTACATGGTTATCTAATATTGTCTTAGGCTATATGACAGCCGTCTTCTGTATTATCCTGTACAATCAATCATATATACTCATACCTAGGACTTAGGACTATAAAAGGTTAAATGTTACTTTATTATGTAGTCGGTTTCCAAGGACTGGACTGAGCAGTTCTACACACGTAAATAAACCAAGATACAACTACTTGGACTCCGTCTTCCTCTCTTACACCATACACAACAATTCTACAAGTGGCTACACAAACGTGTAGTTCACAGAAGTTGTGTGCACTTGTTCCATTTCATTTCGGATTTTACTTTGCTAGATGTCTCCACACGGACGAAACGTGCGTTTCAATCAATAGATGACGGTTAGAATAATGTTAACGATTTTTGTTAAATTCATTCAGTTAATTCATTCCTTTCGATTTCTTCACTTTCGATTCCAATATCATGGGTCATCAATCATAAATGGTGCAGAGTGATAAATTTCGCTACGAGTCGAACTTGACGCCATATTGTTTTGATTAGAAACGGGGCGTGGCTTAACAGGATAGATCACGGTTCTATCGCAGATCAGAACACGGTCCGTAACCAATCAACACACGCGTTGCAAACGAATCGTGTTAGAATGTAAAATAAAACATTCTACCAGATCACCGGGCACATAGTCCATATAACACTGTACACAAATAAGCACGCACACTTAAGTTGCTAAACAGTCATATTTGTTTTAGATTATATTTTCAATTCTAGCTTTCAAAAAAATATGTGTTTGAGAGGAAGATATTCAGGAGTAGGGCATAGTGAAAGTCTTGGAGATAATAACTTAGAATAATTTGCTCTTGGACTATTTTTAAAATGCCTAAGACAAAACTGAGATATGGAATATGTAGTGTTTGCTGTTTTTGTTTTAGAGACACGGATTTAAAGAAAAATAAAATATGCAACTGAATAGATAAATATATGTCTTACATCCAGGATTTTGAAAATTCAGCTTGGTCGGGATGTTGAAGTCCATCACTTCCTAACATGTCATTTGCTGGGTTGCCGTCAAATGTTCCACACAGTCCCTCGGAGTTGTCCAAGTCGTCTGTCGGCAATTTGAGATACGTATTCAGGTAGCTAGTCTTGTCTGAACCAGTTACATGCATATGTGCCGAAACCTTTAGGCTGGCACCAGACGGAAAATTGATCTGAAACATAATGTCAAAATCAAATTCACTGTTGTGTCCTATATCAAAGATGAAAACAAAATTGATATCTTGACAAACATTGTAAAAAGCACAAAGGAACATTTTAGATGGAATATCCTTATTGAAAGTTATCGACCCAATCAATTAAGCATTGATGTCATGTCTTTTTATTTAGTTTCATTGGGGGATAAAAAAGAAATTGTTTCTTAACTGTATGAATCCGCGTATCATCCGTGACAGACTAAACAGAACATCATAATAACAAGACCTATATGTATATACAGACATATGACAGTACAGTGATATAGATACACACACGAGCCTTATAGAGAATGTTACTGATACAATATAGATATGTCAATCTTCCCGTCTGTATGACAGAACTTCACAATCAAAGGCGATGTTAATTACATTTAAGGTTTTGCCAGAAGGGTCCGGGTCGACCGTCGTCCCGCCAGTCAATGGCCCCGATGGGTATGTGACTTCGGGGGCCGCCAGTTGGGTACTAGTTTTAGAACATATATTAATTTGTATGACGTCATTTCCCTCACGAGCAACTACTGCACAGATACAGGGTTTCCAGTGTTTTCCACAGGCCCAAGTTGTTATTTCGACCTGGAAGATAACATAGCATTTCGATTCATTTTAAATTAATTGTTTTTATTATAGCTTGAAGGTAGGAAAGTGGCATGGATTTCTGGCTATCTTTGCCGAGGGTTTGGTGAGGTATTGACAATCAAGCATCCTTTCAGGGTAGGGAACTTTCTCTGTCCTCTCCTCAACATCAGACATCCCTGCCATTTTTTTCTACATGAAATTGATCAGACTACATTCGAATGGTAAGACTAAGATGATTTTATCATGAGCACTTGTAGACCTAGATAAGCTTTACTACAGTTGTTATAAACAATAATGATGTAATGTTTTGCTCATAATTTAGTTTCTCTTATTCAATAGACGGAGTGAAAAAGTCTTATTTCACATTTGTTGTTCACGACCACAATTTCCAAATAAACATGCACAGTTGCTCTGTGTGTGAGGTATCCCATCAGGGGTAAGCTGTCTCTATCTTTACCGGGCCGAAGGCTAGCCATTTCTGTTCAGTGGGGTATAAAAAGAACCTTGACTTGGTTTTATGTCAAAACGTTTTAGAATCAGAAGACTTTATTATAATCACCTGGAACGGCCTGATTTTGCTTTTGTAGTAGAGAAAGTTCCCAACCGTGTACACGCCGACAGTTCTGTAATTAAAATAAAATTCGGTATTACGTCATACAGTCAATGGGATTTTGTTCTCATCGTCGGATTCCTGATTAACATGATAATAATACTTTATAGGTTGATTTACAAAATCAA
This sequence comes from Pecten maximus, assembly GCF_902652985.1. Lineage (NCBI taxonomy): Eukaryota > Metazoa > Mollusca > Bivalvia > Pectinida > Pectinidae > Pecten > Pecten maximus. Next base: position 3,824,089 of record NC_047016.1, read on the forward strand.
CAAACTTAAATTATCACCCTGAAGCACCAGTCATATATCATATCCATATGCCCCGTTATCACTAGACAAAAGCACATACCTTTTTGAATTGCTTCTTAACGTTTCTAAAATGCTGCATTGTTTTATGTCAAACTGTAAACTACTTGATTCATATAAAACCTTTTATTTAGCATTTTACATCGTGTTACTGTTTTCAGTTTGTGGTTGAGGCAACTGAGTATTCTGATGCTTGGCCTGAGCTTATCCTCCATAGTCCTGTCACCATACATCTAAAGTCCATCGTTAGCATCGCCTTTGGCAGAAGCTGCTAAAACGAGGTTCCCCTCAGGTCAGGTAATTGTTGTCTAGTTTTCCAGATATTCAGTACGTAGGTGCTTTTAAAGAGACCTTGGTGGTTAAGGTTAACTTCTCATTTTCCAAAATCGTACATAGTATAACTCACCTGTTACTGAACGCCGTGTAAATAGTATAACTCACTTGTTACTGAACGCCGTGTAAATAGTATAACTCACTTGTTACTGAACGTCGTGTAAATAGTATAACTCACTTGTTACTGAACGCCGTGTAAATAGTATAACTCACTTGATACTGAACGCCGTGTTAATAGTATAACTCACTTGTTACTGAACGCCGTGTAAATAGTATAACTCACTTGTTACTGAACGCCGTGTAAATAGTATAACTCACTTGATACTGAACGCCGTGTAAATAGTATAACTCACTTGTTACTGAACGCCGTGTAAATAGTATAACTCACTTGTTAGTGAACGCCGTGTAAATAGTATAACTCACTTGTTACTGAACGCCGTGTAAATAGTATAACTCACTTGTTAGTGAACGCCGTGTAAATAGTATAACTAACCTGTTACTGAACGTCGTGTAAATATTATAACTCACCTGATACTGAACGCCGTGTTAATAGTATAACTCACTTGTTACTGAACGCCGTGTAAATAGTATAACTCACTTGTTACTGAACGCCGTGTAAATAGTATAACTCACTTGTTACTGAACGCCGTGTAAATAGTATAACTCACTTGTTACTGAACGCCGTGTAAATAGTATAACTCACTTGTTGCTGAACGCCGTGTAAATAGTATAACTCACTTGTTAGTGAACGCCGTGTAAATAGTATAACTAACCTGTTACTGAACGCCGTGTAAATATTATAACTCACCTGATACTGAACGCCGTGTAAATAGTATAACTCACTTGTTACTGAACGCCGTGTAAATAGTATAACTCACTTGTTACTGAACGCCGTGTTAATAGTATAACTCACTTGATACTGAACGCCGTGTAAATAGTTTAACTCACTTGTTACTGAACGCCGTGTTAATAGTATAACTCACTTGTTACTGAACGCCGTGTAAATAGTATAACTGACTTGTTACTGAACGCCGTGTTAATAGTATAACTAACCTGTTACTGAACGCCGTGTAAATAGTATAACTCACTTGTTACTGAACGCCGTGTAAATAGTATAACTCACTTGTTAGTGAACGCCGTGTAAATAGTATAACTAACCTGTTACTGAACGTCGTGTAAATATTATAACTCACCTGATACTGAACGCCGTGTTAATAGTATAACTCACTTGTTACTGAACGCCGTGTAAATAGTATAACTCACTTGTTACTGAACGCCGTGTAAATAGTATAACTCACTTGTTACTGAACGTCGTGTAAATAGTATAACTCACTTGTTACTGAACGTCGTGTAAATAGTATAACTCACCTGATACTGAACGCCGTGTAAATAGTATAACTCACTTGTTAGTGAACGTCGTGTAAATAGTATAACTAACCTGTTACTGAACGTCGTGTAAATAGTATAACTCACCTGATACTGAACGTCGTGTAAATAGTATAACTCACTTGTTACTGAACGTCGTGTAAATAGTATAACTAACCTGTTACTGAACGCCGTGTAAATAGTATAACTCACTTGTTAGTGAACGCCGTGTAAATAGTATAACTAACCTGTTACTGAACGTCGTGTAAATATTATAACTCACCTGATACTGAACGCCGTGTTAATAGTATAACTCACTTGTTACTGAACGCCGTGTAAATAGTATAACTCACTTGATACTGAACGCCGTGTAAATAGTATAACTCACTTGTTACTGAACGCCGTGTAAATAGTATAACTCACCTGATACTGAACGCCGTGTTAATAGTATAACTCACTTGTTACTGAACACCGTGTAAATAGCATAACTCACTTGTTACTGAACGCCGTGTAAATAGTATAACTCACTTGTTAGTGAACGCCGTGTAAATAGTATAACTAACCTGTTACTGAACGTCGTGTAAATATTATAACTCACCTGATACTGAACGCCGTGTTAATAGTATAACTCACTTGTTACTGAACACCGTGTAAATAGTATAACTCACTTGATACTGAACGCCGTGTAAATAGTATAACTCACTTGTTACTGAACGTCGTGTAAATAGTTTAACTCACTTGTTACTGAACGCCGTGTTAATAGTATAACTCACTTGTTACTGAACGCCGTGTTAATAGTATAACTCACTTGTTACTGAACGTCGTGTAAATAGTATAACTCACTTGTTACTGAACGCCGTATAAATAGTATAACCCACCTGTTACTGAACGCCGTATAAATAGTATAACTCACCTGATACTGAACGCCGTGTTAATAGTATAACTCACTTGTTACTGAACGCCGTGTAAATAGTATAACTCACTTGTTATTGAACGTCGTGTAAATAGTATAACTCACTTGTTACTGAACGCCGTATAAATAGTATAACTAACCTGTTACTGAACGCCGTGTAAATAGTATAACTCACTTGTTACTGAACGCCGTGTAAATAGTATAACTTACTTGTTACTGAACGCCGTGTAAATAGTATAACTCACTTGTTACTGAACGTCGTGTAAATAGTATAACTCACTTGTTACTGAACGTCGTGTAAATAGTATAACTCACCTGATACTGAACGCCGTGTAAATAGTATAACTCACATGTTACTGAACGCCGTGTAAATAGTATAACTAACCTGTTACTGAACGCCGTGTAAATAGTATAACTCACTTGTTACTGAACGCCGTGTAAATAGTATAACTAACCTGTTACTGAACGCCGTGTAAATAGTATAACTCACTTGTTACTGAACGTCGTGTAAATAGTATAACTCACTTGTTACTGAACGCCGTGTAAATAGTATAACTCACTTGTTACTGAACGTCGTGTAAATAGTATAACTCACTTGTTACTGAACGCCGTGTAAATAGTATAACTAACCTGTTACTGAACGCCGTGTAAATAGTATAACTCACTTGTTACTGAACGCCGTGTAAATAGTATAACACACTTGTTACTGAACGTCGTGTAAATAGTATAACACACTTGTTACTGAACGTCGTGTTAATAGTATAACTCACTTGTTACTGAACGCCGTGTAAATAGTATAACTCACTTGTTACTGAACGCCGTGTAAATAGTATAACTCACTTGTTACTGAACGCCGTGTTAATAGTATAACTCACTTGTTACTGAACGCCGTGTAAATAGTATAACTCACTTGTTACTGAACGCCGTGTAAATAGTATAACTCACTTGTTACTGAACGCCGTGTAAATAGTATAACTAACCTGTTACTGAACGCCGTGTTAATAGTATAACTCACTTGTTACTGAACGCCGTGTAAATAGTATAACTCACTTGTTAGTGAACGCCGTGTAAATAGTATAACTCACCTGATACTGAACGCCGTGTAAATAGTATAACTCACTTGTTACTGAACGCCGTGTTAATAGTATAACTCACCTGATACTGAACGCCGTGTAAATAGTATAACTCACTTGTTACTGAACGCCGTGTTAATAGTATAACTCACTGGTTACTGAACGTCGTGTAAATAGTATAACTCACTCGTTACTGAACGCCGTGTAAATAGTTTAACTCACTTGTTACTGAACGCCGTGTAAATAGTATAACTCACCTGATACTGGACGCCGTGTAAATAGTATAACTCACCTGTTACTGAACGCCGTGTAAATAGTATAACTCACTTGTTACTGAACGCCGTGTAAATCGTATAACTCACTTGTTACTGAACGCCGTGTAAATAGTATAACTTACTTGTTACTGAACGCCGTGTAAATAGTATAACTCACTTGTTACTGAACGCCGTGTAAATAGTATAACTCACTTGTTACTGAACGCCGTGTAAATAGTATAACTCACCTGATACTGAACGCCGTGTAAATAGTATAACTCACTTGTTACTGAACGCCGTGTAAATAGTATAACTCACTTGTATTAAACGCCGTGTAAATAGTATAACTGACTTGTATTAAACGCCGTGTAAATAGTATAACTCACTTGTTACTGAACGCCGTGTAAATAGTATAACTCACTTGTTACTGAACACCGTGTAAATAGTATAACTCACTTGATACTGAACGCCGTGTAAATAGTATAACTCACTTGTTACTGAACGCCGTGTAAATAGTATAACTCACATGTTACTGAACGCCGTGTAAATAGTATAACTCACTTGTTACTGAACACCGTGTAAATAGTATAACTCACTTGATACTGAACGCCGTGTAAATAGTATAACTAACCTGTTACTGAACGCCGTGTAAATAGTATAACTCACTTGTTACTGAACGCCGTGTAAATAGTATAAGTCACTTGTTACTGAACGCCGTGTAAATAGTTTAACTCACTTGTTACTGAACGCCGTGTAAATAGTATAACTCACTTGTTACTGAACGCCGAGTAAATAGTATAACTCACTTGTTACTGAACGCCGTGTAAATAGTATAACTCACCCGTTACTGAACGCCGTGTAAATAGTATAACTCACTTGTTACTGAACGCCGTGTAAACAGTTTAACTCACTTGTTACTGAACGCCGTGTTAATAGTATAACTCACCTGATACTGGACGCCGTGTAAATAGTATAACTCACCTGTTACTGAACGCCGTGTAAATAGTATAACTCACTTGTTACTGAACGCCGTGTAAATCGTATAACTCACTTGTTACTGAACGCCGTGTAAATAGTATAACTTACTTGTTACTGAACGCCGTGTAAATAGTATAACTCACTTGTTACTGAACGCCGTGTAAATAGTATAACTCACTTGTTACTGAACGCCGTGTAAATAGTATAACTAACCTGTTACTGAACGCCGTGTTAATAGTATAACTCACTTGTTACTGAACGCCGTGTAAATAGTATAACTCACTTGTTAGTGAACGCCGTGTAAATAGTATAACTCACCTGATACTGAACGCCGTGTAAATAGTATAACTCACTTGTTACTGAACGCCGTGTTAATAGTATAACTCACCTGATACTGAACGCCGTGTAAATAGTATAACTCACTTGTTACTGAACGCCGTGTTAATAGTATAACTCACTGGTTACTGAACGTCGTGTAAATAGTATAACTCACTTGTTACTGAACGCCGTGTAAATAGTTTAACTCACTTGTTACTGAACGCCGTGTAAATAGTATAACTCACCTGATACTGAACGTCCGTGTAAATAGTATAACGCACTTGTTACTGAACGCCGTGTAAATAGTATAACTCACTGTTTACTGAACGCCGTGTAAATAGTATAACTCACTTGTTACTGAACGCCGTGTAAATAGTATAACTACACTTGTTACTGAACGTCGTGTAAATAGTATAACTCACTTGTTACTGAACGCCGTGTTAAATAGTATAACTCACTTGTTACTGACGTCCGTGTAAATAGTATAACTCACTTGTTACTGAACGCCGTGTAAATAGTATAACTCACTTGATTACTGAACGCCGTGTAATAGTATAACTCACTTGTTACTGAACGCCGTGTAAATAGTATAACTCACTTGTTACTGAAACGCCGTGTAAATAGTATAACTCACTTGTTAGTGAACGCCGTGTAAATAGTATAACTCACTTGTTACTGAACGCCGTGTAAATAGTATAACTCACTTGATACTGAACGCCGTGTAAATAGTATAACTCACTTGTTACTGAACGCCGTGTAAATAGTATAACTCACTTGTTACTGAACACCGTGTAAATAGTATAACTCACTTGATACTGAACGCCGTGTAAATAGTATAACTAACCTGTTACTGAACGCCGTGTAAATAGTATAACTCACTTGTTACTGAACGCCGTGTAAATAGTATAAGTCACTTGTTACTGAACGCCGTGTAAATAGTTTAACTCACTTGTTACTGAACGCCGTGTAAATAGTATAACTCACTTGTTACTGAACGCCGAGTAAATAGTATAACTCACTTGTTACTGAACGCCGTGTAAATAGTATAACTCACCCGTTACTGAACGCCGTGTAAATAGTATAACTCACTTGTTACTGAACGCCGTGTAAACAGTTTAACTCACTTGTTACTGAACGCCGTGTTAATAGTATAACTCACTTGTTACTGTCTAGCTGGGTAATATGAGGATCACTGAACGCCGGACAAATAGCGTGAGATCTATCCTTGGATCGTATCTATATTAAAACAATAAATATATAAACTCCAGTAAATAGGTAATACAATTTACATGACATATAAACTCCAGTAAATAGGTAATACAATTTACATGACATATAAACTCCAGTAAATAGGTAATACAATTTACATGACATATAAACTCCAGTAAATAGGTAATACAATTTACATGACATATAAACTCCAGTAAATAGGTAATACAATTTACATGACATATACACGTATATAAACTCCAGCAAGAGACCTTTGGAGAAAGAAGGACGCCATTTGTGTCAAATTAGGTAGCTAATGATATGTATCTAAGTTGGAGCAGTAAAGAAGATATATATAATAAATTGACTGGAAAATCAAGTATGTATACCTGAATTGAAGAAATAAGTAACAGACTGGCAAATTAAGTGTAAATTCCTGAAATATATTAAAGAAGTAACTGAATGGAGAAATAAGTATCAAAACCTGAATTGGAGAAATAAATAACTTATCGTAGAATTAAATATTTATACCTGAATTGGAGGAAAATTGTAGCCCTGCCACATTGTATTCATCAGACTGAATTGATTTAGTGGTCTGAATGCAAGCACGTGTTGTTGGTCTCCGTCTTTGACGAAATCCCTAGTAGCGACCACTTTGATAGTAGTAGAGTACTTATGGGTAGTTTTATCACATTTCAGTTGATAGATACAAGCAGTTGTTGACACGTCTGTGTAGAATAGTAACAGTTTTAACACACTGAGGTAATACTGACAAAGTCCTACTGGTTAATTCACAGTTTTTAACTCAATAATTACGTTCTTGTTCTCATTGCATTTTATAAATTCAACATGTTATTTCTGAAGCAATGTTGCCATGCACAATCTAAGACTTGACCTCGCTGTCATGAGCTGGGTTATACTACAGAAGGCTTGAACCTACCTCTTTCACGAATATATTTTATTCTATTATCATCGGTAATGGAAATTATTGGAAAATATTTGATGATTGATACAGAATAACAGTTATAGGAAAGGTGTGAAAATGTAGAAGACCGTAACATTGAGGAACCACTCGAAAGCAATTAAAATGTATAGGATGTAGTCGTCTTTAAACAGAATGGACAACCACACGCTCAACGTATAGGTATATTTCCAGTATCAAACACATATTTTATTGGAAATTGACAATTACTACTAGCCGAATCAGGAAGACCATTTATTTCAATATACACTTACAACTGACAATAAAAGATATCTGCATATCTACTTGTAAAATATCTAACATGAGAGAAAAACGTATAATGAAATGAATAAAATATTAGCAGAAAGAATTAAGACGTTTTTACCACACATCATACATCCAGACCAAAACGATTCGTAAAAGACAAGAGCATTGGAGAAAATATACGTTTGAGTGGCGTATATAAACTATTGAAGGTGGGGATTATTTCTTTTGATCAGGAGAAAGCGTTTGATCGAGTAAAATGGAAATTGGCTAAGAAATATTTACAGAAACTTGGTTTTAGCGTCAGCCTAATTCAATGGATTAAAAGACATGCATACATTCTTACAGTCAAATATTAACAATTGGATTTCTTTCATTTTAAGTAATTTACACGTCGCAAATAAGCTTCTGAAGCAAATATTGATTATAACAAACAAAAGAAATGTACATACATACAATGTATCTGGAAACAACGACCACCAAGATATTATCAAATAAAATGGGTTCAACATATGAAAACATCAGGAGTAACATATGGGTGTAACATTTACCAATTATCAAAACATTGGTGGGTGAATGGGAAAAACGTTATCTTACTCTGCAAGGGAAAATGATGAAAATCAAATCACTGACACTAAGTAACGAACTAAAGGGCATATAATTGAGACACGTCTTATTTACATCGAGTATACATGCTATAAATATTAGGTGAAAACAAACACCAAAAAACCCGGTGACAGAGCGACGAGATACAGGATAAACAGTTTAGTTACCATTGGGGTCTACGCTGGATTTCATTTCAACTTCGAAAGAACAAGTGTTCATAAATAGACTGTTGCATGGGACAGGAACAGTGGATTCAATGGTGATTTCTTGTTCATCTCCTTTCTCATCTACCGTGATGGAATTGTTGTGTTTCTGCAATAAATATGGATATTTTAGCATTATCAGGAACCCGACACAGCGTTGGATAATTGATATCTTGCTTTTATATTTTCCTCGAATAAAGTGGAATATTAATGATGACTCCGAAATATTCAATCTGAAATATACATTAAAATCTATTTCTTTTGTATGAAAGATGGATGATATTAAATTCTCAAAAGAAAGAAAAAAAAAAAAAAATCTTAATCAAATCGATACTAAATGAATATCAAGTGTTTTAAATTGATTTGTTTTAAGAAGTAAGGATAATGGAGTTGGTTATAATTACTTTTAGCATCAATAATCTTGAAATGTAATTCAAAACATTTACCCGTATCCCGACCCAGAAACCGTTACTTCTCAGTGTGTCGCTCTTAGGTCCCCGGTAGTTACTGTCATAAAAGGAGCGTACCTCACACCTCAACTGTAGGATACAGAGTATAAATCATATACACACATATCAAATGATGTAACACGAGCACGCCTCACACCTGAGATGTAGGATACATAATAGATGTAAGTACGAGCACGCCTCACACCTGAGATGTAGGATACAGAATAGATGTAAGTACTAGCACGCCTCACACCTGAGATGTAGGATACAAAATATATATAAGTACGAGCACGCCTCACACCTGAGATGTAGGATACAGAATAGATGTAAGTACGAGCACGCCTCACACCTGAGATGTAGGACACAGAATAGATGTAAGTACGAGCACGCCTCACACCTGAGATGTAGGATACAGAATATATATAAGTACGAGCACGCCTCACACCTGAGCTGTAGGATACAGAATAGATGTAAGTACGAGCCCGCCTCACACCTGAGCTTCAGGATACAGAATAGATGTAAGTACGAGCACGCCTCACACCTGAGCTGTAGGATACAGAATATATGTAAGTACTAGCACGCCTCACACCTGAGCTGTCGGATACAGAATAGATGTAAGTACTAGCACGCCTCACACCTGAGATGTAGGATACAGAATAGATGTAAGTACGAGCACGCCTCACACCTGAGATGTAGGATACAGAATAGATGTAAGTACGAGCACGCCTCACACCTGAGATGTAGGACACAGAATAGATGTAAGTACGAGCACGCCTCACACCTGAGCTGTAGGATACAGAATAGATGTAAGTACAAGCCCGCCTCACACCTGAGCTTCAGGATACAGAATAGATGTAAGTACAAGCCCGCCTCACACCTGAGCTTCAGGATACAGAATAGATGTAAGTACGAGCACGCCTCACACCTGAGATGTAGGATACAGAATAGATGTAAGTACGAGCACGCCTCACACCTGAGATGTAGGATACAGAATAGATGTAAGTACAAGCACGCCTCACACCTGTGCTGTAGGATACAGAATAGATGTAAGTACAAGCCCGCCTCACACCTGAGCTGTATGATACAGAATAGATGTAAGTACGAGCCCGCCTCACACCTGGGATGTAGGACACAGAATAGACGTAAGTACAAGCCCGCCTCACACCTGAGCTGTATGATACAGAATATATGTAAGTACGAGCACGCCTCACACCTGAGATGTAGGACACAGAATAGACGTAAATACGAGAACGCCTCACACCTGAGCTGAAGGTTACAGAATAAGATTCAAATGTACACGTAACAAATGATTGTTTGGACTAATATTTATACTATTAGGCAAATCTGATGTTATAACTAGGATAAGCAGTTACGTTGTGAATATTCTTTATAGATATTTCAGATATTTTGTATAACTTTTAACTCGACACAATACATGCTCACCTCAGTGTCTAAGTGGCCTTTCATATATATTCCGTCCAACGTTGCGTCTCTTCCGTCGTTTGTCAGAATCTGGCTTACACGGGTGCCATTAGTGTAGGTGACTGGAACACCGTTTACTGTCCACGTGACCTCAAACGCTGCATGCTGGTACTCCCTTGGGGTAAGGAACGTGACACGGGAATTTTACTTGACCGCTGCAGTCACAGGTATAACATTTGATACCATTTCCAGAGTCGACGTAGGGTTCACCAAGGACGGGGGAATGTGCCATTTTGGGATAGAGCTCTATCGAAATAGTAAATAAATATTTTCTTGAAATGTTTCAAGCACTTTTACTAGTTGTTTATATAACATTTTCATTGTCTACATTGGTTAGGTGTATCTATATTGATAATAACATCTGTAACTTAGTATCTGTAGTAACTCGTATTAGTTTGGTTTTGCTACTGTTATTATGACTGTTTTACTAACTTGCCATCTTCATCACCATCACCAAGATGCTTCTTTAGCTTTTGTGTTGCTTTTTGACGCATTTTGTTTTTTAAACGGGCCTCAATTACCACAACCACTATACCGTTACAAAGATATCACCACCATTGTACGGTATGAATACTACTACACAGATACCGCCACCATTGTACGGTGTGAATACTACTACACAGATATCACCACCATTGTACGGTGTGAATACTACTACACAGATATCACCACCATTGTACGGTGTGAATACTACTACACAGATACCACCACCATTGTACGGTGTGAATACTACTACACATATATCATGACCATTGTACAGTGTGAATACTACTACACAGATATCACCACCATTGTACAGTGTGAATACTACTACACAAATACCACCACCATTGTACAGTGTGAATACTACTACACAGATATCATGACCATTGTACAGTGTGAATACTACTACACAGATATCATGACCATTGTACGGTGTGAATACTACTACACAGATACCACCACCATTGTACGGTGTGAATACTACTACACAGATATCACCACCATTGTACAGTGTGAATACTACTACACAGATACCACCACCATTGTACGGTGTGAATACTACTACACAGATATCACCACCATTGTACAGTGTGAATACTACTACACAAATACCACCACCATTGTACGGTGTGAATACTACTACACAGATACCACCACCATTGTACAGTGTGAATACTACTACACAGATACCGCCACCATTGTACGGTGTGAATACTACTACACATATATCATGACCATTGTACGGTGTGAATACTACTACACAGATATCACCACCATTGTACGGTATGAATACTACTACACAGATATCAACACCATTGTACGGTGTGAATACTACTACACAGATATCACCACCATTGTACTGTGTGAATACTACAACACAGATACCACCACCATTGTACGGTATGAATACTACTACACTTATATCACCATTGTACAGTGTGAATACTACTACACAGATATCATGACCATTGTACAGTGTGAATACTACTACACTTATATCACCATTGTACAGTGTGAATACTACTACACAGATATCACCACCATTGTACGGTGTGAATACTACTACACAGATATCACCACCATTGTACAGTATGAATACTACTACACAGATACCACCACCATTGTACGGTGTGAATACTACTACACAGATATCACCACCATTGTACTGTGTGAATACTACAACACAGATACCACCACCATTGTACGGTATGAATACTACTACACTTATATCACCATTGTACAGTGTGAATACTACTACACAGATATCATGACCATTGTACAGTGTGAATACTACTACACTTATATCACCATTGTACAGTGTGAATACTACTACACAGATATCACCACCATTGTACGGTGTGAATACTACTACACAGATACCACCACCATTGTACAGTGTGAATACTACTACACAAATACCACCACCATTGTACAGTGTGAATACTACTACACAGATATCACCACCATTGTACAGTGTGAATACTACTACACATATATCATGACCATTGTACGGTGTGAATACTACTACACAGATACCACCACCATTGTACAGTATGAATACTACTACACAGATATCACCATTGTACAGTGTGAATACTACTACACAGATATCACCATTGTACAGTGTGAATACTACTACACAGATATCACCACCATTGTACAGTGTGAATACTACTACACAGATATCACCACCATTGTACAGTGTGAATACTACTACACAGATATCACCACCATTGTACGGTGTGAATACTACTACACAGATATCACCACCATTGTACGGTGTGAATACTACTACACAGATATCACCATTGTACAGTGTGAATACTACTACACAGATATCACCATTGTACAGTGTGAATACTACTACACAGATACCACCACCATTGTACGGTGTGAATACTACTACACAAATACCACCACCATTGTACGGTGTGAATACTACTACACAGATATCAACACCATTGTACGGTGTGAATACTACTACACAGATACCACCACCATTGTACGGTGTGAATACTACTACACAGATATCACCACCATTGTACAGTATAAATACTACTACACATATATCACCACCATTGTACAGTGTGAATACTACTACACAGATATCATGACCATTGTACAGTGTGAATACTACTACACAAATACAACCACCATTGTACGGTGTGAATACTACTACACAGATACCACCACCATTGTACGGTGTGAATACTACTACACAGATATCATGACCATTGTACAGTGTGAATACTACTACACAGATATCATGACCATTGTACGGTGTGAATACTACTACACAGATATCACCATTGTACAGTATGAATACTACTACACAGATATCACCATTGTACAGTATGAATACTACTACACAGATACCATCACCATTGTACAGTATGAATACTACTACACAGATACCACCACCATTGTACAGTGTGAATACTACTACACAGATATCACCACCATTGTACAGTGTGAATACTACTACACAGATATCATGACCATTGTACAGTGTGAATACTACTACACAAATACAACCACCATTGTACGGTGTGAATACTACTACACAGATACCACCACCATTGTACGGTGTGAATACTACTACACAGATATCATGACCATTGTACAGTGTGAATACTACTACACAGATATCATGACCATTGTACGGTGTGAATACTACTACACAGATATCACCATTGTACAGTATGAATACTACTACACAGATATCACCATTGTACAGTATGAATACTACTACACAGATACCATCACCATTGTACGGTATGAATACTACTACACAGATATCACCACCATTGTACAGTGTGAATACTACTACACAGATATCATGACCATTGTACAGTGTGAATACTACTACACTTATATCACCATTGTACAGTGTGAATACTACTACACAGATATCACCACCATTGTACGGTGTGAATACTACTACACAGATACCACCACCATTGTACAGTGTGAATACTACTACACAAATACCACCACCATTGTACAGTGTGAATACTACTACACAGATATCACCACCATTGTACAGTGTGAATACTACTACACATATATCATGACCATTGTACGGTGTGAATACTACTACACAGATACCACCACCATTGTACAGTATGAATACTACTACACAGATATCACCATTGTACAGTGTGAATACTACTACACAGATATCACCATTGTACAGTGTGAATACTACTACACAGATATCACCACCATTGTACAGTGTGAATACTACTACACAGATATCACCACCATTGTACAGTGTGAATACTACTACACAGATATCACCACCATTGTACGGTGTGAATACTACTACACAGATATCACCACCATTGTACGGTGTGAATACTACTACACAGATATCACCATTGTACAGTGTGAATACTACTACACAGATATCACCACCATTGTACGGTGTGAATACTACTACACAGATATCATGACCATTGTACAGTGTGAATACTACTACACATATATCATGACCATTGTACAGTATGAATACTACTACACAGATATCACCACCATTGTACAGTATGAATACTACTACACAGATACCACCACCATTGTACAGTATGAATACTACTACACAGATATCACCATTGTACAGTGTGAATACTACTACACATATATCATGACCATTGTACAGTATGAATACTACTACACAGATATCACCACCATTGTACAGTATGAATACTACTACACAGATATCACCACCATTGTACAGTATGAATACTACTACACAGATATCACCACCATTGTACAGTATGAATACTACTACACAGATATCACCATTGTACAGTGTGAATACTACTACACAGATACCACCACCATTGTACGGTGTGAATACTACTACACAAATACCACCACCATTGTACGGTGTGAATACTACTACACAGATATCAACACCATTGTACGGTGTGAATACTACTACACAGATACCACCACCATTGTACGGTGTGAATACTACTACACAGATATCACCACCATTGTACAGTATAAATACTACTACACATATATCACCACCATTGTACAGTGTGAATACTACTACACAGATATCATGACCATTGTACAGTGTGAATACTACTACAGAAATACAACCACCATTGTACGGTGTGAATACTACTACACAGATACCACCACCATTGTACGGTGTGAATACTACTACACAGATATCATGACCATTGTACAGTGTGAATACTACTACACAGATATCATGACCATTGTACGGTGTGAATACTACTACACAGATATCACCATTGTACAGTATGAATACTACTACACAGATATCACCATTGTACAGTATGAATACTACTACACAGATACCATCACCATTGTACAGTATGAATACTACTACACAGATACCACCACCATTGTACAGTGTGAATACTACTACACAGATATCACCACCATTGTACAGTGTGAATACTACTACACAGATATCATGACCATTGTACAGTGTGAATACTACTACACAAATACAACCACCATTGTACGGTGTGAATACTACTACACAGATACCACCACCATTGTACGGTGTGAATACTACTACACAGATATCACCACCATTGTACGGTGTGAATACTACTACACAGATATCACCACCATTGTACGGTGTGAATACTACTACACAGGTATCACCACCATTGTACGGTGTGAATACTACTACACAGATATCATGACCATTGTACAGTATGAATACTACTACACAGATATCACCATTGTACGGTGTGAATACTACTACACAAATACAACCACCATTGTACGGTGTGAATACTACTACACAGATACCACCACCATTGTACGGTGTGAATACTACTACACAGATATCATGACCATTGTACAGTGTGAATACTACTACACAGATATCATGACCATTGTACGGTGTGAATACTACTACACAGATATCACCATTGTACAGTATGAATACTACTACACAGATATCACCATTGTACAGTATGAATACTACTACACAGATACCATCACCATTGTACGGTATGAATACTACTACACAGATATCACCACCATTGTACAGTGTGAATACTACTACACAGATATCACCATTGTACAGTATGAATACTACTACACAGATACCACCACCATTGTACTGTGTGAATACTACTACACATATATCATGACCATTGTACGGTGTGAATACTACTACACAGATATCACCACCATTGTACTGTGTGAATACTACTACACAGATATCATGACCATTGTACGGTGTGAATACTACTACACAGATATCACCATTGTACGGTGTGAATACTACTACACAGATACCACCACCAATGTACGGAGTGAATACTACTACACATATATCATGACCATTGTACAGTGTGAATACTACTACACAGATATCACCACCATTGTACAGTGTGAATACTACTACACAGATATCACCACCATTGTACAGTGTGAATACTACTACACAGATATCACCACCACTGTACAGTGTGAATACTACTACACAGATACCACCACCATTGTACAGTGGGAATACTACTACACAGATATCACCATTGTACAGTGTGAATACTACTACACAGATATCATGACCATTGTACAGTGTGAATAATACTACACATATATCATGACCATTGTACAGTGTGAATACTACTACACAGATACCACCACCATTGTACGGTGTGAATACTACTACACAGATATCACCACCATTGTACAGTGTGAATACTACTACACATATATCACCACCATTGTACAGTGTGAATACTACTACACAGATATCACCACCATTGTACGGTGTGAATACTACTACACAGATACCACCATTGTACAGTATGAATACTACTACACAGATATCACCATTGTACGGAGTGAATACTACTACACAGATATCACCATTGTACAGTATGAATACTACTACACAGATATCACCATTGTACAGTATGAATACTACTACACAGATATCACCATTGTACAGTGTGAATACTACTACACATATATCACCACCATTGTACAGTGTGAATACTACTACACAAATACCACCACCATTGTACGGTGTGAATACTACTACACAGATACCACCACCATTGTACAGTGTGAATACTACTACACATATATCACCACCATTGTACAGTGTGAATACTACTACACAGATATCACCACCAATGTACAGTGTGAATACTAATACACAGATACCACCACCATTGTATGGTTGGAATAACAACTTATATTGATCACACTTCTTGGCGGGGACAAACTCGCAAGGGGTCTTACTGTGGGAGGAAACCGGAGAACCGGGAGGAAACCTACGTGGTCGGGCAGGTGACCTATAGTAGGGTACAATTTTTAAGTTTTATATAATTGAGATCCGGTCCGGTACTTTGTGACGGAACTGTATGTAGTATATTATCATGCTTTGTAAACCGGTTCTCAGTAATGTCAAGGTTAAATTTTTATTTTTATTCCTATTGCCCAGTGGTCAGTGTGCGCACTGCGCGGTAATCTATCACACCCGTATTAGATTTGAACGATGGCGGTCTGGTTTTCCATCTAGGAGACATTTTGATATTTCATCTGAGCTGTGCTATTGAATTGTAAGTACAGATAATATTTTATGTTGATTATATTGTCCATTACTACAATGTACTGATCGTATTTGTATTTGCTCGTAAGGATTAGTGTATTTGTCAATTTTTTTGTGGTAATTTGAATTTCATAGTATTAGAAATTTGTCTGTTGATATTATAGCATATATGCCAAGTACCTGTTTAGTTTATATAGCCTCTATACTAGTTGTCATGGCTACACCATCTAAATGAGATCTTAATCTACCGAAGCCTCAGAAGTCGTCTGATGAGAATCCGTTCAGAGCTATGGCAGAGATTTATCGACGACAGGTGCCCAAGGTGACGATTTGGACAAGGTGCAGAAACAGATGTTTGAGTTCCTAGTCTCCACAGATGGCTTACCTAAGGTAAAGATTGATCAAGAAGATGGTGCTGTTGCTGGTTCTGGTCGAGACAAAACTGCTGATGCGCCGCCCCCTACTACGTCATCTACAATTGATACTCGTTTTTACAAGCTGCCTTCATTTTCTAGAGAACGCGGTAAGGGAGACTCTTCCTTCGATCTGTGGCTTTTTGAGGTCCAGTGCCTAATTGATGCCGGGAGGAATACCGATGTCACTGGCCAGTCTATAAGACGTTTTTTGAAGGAAAATGCTGCAGAGACAGTTATGCGGATGGGAGTTAGGAGGCCACAAACCAGATACCATTTATGATTGTGAGAACTCTGTGTGGCTATCCGATCAAAAGAGAGGGCACGTGAGAGAGTTTTGGGATCTACCAGCACCAAGCAGAAGACAGGAACAGCAAATACAGCTAGCACAACACCAGACACTGCAGATGGAGATAATTTGAAAGCCATGGTCAGCAAGCTTACTGCCGCCATTAAGAGTTTGGAGCAGAAGTTTGAGAAGAGACAACAGCCTGACAGGAACAACGATTAGAGACAGAGACAACAGGCTAGAGGACAAGGTTTTCCTAACCAAGGGAATGGTAGACGCACAAATCAACAAGATAGGTATGATTTGATTTGCTGGAGATGTCATCAACCGGGACACATTAAAGCGAGATGTGAAGCAGTTTTACCAGGAGATTTAAACTTCGAGCCACCTGCCCCACGGGACAAACGGTAGGTGCTGATGGAACCAGTCCCGGGATATCGGCTACTGGTAATGTTGCGATGACAAGTGCGCTGGTAGGAAGTTCCAATGAAGTTGAAGTAAGCATTGAGGGTATGCAAACCAACGCA
This sequence comes from Pecten maximus, assembly GCF_902652985.1. Lineage (NCBI taxonomy): Eukaryota > Metazoa > Mollusca > Bivalvia > Pectinida > Pectinidae > Pecten > Pecten maximus. Next base: position 3,842,807 of record NC_047016.1, read on the forward strand.
CTTTTGGACACAGGCGCGACTGTTTCGACAATCAGTGAAGTTTACCTTAAGAGACACTTATCTCATCTTCCTGTGCACCAGGTTCGTTAAAGTTGAGTGTGCTGAAGAGGAGCAGTTGCCATACAGTGAGTGGATATGTGGAAGCCCTTATCGAGTTTAATGGTTTAGGGAAGACAAGGGAGGTAACCTGTCTTTTATTGGTAGTTCCTGAGAGTTTGTACAGCTAGAAGGTACCCTTGCTGATTGGAACATACTTGATGGTGTTGATGGATGACTGTCTACAGGAGCATGGAGTCAGATATGCTCAGCATACTAACATAGCCGCGCCATGGTTTTTAGATTTCAGGGGTTTAGCTAATCGGAATCGCGATATGGTGAGAAACCAGAATGTTATTGCCTTAGTCAAGAACATCAGTTAGTCCAGGTACACCTTGAAACCGAACTCTTCTTTGACAGTTAAAGGGGTGCTAGATAGGAAAGTTCTGTATCCATCACCTAAGTCTACACTACCAAGTGATATTGACGTCAGTCCATCTTTAGTTTCATGACTGTGACTTTGAGTCCAGCAACTGTGTAGATGTGCTGTTACCCAATGTTACAACACAGGCCTATGCTATCCAGCCTGGTGCTGTCCTTTGTGAATTACAGCCAGTAACTGTTGAGGAGTTGCCAGACAGTACTCAGAATGTGCTAACGGAATTCATGGACAAGATTAATCTCTCCCAATCAGTTGTCGCTGGAGATGAATTGCAGGCTGGGATTGAACTCACCAGGAGGATATCTTTTCCTATGATGACAACGACCTTTGATGTACCAACCTGGTGGAACACAGTATAGAGTTGTCAGATAGCAGACATTTTAAACAACGACATCACAAGATACCGCTATCGATGTATGAGGAGGTTAGAACACACTTGTAACAGTTGTTGTCTGCGGGAATCATTCGACTAAGTCACATTTCTTTCGCTAGCAAAATAGTTCTAGTAAGGAAGAAGGATAACTTTCTACGCATGTGCATATATTTCAGAAGATTGAACAGTGTTACTGTTCGCGACTCTTATGCTATTGCTAAGATCGATGATATTTTGGAGTGCTTGTCAGAATCGAAATTCTTTAGTAATCTTGATCTCAAGTCAGGGTATCATCAGATTGCCATTGAGGAAGAACACAAGAAGAGAACTGCTTTTACAGTACGGCCACTTGGTTTCTTGGTTTAACCGCATGCCATTTGGTTTGACCAACGCACCTGCAACTTTCCAGAGACTCATGGAACAAGCTATGGGAGAATATAACCTTACCATCTGTCTGGTTTACACTGATGAACTGATTATTTTCGCCGAGACTAACGACGAACATCTGGATCGACTCAAGAAAGTATTTCAGCGGTTGAGAGAAAGTAACTTGAAGCTGTCCCCGAAGAAGTGCGATTTCCTTCGAGATTAGGTTACCTTTGTTGGACATGTGGTTTCAGCGAGAGGTATTGAGCTAGACCCCTCCAAAATTTAGAAGGTACGAGATTGGCCGGAACCAACCAATGCTGAACAACTTCGACAGTTTCTCGGTTTTGTAGGGTATAACCGGAAGTTGGTTCAGAACTTCAGTAGGATTGCGAGGCTACTCAACGAATTGCTTCCACCTACTCGGACTAAGTCTAAGAGAGCTCCACAAGCCAGTCCAACCCCGTTTATGTGGCATGAGCATCATACCAACGCCTTCCAGAAGTTAAAGGACATCCTGTGTAGTCCTGTGGTGTTGGCATATCCGGATTATTCATTACCATTCGAGCTTCATGTTGATGCTTCGTCTCATGGATTGGGAGCGGTACTGTATCAGCGGCAGGATAACTCCCTCCGACCCATCTCCTATGCCAGCAGAGGAATCAGCAAGTCAGAGCGGAATTACCCCTCCAACAAACTGGAATTTTTAGGACTCAAGTGAGCAGTGTCGGAGAAATCCCACGTTTATCGTTATGGGAGGACTTTCACCGTTTATACTGACAATAATCCGTTGACTTACATACTCACTTAGGCAAAGTTGGATGCAACAGGTCATCGGTGGCTCTCAGCGTTGTCTGCCTACGACTTTTATATCAAGTATCGGCCGGGTAAACACAACATAGACGCCGACACATTATCAAGACTTCACACACCAGCTATAACTGAGACAGTCGAGAACCAGGGACATACAGAGAGTGTTGCCTCACTCAGTATCCAAGCGATGTGACAGTCTCTTACCAAAGATGAGGATTCTTTGGTGGAAAGTGTATGCATGTCTGCTGATGCTGTCGATGTAATGGAAGATGATGTACATGAGGTACAGACCATGACACCACAGATTTGGAGACGGTTGCAGTCTCAGGATCCTATCATTAACCAGTTCTTGCCATTTATTAGACGAAACCAGAAGCCAACCAAGAGGGAGATACCTACCAATCCCCAGAATGCAACAATAACGAGAAGATAATGTTTTATGTTGATTATATTGTCCATTACTACAATGTACTGATCGTATTTGTATTTGCTCGTAAGGATCAATGTTTTGTTAGATTTAATTTATTCTCGAGTACAAGTCAATCTATTTTGTGGTAATTTGAATTTCATAGTATTAGAAATTCATGTTTGTCTTTTATATTATAAAGAAGATATGTTCTGGCTTTATATTTTCACCAGTATTATTGTTTTCGAGATTCTTGTAAAAGTAAATGTTCGATTTCCTTTAGCAGTATATTATGACATCTGAATATCATTTGTAGATATGCATCATTGTCTGTAACCGGCCATCTACGGGTTATTTCCCCTTGGATTAAGCCCTCTTCCTTTTTGAAGAGGTAGGTTTTGTTATTTCCGTACATTTGTAAGCCTTGTGGTATTTTGCTAATAATGTGTATTTTATCTATCTCTGTAATTGTAATTGAGTCGCAATCGATTCGATAGCATTTGTTTAGAAGTAACTGTTTATTTTGCTTAGTTGTGCATAGCGTAACGTTGTCAGTTCGTTTCCTTTGTAATGCATGATTGCGACTGGGTTATCTAGTATTTTGGTTAAGTAGAATTTATATAGTGAAGCGTGTTTGTACTAAATGCTTTAGCCATTTGCGTTTCACTGGACGAGTTAACTATTTGTCTAGGAGAAGAAGGTTTTAAGATTGTGATATTTACTATTGTTACATTGTTATTATAGGGTTTTTATACCATAGAATAAACGAATACTTCACAGAGCTGTCATGTTTGTAGTACATGTACGATCCCGGAGCAGAACCACTGCTACAGACCCATACCTTTTCACATCCGATCAGGGTATCGAACCCCGGCCGTCTAAGTGTGTTACCACTGTGCCACCTGAACACCCTAATTAGAAAATTGCAACCAACCTTATACTTCAGTCTCTTCATTGAATAGTTCAACTGAAACTTACCAGTGCAGTTGGGTGATGCGTAGTTGGCTTGCCCAATAGCACATACCCGTGCGTGACCTGTAACGAAAAGTTATGATAAAAAGTCCATTTGTTCATTGATCTTTTCGTCCTAATACAGATATAATATTTCCGTAAAATTCAAATGTAATTGTTTTGTTCGGAACTCATTTATTAATGAAGCATCAATCACTTACTGAACTTTGTTTATTGATGGTTGAAGCGTACGTCATTTCAGTTGTAACTAATATATATACATGAACAATCAGATGAAATATCAATACTGATGAAAGTGATGATATTTGATACAATGTTATGAATCAAATGATGACATACGCACTTTGTACGTATAGCACTTACCAGCACAGTAAGCCATATTGCACGAACTTGTTCTAGATAGGTGATACACGTTGAAACTGCCACAATTTTTCACCTGTACTTGTTGAGATATGTGACAACAGTCGGACCCTCCATACGTAGAGGGACTAACGGTTTTTCCGAAATTGTAGCACGCTTGAAGAGTGGCGGTAGTTCCCTGGACTGTTGGTAGCTGGCCGTTTAACCATATAGGAACCTGTGTGCCGCAGTGGAAGGTCGGCACACAGGAAGTTGGCATGTCACCATTTGTGAATCGGTACCATCCGGTCGATAACGCTCTGTCGCATAGGAGTTTGTCGGTAGCTTCCGGCTCGAACAGGGTACTTCGGTGTGTGTCCGATAAAATACCATACGAAGTACATTCGTCAGCCGCAACTACAGCAACTAGGGTTTTAACAGGAACGACTAAGCATACTGGCATCAATTAGCATAAAAAAACACTATTTGCAAAATATTGCTCAACATGTTCTTCAATTTCAAAGCGCCTACTGTAAGTCCAATTACGGTAAATGCCAATGAAACTGCTAAAAAAGCCTAATGGTTGCCATTCTATTTATCTGTCACCCAGATTGCATTGATCTTGCCAATAAATACAATCTACCAAGCGTTTAATTGTTAAATAAATTGTCAATAAAAACAATAATGTATATGTTATGTCATAATTATTCGTTAATAACAAGTCTGTTTCTACAATACAAAACGCTTACTCATACATAAAATGAACCAATAACCAATATTTAACCAGTCATAATCGTAATGATCATAATACCAAACTATCTATTAACTTACATGCTGCGATCCATATTGCAACCGTGTTTAACACCATTCTGACGACCACCAGAGTGATGCTGTCCTGGCACTAGGTTTATAAACCTGTAGATAAGGATATATATACAGAACTAAGACTTGTATAAACGACAATCTAAAAAGAGTTGACATCTGTTAAAATTACATAATGTTATCAGTACACTAGATGAACTTTACTTTTGGCATGGCATGTTTAACGGCATCATGGATAAACAAGATTAGAACTGACTGGCATGGCAGTGCATATCTTTACAATCCACAATCATATTCACAGTTCAAAGCAATAACGTAATTGAATTATATTCGATTGTCTAGAGAAAAAACCTCTGTTAATATCACACATATTCCACATAAAACTGTTATTGTGCATCCTAATGACAAACTATGGATGACCGGTTAGATAAATTGAGACAAAAAAAGATCACAAAGAAAAGTTAAAGCAAAATATATGGAACAAGATTTGGTTAAGTTTAGAAGTTTTTGGAATGACACCATAAATTTTGTTTGATTAGGCCAACTAAGGATGTTTAAATGAAAAAATTACATAATTCTCTTGTTGACAAATCCGTTAATCCGAAGAAATGCTGGTACATAGTTATGTCCTTGGGCATAATTACTAATAACAACACTTAATACTATCCTCTGAATATATAACTTTTAAATTTATATTCAGATAAAGCTGAAACATTTAATAACTTCATTACAAACAATGCCTCTGAGGTTGTAGCCACTTACCTACCTCTGCCCTGCAGGTAGGGCGTAAGAATTGTACCTGCTGCCCCCATTGCATGATCGTAAGAGGCGACTAAATTTGGGATCTTATCTTTTCTCTTCTTTCTGAACTTTCATCTTCCTAATGTCTCCCTTGACAATGCCTCACTTTTGGCCTTAAGTTGAGCGTTCGCCCCTGTGAGGAAGGCTTTAGGTTCTGTCCCCTAGCCGAGACATACCAGAGTCTTTAAAAATAGGTAGTTGCTACTCCTGCTTAGCGCTCAGCATATTTGGAGTGAGACGACTGGTTCGCCCGTTGTCAGTATAATGTGACCGGGTGGGGTGTGCTGCTGGGTGTCTTCGGCAGTATGCTTCAGTGAGGTAGCACTATAAATCGGCAAAAAAGTTCCGGCCTATCACAAGGAGACTTAACACGGACATACCGCAGCCTCCCAAAACACACATACGCACTCACCACAACGCATGCATGTCGCACGCACGGGAGGTCGTCCTTAAATGACCTTAGCTGTTAAATAGGACGTTAAACAAAATAAACCAAACCAAACCAAACTTACCTACCTAACTTACCTCCCCTGACCCATTTTGAACTATCTTATATTATTATAACTGAGCAAGATATTGTTGATCATTTTCATATTCTTAATTAAAACAGACCAGCTGGACCTGATGGTATCATTCCAATTATTGTTAAATATATTTCGCCTTCGTTAATATATCCACTCACTCTGTAGTTTAATAAAATATTATCTAGTAGATAAATCCAAGATATTTGAAAAGATTTTTAAATATACTTAAAATTATATTTCAGTTCATAATATGTTCAGTGAACACCAGTGAGGTTTTCGATGAAGTGACTCAACAGTAAATCAATTAGCTGCTATTTAAAATACTATAAGCAGTGCTTTAGACCAAGGTAAATATTAACCCTTTATTTTCCTTGACATAAGTAATGCTTTTGAGAGAATGTTACATTTAGGTCTCTTACACAAATTAAAAACTTATGGAATTAAAGGTAAATCTTATAAATCGAGCACTAGACTTATATCTGCAGGAGTCCCTCAAGGATCTTGCCTTGGCCCCTTTCTGTTTCTTTTTTTTTCATTAATGACGTCACCAATATTGTAACATCATATATAAAACTCCTTGCTGATGGCAACTCTCTCAACGTTATAGTACACAATACTAATGATCTTGAAACACCTACTTAAATGATTAATGATGTGTTGATAGATGGCAAATTCTCTTTACTCTATATAAAACAATAGCTAAGAACTTCACTCGGAGGCTGAATATTGATCATACTTCTATTTAACAATAATCGAATTGCAAAACATGAATATCACAGCTACTTAGACATAACATTTACTAGTAATGGAATATAGGTGGATTATATTTCAAATCTTTATCAAAAATCTAACTCTATGTATACTTCGTGTTCTAAAAGCTTGAATTGATAGGAAAACAATAACAAAAAACTTTATAAGCTTCATATAATCGACCAGTATTGGAATACTCCTATGCTATGTGGGACAACTGTACCAAACCTGAATCTGACCTTGAATCAGTCGAACTTGAAGCTATGTGGATACCAGCGTGTCTCCGAAGAGGTACTCCTCATCACATTTTATATACTGAAACACAACTAGAGTAATTAAGCTAAAGAAAACAAAAATCTAAATTGATTAAAGTGTTTAAAAGTATTAATACTACACTCTTAAACATATCACTTAAATAACATACAATCATACAACCATTTGTAAATGTGAACATTTTCTATACCTTCAGAAATAATAGTCTTCAATATACATCAATCACAAACTCCTAGCTATATGAAAAGTTTTTTCCTGCAAAAATGACTATGTATAATTCACTTGATAGTACCATGAGTGACTCTACTTCAATGCCTTCGTTTAAGCATAATATAAGTATCGATATGCCTGTATCGAAAATTCCTTTTCGAGGAAACTTTCAACCGTTTAATTTTTTTTCGCCATTCACTGAAAAATCTTCATGGATATTTGTCAAGTTTCACGTATAGGTATGACCTATGACCCCATCTGTTAAAACTCCATTTTGAGACAGACTGAAAAATAAAATGGCAAACAGATGTCCATTATGAATTCTATTAGTTAAAGTTTGTCATCTCTATTTCTCAGAGAGCTCTTCATGGACATTTCTTGAATTCATCTAGATTCTAATTGTATTAGTTAAGCTTTGTTAATCCTTTTTATAAAGAGTTCCTGATGGATTAATATTTAGGTTGAGCTTTTCCCCAAAATGATTAAGAAGAAGAAGAGAAAAGCAGAGAGGTCAGTCTTACAGATATGCAATAAAGGTCATCCGATGGTTGGTACCACGATCCCTTTGGAATTTCTTGTTGTCATTTCAGAAATACAAGAATACAGGGTATATTTCTTAAACTGCAGCAGAAAACAAATGGGTTAGCAGTAGACCATCTTGAATTGACACATGTTTGTATCACTATTACTTAGAAAGCTCTTGTTAGATCTTTCATTAAACAGCTAGAGCCTAACACTCACACTGAATTCAATATGACGAACAACACAAAGTTAATGATGTTGTTTACTACGGAGTCAAAGAAAACAAAGCAAAAAGTACTGCTGACATTGTATGCCGGTCAAAGTGGCAAAAGTAATTAAGGTGTTTTTACGAGTACTGGTTTGTTCCTGAATGAAGGTATTTTGAAGATATTCAAAGCAAGAAAGGATATTGTAAGAAAAAAAAGGAAGGTGGTTGTATAATACTGGTGTGGTATAAATTAAGAGGCAATTTCATTTACTGATGAAATGAAGAAGAAGAACTGGTCCAGCTATTTCCATAACCAGAGAAAAAAGTCCGGGGACAATGAAATCTAGTATCTTTTATTTGATCCCAGCAAATCTTGAGATAACTAAAAAAAGGTGGACTCAAGTACAATACCTCTGTGAAGGGTGTTGGTTCCTTTTTGTCCGAAGGAATGATGTAACTACATGTTCAAAAAAACCATATTCACGTACATATTATGACCTGGCGTATTTTTTAATAAAATTGTCTTGCAGTTACAAACTCAATCAAGTTAACACCTTTCTAGACCTTGTCAATACCGTATCCCAAAAAATGTCCAACTCTTTCGTCAAGTAGCAGTAAATGAGATAATGGTTGCGTCAAGACACATATTTTCTGAAATACAATAGTTTATAAAAGATAAACCGGGGTAAGTTTGGTTTGAAATTGAAAAAGTGGATATACCTTTCTTTAGCTTGCAATGTGGCTTTCAAACTAATATCTCCTCTGTTGAATCAAGGCTATCAGTTATTTGTAGATACTTTACATACAACATTGAGTTTGATTAAAGACTAACTAGCCAAATCCACCTATCTCATTAGTGCGATACGCAAAAGAAACAACAGTACAGCAATATCATTGTGTTTTTAAATATATATAGATCAGTGGGGAAAAGTTACAAGTAGAGGAGGTTTCAGATGGCATAGATGGTTATGTAACTTAACAGTGGAAAGAAATCCAATGTTTCACAGCCTGTTACTGAACATTCTTATAATCATGGTATGTTAGATACAAATAAGAGTAATCAATATATCACACAGTATTCTTACACCTTTGCATATGTAAGATACATTTGTCACATGTGGAACACCCATGTAGGATTAATAGAATAGTTCACCCCTTTTGGGGTGAGTAGGGGGATCTCAACCCGAGGGGGACCGAGATTCTTAAATTCTCAAACATGAGGTTCCCGAGGGTTGAGATCCCCCTAACTCATACCAAAAAGGATGACTGATTATTTTTCTCTTGTCCTGTTTTCCAATCGTAGTGTGAACCAAATCCAAACGTATGTCAACAACAACACTTGGACGGCGGATGACTGTTGTGATAAGGCTTCAGCAGACGCTTTACACCTCCCGATGTTGATTTCATTCAAAATATAGTTCTGATAAGTGTCAGGATATTCCTACTATGTTTACTATTTTACTATGAGTTTACTATGGAGGTTACTCAACCGTGACAGTTCATTCATACCTGTAATGCATGTGCTGTTCCCAGGTGAGTAGTAAAACTGGTTTGGCTGGGTATGCTAACACTGACACTTCTCAGGTAAGTTGAGGAAAGTTGGAGATCATGTGAAGAGCATGCACATGAGGTTTACTTCACAAGCTACCCAAGGTAGAGTTGGACAGTACCAGGCAGGACTCTGACAAGAGAGGTTGGGTGTAAAGTATAGGGCTATATAGGAGGGCTGTGTGCCTGTCAAGATGACATTATATTAGCTGGGTGCTAATTATGGCTGTGTGCCTGTAAATATGTTATTTCCAAGCTGTGTGCTTCGAAGCTGTGACGTCTGTGGCTGTGTGCCCTTTGTACAGTATTTTGAAGGACTGTGTGTCCGAACGGCTGTGTGCCTATTTTCCCAAGGACTGTGTGTCCATAAAAGTTATGGCTGTATGCCTGTGGTAAAGCCTGTGTCCAGGGTTTTCCGGATGAAGTAACTTGGGGAGTTGATGTGAGTATTACAACTTTGTAGTGTTCAGTGACAGTGAAAGTTAGCGAGAATGTTAATGTTATATTGAGTATTTCTTTAGATATTGATAGTGTGTAAATATTATCTCTGGAAAGAGTGAGTTATGGATAGCAAATGTATGTGTATTGTAACGGTCATAATGGCCTGGACATCTTGATCAAAAGAATTGTATGAATTGAATATGATATATGTACATATGTTGTTAGAGACTAAAACTACTTGGTAATGACATTAATGTGTAGAGAAGAGTTAGGTCCAGATTAGGTATTTATGTCATTGATTATACCTTGCAGGTAACCTCTATATACGACCTTGAGGAGTCTATATACGACCTTGAGGAGTCTATATATGACCTTGAGGAGTCTATGTATGACCTTGATGAACCTGTATATAACCTGAAGATACCTAGTCCTCAGAGGAACCTATGTAATGACCCTGAGGAGCCTATTTTACCTTGTGAAACCTATACGACCTTGAGTCAACCTTGTCGGGACATCCCATCGGATACGTTGGGAAGACCAGTGATATCAGAAAATCTCACCAGGTAAAACTGCGGATATCCCTGTCCAGGGTAAGAATAGGTGCTCCGAAGGTCCGGAACTACTTTTTAATTGTGTGACGTCACTGGGAAAACTCTCATGTTTGTTTATATGTAAAATAACTTTCACCAATGCACTTTATCATTTTTTCTATGTGTCATTTTAACACATTATTAATGGTGATCATTAACCTATGAATTCAGTATAATGGTGGTCATTAACCTATGAATTCAGTATAATGGTGGTCATTAACCTATGAATTCAGTATAATGGTGGTCATTAACCTATGAATTCAGTATAATGGTGGTCATTAACTCATGAATTCAGTAATAATGTTACAGTTTATCGAGAATGTATTTCTACAGCAAGAGACTAGATAGTTTTCGTTGTGCAAGCAAGTATAGGCGGAGGAATATGACGTGATGTCAAACATCAGTCGACAGTCTTCGGAAAGGCGATCGCCTCTGACAAACATTACTTTATATTTGTTGTTATCTAGAGGCTTTGGCAGTCAGCTCATTTTTACTTACTTTTTTTCTCTCATCTTTCCAAATATGTAATTGGTTTTGTTGTCGTCACCGAGAAAAAAGTTTCTATATACATGTAGTTGGGCCATGTTGGATCGATTACCTCATGCATTTCACGAAAAAGGTGTGAGCAAAATAGTCCATCATTAGGTATGTAGGATAGGGATATTCCACCCGAGGGTGTAGAATTTTGGGTCCGAACCGAGGCTTGCCGAGGTTATGACTTTGGCTATTTAAGGACATATGACTATTATTATGAAATTACTATTTTAGGATATATAAGAAGGCGAAGGAGCATGCTTTGTCGTTTTGTTAAGAATGCTGAGTAGATAATGAACCGGAGCCGCGCATGGCAGGTTGTCATAGTCTTGGAGTACTCCAACGATGTCAGAGGTTTAAATGGCGAAAACTGATCATGGGCCTTGTCGGTTGGTATCAGAACAGCAAGAATTATATGTTTAATACGTTAGAATCTGTTTTACCAAGCATTATCTCCCCTAACCAAAAATGTAGTATCGAAAGGGCGGGATATAACCGATAATATTACATGTATACGTGATGTGATAGATCTTGATGAACGTGATGATAAGGGGGTTATTTACTAAAAGTTGACCAGGAAAACGATTTTCATAGAGTCAGTCATGATTATCTTGAAAAAGTTATCTTTGAAATTCGGTTTTAGAGATCGCTTTATTGAATAGATAAAAATATTTTATGAAGGAATCCATAACGTAGTGTCAAATTTAATGGATGTTTAACTAAACACTTTCCAATTTTGAATTCATTATAAGGCGGGGATGCCCTATCTCCGCGATGCTGTATGTTTTAAATTAGCTGAGCCTTTATGAGCCTTTAGGACAAACAACTTCAAAAGATAATGATGTTCAAAGCACCTTTAGCAGATAAAAGAGGCCAAGTTTTTCCAACATGATACAACGTTGACTTTATCGAGTAAAGCTTCTATTACTCAAGTATTCAATGTTTTGGATAAATACGGTAAAGTATCCAGACAAAAGTTAAAATTAGAAAATTTGAGGGGATGTGTATTGGTTCAGGTGTATTAGGAGAGGACGATGCTCGTACTTTTCACGCAAAGATTTAGATAAATCAATGCTTGTTCTTGGAATATATCTAGGTCCTGATGCTTAAACATGCCAGTTCAATGGGAAGGTAAAATTAATTCTATTCGTATGATTTGGGCTTCATGGTTTAGCAAATCAGGGCCGTGTTAATGTTATTTATTAGTTGCTGCTTTCTAAGTGTTGGCATGTCCTGCTTGTTGTCTCAATATCGGAGTAACACAAGGCGCAAATACAAAATATGTGCCTCAAGTTTCTCGGGAAAAATAGCGAACAGACTAAAAAAAATAAAGATGGCTTGCAATTTCCAGACATTGAGATGAAAATGAAATCTTTCATAATTCAGTTCACATTTAGGTTTCTTACAAATGATAACATTTTATGGAAAGACAATGGTAAGTACTGTCTGTCTTCAGTAGGAAACATGAAGCTAGGTTTGTCCTGTTGGAATGGTAATTTGAAATGTGCACAATTAAATATACTGTTCCGTCTTTTTAATGTGAAATACTACTGCGTTTTTCGAAGATATCTAAGAATTTACAACTTGAAGAATCAAGCAATGATTTATATAGTCAGCCTGTATTTTGTGGTCAAATCTTTCAGAGTGAAGACAAATTACTCAACATCGCTATAATTATTCAATATGGTCTTGTTTATGTAAACGCGTGTCACCAAGATCTACATGTGACATTTACAATGTACTGTTAAGCGTGGCGTTTGTAACACGTGAAGCGCTTAAATTTTGGAGAAATAAGTTACTGGACGAACAGAATGATCGCGTGTATGGTATTATTCACACTCAAAATTATCCAGTTGAAGTCGCTGAGGTACATTTTAAAGTTGCTCATAATGCTATTTTTACTCGTCAGGTCTTGTTGAAGTATTGAAGGATATGTATCAGGTTTGTAGGGAATGTTTTTGAAATATGTATTTTAAGAGTATTAGAATGCTGCAAGTTTATATATCTTTTCATATTTTGAAAACAACACTGTCAGAATCTTCGTTATATATAGAGCACTAGACATGAACATGTATGCTAATTTAAATTAAAACATTTTGGAATATCACTTTTATAACCTTAGAATGTTACATGTTTATATAATCACGTATTTTGATAGAAATGACACTATTAAAACCTTACATTATGTTTATACATTTGTACAATCTCTTTGAGTTTCTCTTCAAAGTAATTGGTCGTTCTTGGTCGTTGTTGTAGTAGTTTCGAACGGTTCTGTCTCCCTCTATACACTGGTCAGCAACGTAGTCTGTGAATTGCGTAACGCCAAAGGGTCAACATCCTCGATGTCCTCTAATGCACGGATTCTTACGTCGTAAATACAGCTTCGCGGCGAACCAGTCTCCTATTGTCGTCGTTGCATTGGGTAAAATGGAGAGGGTCCCTTGATGCTGGTCCACGGGAAGATGGCGAGGAGTGCGATGTGGATATATATTTCTATTTCAATGTCAATTAACACTGTGGATGGCATCATGGGTAGGTTGTTGTCTGCCATAAACGTCCTTAGTTATGTGAAGAATCTGGTGTAGAGGACCTGACTTTTCCCGGGTGGTAGAGCGTAAACAACTGAATATATGGACCCGACTGTCTCGATGTGGATAGTGTATATCTGATGGAATAGTGTGGGCCAGTATGATCATTATATGCTAAGTTATTTCCACAAAACCAATTTATCATAAGGTTAATGTCTAAATAAGCATTAGTCATAGTTGGTAATAACAGAGTGAAAACGGCCGAAAGGTGGTCCTGATGATAATAGGTTTATATGTGTACAGACATGTAACTTCGGTATTCATCTCCAAGAACGCTCTTTGAAAAAGACGCGATAATTAAACTTGTCTCATTCCATTCTTGTTTAAGCAAAAACTCAAAATATCAATGTTAAAATTTTGAAAGTAAAACGTATTTTCTGATCATTAGCCAAATATACTTTAAAAAACATCATAGTTGCATCGCTACAGTAAAACTGTACGTATTTGATTTTATTTGATATCATAGAAAAATAAAATACAGAAATATCGTTCTTCATGTAAAAATCCATAGACGACTGACACAACCTACATTACCAAGAACGCATATGCTTGGTTGGACAATCGTCGTCCAATCAGAACCCAGAGTACTGGACAGATATAGAAGAAGACTGCATGAGACTCGCGTCGCTCGATAAAGGATGCGTTTAATATATAGATATCTATCTATATAAAAAAACTCGATGACGCTTACAAACTTGCATAAATAACCTAACTTACAGAATGCTAATCGGTATACCTATTACATTTTAGCAACATCGAGTACTTATTCTGGTGTACATATGTCCTAAACATGTTGTCCATTTGTTTGCTATAAAGTTGTGTCTTTTATATTCGTATAGCGTGATATTTTAGCTTAATTATACAAGTTGGTATCATAATAAACGCAGCTGCAAGAAGCTATCGAAATTAAACAACGACGGTAATCTCTGAACAGGGACGAGGGGAACTACCACGACTATACCGCCAGCTCCTATTGTCACGTGACCACCTAAGGTTTAGTGACAGTAACTTATTGTTTGCGAATATCTTAAGCCTCACACAACCTAACCATTTGCTATATTTCATTATTAAAAGAAATGGCTAATAAATTGAACATTTGAAGTTCAACACCATATATACCAGTTTCCGGTTTTAGCACAATGATAGAGAGAGATAAGATTTATTTCACCAAAGCTCTTTTGAAATCCTCCATTGCTGGGAACATGCTACTTTATCTTCCAAGTGGTTCAAGTCAACAACTGTACGCATAAGGAAGGATTTGCTCACAATTGCGATTTAATTATCGAAATACTGATTCTTTTTTATTGATGTTTTTAGGCGTTCAGTAGGAGTTATATATGTTAACATTCCCTCCACCACTTTATACATGAAGGTGACTGATGTGCACCCCTGGTTGGAAGTGATGGTAGCTTCAGATCGTCCAGCATCCAGTTGTTAATAGTTCAATAGATGTCTGTTTTACCGTTACTGTCAGTTGTTAATAGTTCAATAGATGTCTGTTTTACCTTTACTGTCAGTTGTTAATAGTTCAATAGAATATCTGTTTTACCTTTACTGTCAGTTGTTAATAGTTCAATAGATGTCTGTTTTACTGTCAGTCGTTAATAGTTCAATACAATGACTGTTTTACCTTTACTGTCAGCTGTTAATAGTTCAATACAATGTTTGTTTTACCTTATTGTCAGTTGTTAATAGTTCAATACAATGTCTGTTTTACCTTTACTGTCAGTTGTTAATAGTTCTATAGAATGTTTGTTTTACCTTTACTGTCAGTTATTAATAGTTCAATAGATGTCTGTTTTACCTTTACTGTCAGTTGTTAATAGTTCTATAGAATGACTGTTTTACCTTTACTGTCAGCTGTTAATAGTTCAATAGATGTCTGTTTTACCTTTACTGTCAGTTGTTAATAGTTCAATAGATGTCTGTTTTACCTTTATTGTCAGTTGTTAATAGTTCAATACAATGACTGTTTTACCTTTACTGTCAGTTGTTAATAGTTCAATAGAATGACTGTTTTACCTTTACTGTCAGTTGTTAATAGTTCAATACAATGTCTGTTTTACCTTTACTGTCAGTTGTTAATAGTTCAATAGAATGACTGTTTTACCTTTACTGTCAGTTGTTAATAGTTCAATAGAATGACTGTTTTACCTTTACTGTCAGTTGTTAATAGTTCAATAGAATGACTGTTTTACCTTTACTGTCAGTTGTTAATAGTTCAATAGAATGTCTGTTTTACCTTTACTGTCAGTTGTTAATAGTTCTATAGAATGTCTGTTTTACCTTTACTGTCAGTTGTTAATAGTTCTATAGAATGTCTGTTTTACCTTTACTGTCAGTTGTTAATAGTTCAATAGAATGTCTGTTTACCTTTACTGTCAGTTGTTAATAGTTCAATACAATGTCTGTTTTACCTTTACTGTCAGTTATTAATAGTTCTATAGAATGTCTGTTTTACCTTTACTGTCAGTTGTTAATAGTTCAATAGAATGTTTGTTTACCTTTACTGTCAGTTATTAATAGTTCAATAGAATGTCTGTTTTACCTTTACTGTCAGTTGTTAATGTTCCTTTGTGTTTGGTTTGTGAGACTCCGATTTTGTCTTGTCGCTTCGAGTTGACATATTTCCAGTTGTTATTGTTCTCGTGCCTTCTATGACAGTTTAGTTGATGCAGTTCCATTCTCTCGGTTGTCGTTTCTGAACGTATCGGTAATGTTCCCACTTCTTAGTTTTTCGTACTTTAGTGTATTATCGTTTTTATCTTTGTTGAAGTTTGTGCCTGTTTCTCAACCTCGTGTGGTATTCTCGTCGGAAATCGGGTCGTACAAGTTCATGGTTTCTAAATTCGAATGTATGGAACGTAAAAGAACTTACATTTATATTGCCACACTTACAGCATAACTATTGAACACGGGATCTTTCCAATTAACTGAAGTTTTCTGTGCACATTTCGATAAATGACTTATTGTGCCAGATGTTACAATTGTCGCAGCATATTCCTTTGCGTGGCCATATGACTGGATCTTATAAAAAAGGAAGGACGGGATGACGTCTTCCTGCTGGTGACGTTTTGTTGTTTAGCGCGCCGATGTCTAAATGTCCATAATTTGCTGTTTTCAATGTAACACTCCGAACCTGTAACTTAGACTGTGTCGGTTTTGATGTTGTGTCCAGTGTTGTTACGATGCCCTTGAATGGATGATAATAATCTGGAGAGAAGTCCGTACGCCTACAGGTCTTGCACTCTCGCCCACATAGTCATTTTTGCATTTGTTACATTGATTAAGTAAACAGCCCCGCAATTTTTCAATGTGTCTGATTCGTTTTGGACCTGTGCGAGATTTTGTCTTAGTGAGTTGTATGGTTTATGGTAGATGTTAACACCATGTTTTGTAAAAACTTAGTGAAGCACCTCCAATGCTCCCCGAAAGTACAGAAGGCCTATGTTAACTTTTTTTCGTTTTTCTTTACGTCCTTGTTGTTTGTCATCCTCATCAATTACACGTTTATTAGCCCGATGTAAAAAGCATCTTATCCCTTTTACGTTACAGATGGTGATTTGAATCAAAATTCAAATACTGGTCAGTGTGAGTAGGTTATTGTATTGTTAGACTTCGGTAGAATCATCGTCTTACAGACATAAACAGGGGTCCAAGAATGGAAAAAATACCATTTTCTTCCTGCTCTGGTGTAAAATTGATATGTTGGTCTATAGAATTTAAGTGGTCGGAAAATCCTTCTACTTCGTGTTAATGTAGTCTGGTGAAGGTATCATCTGAACCTCATTGATGGAGGATTCTTGTCAGAATTCAGGGTTATTGCCTATTGTCATATGGTCACCCAAGGTTTAGTTAAGATAACTCACTCAGCTGAAGAAGGCCAAGTGATTTGGTTGAAATATACTTAGATGTATGTGTTATGCATAAATCACATTATCAGAGGCATATGGCATTCTGATGGTGTGCAATTTGTCCTGGTGTTCAAAGAGTTGCACCTTTAAGCTGTCCGGACATTTTTGACGTTTGAGTTATCTCCCTTGTTGAGAACCTCCCTTGCTGAGATTCTGCAGTTACGATTGGAAATAACAGACAGCAGTCAGGTAATCTAGAGCATTCATTAATTAATGTTGAAATTATCATACACCCGCCCGCCACACCCTATTTATTAAAGTATTATGTATTTTGTCCTTGTATTTCTCTGTTGTTTGCTGCCGGTTTTTTGTTTTGTTTTTTGTTTGTATATGCAGCATTATCATCGGTCACAGTTCCCTTTATTGGGCAACGGAAACGGATGTCTTATGTGGAAGTCAGTCGCCGAACATAGCATGTTGAAAGAAATTCTGTGAAATGGAACTTTTGATGAAGACTGGATATTTTTGAGGTCCATGTCCACATGGCGGATGTCGCTACATCTCAGGGAATCAGTACTATTATTGATGAAGTTTCCATGACTGATGATTGGAAACAATTATTTGATTGAAGTCTCCTTGATTGATGATAGGAAACTTATTGCATTGAACTTAATGAGATCAGATGATGTCTGTACCCAGAATCCTCTTGATTACATTGAACTGTTTTCCTTGATTGATGATAGGAAACATTGCATTGAAATTATTGAGATCAGAGGATGTCTGTACCCAGGATCCTCTTAATTGTATTGAATTGTTGTCAAACTTGTTGACCCGACATCAGAGATTGTCTGTTCCCAGGATCCTCTTGATGCCTGTATATTGTATTTTGTGGTACGCCAATTGCTGTGAACATTTGCATTATTGTTTATTAAACTGTGGCCAAGATCATCCAATTATACTTGTTGAATTATTTCTTTTAATATTATTAATGTCATTGATATATGATAATGAATTATACATTTGTATATCAAGTGTTTGTTCAGGTCTGAGAAATATACATAGGATTATATTATCAGAACAAGCGACAACATATTTAGTTGGTTAAAAAACGTATTTATATATATTGTAAAAAAAACAAAACCTAATCATTTTTGCGTTCGTTTTAATTTCTTTTAAATAGCAATACAATACATCCAATACTATCTATTATCAGAGTATACGTTTTCATCTCTCGACAATGATAGTAGGGTAGATCGCACACGAGCTCAAGTGCGTGCAGTTAGTACATATGTGAGGATTGACATGTCCACACTGACAGCCGTTATTGGTACAGCAGGCACAGTCAAAGCTCATCTTGTCATAGCCACACTGACACCCGGACCCTGCCGCTGTGTAGTGGTTAATCTCTGTAACATTATATAGACGGCATTTGAATAAAACATTAGACACGCCTACAAAACCTGTTGATAATCATGCTTTTCACTAACTACAAAAAAGTCAACGATACAATTAGGCTATTGAAAGCGAAAGCATATAACACTAAAAAACTAGCAAATATTCAATAACATGTAGAAACTAAAACAAAATGCATGTAGATCACCAATAGGAATCTAGGGGGAACACAGACATCGCAGCAGGAAAGGAAACTATACGATTTGAAATCCTAAAACGCAAGCAAGAATTTTATAGCTAAAACCAAAATTATAGGTATTAAAATCAGACTTTAAGCATCAGCAGGAATTTCACAGCTAAAACAATACCAAATCAAATTCGATATATTTACGACGCAAGCAGAAATTCTTCATCTAAAAATCAAACAATACCAATTCCGGTCTGCAATAGTTAAAAACACAACCAGGGATTTTATAGCTGAAAACAAACTTACACCATTTTAATTTTAAGAACATAACCTAAGTGGAACTGATTGGTTGATCAACTGCACGGTTAAGTATTTTGTTGTTATGATAGCAAATATCTTTGATTAAGTCTAAAACGCCGTCTTTCCAGTTTTCCTGAACACTTTGTCGAAGCATTCTAAGACGAACATAACATGTTGATAACATTTCAGATGATGGGTTGATGGTAGGTTGGGGGTTGGGGGAGTAGTGTCATAGTGGCGTATAGCATTATTAGTGAATAAGAATAATGAAATTCAATACTATTGATGGAAAAGAATACAAATATTGATACCATTATAATTAGGATATAAGGGAAAAGACGGATTATATGTTTTATACTTGTGTCTAATCCCATTTGTGTTTTGACAAATAAAATACGTTTAAATCAGAAAATTAGGATATACATGTAAGTACTGATAGTAAATAAAGATATCTATGTCAGTACTAATGGTGAATAAGGATATATATAACATAGTAACACCATTGACGAAGGAAGACAACTTTATGACTCGTGCCTTGACCGGGCCTCGAACTCACGATCTACGGCAAAATATATAAATGCTAAAAGTGTGCAAGGGTAATCTATGTCAACACTTACAGTGAATAATGATATATAAATCGTTAATTATAGTGTATAAGTACACCTGTAAATGAAACAAGAGGCCAAGGGCCACGTAGTTCTCTGTTCATGGTTTTATTATTCTATTTATTGTTGTAAATTTTCTTGAATTTGGCAACTATAATTTGTTTTTCAGAACCAACATCTCAACTGTAAACGATCTTTTACAGTGCAGCTCTTTCTCAGCTAAAATTTCAAACTTTCCGCTCAGTCGGCAACCATAAATCAACAATCAACCAGTCATCAATCAATCTGTAACCGAATAACCGATTAAATGTTATCATCAATCAAAAATCGATAACTGAAGGAAATCAATAATTGATCACAATCAAATGATCTGGTTTGAACAATTGCTAAAAAGGTTATTATGAGGTATCATATTGTTATCTTGTGAATTATGTGCACGCTATATTTTTACGTTGAACTTTCCGATGACAAACAAGAGTCCTATAACCTCGTACCATTTATGATTATTTTTATTTCTATAGTTGTCGTCGTCCGAATGATGTTAATGTTGTCGATATTTGTACGTTATAACCATAGTTATAGTTGACACTTTGAGTATCGGCATGTTTACATTTGAGGGAATTAGAATTATTCAAAATACGTTCATATTTATTACTTTTATAGAGAAAGAAATTTTAGTCACAGCCCTTATCAGATAGCGAGGAACAACAGTCAAAGCGACCCCTATTTGAGCACGCGCACAGCGCACACTCCTAATTGTGGTTGATAAGGGAGAAGGTATACATGTGTACAACGTTTAACCCAACGGTGCCTTGTAAGGAGGTATAGCTTACATGGTGTTACATACTAAAAATAGACATTAAAAATTAAATTTTCTTAAATTAAAATAATTCCACTTGATATCGAATATTCTTATTGTTATCAACTCAACAACTTCACAATATCTATAATCTGGCATCACAACACACAGACATGAATGCACAGTTAGGTTAGAAATCTGTTTACAAGGCAGCAATTTTTTCGACCGTTGGCTATAATTCTCGGGACTATAAAAAGCCCCAGAGAACTAAAAAGTGATTAAGGAAGGGTATCGGTGTAAATAACAATAATATTGAAGTACACAAGTGTAAATGACAATAATGCTGAAGTACATAAGTGTAAATAACAATAATGTTGAAGTACATAAGTGTAAATAACAATAATGATTAAGGATACCTGTGTTAATGATAAGTGATTAAGGGTACATGTGTTAATGATAAGTGATTAAGGGTACCTGTGTTAATGATAAGTGATTAAGGGTACCTGTGTTAATGATAAGTGATTAAGGGTACCTGTGTTAATGGTAAGTGATTAAGGGTACCTGTGTAAATGGTAAGTGATTAAGGGTACCTGTGTTAATGATAAGTGATTAAGGGTACCTGTATAAATGGTAAGTGATTAAGGGTACATGTGTACATGATAAGTGATTAAGGGTACCTGTGTTAATGATAAGTGATTAAGGGTACCTGTGTTAATGATAAGTGATTAAGGGTACATGTGTAAATGGTAAGTGATTAAGGATACCTGTGTAAATGGTAAGTGATTAAGGGTACCTGTGTTAATGATAAGTGATTAAGGGTACCTGTGTAAATGGTAAGTGATTAAGGATACCTGTGTAAATGGTAAGTGATTAAGGGTACCTGTGTTAATGATAAGTGATTAAGGGTACCTGTGTTAATGATAAATGATTAAGGGTACCTGTGTTAATGATAAGTGATTAAGGGTACCTGTGTTAATGATAAGTGATTAAGGGTACCTGTGTTAATGGTAAGTGATTAAGGGTACCTGTGTTAATGGTAAGTGATTAAGGGTACCTGTGTTAATGATAAGTGATTAAGGGTACCTGTGTTAATGATAAGTGATTAAGGGTACCTGTGTTAATGATAAGTGATTAAGGATACCTGTGTAAATGGTAAGTGATTAAGGGTACCTGTGTAAATGGTAAGTGATTAAGGGTACCTGTGTAAATGATAAGTGATTAAGGGTACCTGTGTTAATGATAAGTGATTAAGGGTACCTGTGTTAATGATAAGTGATTAAGGGTACCTGTGTTAATGATAAGTGATTAAGGATACCTGTGTTAATGATAAGTGAGTAAGGGTACATGTGTTAATGATAAGTGATTAAGGATACCTGTGTAAATGGTAAGTAATTAAGGGTACATGTGTACATGATAAGTGATTCATTCGTCATTCACCTGAGGCCGCTGGACTCGTGGTCCAAGTGTAGGGGTCAGCTGTAGGGTCACAGTAGCCACCAGAGCTCTGTTGTCCGGGGAAGTGACAGACATTGTCAATCAGACATGTGTTGTGCTGGAAACAGAATGTTTGAGATACGTCTCACTGGTATGCCGGATGTCAGTGTGCACATTTCAGTCCTAAGCCATTTAATGATACCAACAGAATGAAAATCACATCTATTTATTAAAAGCGCCAAATGAAAATATTTTATGATTATCTTACGAAATAAATTTACCTTTAGTGTGCAGCTTCCAGAAACAGTGCAAGTCTGACATTTACCGTCGTAGACGAAAAAGGTCAGGTCTGAGCTATACAAATTGCCATCTGTCGATACCGACACCACAAAAGCCTCAGTTGGACTTTCTGTAAAACAAAGCATTCTTCGTTTTGTTACAAGCACATTCAAAATACAAATGACACATTTAAAGTTAACGTGAATATGGTAACAGGCAACTTTTCAATTAAAAAGAATAAAACAGAGCATTCGGTTTTATTTATTTATCTATATAAATCAACGATAAATTGTTGTAGGAAATCGCCATATTCATGATACTCAATATGGACACACCTTGATAATGTAGGGTCCCCAACTGTGTAACTAAGGGACTTTGGATCTCTCCTACATGTATATGTTTTCAGTATAATGTTGTTATATAGAATAACTTGATAGAGCTTCGAATGGACCGAATTATATTTAGATGGAGTTATTTACCTTTCAATTAGCTGATTTACCTTTTAATAAGCTAATTTAACTTTTAATGGAATTATTTATCTTTTGATACACTGATTTACATTTTAATGGAATTATTTATCTTTTGATAGACTGATTTACCCTTTAATTCACTGATTTACCTTTTAATTCACTGATTTACCTTTTAATTCACTGATTTACATTTTAATTCACTGATTTACCTTTTAATGGAATGGTTTATCTTTTGATACACTGATTTACATTCTAATTCACTGATTTACCTTCAATACACTGGTTTATATATTAAGGATTGATTTACCTTTTTTAAGCACCACGCTTTCAGGCAGGCTACACTCGATCTCTAGGAAGCTTGTAAAAGAGGCTGGAGCCTCAATGTATGGTCCATACGGTATGACATTGCCATCACCAACCTGAAAATATTATCATTTGTAATAAGAAGATCGATGAGGAATCTATATTTAAGTAACATCTCACTCTAGTAAAGGTACAGATACAAGAGCTCACCTCTGTCTTTCTGTAACGACATTTTAGTCCCGGACCGGCCTTGAGATGCTGAGCAATCACCTGCACTTTCACGCATTTCCGGTCTCTGATGTCACACAGGCCATCGCTTTGAAAATTATAGCCTGATATTAGGACAAAAACATATGTTGGTATAATTCTAACCTCCCTTCCTGCACTTCTATCCAGGAGAAGAAGAGTGATGTATACAAATGCTTGACACTGGTTAAAAACGATACAGTTTATCTGATCGGGACGTTATAAACTACAAGTGTATAAGACATACTAGCTAAACACTTGTTTGACACATTGTAAATAATACTTGATATAAAGAGAGAAGGAGTCTGTGGTTAGTTTTTCTCTACTTTTAGCACATGTACTACGATTCTCCTTCAACAATCCACGGAATTTAATGAAAACAATTCACTAGTTACTATCATTTTTAACAGAACAGACGGTTTATGTTATAACTTCAAAGAAAACATTACATGTTCTACGATGATTATGATGTATTTATGTGACATCTACATACCCATATTTATGTAGTTTAAGCCACGTAAGACGTTTTACCTTATCCCTTTTAATGTTGTAATAAAACCTACCCGCGAATATGGCTGACGACTGGAGCGACACCTATTGGAACTGAACAATCATTGCCTGTATATCCGGTTTTACACGCACATGTTCCCTCATGACATGTTCCACGTCTACTGCATTGATTTGGACACACGTGACTAGTGACGTCAGCGGGTGGGATTCTTTCTCCTCGGGAACCAATGACGTAATTATTTACATCGCGGAGAACAGTGTCTTGACACTCAAAATCGAAAGAATTCATGTGAACTAAGTTGAAAACGTCACTGTCCGCATACTGAAAAGAACATGAGAGACGTCTATCAACCATGTAGATAAGTTATTACTTATCATAATTGCATGAAATTTGTCAAATCACGAGAAAGATGTACTTCATTACATAGGAAACTTTTTTGTACGGTTCATTGAATATTCAGAGTTTGATTGACAGCTTCACAATTTACCCAAATACAACTTTGTTAAAATGGCAAGGTAGACATCAATACAGTGTAAAATGCTGCAGCATACATGTATATCTATGAGGACACATTACCATCATATCATTCACACACGCATCGATGTAATAGCCAATAGTTTCGGTCAACAGAACGGACTGACAGCGAGAATAAAGCGTGGATGCCCGGATGGAGTCCGTGCAGGACGAGATGGCCATACTCTCCGTTATCCCGCTAGGGGTCGGGAACGACCTTAGTGTTTTTACTGGAGAAAACAAAATAGTCATCATGTGTGAATGGTGTCAAAACAAGTACATCAACATTAAGATAACGGCATAATTGACTATTATACTACCACTGCAGCCTTAAGTACTCTGGACTGAGATATAATACCACCACTACAGTCTTAAGTACTCTGGACTGAGATATAATACCACCACTACAGTTTAAGTACTATTGACTGAAATATAATACCACCACTACAGTCTTAAGTACTATTGACTGAGATATAACACCGCCACTACAGCCTTAAGTACTCTGGACTGAGATATAATACCACCACTACAGCCTTAAGTACTCTGGACAGAGATATAACACCACCACTACAGCCTTAAGTACTCTGGACTGAGATATAACACCACCACTACAGCCTTAAGTACTCTGGACTGAGATATAACACCACCACTACAGCCTTAAGTACTCTGGACAGAGATATAACACCACCACTATAGCCTTAAGTACTCTGGACTGAGATATAACACCACCACTACAGCCTTAAGTACTCTGGACTGAGATATAACACCACCATTACAGTTTTAAGTACTCTGGACTGAGATATAATACCACCACTACAGTCTTAAGTACTATTGACTGAGATATAACACCACCACTACAGTCTTAAGTACTCTGGACTGAGATATAATACCACCACTACAGCCTTAAGTACTCTGGACTGAGATATAATACCACCACTACAGTCTTAAGTACTCTGGACTGACTGAGATATAACACCACTACAGTCTTAAGTACTGCATATATGTAAGAAATATCGCATTTTGATGAGCACTGACTTTATATTAACTTCGGTAAAAAAAAAGATTCCATGATTAGCACTCGCTTTGAGGTCATATGTAGGGAAGGTAATGTAAATGGTAGTCAAATTACTTGTCTAGGTAGATCTACATTAACCACGTGCTTCAACTTAAACGATTAATCATCAATTTACAACTACTGTTTCGTGCATTGCTGGCTATGATGACGTGATCCTATTCATACATTCCATGGTCTCTTAACTAGATATAATCTCTAATTATACTGAATTACGATAGGTACCTGATGTTACGTCACGCCGGATCTTAGATTCGACTGGATAATCCAGGTCACGTGGGTGTGCACCATGTGTTGATATAGAAGTGCATGGCGTGTTTCCGCATTGCTATAGTAATCAGCAACAAGATAGTCAGCGTATACTTTGATTACCGCAATACACCAGGTATTAAACAATGAATTTACAGCACTACACCAGGTATAAAACAATGAATTTACAACAACAAAACATTTATAAAACAATGAATTTACAGCAATACACCAGGTATAAAACAATGAATTTACATCAATACAATAGGTATAAAATAATGAATTCACAGCAAAACACCAGGTGCACAACAATGAATTTACATCATTACAACATATATAAAACAACGAATTAACAGCGAAACACTAGGTATAAAACAAGGAATTCACAGCAAAATACAAGGAATAAAACAATAATTCATTTTTCCTAAACATGTGTAATGATAAAGTATAAGCTTGAGTTTAATTCATATCTTAATTTCAATTAGTATAAATGGTGCTAATGTTATCCTTGGAAACCAATAAACTATACTGTTCTTGGGTTCAACCAATAAACTATCATTATTATTTTACCTGTATTTACATATATTCTTTATTGTTCATATTCTTGATATAAGAATGTTGTGAACCTGCGACCTGCTTCAAAAGTCAGCTGATCCCTGAATATCTCTGATTGATTTACTTATTCAAAACTAGTATATTCAACTAGAATCTTTTTATTCCAGAGTATAATTACACAGTTTGTTATATCTAACATATGAAAGCTTTGCTTGGATACAGGGGCATTCAGTCTGAATCTAGCACACTAAGATGGATGGCTACAGAAGGAGGAGTAAGACATTTTATGCCTGAACATCTATAGTGCTGCTGGATTTAAGGCTGGGTGCCAATCCTGTATCTAAGCAATAGCTATTAACTGAGAACAAAATCGTTTTATAACTCTGTAACATGATCATAATTTGACAAAGGATATACTAGAACCTTATTATCTCCCTTTTCCACTAATTGTTAGTTCTTTTTATAATTACCTCCCTTTGACCATATATAAAAATCAATATATTCATAAAAAAATTTCATCTCCATAGATATTTCATCTCCATTGACTTAATTTATATACATATTTCTTATACTTTTTCACTTTCAATTGTTTTAGTTTAATTCTACTATTGTTGTGTTTGTATTGGAGAAGACTTATATAGGCCAAGCCTGCTGTCTAACCCATTTGAATAAATGTTATACAATAAAATATGTTGAAATGAACCAATAAACTAAACTGTTATTGTATTAAACCAATAAACTATACTATTATTGGGTTAAACAAATAAACTATACTGTTATTGAGTTAAACCAATACAATATACTGTTATTGAGTTAAACAAAAAAAATATACTGTTATTGGGTTAAACAAGTAAACTATACCGTTATTGGGTTAAACAAATACAATATACTGTTATTGGTTTAACCAATAAACTATACTGTTATTGGGTTAGATTACTTATATGTATTACAAATTTGTGTAGATATTCTATTTTGAGAAGTATGTTTTTATTCCCCTATTTAAAGATATTACATAGTTACAAAAGAGTAATTATGATCAATTGAAAGCAATTTAAGTATTTAAGATATTTCCTAATTATGAAAATATCAAATTATGATTACTAACATACTAAACGATAAATATATTGTTGTCATACTAACATACTATACGATATATTGTTGTCATACTAACATACTCTATCATATATTGTTGTCAGACTTACATACTATAAGATATATTGTTGTCATACTAACATACTATACGATATATTGTTGTCATACTAACATACTATACGATATATTGTTGTCATACTTACATACTATACAATATATTGTTGTCATACTAACATACTATACGATATATTGTTGTCATTCTAACATACTGTATGATATATTGTTGTCATACTAACATACTATAACATATATATATTGTTGTCATTCTAACATACTATACGATATATTGTTGTCATACTAACATACTATATATATATTGTTGTCATACTAACATACTATATATATATTGTTGTCATACTAACATACTATACGATATATTGTTGTCATACTAACATACTATAGATATATTGTTGTCATACTAACACACTATAGATATATTGTTGGCATACTAACAAACAACAACAGATATATTGTTGTAATACTAACATACTTTACGATATATATATTGTTGACACATAGAACTATTAAATGTCATAAATTACATGTGCTAGAGGGTTGTTGGCTTTGGCCTTCGTGCAGTCGGCCCTGTGGTGGTCACACTGACAATAATTTGTACTGTTGAAGGCGGCTGATGGCAAGTATGCCGGCTTCTGGTCAAACATACTTGCGCCGGGATTTAAACTGTAATAACAAAAATAAACTAGGTTACTACATAATGTATATGTATTTTGGTTTAATGTTCTTGATGTATAACCCCTGAATCATTTGGCTTTTACTGTCGCTGACGTCAAATCCCAATATAAAATGTGAAATACGAAGGGTGGTCGAAACGGTTAAGATTTTAAACTCTTAATCAATCCTTTTCCCCCAGTTTGATATTCTGTCAAAGTATTGCGTTTGTTTCAACAAAAAAAAGTCATACTTAGTTTATAACACATAATTAATTCTGAATTTAATATTTACTTACAACCATGTGTGAACAAACTTAGGTTTATTTCCATGTGAATACTGATATCCATTTTTTCCTACTAGGTCGTTAGCTGGATTGTTGTCGTATGTACCACACAGTCCAACACCGTGACCAAGGTCATCACTAGGGACCTGGAGCTTCACCGTCAGAAACCCGTCAGTCTCATTTCTCGGCCGGTAGGAGTGTGCTTCCACCACAAGATGAGCACCAGAAGGAAAGTTGATCTGTAAGAAAATGATTCCGGCCAGTATGATGCTGTTTAAGATGACAAATTAACCAAAGATACTATAAAACTTTAACATGATATATGTTGTATAAAATAAGGAAATATTAACTGATATCTAGACATTTTCGTAAGATACTGGTCATATTTAGTTAGGTTTCTGGCTTATCTATGCTATCTGTCATCTAAATGTCAGAAAACAGAGGGGTATATCAAAGTTATAATAGACAAAAACAAACATAAAGCTAAACCCATCAGTTAGCTAAGTCAAGATGACTTTTATAAACATCAATCTGGCTACAAATGAACTAACCCACAATAAAAAAGTTCCTGATTTTCTAAGTTTATATGAAAATCAAGAAAAACGGGCGGTGGGATATATCGTCCTAAGAATATGGGTGGAGGGATACATCGTTCTAAGTACATGTATGTGAGCGGAGAGATACATCGTCCCAAGTATGCGGGCGGAGGGATACATCGTTCCAAGTATGTGGGCGGAGGGATACATCGTTCTAAGTACATGTATGTGAGCGGAGAGATACATCTTCCTAAGTATTTGGGCGGAGGGATACATTGTCCCAAGTATGCGGGCGGAGGGATACATCGTTCCAAGTATGTGGGCGGAGGGATACATCGTTCTAAGTACATGTATGTGAGCGGAGAGATACATCTTCCTAAGTATTTGGGCGGAGGGATACATTGTCCCAAGTATGCGGGCGGAGGGATACATCGTTCCAAGTATGTGGGCGGAGGGATACATCGTTCCAAGGATGTGAGCGGAGGGATACATCGTCCCAAGTATGTGGGCGGAGGGATTCATCGTCCCAAGTATGTGGGCGGAGGGATACATCGTCCCAAGTATGTGGGTGGAGAGATACATCCCCCCGAGTATGTGGGCGGAGGGATACATCGTCCTAAGTATGTGGGCGGAGGGATACATTGTCCCAAGTATGCGGGCGGAGGGATACATCGTTCCAAGTATGTGGGCGGAGGGATACATCGTTCCAAGGATGTGAGCGGAGGGATACATCGTCCCAAGTATGTGGGCGGAGGGATTCATCGTCCCAAGTATGTGGGCGGAGGGATACATCGTCCCAAGTATGTGGGTGGAGAGATACATCCCCCTGAGTATGTGGGCGGAGGGATACATCGTCCTAAGTATGTGGGTGGAGGGATACATCGTCCCAAGTATGTGGGTAGAGGGATACATCGTCCCAAGTATGTGAGCGGAGGGATACATCGTCCCAAGTATGTGAGCGGAAGGATACATCGTCCAAAGTATGTGGGTGGAGGGATACATCGTCCCAAGTATGTGGGCGGAGGGATACATCGTTCCAAGTATGTGAGCGGAGGGATACATCGTCCCAAGTATGTGGGCGGAGGGATTCCTCTTCCCAAGTATGTGGGCGGAGGGATACATTGTCCCAAGTATGTGGGCGGAGGGATACATCGTTCCAAGTATGTGAGCAGAGGGATACATCGTCCCAAGTATGTGGGCGGAGGAATTCATCGTCCCAAGTATGTGGGCGGAGGGATACATTGTCCCAAGTATGTGGGTGGAGAGATACATCGTCCCAAGTATGTGGGCGGAGGGATACATCGTCCTAAGTATGTGGGTGGAGGGATACATCGTCCCAAGTATGTGGGTAGAGGGATACATCGTCCCAAGTATGTGGGTGGAGGGATACATCGTCCCAAGTATGTGGGCGGAGGGATACATCGTCCCAATATCCCAAAATTGTGACGTAAATGATAGCATAATTACAGAGGACTTTTACTGGTTAGTTGTATAGGGAAACTATTTACAATAATAGTTAATCAACGCTACATGCGTTAATAAGAAGATCATTGAGAAACAAGAAAAGACTTTGTTGTTGCTTCATTGACCGAAAAAAAATTTCGTAAGTAGACAGATCGATGGTAAATTATTGGCTATTATTAGATCATTATATAAAAAAGTGAAGCGTTGTGTTAAATACAACGAAATTGCCTAATTTCTTTGAATGCAAAAATGGATTGCTCTTAGGGGAGATATTATCACAAATTTTCTTTTTCTTTAATGTAAATGATTGACTGCAAAAATCATTCAGTTGAATGTATATCTATGGTGATAAAAATGTTAAATATTGTTCTACCAGTCCGCACAGATGACATAATGATCAGAGCGGAAACGCCCAAGGGTCTACACTGTTTACTTGATTCCTTATTGAAGTACAACACTAAAAGGGACCAAATCATTAATACGGATAAACCTAAAATGGTAAAGGACGAAAAGCACTATTTGCAATTACGAAAATATGCCGGAAACACTTCTTTAATTTCAAAATAAAAATATCAGTATTTCAAAAGTACGTTTACAGTATTCTAAACTATGGTTGTGAAATATGGGGGCAGCGTATTGTTCCCGAGGTTAAAAAATACATTTACAGTGAACCTTTCTTAAAACAATTACTAGGTCTACGGGAAAAAACACAAATAACGATATGGTTTAATATAAAATAAGCAGATTGCCTTTGATGATTGGTCGTAAAGACAAATATTGGATAGAATTGAAGAATACAGATAATTGTAGTCAATGAAGCAACAAGACAGTTTTCATTGTTTCTCAACGCATGTTATAACGAAATGGAAACTATCGCAGATACTAATGTAGTTGGATGATTGACATCAAACAAGATTTGAATAGGACTCGGATTTGTATGGGATCTCAATGAGGTAAACGAAGATAGTATACCGATTTTAAAGGAAAGATTCGTAGATATTTACAACTACTACTACTACTAAAATCTTGTATGTATACAGGGCGACATATTTAGATTAGCATCTTATTGACAGTATGGCACTGAGCTTTATACATATGTTGGAACTGAATAATGCTTACAAAGCTACATACATCGACAGTCGATAATCAGTGCCTGAAGGAGATCGTCAGAATTAGACTGTCGTCTCATAGACTTAAAAATTACATTAGATAATATGTAGATATGTTGTCTACACTATGTGGCGTACGTTTACACTAGATAATATGTAGATATGTTGTCTACATTGTGTGGCGTACGTTTACATTAGATAATATGTAGATATGTTGTCTACACTGTGTGGCGTACGTTTACATTAGATAATATGTAGATATGTTGTCTACACTATGTGGCGTACGTTTACACTAGATAATATGTAGATATGTTGTCTACATTGTGTGGCGTACGTTTACATTAGATAATATGTAGATATGTTGTCTACACTATGTGGCGTACGTTTACATTAGATAATATGTAGATATGTTGTCTACACTATGTGGCGTACGTTTACACTAGATAATATGTAGATATGTTTTCTACACTGTGTGGCGTACGTTTACACTAGATAATAGGTGACTTCAAATCATTTCCGGATTGAGATCGAAAGTAACGGCATGTTAACGAAAACAAAAAGTGTTACAGAAGCCCATGTGTTCCAGAGGAAATCAAATCCAGGTTACTCGCATAAGTATCCAAATCTGAACCATGGTTATGGCAACGGAACAACCAGGTCTCTATCGAAATAGAATATTTTCTCAAGGATATCATGATGTCGACCGTTGTCATAGTCTTTGTCTTTTCTTAAACCGAAAAAGATGACGTCAGATGACGATTTTATACCAAATATGGTGACGTCAGGTGATGATAATACATGTATAACAAAAGGTGACGTCATGTGGCGATGTTATACAAAATAAGGTGATGTCAGGTGACAATGTTATATAAAATAACGTGACGTCATGTGGCGATGTTATTCAAAATAAGGTGATGTCAGGTGACGATGTTATACAATATTACGTGACGTCAGGTGACGATGTTATACAAAATAAGGTGACATCAGGTGACGATGTTATACAAAATAAGGCAACGTCAGGTGATGATGTTATACAAAATAAGGTGATGTCAGGTGACGATGTTATACAAAATAAGGTGATGTCAGGTGACGATGTTATACAAAATAACGTGACGTCAGGTGATGATGTTATACAAAATAAGGTGACATAAGGGAACGGTATTATACAAAATAAGGTGACGTCCAGTGGCGATGTTATACAAAATAAAGTGACGTCAGGTGACGATGTTTTACAAAATAAGGTGACGTCATGTGGCGATTTTATACAAAATAAGGTGATGTCAGGTGACGATGTTATACAAAATAAGGTGACGTCAGTTGACTCCAGGTGACGATGATGTACAAAATAATGTGACGTCATGTGGCGATTTTATACAAAATAAGGTGACGTCAGGTGACGATGTTTTACAAAATAAGGTGACGTCATGTGGCGATGTTATACAAAATAAGGTGACGTCAGGTGACGATGTTATACAAAATAAGGTGATGTCAGGTGACGATGTTTAACAAAATATCATGACGACAGGAAACAATATTATACAAAATAAGGTGACGTCAGGTGACGATGTTTTACAAAATAAGGTGACGTCATGTGGCGATGTTATACAAAATAGGTGATATCAGGTGACGATGTTTTACAAAATAAGATGACATCATGTGGCGATGTTATACAAAATAGGTGATATCAGGTGACGATGTTATACAAAATAATGTGATGTCAGGTGACGATGTTATACAAAATAACGTGACGTCAGGTGACAATGTTATACATAATAAGGTGACATAAGGGAACGGTGTTATACAAAATAAGGTGACGTCAGGTGACAATGTTATACAGCATAAGGTGACGTCAGTTGATTTCAGGTGACGATGATATACAAAATAAGGTGACGTCATGTGGCGATTTTATACAAAATAAGGTGAAGTCAGGTGACGATGTTTTACAAAATAAGGTGACGTCATGTCGCGATGTTATACAAATAAGGTGACGGAAAATAAGGTGAAGTCATGTGGCGATTTTATACAAAATAAGGTGAAGTCAGGTGACGATGTTTTACAAAATAAGGTGACGTCATGTGGCGATGTTATACAAAATAAGGTGACGTCAGGTGACGATGTTATACAAAATAAGGTGATGTCAGGTGACGATGTTTTACAAAATAACGTGACGTCAGGAAACGATATTATACAAAATAAGGTGACGTCAGGTGACGATATTTTACAAAATAAGGTGACGTCATATGGCGATGTTTTACAAAATAAGGTGAAGTCAGGTGATGATGTTATACAAAATAAGGTGATATCAGGTGACGATGTTATACAAAATAAGGTGATGTCAGGTGACGATGTTATACAAAATAACGTGACGTCAGGTGGCGATGTTATACAAAATAAGGTGACATAAGGGAACGGTGTTATACAAAATAAGGTGACGTCATATGGCGATTTTATACAAAATAAGGTGACTTCAGGTGACGATGATATACAAAATAAGGTGACGTCATGTGGCGATGTTATTCAAAATAACGTGACGTCAGGTGACGATGTTTTACAAAGTAAGGTGACGTCATGTGGCGACGTTATACAAAATAGGGTGACGTCAGGTGACGATGTCATACAAAATAAGGTGATGTCAGGTGACGATGTTATACAAAATAAGGTGACGTCAGGTGACGATGTTATACAAAATAAGGTGACATAAGGGAACGGTGTTATACAAAATAAGGTGACGTCATGTGGCGATGTTATTCAAAATAAGGTGACGTCAGGTGGTGATGTTATACAAAATAAGGTGACGTCCAGTGGCGATGTTATACAAAATAAGGTGATGTCAGGTGACGATGTTATACAAAATAAGGTGACGTCAGTTGACTTCAGGTGACGATGATATACAAAATAAGGTGACGTCCAGTGGCGATGTTATACAAAATAAGGTGATGTCAGGTGACGATGGTTTTCAAAATAAGGTGACGTCATGTGGCGATTTTATACAAAATAAGGTGAAGTCAGGTGACGATGTTTTACAAAATAAGGTGACGTCATGTGGCGATGTTATACAAAATAAGGTGACGTCAGGTGACGATGTTATAAAAAATAAGGTGACGTCAGGTGACAATGTTCTAAAGAACGACGCGGGCTTGCTGTAATCCTAAGATAGAAGTACTGTAGTCATTTTGTATTTTTTGTTTGGATAGTACTTCTAAATAATAAACAAAATTAACAAATGCAACAATTTATCTACACAGTCGATTGTTTTTTTACATATGTACCAAAACTTTCATCTGAGAATACTTTTAGGCAAAATGATCGTCATTTGTTAAATACCCACATTAAACTGTTTTCCAGTAGAATCCTTGTCAACCGTTGTACCCTTTAGCGGCCAATGAGAAAGATGTGGAGCAGCCATTTGATTTAAACGGCGAGCACACATGTCCACTTCTACAACGTCATTCCCCTCACGTGCTATCACGGAGCAAATGCATGGATCATATTTACCACATCCCCATGTCCGGATCTGGACCTATAGATTAAAACTGCACATATTACAATGTACCAACCATCAACGCGAAGGTTTACATTATAGATGTATAAGGCATTTCAAGCGATACGTATCCCCTTACTATTCAACATGACCAGTACACAACAAAAGATGATAAGAGATGTCTAACCACAAGACACTACTAAGTACCCTAAGAGATATCAATTGGGAGTAAGAGTTTAAAGAGCCTGTAAAGTTGGTAGAGCGAGGAACGACGGGAATTTTTATAGTAATAGTGACTTCAATTTTGACCCGAGGTAGGTGGAACCTGAACTCGTACAAGATACGGTGGCTGTAAGTGTTTTGATCGGGACAATCGGGTTGTTCATCAAGTTTGCTGAGAATAGACTTCAAAAACCTATTCATAGTGGTTGTGACCCCAATTTGACCCAAGGTGGTTGACATGCTATTTTGTATAAGAAATGATAGACGTAAGTAAGTTTACGAAGTTTCAGGAAATAGTTTATAATCAATATGAAGTCGGCTGAGCGAAGACCTCAAAAATTCTTAGTAACGGTGACGTCAATTTTAACTCCACTTGGTTAAAATCAAAACGCGTGAAAAATGATAGCTGTGCGAAAGTGCATGACGATTCTGAACTAGGAAATTTATGAAGTGAGCAGAGGGCGAGACTAGTGATGAGGAGATAAAAAGGTGTACGCTGTAGATATATAAGGTGTACACTGTAGATATAAACGGTGTACACTGTAGATATATAAGTGTACACTGTATATATATAAGGTGTACACAGTAGATATATAAGGTGTACATTGTAGATATATAAGGTGTACACTGTAGATATATAAGGTGTACACTGTAGATATATAAGGTGTACACTGTAGATATATAAGATGTACACTACAGATGTATACCGTGTACACTAGATATATAAGATGTACACTGTAGATATATAAGGTGTACACTGTAGATATATAATGTGTACACTGTAGATATATAAGGTGTACACTGTAGATATATAAGGTGTACACTAGATATATAAGGTGTACACTAGATATATAATGTGAACACTGTAGATATATAAGATGTACACTACAGATGTATACTGTGTACACTGTAGATATATAAGGTGTACACTGTAGATATATAAGGTGTACACTGTAGATGTATAAGGTGTATACTGTAGATATATACGGTGTACACTGTAGATATATACCGTGTACACTAGATATATAAGATGTACACTGTAGATATATAAGGTGTACACTGTAGATATATAAGTGTACACTGTATATATATAAGGTGTACACAGTAGATATATAAGGTGTACATTGTAGATATATAAGGTGTACACTGTAGATATATAAGGTGTACACTGTAGATATATAAGGTGTACACTGTAGATATATAAGATGTACACTACAGATGTATACCGTGTACACTAGATATATAAGATGTACACTGTAGATATATAATGTGTACACTGTAGATATATAATGTGTACACTGTAGATATATAAGGTGTACACTGTATATGTATAATGTGTACACTGTAGATATATACGGTGTACACTGTAGATATATACGGTGTACACTGTAGATATATAATGTGTACACTGTAGATATATACGGTGTACACTGTATATATATAAGGTGTACACTGTAGATATATAAGGTGTACACTGTAGATATATAAGATGTACAATGTATATGTATAAGGTGTACACTGTAGGCATATAAGGTGTACACTGTAGATATATCAGGTGTACACTGTAGATGTATACGGTTTACACTGTAGATATATAAGGTGTACACTGTAGATATATAAGGTGTACACTGTAGATATATAAGATGTACAATGTATATGTATAAGGTGTACACTGTAGGCATATAAGGTGTACACTGTAGATATATCAGGTGTACACTGTAGATGTATACGGTTTACACTGTAGATATATAAGGTGTACACTGTAGATATATACGGTGTACACTGTAGATATATAATGTGTACACTGTAGATATATAATGTGTACACTGTAGATATATAAGGTGTACACTGTATATGTATAATGTGTACACTGTAGATATATACGGTGTACACTGTAGATATATAATGTGTACACTGTAGATATATAATGTGTACACTGTAGATATATAAGGTGTACACTGTATATGTATAATGTGTACACTGTAGATATATACGGTGTACACTGTAGATATATACGGTGTACACTGTAGATATATAATGTGTACACTGTAGATATATACGGTGTACACTGTATATATATAAGGTGTACACTGTAGATATATAAGGTGTACACTGTAGATATATAAGATGTACAATGTATATGTATAAGGTGTACACTGTAGGCATATAAGGTGTACACTGTAGATATATCAGGTGTACACTGTAGATGTATACGGTTTACACTGTAGATATATAAGGTGTACACTGTAGATATATAAGGTGTACACTGTAGATATATAAGATGTACAATGTATATGTATAAGGTGTACACTGTAGGCATATAAGGTGTACACTGTAGATATATCAGGTGTACACTGTAGATGTATACGGTTTACACTGTAGATATATAAGGTGTACACTGTAGATATATAAGGTGTACACTGTAGATATATAAGGTGTACACTGTAGATGTATACGGTGTACACTGTAGATATATAAGATGTACACTGTAGATATATAAGGTGTACACTGTAGATATATAGGGTGTACACTGTAGATATATAAGGTGTATACTGTAGATATATAAGGTGTACACTGTAGATATATAAGGTGTACACTGTAGATATATAAGGTGTACACTGTAGATATATAGGGTGTACACTGTAGATATATAAAGTGTACACTGTAGATATATAAGGTGTACACTGTAGATATATGAGGTGTTCACTGTAGATATATAAGGTGTACACTGTAGATATATAAGGTGTACACTGTAGATATATAAGGTGTACACTGTAGATATATAAGGTGTACACTGTAGATATATAAGGTGTACACTGTAGATATATAAGGTGTACACTGTAGATGTATAAGGTGTATACTGTAGATATATAAGGTGTACACTGTAGATATATAAGGTGTACACTGTAGATATAAACGGTGTACACTGTAGATATATAAGGTGTACACTGTAGATATATAAGTTGTACACTACTATAGATATATACGATGTACATAGATGTTTTAAAGAATTTATTCTTTTACAGAAAAATCATTTTGCGAGGACCGACTGAACGTTTTATATATCCATCTCTGAAGCCGAGAGATAATGCTATTTCAGGGGACTTTCACTAGCAGGGCATCGTGAGATACTTCCACAAATAAGCTTTCGAAGCGATTGACATCAACAATTGTATATTGGATTTTTATATTAAGAGTTTATATCGTAGCTTACCTCAAAAGGTCTTATCAGGCTTTGAAACAATATCGCGTCGCCAACTTCATGCACGGCAATGTTTCTACAATGTCAATGACATACAGTTTGATGGTGATCATGCAAAATAATTGTTTTACACATTATAACATTAGACTAGATCTTCGTTAATACAAACCATTGACAATTAAAAATAGATTACACATGACTGTAAAGAATTGGTTTGGCGGACTACAAAACACATAGACAGATAAATGTTAAACTTGCCAGGAACAATATTGGTTTTAATTAGTTGATATCATTACACATTTAGCAATGAAACTTTAAATTCAAGGTAGTGTATGCAGAATATGATTATATTTTACCCCAAAACTGAACATTAAGTTTAAATTAGTATTGTTGCCATTAATAATTGATGAAAACTTTTGCGAGTGATACTTTGTGGATGAATGGTGTTATCATATACTGAAGTTGCTGTTTAGTAATGGTGATAGGTTTACATAGAGGTTCCCAAACGAATGGAGATTATTTATCATTTTTATCCAACTCTCGTTAGTTATTTTTCTAATTTGGAAAAGACACGAGCTTTATCGAGTGTCTTTTAAAAATTGGAAAATTAACTAACGAGCGTTGGATAAAAATGATAAACAATCGTCACTGATCCCGTAACTTCTTTACTTACAAATGTAAGTCTGTCAAGTTCAAATTCTCCCAACGTAGCAACTAAATTCCGCGAACCAAATCACTACACGACAAAATATAGGTCGTTATGAACGAAAGCTTATCGTCTATTTTAGATGCACGACTCATATCTTCTGTACTATATTTGTAAATAATATTATTTTACAAAACGAAATATTTGTTTGAAAGTCATTGTGTCGTTGTAATTCATTAATAGGTAATCCGCTCAAAATATTCGAAGACGACACCGTCATCGCGAAGTCGAACGTCACCGCTGAATATTAGACTAATCATTGCCAGATTCAATTATCGGTCCTTTCCTGGATTTCGTAGGTATGTTATTACTGGTTATTATGATGTTAAATGTTCATTATGAGATTTATTCATTCAAGACATTATTCAGTTTTGGTTCGCTAGGCCTATAATCGACGCAAGATCTCGCTTCCGTACGTTGTCTATTTTACCATAATCAAATTACATTTTGTACGACTCAAACCCCGGATTAATCGACATTTCTATGAGGACACCCCTCTCACCGAGTTATACTAATGTTGAGCACCGACAACTCCCAAAAATGTGTACATGCTGATATTTTGAAGACAGACAAAAAAAAAGATAAGTGAGAGTAGTAAAAATAGTCCGTGATCAAAGGCCAGAGGTTAGCCAATCAGATTTGTTGGAGGTCACAAATGACTAATCGGAGGCTTAGAAAGTAGTTACACACTGCGTGCTGTAAACAAAAACAATAGCACACTGCTGCGAGTTTTATCACGTGCCATATCAGTTGTGAAGCAAGCGTAGTTATGGGAGAAATAAGTGTCTGTGACACTTGTTTCTATTCACAAGTGTCATATTGTATAATGTATCAATATGCTTGAAATAAAATAGAATAAAGTTTATAATAAGGTATAATCTAGTGTAATCATTTACAAAATAAATAGATAAATACATCGTAACCATACATCCATCCTTCAGCCTAACATACAAAAACACAAAACCGTCAATAGTACAGCAGCTAACTAGCGATAACAAACTTTCTATGCCAGAAATATCAGGAGGATTACTTGGTTTGCCCTCCTAGTTTGAAAACTAACGTTTTTACCACAGCCGTGATTGAAAACATCGACCACAATCCGAGTGCAACAACAGCTGATGATTCTTTTCTTGGGACAGGGATATCACTTTTCCAGCACACATCTGAGGCCAGACCAGTGTCCTCTGTTCCCGATGATGGCATATCTGTTCGCATCACGTCAAATCTTCCTCAGTCTTATTCAAATGTTCCACCTGCTAATCTTAGAGACACATTTTTGGCTGTACCTCCAAAAGACGACCTTAGGACGGATATCGCCGACGTTTCTACTCCATTGCAAGACGATGGTGGTTTCAGAAAATACGAGAAGCAACTAAAGATTTGGGAGAATCACCAGCTGTGTCATGGAGAGCTTTCAATGCAACACATGACAATTCACCCAATGGTTCATAGGATGTGGCAGTGTTTCTGCCGTTATTTGAGGAAGAATCGAAGTTTGCGGCCATGATTAAACACTCAATGACGATCATCCGGAAATGTGTGTAGTCCTTTAATCCAGGAAAAACTCCGGTTATCTCACTTGGCCAACCGCTCTATGCGATTGCAAAACAGATACAGTGGATTTGGCGCAATTCTTATGGCAAAAACCAGTTCGTTGTAATGTTTGGCGGCCTGCATTCCTTTCTTAAAGCTTTCCATGTAACGAGTACGAGAAGAGCACACCAGCTAACTGTACTTTCTTTGTATAAACTAATGACCTCAGCCTAGGACTACTATGCAGAATTTTTCGAAGAACAACCAATCTGTTTAAATGAATAG
The DNA here is from genome assembly GCF_902652985.1 of Pecten maximus. Lineage (NCBI taxonomy): Eukaryota > Metazoa > Mollusca > Bivalvia > Pectinida > Pectinidae > Pecten > Pecten maximus. The sequence continues at coordinate 3,883,779 of NC_047016.1, forward strand.
TGTCAAAGAATGGCAAACGAAAGACAACAATTTAAGTACTGGCTATTAACGTTTTTATTTGAAATTACCCTTTTGCTTTTTGTGAAAGCGATCCGAGAAGGTAATTTTGAATTAAACATATATGTGTTTACAAGGTCAATCCCCTCGTTCTTCGCGCTTGACCATTAGTGCAGAAAATCAATGTTTACGACCAAAGATCGAAGTATTGAATCGATCCCTCCTAGAAAAGTTGCTTTGATACAACACGCTAAACGTGCAACCCTCCACTCTAGTTGGGTATCGTGTGGACGAATTACCTACATCCTAGACAGATAGTTCCTAAGCCGGAAATCCTTGTATGGATACAGAACACATGTTACAGGTATTCTGGATTTCATTACCGGAATAATCATCGTTTTCTAAAGAACTGATACACTGTGGCTGCAAGGCGGGTTGCAGACAAGCATGTAAATGCGAGAAATCCTCACTTCCGTGCACATGTAACTAATGTTGAAAGAGATTGTAATATGGAACGGAAATTAAGCAGAACAGGATGAAAGTAAATACATTTTGAAGTCAAATTGATAACGTCGAAGTTGACTCTTACCTAGGGTGTTAACCACAAAAAAAACCAAAAAAAAAAAAAAACCAAAAAAAAACCGGAAGTTGAATGACAATTTTGAAACCCAGAAGTAAATATGCATTTAGTTTAAAAAAACGTGGCTTGATTTAATATTGTTTTATAGTAATAAAATCCAAGATATAAGTACAAACAATGACCTTTTTAAATTGATTATATTTTTATTCCAATAAAAGAGAAAATTGCGAGTAAAAAAAAAAAAAAAAAGGAAGTTCTGGTTTTGAAAAAACAACAACAAAACATTATGAAGTATATGTTGATTCGTTTGCACTCTTAATAGATTGTTGATAAGCAGTATTTAATTATATATACAACATATCCAACCATAGTTTTTGCCTAAAATCTTGTTTTTATGATACCGCGGCGGCCATCTTGGATTTTACCGGAAGTGGAGCTTTTTGGCGATGGATCCATATCTGAAATGTTTTGTGTGGTTATTGACTTTGTTCACACCAAGTTTCATGTTTTTACCACAAAATGCAGTATGTTTCACTTATCTGCTGTACTATAAGCTAAATAGTACATCTCATTTTCTTCTCTTTTCTGTTAACATAACGGTAAATATCAAAATTAATCAAATCAAAGCTTTTCAACTTTAAATAACGTTCCATGCTGGTGTTAATAAAGTAAAATCTGAAACATTTGTTACCTAAAATGGACATCAAATCCATCGATTAACAAATGTCCCCTATACCAAAAGCCAACAATATCAAAACTCTAGGGCCCCTAGAACTAAAGAGCCATTATAACATCAGTAAATTATATCAGTTAATTTTAAATCGTTTACAAAGGACGATGATGCTATCAGCAATAAGTATACTCGGTGCTTATTGAACTATTTGTTCTTACCTCGAGCTATCAATCTGATAGACGCGAGGATCTACTGATGTTGTACACCTGTCCTTACCCCGAGCTGTCAGTCTGATAGACGTGCGGATCTCCTGATGTTGTACACCTGTCCTTACCTCGAGCTGTCAATCTGATAGACGTGCGGATCTCCTGATGTTGTACACCTGTCCTTACCTCGAGCTGTCAATCTGATAGACGTGAGGATCTCCTGATGTTGTACATTTGCCATGCGGTCTGTCTATTGATGTTATCTGTAAATAAAAGTGAATGAATAGAGCAAACTATATATAATAGAACATCAGGCCCTGTTAAATGAAGAGCACCTCGCTCTGTATATTGTAGAATTTATTTAAAACGAAGAACATCCCTTCTTATGTATAATAGACAGTTATCTTGTCCTCTATACTGTACAGCATGTCGCCGTGTATATTGTAGGAAATCTCTGACTGTATAATGGCGAACATCTCGCCCTGTATATTGTAGAATATATCGCCCTGTATAATGTAGAACATCTCGCCCTGTATAATGTAGGACATCTCGCCCTGTATATTGTAGAACATCTCGCCCTGTATTTTGTAGAACAGCTCGCCCTGTATATTGTAGAACATCTCGTCCTGTATATTGTAGAACATCTTGCCCTGTATATTGTAGAACATCTCGCCCTGTATAATGTGGAACATCTCGCCTTGTATATTTCACCATATGATTAAATTCACGTAAAACTCCTGATTTCTCTCTTTGAGTTCTTTACGTTCTACTCGTTTATAGTACCACTGACGAATCATGAAATACGAAACAGATGCATGAATTTGATTTGTTTACATTTCTCTATTACTGATTTTCCCCTTCTAGATAAGTGGACTTTATTCGGGTCAAATAATTTTAATTTGTTTACCGTGTAATGTGATCATTCTTTTCAGCACAAAACCATAGTTTTCAATTACATTATTGAAATATCACGATCTGTATGTCATATATTCAATAAATACCTCTACTGGTTTGATCTTGTAGCCGTCCCACATCGGATTGGATATTGGGTTGAATATAGGAATGAAGGCGAGTTCGTGCAATTTATTACCATCCTTAACGAAGTCACGTGTGGCCGTGACCTTGATTGTGGCCTTGTAAGTGTTAGTAGAGGGATCACACGCCAGATTGTATGTACAGGAGGTAGTAGATACATCTGATAATTATATAAAGTATATATATATATATATAACTAAGCAACACAAATGACGAAGGAAGACAACTTTTTGACTCGTGTCCTATATACATTGTATATAAAATGCAAAATGCAGTATGTTGGAGAAACCAGCACAAAGCTCAACATCAGAATCAACAATCACCGTTGCTCCATCAAGCAAAACAGACCAGACTTTCCTGTGGCAAGGCATTTCAATTTACCTAGTCACAGTTGGAAGGATATGCAGGTGGTCGCCATTGATCACTGTCCTACCTGGAATGAAACGAAACGTCGTTCCAGAGAAAGATACTGGATCACCAATCTCCAAACCTGCTACCCTCGGGGTATGAACGAACGTTAAAGACGTCTTCTGGATATACTCTCCATCTGACCATTATATCTGACTATTCATGTAGTTAATTATTCAATTTGTTAAATTTTTCATAATTGCTGTACTTTTTGGGGCATCTATTCATTGTTGCTCTTTGAGACTCACATTTAGTCGCCTCCCGCCATCATGCAACAGCATCTTGGTCCGAGTTGGTCCGAATCGTCTGTTTCCCGTAGCGTCCTGTAGGGACACTTCGGCATTCATATTTCTTATATTTTCAGTCTTGATAAATATTTGTAGCAGTTTTTTCACACCACTCTCTATAATTCTTATGATCTAACACATATTTTTCTAAAGTTTTTCAGACTTTGTACACGATATTTAATCAATCACTGTAGAGACGATAATGCAACATTTTTTATATAAATGCAATGTCGTCCACTAGCAGTGTTTAGGGACGAATCGTCTTTGAACTCTTCGGAATACTTTCACGGGCGGGGGAATTCAAAATATCTCTGCCGTTGGTCGCATAGCGTTCTAGTGTTTGAACATGATGCAGTCACGCTAGTATCCGCCTTCGGCCCACGTTTGCCGAAGGGTTCATTGTGGTTTCTCCAGTTACTAAAACATTATTCTTATTGTATTTTATTGTATTTCCAGTACTTCTTATATATATTATGTGATTGTATTTGTGATTTTTTGTGTTTTGATAAAGGGGCGGATTGCCTCGAAAATTTAACAAACCTTATTGTTTACACTGTTTGAATTACTTCTTTGCCCCATATATACATGTATGAGAGATATAGTAAACCGTAGAGATCAACACAAATATTCTGACACTTGTAAAAGATGGCTGTGCCCTTTGAAACGTTGTGTCAATTTATATAATATGCTAGTAATATTGTCTAAAAGACTACTGTTTAAACATTTTTTTTATGAGTCTGTAAACTTATGAATTTGTAAACAATTTAATCTGCTCTTTTTTTGGAAGGCAGACAACAGTGTCTGGATATTTACTTCCTTTTCAGATGTATTCATGGGCAGTTTGACTGTTGGTTTTCATTAGAAAAAAATGGTATTTTAGATGCGGGAAAAATAGCTATTCCAAGATTTTACAATTTCGTTGTCCACATAGGAGCATTTAAGTCTGAGAAATTTGCAGTAATTATCGTGCAGTTAAGAAACCTTCTACAGAAATGCCCGTGAATTTAACTATTATTTGTCTGTATGTATTTATCTGTGATATTTCGTATTATAAATTTATCTGTGATATTTTGTATGTATGTATTTATCTGTGATATTTTGTATGTATGTATTTATCTGTGATATTTTGTATATATGTATTTATCTGTGATATTTTGTATTTATGTATTTATCTGTGATATTTTGTATATATGTATTTATCTGTGATATTTTGTATATATGTCTTTATCTGTGTTATTTTGTATATATGTATTCATCTGTGATAAATCTTATATATATTATATTTATCTGTGATATTTTGTTTGTATGTATTTATATGTGATATTTTGTATATATGTATTTATCTGTGATATTTTGTATATATGTACAGTATTTATCTGTGATATTTTGTATATATTTCATTATCTGTGTTATTTTGTATATATGTATTCATCTGTGATAAATTTTATACATAATATATTTATCTGTGATAATTTGTTTGTATATATTTATATCTGATATTTTGTATATATGTATTTATCTGTGTTATTTTGTATATATGTATTTATCTGATATTTTGCATGTATGTATTTATCTGTGATATTTTGAATGTTTGTATTTATCTTTGATAGTTTGTATATATATATTTATCTGATATTATATATATATGTATTTATCTTTGATATTTTGTATGTATGTATTTATCTGTGATATTTTGTATGTATGTATTTATCTGTGTTATTTTGTATATATATGTATTTATCTGATATTTTGCATGCATGTATTTATCTGTGATATTTTGAATGTTTGTATTTATCTTTAGTTTAAATAATATTTATTTATATTCAAGACAAGTGTACATATACATTGCAAATTATACATTGGTGAGGGATCTAGAAACAAGCTTAAAGCTTATATTAATCCATTTCCCTCTAAGGTTCGGCGTATTGGTGATTAGTATGGTGGTCGAGATACAAATACTGTTCCATAATAATAAACAGAAAATAATTATTTTGACAAAAAGGTAAATTATGGTGAAAAGTGATGAACAGTGGTGGAATACAAATAAATCTATGCTATAGCAATCTAATTGGAGAATAGAATACTTTGATATATAATTATGTAAATTATTTATGTTAATTAATGATGTCGATGGGGATGTGGATAAATTACGATGAAGCTAAGTACTGTAGTTCATAAATATTTAGTCGAACCTTTTGGAATGTAATATAAAATTATGTACAGCTTCAATTATTATTTCATTTTCTTCATTTGACAAGTCTGGGTTTCCTGATAATAGAATATCAGTATTCAGATCAAAATTTAAATTAAATACAAACTGATTACGTTGATTAATAAATTTTTCACACATGAATAAAAAGTGAAAATTATCTTCAATATATCCACATGAACAGAAAGGGCTATCCGTTAGATTTCTGTTAAATAAATGTTCTTTCAAGCTACTGCAATTTTAACGAAGTCTAGTATGTAGTATTTGTAAGTTACGTGTGCCAAAATTTTTATAACATGGTGGGGTTTTAATGTCTTTATTTAGGTATCTTTTTAGGATAATCAGAGAGGGGTTGTTTCTGATGTCTGCCGGTATAGAATTCCAAAGTTCGATTGTTGAAGGTAAAAAGGATGTTTTATAATGATTTGATTTAGAATGAATAGTTAATAATTGATTGCCTTGTCTGGTTCTGTAATCATGCAAATCTGAATGTTGAGAAGGAACAAGTGAGCAGAGATATTCTGGTGTTATTTTGTGAAACATTTTGTGAAACTGAATAATTTTATGTTTTTTCCTTCTATCTGATAATTTTCCCAGCATAGATCGTTGTATAATAATTGTATATTTACAAGTTTAGTGGCCCCCGTTACTATTCTACCTGCCTCTATTTGAACCTGTTCTAGTCTCTCAATTAAATATAGTGGTAAAGAATCCCAGACGACATCCGCATATTCTAAGATTGGTCGTATAAAAGATGTATATAGAGTTTGTAAAGAGTGTCTGTCGAGAGAGAATTTTAATTTCCTGAGTATTCCTAGACGCTTGGAAGTTTTACCTAGAATATAATTAATGTGCTCAGTCCAGCTAAAATCAGCAGAAAGATATACACCAAGATGTTTATGAGAGGTTACGTTTAATACAACTGTATTGTTCATTAATACTGGAGGATGGTTTGGCCTGTTTAATTTTTTACTGACTAACAAAGACTCTGTTTTAGTAGGATTAAAGGTAACCAGCCAATTATTAGCCCAATTATCTATTTTCGCTAAATCGTTGTTTATCAACTGATTTGTTATTATTGGATTATCTATCATCAGATAAAGAGTGGTGTCGTCCGCAAAGAGTTTAATTGTGCTGTTAATGTCGTTAACAGTGTCATTAATGTAAACAAGAAATAATAGTGGTCCTAGAATGGATCCCTGTGGAACTCCTGCTGTAATTGTTTTGTAAGTTGATGATTTCCCGTTTATAACAACCATTTGATGTGTTTGATAGATACTTTTTGAACCAATCGATTAGCTTACCAGAAATGTCCGCCCGTTGTAATTTGTAAAGTAGCCCTTTGTGCCAAACTCTATCGAAAGCTTTACTTATATCACAAAATATAACCCGAATTTCTTTACCATTATCAAGAGCCTTACCGATATCATTAGTGATAGAAATTAATTGATTTACAGCAGAATCTCCAGGGATAAAACCAGACTGTGACTTCGTGAAAAAATTAGTTATGTGCAGAAAGTTATATACATATTTAAAAACACATCGTTCCATCAACTTGCCCAGAATACTGATAAGTGATATCGGCCTATAGTTGGCAGTATTACTTTTGTCACCTTTTTTAAAAATAGGGGTTATATTAGCATTTTTCCATTTGTCAGGATAGTAAGACGATTGGAGAGATTTATTAAACAGCAAACATAATGGTTCAGAAAGCTGGTTTACACCTTCAGTTAGAAACTTAGCACTTATCAAATCTGGACCAGAAGACTTAGAGGAATCTAAAACACTAATTGCATCTTTGACATCTTCGATAGTTAGTATAATATTGCGTAGAGTTTCGTTAGGTGGGTCGTTTTGTGGAGGGGGAAACAAGTTATCGTCGTCTAGATGTGTTTGTTCAATGAGGTAGTTATTAAGTAGGTTTGCTTTATCAACGTCATTAGTGTAGTAGGTGTTATTTTCGATTAAGACAGGAATAAGAGATTTATTGTTAGAAAAGCTAGTGAAGTTCTTCGCAATTTTGTCTTTGATATTATATATATATGTATTTATCTTTGATATTTTGAATGTTTGTATTTATCTTTGATATTTTATATATATGTATTTATCTGTGATATTTTGTATATATGTATTTATCTGTGATATTTTGTATATATATATATATTTATCTGTTATTTTAAATATATAATATTTATCTGTGATATTTTGTTTTTATGTATAAATATCTTTGATATTTTGTATGTTTGTATTTATCTGTGATATTTTGTATGTATGTATTTATCTGTGATATTGTGTATGTTTGTATTTATATGTGATATTTTGTATATTTGTATTTATCTGTGATATTTTGTATGTATGTATTTATATGTGATATTTGGGATGTATGTATTTATATGTGATATCTATATGTATATATTAATCACATATCGACATCTGTTGGTAAGTATTATATACATATACATTGTAGTTTGAACTACGCGTGTGTATGCATTGTTGTTAATTTAAATAAGTGCGAAGTGGACAACTGCGCATGTATACAGGTTTGAAACAGATTTCAAATACAGGTGTGATACAGATGTGTGATACAGATGTGTGCTACAGGTGTGATACAGATGTGTGATACAGGAGTGATACAGGTGTGAGGTTTTTGCCAGCGTAAAACACATATCACGATAAGTTTAATTAATAAATTAACTTTATTTAGGTTAGTTCATTAATATATATATTACATGTATCTACCTGTGATATTTTATGTTACTCTGGTCATGTTTATTGCATTGATAACAAATAAAAAAATCTATAAAAAAGCTAACACCCCAGTACTTTAGTAAATGAAATAAAAGCATGGTTAAAAAAAGTGTTTTTGAAAATGTTTGAATAATGACAATAAATATTATATATTAAGTAATCCCTCCATCTCTTACCGGACGGATCAGTACTGGCCATCATTTATACATTTAATATTGTATATTAAGTAATCCCTCCATCTCTTACCGGACGGATCAGTACTGGCCATCATTTATACATTTTATATTGTATATTAAGTAATCCCTCCATCTCTTACCGGACGGATCAGTACTGGTCATCATTTATACATTTAATATTGTATATTAAGTAATCCCTCCATCTCTGACCGGACGGATCAGTACTGGCCATCATTTATACATTTAATATGTATATTAAGTAATCCCTTCATCCCTTACCGGACGGATCAGTACTGGCCATCATTTATACATTTAATATTGTATATTAAGTAATCCCTCCATCTCTTACCGGACGGATCAGTACTGGCCATCATTTATACATTTAATATTGTATATTAAGTAATCCCTCCATCTCTGACCGGACGGATTAGTACTGGCCATCATTTCCACATTTAATATTGTATATTAAGTAATCCCTCCATCTCTTACCGGACGGATCAGTACTGGCCATCATTTATACATTTAATATTGTATATTAAGTAATCCCTCCATCTCTTACCGGACGGATCAGTACTGGCCATCATTTCCACATTTAATATTGTATATTAAGTAATCATTCCATCACTTACCGGACGGATCAGTACTGGCCATCATTTATACATTTAATATTGTATATTAAGTAATCCCTCCATCTCTTACCGGACGGATCAGTACTGGCCATCATTTATACATTTAATATTGTATATTAAGTAATCCCTCCATCCCTTACCGGACGGATCAGTACTGGCCATCATTTATACATTTTATATTGTATATTTATTAATCCCTCCATCACTTACCGGACGGATCAGTACTGGCCATCATTTATACATTTAATATTGTATATTAAGTAATCCCTCCATCCCTTACCGGACGGATCAGTGCTGGCCATCATTTCCACATTTACACCACAAGCCTGCTGGTGATGATCGTTACATATGATGGGAACAGTGGACTCCAAAGTAACCTCCTGTTCGGGTCCTTTCTCGTCAACCGTGATGGAATTGTTGTGCACCTAAAATAAGATACCTTTTCTATGGTGATAATGACCATTCAACGTAGCACACTGGTTTTATTGTGATGTTTTACATCTTAATGCCATACATTACAAGTGCAATACTTCGATACATGTAAACAAGGATACTCCAATGGTTCCCGACCTGGACTAATACTTTTAACACCTACACTTATATACATATACTTATATACCTATACTTGTATACCAATACGTGTATCCCCCATACTTATATACCAATACTTGTATCACCCATACTTGTATACCCATACTTGTATACCCATACGTGTATCCCCCATACTTATATACCAATACTTGTATCACCCGTACTTGTATACCCCATACTTGTATCACCCATACTTGTATACCCCATACTTGTATACCCATACTTGTATACCCATACTTGTATACCCATACTTGTATCACCCATACTTGTATATTCATACTTGTATACCCATACTTGTATCACCCATACTTGTATACCCCATACTTGTATACCCATACTTGTATCAGCCATACTTGTATACCCATACTTGTAAACACATACTTGTATGCCCCATACTTGTATCACCCATACTTGTAACACCCATACTTGTATACCCGATACTTGTATCACCCATACTTGTATATCCATACTTGTAACACCCATACTTGTATCCCCCATACTTGTATACCCATACTTGTATACCCATACTTGTAACACCCATACTTGTATCCCCCATACTTGTATACCCATACTTGTATACCCATACTTGTATACCCCATACTTGTATCACCCATACTTGTATACCCCATACTTGTATACCCATACTTGTATCACCCATACTTGTATATCCATACTTGTATCACCCATACTTGTAACACCCATACTTGTATACCCGATACTTGTATCACCCATACTTGTATATCCATACTTGTAACACCCATACTTGTATACCCATACGTGTATCCCCCATACTTATATACCAATACTTGTATCACCCATACTTGTATACCCCATACTTGTATCACCCATACTTGTATACCCCATACTTGTATACCCATACTTGTATCACCCATACTTGTATACCCCATACTTGTATACCCATACATGTATACCCATACTTGTATCACCCATACTTGTATATCCATACTTGTATACCCATACTTGTATACCAATACTTGTATACCCATACTTGTATACCCATACTTGTATAACCCATACTTGTATACCCATACTTGTATCACCCATACTTGTATACCCATACTTGTATACCCATACTTGTATCAGCCATACTTGTATACCCATACTTGTAAACACATACTTGTATGCCCCATACTTGTATCACCCATACTTGTAACACCCATACTTGTATACCCGATACTTGTATCAGCCATACTTGTATACCCATACTTGTATACCCATATTTGTATACCCCATACTTGTATACCCCATACTTGTATACCCATACTTGTATCACCCATCATTGTAACACCCATACTTGTATACCCATACTTGTATACCCATACTTGTATACCCCATACTTGTATACCCATACTTGTATACCCATACTTGTATACCCATACTTGTATACCCCATACTTGTATACCCATACTTGTATACCCCATACTTGTATACCCCATACTTGTATACCCATACTTGTATACCCATATTTGTATACCCCATACTTGTATACCCATACTTGTATACCCATACTTGTATCACCCATACTTGTAACACCCATACTTGTATCACCCATACTTGTATACCCATACTTGTATCACCCATATTTGTATACCCATACTTGTTTACCCATACTTGTATACCCATACTTGTATACCCCATACTTGTATACCCATACTTGTATACCCATACTTGTATACCCAATACTTGTATACCCATACTTGTATACCCATATTTGTATACCCCATACTTGTAAACACATACTTGTATGCCCCATACTTGTATACCCCATACTTGTATACCCCATACTTGTATACCCCATACTTGTATACCCATACTTGCATACCCGATACTTGTATACCCCATACTTGCATACCCGATACTTGTATACCCCATACTTGTATACCCATACTTGTATACCCATACTTGTATACCCATATTTGTATACCCCATACTTGTATACCCATACTTGTATCACCCGTACTTGTATACCCCATACTTGTATACCCATACTTGTATACCCCATACTTGTATACCCATACTTGTATACCCATACTTGTATACCCATACTTGTATACCCATACTTGTATACCCATACTTGCATACCCGATACTTGTATACCCTATACTTGTATACCACTTGTATACAGATACTTGTATCACCAATACTTGTATACCCATACTTGTATCACCCATATTTGTATACACATACTTGTATCACCCATTCTTGTATCCCCAATAATTGTATCACCTATTATCTAAATAAATTATCAGTTTCTATTCTTTTATTTAATAAAAGTTAACTGCAGTGTATGGAACAAATGTGCCAAACAAACCCATATTGTTAGTTGGTATTCAGCCATTCTATACATACCCGTATTCCTGCCCAGAATTCGTTGCTTTGAAGAGAGGGGCTTTTAACTCCCGGCGTGTTTGTATGATACGACCTGACTGTACACTGTAACTGTAAATACATTAATGGTGGGCGGTATAATTATAGTACGTAACTTCTGTTTGAGTATAATCACAGTAAGGTAACTTTTGTTTGAGTATAATCACTGTAAGTAACTTCTGTTTGAGTATAATCACAGTGAGTAACTTCTGTTTGAGTATAATCACAGTGAGTAACTTCTGTTTGAGTATAATCACAGTGAGTAACTTCTGTTTGAGTATAATCACAGTGAGTAACTTCTGTTTGAGTATAATCACAGTGAGTAACTTCTGTTTCAGTATAATCACAGTGAGTAACTTCTGTTTGAGTATAATCACAGTGAGTAACTTCTGTTTGAGTATAATCACAGTGAGTAACTTCTGTTTGAGTATAATCACAGTGAGTAACTTCTGTTTGAGTATAATCACAGTGAGTAACTTCTGTTTGAGTATAATCACAGTGAGTAACTTCTGTTTGAGTATAATCACAGTGAGTAACTTCTGTTTCAGTATAATCACAGTAAAGTATCTTCAGTTTGAGTATAATCACAGTACGGTAACTTCTGTTTGAGTTGAATCATAGTAAGGTAATTTCTGTTTGAGTATAATCACGGAAAGGTAGTTTCTGTTTGAGTTGAATCATAGTAAGGTAATTTCTGTTTGAGTATAATCACGGAAAGGTATCTTCTGTTTCAGTATAATCAAAATAAGTAAGTTCTGTTTGAGTATAATCACAATGAGTAACTTCTGTTTGAGTATAATCCCAGTAAGTAACTTTTATTTGAGTAAAATCACAGTAAGGTTACTTTTATTTGAGTAAAATCACTGTAACTTCTGTTTGAGTATAATCACAGTAAAGTAACTTATGTTTCAGTCTATTTCAATGATCTAGTATTGCATTATATATAAGTAAATTGATGGCATTGAAGGTAAATGAAATTAAACTCTTTATCCGACCACAGGGTAACCCTTACCACACTCCAAACCTTTAAATAACGTCCCTATTGTACACTTACCGTAGTTCCCATGTGTCCATGCATATATCTGCCATCAAGCAGCGCGTCCCGATCGTCTCCTGTCAGGACGGTCACGACTGGTGTGTTTGTTCCTGGAATCGTGATAGGATCGGATCCATTGGCTGTCCATGTGACCTCAAAAGCTACACCGGTTTGCCCCTTTGGGTAAGGGATGTGACACGGGAACTTGACGGTACCTGTGGCACCACAGGTATATCCAATATGGCCACGGGAATCCACTATTACAGGTTTTCCGAGAATGGGGGCGTGTGTCATTTTTGGATACAAATCTAAAAATGAAACCAAGAAACTCTTCAAAGGCTAATCACCATGAATCTGAAATCGAATAGTTTTTATAATTACTTACTAATTAATCTTCATAGTGCGTAATACCATCATATGTTGTAGAACCACTGAAGTGTCGGGTATCAATATACGATGTAAAGGCCATCCATATGACTAGAGGTTGTAAAATAATAAAGTTATGGAATCTCAATCAGGAGACATTATTTCTTTTCTGTATGGAAGCCAACACCCGATTCCGGTTTTGTTTACAACAACACTCTGATATTATGATTTTATATATTATGTTGATCGACTATAGTGAAACGTTCATTACAAAAAGTATATGAGTCAAGCTGTTGTATGGTCAGTACCAGCATGCATGGGTTTTCTATTGGACTGAATTCAATTCCGTTAGACTTTACTTCTAATGTCACCGAAACTTGACTAAATGGAAATAATAATTCTCCGGAACTTAACATGCCTGGTTATTCTTACCCATTTTGTTATTGCAGGCTCGATCGTATTGGTGGTGGTATATCTGTATATGTTTAAGATTACATATCTGCGAAAATAAGGCGTGACCTAGCGCTGCCAACCATAGAATGTATATGGATAGAAATAGTTCTTGGTTCAGAGAAATGTGTATATGGCTTGTTCTATAGACTTCCTAATTCTCCTGTTATCACTTGGTCCCATATCTCTCTATTGAATATACTTTTATAAAAGGCTTATCTAATATTGTAATTGCAGGTGATTTTAATGCTCACTCACTATTTAAAATCCAGTCTTCTCACTTACGTGATAATGCTTACTTTATTTCATGTGTCACAACTAGTAGAATCCCCAACATTTTTTACTGAAGCTTCGTCTTCACTGTTAGGTATATTTGGCGCTGGTGATATTAATGTTACCATTAAGTACATAGTTAGAGAAAGCTTTCTTGACCAACCTGTCAGATATCAATGTCTACTTACTGTTCTTTTAACGTCATAAAGCCAGTTAAGCACAGTTTTAAGCGTAACGTTTGGCTCTGATCATGGTAATTATGATGTATTTAAAGATAAAGTGAAGTCTATTAAATGGAACGCATGGATGAATGCTGACGATATAAATGTTTCGGTTAGGAATTTTACAGACACACTACTTGGCATCGCTAAAACTTGTATCCCCAGCAAAAATATCACTGTTAAATCTAACAAACCTTCGTGGATGTCTAATGAAATTCAAAGATGAATTAGGAAATGGAAACGGGCATACAAAGGAGCCAAACGCACATTTACCAATGATCATTGGACTAAATTATGTCAAATTAGAAATAAATGCATTAACACTACCAAGCTTTCAAAAGTCGTATATATCAATCTCTTTGGTACATTAAAGAAACCACCCAATCTCATTGTGAAGAAGTGGTGAAAAACTGTATACTCATTAATACCAAATTATAGAAAATCTCCGATACCACCTCTTCTTCACAATGACACTGTAGATGCAGTGGATGACAGCGAAGAAAAGGAGTTCTATAAAACTGGCATTGAGTCCCTTCAACACTGAAGGGGATTCTGTTGAAAAGTAACACAATATGTCCGGCAAAATGCAAATCCTTCAATATAAGGCTCACAACATATCAATCAGCCCTCGTATCTACGCACGGCCACTAACAAAATTCCAATATTTTTCTGTAATTGCACCTGACTGGGGAAGTTGTATCATGTTGGGTTAAGAATAGAATGAAGTTACCTAAAGTTTTATATATTCCAAAGAAACCTTATTGATAGTCCTCTATGGTCATGCATGCAAGCAAATGAAACTCTTGTTCAGGAATGGCGAGCTTTCAAATGATGAAAATGCCTTATTTTTTCAACTGAGCAGAATATCATTATCTACTCCAAACGATTGGAATACACATTTTTCATCGAACAATGATCCTCTGTTTTCGTATTATCTATTTCTCCTATTCTTATTGTCATAGCCCCTTCCCCAACCCCCAAACTTCCAACTCCCAAACCCCCAACCCTACCCCCACCCATTCTTTTTTACTTTCATATTCATAAAACCACTCAAAATCCGTTTACAAGTAAATTACTGTATCAACAGCGTATAGGGATTTCAGTAATTAAGCAATCATGCCCTAATTAAATTAGATATTGCCAGGACACGGATTTGTATAAGTTGCTTCAACTTGTTTCTGGATCCTATTCAGTTGTATTGTACTATGTGTTGTTATGAACTTAATGATACATTTTGAATGAAATGAAGTTTATATTAATAATATTACATTTATATATAAACGTTAACGTTATTGTATTCATTCATTTCATACAATATAAATTTTGAATGAGAATCGGAAATATGTATTAACCTTCTATTAACCTGTCACCGTTTTATGACACATTAGGTAAACGGCAACAAGTAGGAGCAATGTAATGCTTCTGTAGATGGACAATTAGGACAGGGAGAAAAGAGGAGATGAAAAGATTAAAAGAAATAAGAGAGATTCGAATCTTTTAGAACTGACTCACAAACACGATTCAGTAGTTATAAAGCTAGTATGTCAATCTTCATGCGATGTATACCATATTTGTGTGGGTATGGATGTGATTTTTTGTACTATGTTTATTTAGTTTGAGTCCTTGATGTGAATGCATAATGTGGTGTTCCTTTGCTGTTTCCGTTGTTTCTGTGCTAAAATATTGTATTCTCCCCATCATCTGTACTTAACAAGTAGAGGCACGTATAAATCTATATATGTACAGTATATATTACACTATTTGATGCTTTAAATTTTCTTCTTTATGCACCTAAACATTTCGGACTATACGTTCTGAACTTATCTTTTTGAAACTTAATCAAATTTGTGAAGATAATAATTTGTCAAAAGTTACCTTCCCTTCTACATTATGTTTGAATTCATGCTTCATGCTCTTCATGAATATTTTAATACAACATTGTTCAGGGGGTTGAACCCAGGGCTCCCCAACCCTGGCAATTCCTATACAATCGCATAGCTATAAGTAAATATACAGTCGAACCCACTTAACTTGAAATCGGATATATTGAAATATAGTTTAATTTGAAGTGAAATAAAATCCCCGTCCAAATGCCTTCTTTGTCTTTGTATTGTTTCAACGGTTATTTTGAAATCGGTTTCTTTGAAATATCGCTTTATTTGAAAGGAAATTATTGCCCCTGGCAATGCTAAACCATTGTTTATGTATCGCTTAAATTGAAAGTTGCCACGACTGGCTTCGATTACCGGCCATTATGATACGTGCGTCCGATCAAGACAGGTAAAAATGAAATTCTGATTTACACAATACAAATAAATTGTGACTTTTAATAATTAAATACGTTCGTTATGAACATGAATCTGTATTTGTTTAAGAGTATACCTTGAGGGACACAGCTTATTTTGGCTTATGCTACACATATACAACTACATTGACTCTGCTTTAACTACACGTTAGACAATTACAAATGACGAGGCCATTCTTAGGGATTTTACAGACAATGATAACAACGTAAGCAGGACAGTGATATTGACAACAACCCTCAAACAATCTTTCGTGAAAATGTATCCATCATCGACGCACATGTCTAATAGCCCGGATGTACCGGAAACTGTTCTCACGTGTATCCGCGAACTAAAAATAAACACAAACAAGCAACAGTCTATGACTTCTATCATCGAATTTAACATTATTTCTAATAAACTGTGAAACTACTATCAGTTTGGAACCGATTGTAAATACTGATTAAGTAAAATGTCGATTAACTATATTGAACAAATGTGTGTTGTCTTACGTAGCGCGGCACTGATTTGAAGAATTTTTCTATTCCCCGAGGATTTCAATATAACAGGGTTCGACTGTATATATATCAATAATGCTGGGGGATAAAATATTTGTATATATATATATATAACGAAAACGTTCAAGCTGATGAACGAAATCATCTACAAGATAAGTACTATTATACATATCGGAATGGATACTTTCTGTCATGGCCCTCATAGTCATTCATACATAGACATACAATACACCATACCTACAGTAAATATAACTAAATATGGTTGTTCTTATCAGATAGATCTGGATCAGATACATGTTGATTTTCTGATATATTGGTTAATAGCATTTTTAATAGCGTGGTAATTCCGGAAATAAGTATGGACATTGCATTTTCCCTTAAATTCTTCAAGCTATAGGCCTATATGGAATTATCATTTTTAACAATGTTATCAACAAATGGTGCCCCTTTCATGGACCATGCTTTATTACAGATATTTTTTTTTATTAAATTTAATTTCACAATTAGACCATGTTGGATTTTCGAGGATATTTGTTCTGCATATTTTACTTGCAATAAATGTTGTATACTAAGCTTCAAAAACACTTTCCCACAATATGTTTTTACCAATTTTTTTTATTCCAATATTTGCTTGCATTTGTTTATAAAAACAATAATAAGCCTCCAATTTCCTAATTCATTATACACTTGTTATAAAGTTGTTTAAGGGCTGTTATGAATGATTTTGAATGTATCATTTTTAGTCCCCCTCTGTATAAATTTAAATCCCGTTTTTAACTGTATCAGGTTAACACAGATATTCGTACAATAAATCCTTATTTTAGATAGAAGTCGTAAGGATTAGGAAGAACAAACGACTAGACTGTGATATAACTGTTTATAACAAATACTTTACTAATGGGTGTGAGTTTTCTCCTATTCCACATAGATATCAAATACTGTACTAATGGGTATACGTTTTCTTCTATTCCACATAGATATCAAATACTTTACTAATGGGTATACGTTTTCTTCTATTCCACATAAATACCAAATACTTTACTAATGGGTATACGTTTTCTTCTATTCCACATAAATACCAAATACTTTACTAATAGGTGTACGTTTTCTTCTATTCCGTATAAATAACAAAACCTTTTTTTTGTCAAAATTCATTGAGTTATTTTATGATTGTGTAAATCATATTCAATGCCCAACAGAGTAATATTTTTACATCCCCAATTTAGGTCAAAATTAGTAGTCATTATTTTCACTGAATTTTTTCTACTGCCAATCCACACAACCTGGGTCTTAATGAAGTTCGTTTCTAAACAAAGATATGTGCAAATTATGTGATATTATTTCATGTTAGTTCTAAAAAGATTATTTGAACCATCTAAAATAAAAGACGTGTTTTCGGCATATTATGATAACAGTATTTCCTGTAGTAGTGAATGCTTTGTTATCGTTATTGTTTATTAAATCATTGACAAAATTTCTACACATAGATAAAGATATCACAAGAAATAGGGGTCCCCCTGACGACCACCGCGTCCAGTCGTGAAAAAAATCCCTCTTTGTTTACTGATGCCTTTGTATTGTTCTGTATGGTATTGTTTTATCCATTTGATAACGTTTGGGACAAAATTAGATAAGTTCAGAGTTTTTGATATAGCGTTCCAGAACACTGAGTCAAAAACTTTTCCAAATTCAATTAAAAGTGAAATTCCAGGTAAATTGTTATTTTCTGTATACTGCATAATGACATAGATTAAACGTGTGTTTTCCCATAACTTTGTTTCATCTATGCACTTGAGTAGATGAGCACAGACTTAACTGATGACTAAATGTAAAGAGAGGCAAATGCTGTTGTGTTTAATAATTAACATTGTGCCTATAGTTATTGGATTTCTCTAAAAATATACCTTCCAGAAATCTGACCATTAGAAAACAAACATTTCTTGTTCATTACTCAAAATTGGGTTCCAAATAATTATAAAATATATTGGTGTAAAAGAATCGGAAGTGGTTCATAACAAAACATATGACAACAAAAATGCACCTCAAAATTTAAACATTGTTTTATCTTTAAGATTGCGTTGCATATTCATTGTGCAATAATTTCCTACATATTTGGGCTCATGATTTACAGCGAATCATACTCTTAGAAAAATAAGAACATTTGACAGCTAAAAGCATTGTTTTGATATTTTTAGGATAAAAAAGTGAACGCTGTGGTACACATCTGATTAGCAAAACTATGTATGCCTTTGCGCATGCTCAATGGGACTTTTTTTAAACATATTTTATCCATTGTTTCTAAGATTGCTACAAATAACACCTGGTTTTGGTCAAATAGGTTCATAATTTCCTTTTTCCTGTAACATGTCTTTACAAGAAGACTTGGTCATACCCTTCTTTCCTTCCGATTAACAATATAATGGCTTTAACTCACAGATCTATCAGACTTAAAAAACTATAAAAAGAGAAAGCAATATGTTTTGGCTTTTGACGGATAAGTGAGGTGAAGTAAGATTCGAAACGAGTCTTTCATCCACTCTTTGTTTCAAAAACATTTACATTGTATACCAGGCAAGCAGGATAGGTTGATAGGCAAAAACGATAGTCGTACTTACCGGTACAATTGCTTGATCCCACGTTGGATTGTCCGATTTTGCACACGGGTTTGTTACCTGTAACAAAATTAATTATACTAGCATAGGTACATTTGAAGTCGAAATTTTTGGAACACCGATTTATCATTCGTATTCTCTAGTTGTGGATTCAAAATACAATATTTCGACTACTGTAAATAAATTATATTTCCAGTGGGATTTATTTTTGAGCTATCTTGAGGGGAGAGTCAATCGCGAATTCAAACCCTTCGCGATTATCTAAATATTCCAGCGTTTCGACAGCACAGCGGGGATAATTTTCTTTAAACATCGCATGACTATTTTGTTAAAATGTCTGTGGGGGCGAGAACATGTGTACGTTCTCGGGTACACGTGTCTGTAGGGTCACTTTATACTTGTTTCACTTGTTTCTAGTTTATCTATATGACGGTCATAAAATATCTTTTCCTGATAACGCGGGTCCAGCATTACCCCTAGATCCACCTGTAATGATGTAATTGGTGTCCTGTCTTTACATACAGGTTTCCGGGGGCTATATCCGGTTTTCCCGGGCGCCAGGTGCGAACTGATGATGGGGATAGTATGTTTACTGTGATATTAAAATACCATGTCCATCGATATCATAGCAGTTATAATAGTCAGAGGAGCGAGCTAGTGTCAGATATGTATATATATATGTGTGTGTGTATTTTATTAAACGCTGTGTGCTACACGGGCACGCTAGTACAACAAATATATATTTGCTCTTTGAGTTGACCTTTGGGGAGTAGTGGAGGGATGACTTGTACGAAAATATCACCCTTGGCTGGCGACTAACCTAGAGGTTACTGATATATTAGTCTTGCGGAGTCCATAATTCAAACAGATCACCATTCGAAAATTCGAATTCATTTCTATATCCATGATATCGGCGTTCACGAAATTATGTATCCGTGAGAGTCTTAATGGCTTACAACATTTGAAGGTTTGATTAATATCATGTAGATGTAGGTAGTAAGCAAAATGATAATTACACTTTAACAACTCAACGGCACGGTAGTCCATATGGCATCCTGGTGTTCTTTAAAAACCTTACCGGCACAGTAGGCCATATGGCATCCTGGTGTTCTTTCAAAAACTTACCGGCACAGTAGGCCATATGGCATCCTAGTGTTCTTTAAAAACCTTACCGGCACAGTATGCCATACGGCATCCTAGTGTTCTTTAAAAACCTTACCGGCACAGTAGGCCATATGGCATCCTGGTGTTCTTTAAAAACCTTACCGGCACAGTAGGCCATATGGCATCCTGGTGTTCTTAAAAACTTACCGGCACAGTAGGCCATATGGCATCCTGGTGTTCTTTAAAAAAACTTACCGGCACAGTAGGCCATATGGCATCCTGGTGTTCTTAAAAAACTCACCGGCACAGTAGGCCATATGGCATCCTGGTGTTGTTTAAAAACCTTACCGGCACAGTAGGCCATATGGCATCCTGGTGTTCTTTAAAAAAACTTACCGGCACAGTAGGCCATATGGCATCCCGGTGTTCTTTAAAAACCTTACCGGCACAGTAGGCCATATGGCATCCCGGTGTTCTTTAAAAACCTTACCGGCACAGTAGGCCATATGGCATCCTGGTGTTCTTTAAAAACCTTACCGGCACAGTAGGCCATATGGCATCCTGGTGTTCTTTAAAAAAACTTACCGGCACAGTAGGCCATATGGCATCCCGGTGTTCTTTAAAAACCTTACCGGCACAGTAGGCCATATGGCATCCCGGTGTTCTTTAAAAACCTTACCGGCACAGTAGGCCATATGGCATCCCGGTGTTCTTTAAAAACCTTACCGGCACAGTAGGCCATATGGCATCCTGGTGTTCTTAAAAACTTACCGGCACAGTAGGCCATATGGCATCCTGGTGTTCTTTAAAAAAACTTACCGGCACAGTAGGCCATATGGCATCCTGGTGTTCTTAAAAAAACTCATCGGCACAGTAGTTTTTAGAGCAGTGGTTTTCTTAAAAAAAAAAAAAATTACTGGCACAGTAGGCCATATGGCATCCTGGTGTTCTTAAAAACTTACCGGCACAGTAGGCCATATGTCATTCTGGTGTTCTTAAAAAAACTTATCGGCACAGAGGACCATATGGCATCCTGTTGTTCTTAAAAAACGTACCGGCACAGTAGGCCATATGGCATCCTAGTGTTCTTAAAAAACTCACCGGCACAGTAGGCCATACGGCATCCTAGTGTTCTTTAAAAAAAACTTACCGGCACAGTAGGCCATATGGCATCCTGGTGTTCTTTAAAAAAAACTTACCGGCACAGTAGGCCATATGGCATCCTGGTGTTCTTAAAAAAACTCATCGGCACAGTAGTTTTTATAGCAGTGGTTTTCTTTAAAAAAAAACAAATTACCGACACAGTAGGCCATCTGGCATCCTGGTGTTCTTAAAAACTTACCGGCACAGTAGGCCATATGTCATTCTGGTGTTCTTAAAAAAATTTATCGGCACAGAGGACCATATGGCATCCTGTTGTTCTTAAAAAACGTACCGGCACAGTAGGCCATATGGCATCCTGGTGTTCTTTAAAAAAAACTTACCGGCACAGTAGGCCATATGGCATCCTGGTGTTCTTAAAAAACTCACCGGCACAGTAGGCCATATGGCATCCTGGTGTTGTTAAAAACTTACCGGCACAGTAGGCCATATGTCATCCTGGTGTTGTTAAAAACTTACCGGCACAGTAGGCCATATGGCATCCTGGTGTTCTTAAAAAACTCACCGGCACAGTAGGCCATATGGCATCCTGGTGTTGTTAAAAACTTACCGGCACAGTAGGCCATATGTCATCCTGGTGTTGTTAAAAACTTACCGGCACAGTAGGCCATATGGCATCCTGGTGTTCTAATCAAGTGGTAAACATTAAAACTGCCGCAGTTTTTGACCTGAACCTGTTGTGATTTATGACAACATGTCGTTCCTCCGTACACAGCCGGATCAACACCTTGGCCGTAGTTGTAGCACGCCTGTAAGGTGACGGTGGTTCCCTGGGCGGTAGGAAGCTGGCCGTTTAGCCATATAGGAATCTGTGTACCGCAATGGTAGGTCGGCACACAAGACGTTGGCATGTCACCATTTGTGAATCGGTACCATCTCTGTGGTAGAGCTCGGTCACACAGAAGTCTGTCGGCTGCCTCTGGCTCAAATAATGTACTTCTGTGTTCCTCTGTTATGGTATCGTAGTTCGTACACTCATCTGCCCACACTGAAGCAGAGGATACATTGGGTAATGAACGAGTTATCTTATGCATTCAAAATAAACCGGAGCTCCCGACTTTTGATGTAACAAGAATCACGAATAAACACATTGAACATTGATAAACAAGTAGGTAGTGTACATAAAGCAGCTATTGATATAAAATAAAACTGCATCAGACAGCCGTTTTATCCTTCTAAGACTTTAAGGTATCGAAATGATTTGGGTTTGTTTGATATATTAAACATTTTACGTATCCAGAAAAATTCTCTGAGATGAAAAAAATGTTTAGGATCTCATGAGGTGACTTATGATAATTTCGTTTTCTGTCATACATAAAAGAAAACTCATAATTATTGATGAATTTTTCACATATCCGCATACTCTTACTACATTTGTACCAATGAAAATCATGCAATTGTGTTTCGTGTGTCTTTGGACAATATTATGAAATCACTAGTTGGTAACTTTAAACAATCCTATGATTTCTTCAGGTAATAACTTTAAACAGTCCTACGTGATCGTTAGGTGGTAGCGTTGGTCAGTCCTAGGCGATCGCTAAGTGGTAATTTAGACAGTCCTATGATATCGTTAGGTGGTAACTTTGGTCAGTCCTAGGCGATCGCTAAGTGGTAATTTAGACAGTCCTATGATATCGTTAGGTGGTAACTTTGGTCAGTCCTAGGCGATCGCTAAGTGGTAATTTAGACAGTCCTGTAATATCGTTAGGTGATAACTTTGGCCAATCCTAGGTGATCGCTAAGTGGTAATTTTGGACAGTCCTGTAATATCGTTAGGTGGTAACTTTGGCCAATCCTAGGTGACCTCTTAGTGGTAATTTTGGACAGTCCTACGTGATCGTTAGGTGATAACTTTAGACAGTCCTGGGTGATCGCTAAGTGGTAATTTAGACAGTCCTATGATATCGCCAGGTGATAACTTTAGACAGTCCTGGGTGATCGCTAAGTGGTAATTTAGACAGTCCTATGATATCGCCAGGTGATAACTTTAGACAGTCCTGGGTGATCGCTAAGTGGTAATTTTAGACAGTCCTGTAATACCGTTCGGTGGTAGTTTTAGACAGTCCTGTAATATCGTTAGGTGATAATTTTGGTTAATCCTGTAATACCGTTAGGTGGTAATTTTGGATAGTCCTGTAATATCGTTAGGTGGTAACTTTGGCCAATCCTAGGTGACCGCTTAGTGGTAATTTTGGACAGTCCTATGATATCGTTAGGTGGTAACTTTGGTCAATCCTAGGTGACCGCTAAGTGTTAATTTTAGACAGTCCTATGATATCGCCAGGTGATAACTTTAGACAGTCCTGGGTGATCGCTAAGTGGTAATTTTAGACAGTCCTGTAATACTGTTAGGTGGTAGTTTTAGACAGTCCTATGATATCGTTATGTGATAACTTTGGTCAGTCCTAGGTGATCGCTAAGTGGTAGTTTTAGACAGTCCTATGGTATCATTAGGTGGTTACTTTGAAAAGTCCTAAATGGTATCTTAGGACAGCCATAAGAGATTGGTGGGTGGTAATTTCTGACATTCGTTGTAGATTCCCCAAGTGCTAACGTTTGACATCTCTCGGTAGCACGTCTTGTAATTTTTACATATATTTAAGCGGATTTGGATTTTAATCTAACTCCCTTGCCCTAGCATCTCTCGAAGAACGAATAGCTGTGTGATATAGCTTCATTTGTTATTCGCCATTTAATGTTTTTATTAATAAATTCATATTAAAGTGACGACCCTGGTGTCAGAGGAACAGAAAAATCACAACTGCTTCATGTGATCAAGAAGTATTTTACATCACCTATAACATTAATGTTAAATTACCCAAGTGCATCAGTCGTTAGTTTTCTTTTCTGTTTCTATGGATATCTGTGGAGAAGTTATTTCAAATTCGTGACTTCAACTCCTTAAAATCAGAAGTTGAATACAATTGTATACTCCCAATAACATCAATAGCCTTTTCAGGACATTTATGAATTACATATCTAGAGTTGAAATTAATCTTAATTGCGCCTGAAGTAGTAAATTATTGTATTTGTCTATCATTGTTTCATTTTTATTTACGCGTGTAATGTTCACTTTCTTATATCTATAATAACGTAGTTCATCTTTTCTAGATTAGCACTAACCTGTTATTGTTAAACAGCAAACTGCGATGAAAAGAATGCCTGTCATTTTTACACCATTTGTGATCCAGGTTCTGACGGTACTGATAAGAAAAACTTGTGTTCGTACTAGCTATAGTTGTACCTTTACATGCCGATAGATAAGATAAAATAAACATATGTATATATATTCTACATATAAATACGGATAGTATATTGTAGTATTTTTCTTTATTGCATTTTTGCTAGTGAAATATAGAGAGGATACTGAATGGTTTCCCGTTTAATATAACATATAGTTCACGAGTATGACAGAATATCGATATTCTGTCATACTCGTGAAATATATGTTATATTAAACAGGAAACCATTCAATATCTTCTATATATTTCACTGGCAAAAATGCAATAAAGACATTTATCCCATAACCACGCTTGTTTCACAACTGATATGGCACGTGATAAAATTCGTAGCAGTGTGTTATTGTTTTTGTTTACACACCGCAGTGTGTAACCACTTTCTAAGCCTTCGATTGGTCATTTGTGACCTCCAAGGAATCTGATTGGCTAACCTCTGGCCTTTGACCACGGACTATTTTTACTACTCTCACTTATCTTCTCTTTTTTTTACCGCCTGTCTTCAAAAGATCAGCATGGACACCTTTTGTGGATTTTTCAGTGCTCAACATTAGCATAACTAGGTGAGAGGGGTGTCCTCATGGAAATGTCGATTAATCTGGGGTTTGAGTGGTACGAAATATAATTTGATGATGATAAAATAGACGACGCACGGAAGCGAGATATTGCATCGATTAAAGGCCTACAAGTAGCGAACCAAAACTGACCCCCCCCCCCCCCCCCCCCCCCCCCCCTTGATTCTAGATATGCAGCGGATCCCGATAGCAATGAATGGATTATCAAAACAATGAACAAATGTAATACAAAATGATTAAATCGCTGTCTCTAAATCGTAGTCGTTGGAATGAAACGGTCGCACCATCTAACGTTACTGTTAGACTAGTGTTAGGCAGCTTCCCTTTAGTTGGGTGTCATTCGGTACGGATATTGTACCAACAGAAAAAAAATCAACGAATAAACGCAAGTTTTCTTATCATTCCACTTACCTTTATTACGAATATATTCATCCCAAACACAAAAAATTTAAAATTATCTTGGAACATTTGTCTCATGTCAGTAAACTGATCAGATTTCGTGTAAACACACTGACAAACGTAAACTACATAGATCTAGGCCTATATTGCTCAACACTCCAGCTCGGTTTCCGAAATATTTGTTGAAATGCACGATGTCTTGAATGAATAAATCTCAGAATGAACATTTAACATCACAATATCTAGTAATAGCATACCTACGAAATCCAGGTAAGGACCGATAATTGAATCTGACAATGATTAGTCTAATATTCAGCGGTGACGTTCGACTTCGCGATGACGGTGTCGTCTTCGAATATTTCGAGCGGAGTTATTAAACAAGTTACCTATTAATAAATTACACAGATACAAGGACTTTCAAACTTATATTTCGTTTTATAAAATAATATCGTTTACAAATATAGTACAGAAGATATGAGTCTTGCATCTAAAATAGATGATAAAATATAAGCTTTCGTTCATAACGACCTATATTTTGTCCCGTAGTGATTTGGTTCACGGAATTTAGTTGCTACGTTGGGAGAATTTGAACTTGACATACTTACATTTGTCAGTAAAGAAGTTATGGGATAAACAAGTTCCCCTACTCGTGACGATTGTTAATTATTTTTATCCAACTCTCGTTAGTTAATTTTCTAATTCTGAAAAGACACTCGCTAAAGCTCGTGTCTTTTCAAAATTAGAAAATTAACTAACGAGAGTTGGATAAAAATGATAAACAATCTCCACTCGTTGGGGAACCTCTATTTATCAAACTAATAAAACTTTAAAGATTTTGCAATAAAAATATATCTTTTGCAGTGAAAATATAAGTTTTTCGTTTTTGACCAGAGCGAACCTTTGTATTCACATCAATGAAACTTGCCGATCGTTCATATCGAAGCGAAGATAGATAAATTGGTTATTTCGCTGTATTTCTAAAATATAACAGTAGAAAAACGCTTAAATTGTGTTGATAAGTCCTTTCAAAATGGCGCCGTCAAGGTGACGTAGAGTAACGTCACAAAGAGATGACGTCATGAATTATGTTACTGATTCCCGCACTTTTTGACACTATTAATTTTTCGATGATTTTAATTTTGTTTGTAAAAGTATCCAAATGCAATCAAAAGAAAATTGAATGGTTTCCCGTTCAATATATCATATATTTCGCACTCGATATTCTGTCATACTCATAAAATATATGTTATATAAAACGGGAAACCATTAAATATCCTCTGTATATTCTTGTAGTATTTTTCATTCTAAACAATTTTGTTGTATATATTTTAATAACGCATCTGTCTGTTGACCGTTGGTAATTAGATGGGGGACACGCTAGGCATTTAATCCGTGAAGTAATTGATTCTCCAAGCCCTTGGCACTAATCGTCCCCATGACTGTCCTTCAGTGTTATCGCCCCATGTTAGAGAGGTATTTATCGCCTTTCAATCACATTATCTACTGCAGATGGGTACACCAATCTGGGGGCTCCTGTCATGTCCATATCTATATTACACAAGGTCAACATTTAATTATTTTTCTAAGTGTAATGCGTATTATTATTGTCACATTTTGGTAAAAGGAGCCGACTGCTCCTTCATATGAGCGGGGTGCTCCTTCTGCTCCTGGGAACGCTCCTGCAGGTTTCTGTTTAAAAGGGATGAGAGCGAAAGCGGAGGGGGAGTTTCACATGCCTAGGTGTTGCTTTGGTGGATTTTACTGGTATTCCTTATGCGAGAGTGGCTTTGAGAGTTACTCTGTAAACTGTCACGATGTCATTTGAAGGCTGATGTTGCTGAATACAGATAGCCTGGAGCTGTACTACGGTGTTTTATCGACGACCCACTCTACTTTTTCTTCTAACTCGGGTATTGTAGCCGTTGTCTGACGCTATCTCGACGACACTTACCGAGGGCTACAGGACTCTAATTCGACAGTTCCGCACCAGTTCGCTACAATATATAAATATTATAATAAGGCAGGGTTTTCTGTATTTCATCCATACTTTTATTAGGTAGAAGTAAATATATATATAGTGTACTGGCCTATCCTGGGCGAGAGCCCAGCCCAGGACTGAGTGTCCAGGAGCGACTCGTGGTCAACTCTCTCTCTATGTATAATTTTTGGTTCTTTAATACCTATGGATACAATATTCCACGTGATATGGTAATCAAAATATGCGAAATGGAAAAGCGACATTCACGTGAGATAATACATGATACTGCTGAGTAATGTCAGGTTACCTAATGCCCAAGTCAGCCTAATATAATCTGTAATGGTGTAATACATGTAGGTCTAACCCCACAGTACAGACATATGGCCAATGTACATATATTAGTGACCTCACTGGTAAATGTGTGGGAGTCTGAAGTGGACAAATATATTTATCCATTTTTTCAAAAAAACAAACTAAGTTTCGGTACAATATAAATACAGATAAGATATAGTATACACTGTACATGTATATACATTTGTACATACATTAATACAAACAATATATTGTATATATAACTCCTTTTCTTGGCTGTTCAGAAAGTTATCCATTGCATGTATGACGTCATCGGGCTGAAAGTGGGTGCCTGAAAAAGCTGATTTTAGTTGTGGATATAGATGAAAGTCTGATGGAGAGAGATCAGGCGGATGGTCAATCAATTTAAAGCCACAATCGGGAATGGCAACTTGTGAACAGGAGCATTGTCCTGATGGAATAACACAACTTTAGTGAGCTTTCCGCGGCGCTCAAGTTTGATATGTTCCCGTAATTGCCTCAGAAGTGAAGCATAGTATGTAGCATTGATTGTTTGTCCCTTTTGGAGATAATCTATCAGCAGAGTACCATCTGCATCCTAGAAAACCGAGGCAATAGCCTTCTTTGGCGGAGAGAGTCAAGGTGTTTCCATTGTTTGGATTGTTGTTTGGCCTCTGGGGTAAAATGTTGGACCAACGTTCATGTTTCATTCATAGTGAAAAATCTCTGAAGATAGTTGGTAGGAACTTCCTCATAAAAAAGGTTAAGATTAACACGTGGTAATTTGCATCTGGTGTGCTTCTGATCAACTGTCAGAAGTCTTGGCACCCATCGGGCCGAAAGCTTTCTCATTGCAAGATCATCGGTCAATATGGTATATATCTTTTTATGACTCATCTGTTAGTCATAACAATATCATGACCTTTGTTGACCATTTCTGAGTGCAACATCGAAGGCCTTCCGGGAGGGGGTCATCCTCAAGGTTCTGTCGGCCGCGCTTAAATTCCGCCACCCACATTTTCGTTGCAACATATGAAAGGGCATCTTTCCCTAGTGTTGCTACCATATCATTATGGATAGCCTTAGGTGTTAAACCATTTTTAATTCAAATATTGTATCACTGCTCTTTAGAGTGCTACCTCGTCGATATTAACTAACCAAATTAGACCAGTCCTTGGGTACACAGCCCTATATAGGCAGAGAATAGTAGAACATCCTTAGGTACGTTGGTTGTTTATACTATATCTGTGTAACTGCTCCATGTTCTATGTCTAAATGTGATCGTTTGTAA
Source organism: Pecten maximus (assembly GCF_902652985.1). Lineage (NCBI taxonomy): Eukaryota > Metazoa > Mollusca > Bivalvia > Pectinida > Pectinidae > Pecten > Pecten maximus. Next base: position 3,913,520 of record NC_047016.1, read on the forward strand.
TTTACATGTGTCTTGATAAAGGAGCAGATTGTCTCGAAAATTCGACAATTTACTTGTCTGTACTGTCGTTATTACTACATGGCCAATTATTTATTTTCAGTAATACGCATCCAGCGAACATCTATTTGTTAGGATCCAGTAACTATATTGGACCATACGTTATTACCTGCTTAAGGTGTTAGATAAGATGGTATATCATTACATGGAAGAGGAAGGGTATGAAGGAGGGAAAGACGTTAAAAAAGGTTTAAAGAAAATTAAAGTAGATAAGGGAGTCAATTTGCTGCATTATGGGAAGGTACTGGTAAATGGGCACATGGTAATGATGTCTTCAACACGAAAACTGTCCATGCCGACCCCTGAGTATTCCGACATCTAGTGGTGCACAACATCCACCTGTCATTTAATATACTGAAAGGTGCTGTTGCAGAACCGCCCACAGCGATTTCTTGAAATCGACTATATTTTCCAGTAAAGCTATGAAAAATACATATGGAACAAGATGTTATTTTCCACTTGACCCATAAGCGCGCCCATAGCGCCATCTACTTCACTTTTTCGTTTACAAGCATACCTGTGTTTTTCACAGACCCATAAGTGGTATTTCTGTTTGTCACTGAGAGGTTTTCTCACGACTAGGTATTGTACATACATTGTAGTTTAAAATGATAAACAGTTGACCATGAAAAAACAAACGAGTTTAGTACAAGATGACGTAGAAAACCAAAATTCGAAAATTTTCATCAAATTCAAAATACCATTTTTAAAATCAAGCGGCAAATTCGGCACGATAATATGCGAGTACTATCGATGTTAGTGTTTTAAAAACATATTTGACTATCCCTCTGTATACCAGCAAAAGAAAGTTGTGCCGAATCACTGGATAAGGGCAGTAATTCAATGTTGAAAAATGTATGTGGAAAAAATGCACGGGCGATACAAGTGGTCCTTGTCGTACACAATAATACAACGTATTGATTTATTATGAAAATGATTTGATACAATGTCCATGGCAATGTATTATGTTCTACTATGTTTAACATACTTATAGTAGTTCCGTATTACGTATGATTCATCATTTTTCTCACTTGACCATCTTCGTCTTCAGTACTTCTTCAAAGCTTCTCCTCCGTTGGGGTGTGCCACACAAAAGTTCCCTTTGCCACTTGGTCTTTTGACTACTCACCGCGAATGGTGCTCGGCGTGTTGTTATAATTGCTGTTACGTTTTACAATTCTATTTAGTTCAGTTATTCTGTAGTAAAGTTGTCTTTGTCTCAAATAGGAAAATGGAGAACTCCTGCGTTGGGTTGGGATGTAAAGTTAAGTTCAAGTACAACCAGGTTGGCGATGGTAAAAATCCGCGAAAAATTCAGGACTGGATGAAAGATGTTCTCCTTTCTGAAGGTGTTATACTTTCTGAATCAACAGAAGCAAAGATGTGTCCAAAATGCTTTCTCAGATACCTCAAGAAACGTCCTGCATCCGAGAATGCCAATGAACCGGAACGGAAAAAAGCTTCCGTAGACAATGATGATTCTGTTGACGAATCTGACACTCTGGACGGGTATCTTTCTGTAGATGATTTATACTATGCCCCTTCTTCGAACAGAAAATGTAGCATTTGTCGAACTTACAACATGAAGAGTTCTAGCTGCATCAGTGAGAAAGCAAGACACCAGCTGCTTATCAAACATAAAATGTACATGCCTGAGAATTCCAGGGTGTGTTCAAGTCATCTTCTTGGTAAGGATATCAGTCCTGACATTGAGCCGGTTTTGACAGGGAGGGATAAACTTGTTAATCACTTAGCCACCAAGTCACCAGCTGTTATCAACGATTTACTCAAAATCATACAGAACATGTCCAATAACTTGTCACCGCTTGTATTAAACTTCGACAACATGGATGATGAAGATTGCCAAGCTTGGACAGGCTGGGATTGTAATCAATTCAATCAAATACACGATGCATGTTCCGAACATATTACTGGTACAAAAGCATTGTCATCTAAGAATGCCCTTCTGCTGTTTTGGGTTAAACTCAAAACAGACATATCTTTCACTCAGTTGGCTTCTCTTTTCCGCATTCACAAATCGAGCGTCAGCAGAATTTTCCAGATCGTTACAGATGCTCTAAATCAAGCCGTAGTTCCCACACATCTTGGTCCGGATCACGTGTCTAGGGCGCAAGCGTTGGATCACAATACAGTTTTCACAAAAACATTCTTCGGCAACAAAGTCACTGTAATATTGGATGGTACACATATATATATATCGGCAAAAGTGAAGAACATGAGTTTCAGCGGAAAAGTTACTGCGGTCAAAAAAAACCGCAACTACGTGAAGTTTATGAGTATTGTGTTCCCTAACGGTTACGTTCTAGACACTGTCGGCCCATTTCTTGGTAGTGATAATGACGCCAAAATCACTGACAAGATACTTACCTCATTACAAAGTCTGTCAGGTATCCTAGAGGAAGATGATCAGGTAATTGTAGACAGGGGTTTCCGAGACATTTTGAGCAAACTATCAGACGAGGGATACGAGACTCACATGCCGACATTTCTCAAACCTGGACAGAGTCAACATGATGGTATAGAGGCAAACACAGACAGGTGTATCACTAAAACAAGATGGGTGGTCGAAAGTTATCACTCTCGTTTCAAGCAATTCAGATTTTTTAAAACTGAACTCACATCAAACTACTTCATCAAAAATCTCGAAAGTCTTCTGAAAAGTGTCACGGCATGTCTGAATTGGCTACGTGGACCCATATATCAGCCTTCATCAACAAAAGCAGCCGAAGATGAAAAAAGTTGCTCTGGAGATGAAGTCACTTCTAAACAAGTCCAACATCCTAGCAGAGCGTGTTGAGAAAGAGCCAGACCTATCACGGAGAGCCAAATCCCAATGGCAGAAGCTAGAGGCAGCCCAGCTCGAGTTCCCACGTCTTGACCAAGAATATCTAGAAACTCTGGCATGTGGGACGTACCAGGTGAAGTTGGCCCCCGGATACATATCGGAACATTTGACAGCAGATGGAGATTATGAAGTCATGGCATACCAACACTCTTCTGACCTGATTCGATGTCAAATCCGATCTCGTCATAAATCGCAAACGAAATACAACATATGGATCCAGTACTCAGTTACCGAACAACCACCAATACAGAATTACTACTGTACGTGTCCAACCGGTCAGAGGACTGTTGGTATGTGTGCTCATATCGCCAGTGTTCTCTTCTACCTTGGGGTCTATGTCCATAGTCAGTCTCGAAAACCACTTCGACCAACCAAGTTTATGCCACTGATGAAGTAAATAGCCCGCTAATACATATAATCCAGAATGTAGGGAAGATACTACATTGAATGTTTCTGATATACACAACGTAGCGTCATTGTCACTCTTCAAAAATGATCGACAGTGTCTAGAATGTAACTGTGAAGGAATATAATACTCATATATATATGATATTAAGTTCTAAATACACAAATAATACATGATGAGCTGAATGAGCAAGAACAAAGCACATTAGTTGTACAACAAAGTCATGGAGATAGGAAAATTGGTAAAGGGACTAACATTATCCTGACAAAAATCTTGAAACAAATAGTTTCCTTGAAGGCGAATTCGTCCAATCGTGTTTCCTATAATATTTCAACGTATTTCTTGTCCGGACGAGATGTCTTCACTAGCATGCAGTGCTTTCAGCACTTTGATCTATATGAAGATTTATGGGGGGTTGACTAATAGAAGTTGCAAAAACGAGGCATATCCAGTAATTCTGAAGCGCAATTTTTTTTTCATGGATTACACAAATGAATGGAGATATTTTCTATCGACAAAATTCGATAGTACTCGGGGTTTGAATTAGACAAAATGCCGTTTAAACGTGCATTCAACTTTATGAGAAATATCATTTTTTATGTTTGATGTCAAATTTCACAGAAACTAACGAAAAGATTCATACAATCGATATCCGATTACGTTGCCCGATATATAAATGTAATTTTAGTACCATTTTCCTTACAAACAAATAACATTTTGACCTTATAAATACTTGATAAAGTGTGCTTGTGAGTATTTACGACTTTGGTACAAAATGGCCTCGTTCTGGCATGTCCGGAACGGAACAAGGTTTTCATATGTACTATCAGATGCCCCATGGATATGTCTATCCGGGCATTAGGTAAAGGATCGATTTCCTTCGTGGGCGGTTTTAGAGCATTCCTGCAACAGCACCTTTGTATACTATATACATATATATCCATACAGACGTATCGTCACATACAGGCAATGTACCAGTCAAGTTTAACTATGTACTACATGCAAGCATTTAGTAAAACAAAAATCTACATCTTCAAACTTAAAATCGAATCATTTCGCCTGGTTTATGAAATAATGAATACAGTCCAAGACCTTATCATTATGTTTAACATGCATATCAAGATTTCCGTACAGTAGAAAGTTTACGTCATAGTCATGAGGCTGGTTCTGAAGCATTGTATTCTTACTTGTTGGTATTTTGGACAGTTATCACCAGACTGGTTACAACGACACAAGGGACTATCACCTAGGTTTTCTATAAATAAATGACCAGAGAGAGAGAACTACAGATCATCCATAATCGTACAAAATACATTTGGCCAAATCAACTTCTGAAGTAGTAATAATAAGGCTCGAACAAGATGGCTTTCAGCATCTAAAAATATTTGAGATTAGTAGTCGACGGGCTAAGCTTTATATTACCAGAAAGTGCATTTCATAGGTATATATGGTCCTTTTGTTGATATGACAGTTATTATGTGCGTTTATAGTATTGTGAGAGTATAAGTCTGAATGAAGAGCAGGAAGCATAAATTAATTAGGAGGGGCACTGACCATGAACAAACGGAATACTTATAGTATGGTTTTATAATTCCATCAGGAAGAGGATCATATTCTAAATAAATTGGGTCATGACTAGTAACCTTGGTTGCCCAAGCTACATTTCTGGCTGCTTAAAGCTGTTATTTTGTAATAAATGACTGTGTCTAATGGTAATGTACGTTGTATAAAATTATATCACCATAATTTAACAGGGGTCACAGGAAAGTAATATGTTTTCTGATTTTCAATTTCCCAATACCAATTTCGTGGATGCTTTTCTAATATATGACACGTGACACCCTATCACAGAAATCATTTTTATTTCTCTTGTAGAGCAGAAGAGGTGTTCTTAGATATAAGTTGGTTTGTAGTGGAATCACCGGCTCTAAAGCCAGACTGACACGTAGACAATACGGATTTGTCAATCAAAAAAATATTGTTAGCATATTTATAAAAACACATTTCCATCATTTTGGCAACAATATATGATAAAGATGTAGGATGATAGTAATTTCGGACGGGTGAGTTTTTATTAACACAATCAGTAACGGAGCAGTTAGGTAAGAAGAGGATTTCTTGGTATTTATATGGTCAGGACCAAAGACAGTCAAGATAATGGATAACCTCAAGAATATCTTGACGAGAAGTAACGATGTCAGAGTATGAATGGGCTTTAGTAAATAGGAGGATCAATATTTGTTCAAAGATGATAGCTTTCTAATATTCTAATAGTGCGCGATTAAATTTTTCACCTCCTAAGGTTGATTATATCTAATACAGCCATATTGTGTAAACAATCGGTTCGGAGTTAAAAACGTATTTAACAATAGAGGTATTGTGCGTAAAATCACCAAAACAAAGTGTGCATGGCATTGAATGCAAACGAGTTTCCCTACACAGTGCGACCTTTCGACGTCATCTGGGCCGAGGTTGATCCTACATATAGCAATAGCTGATATTGTAGCACGGTATTGGTAGTATTTCCGCACTCTTTTTCAGGGAAGCCGGGCAATCGAACCAGGGAACACCGATCATCGGCAATAACACCGATCATCGGCAATAACACCGATCATCGGCAATCTGTTTCTGGGCCATGTCTGTAATGTCTTCTAGCAGTAAGTTTCTGACAGCTTTGGCTACTCTGTCGGATTAAGAAAAAGCCATGTTTCCAAGTGTATGAATTGATGATGATCTCATACATACATACATACAGGGTGTCACGACCTACGACGTTATAAAAACATCAAAACATTTGGTACGGGAAGATGGTATTAGATTGAAGAGTAGTATCATACGTTTTTATTAGTCTGTTATTTCATTAAAGCTTTAAAAATCTCAAGCAGCATTGCCAAATTAAAGCAAAATTCAAAAATGTCATGTGACGTCAATTTTATCAATAATGCAACGCCGATAATATTAATGTGACGTCATTTTATGCTACTCTTTATTTCCCCAGACATGTTCTTTCTTCTGTTGTCAATTTTCCATGTTGCTCGAATTTGGAAACAATACAAAATATTTGTTTTCTGGATAAAGGTTTAGCATCAGGCTATTTTTTATCAGAGATTTATTCAGTAATGTCGGCGATTTTCCATTAGCATAATACAGTTTTACCACGTGAATGCGCACATCCTTTTTGTTATCAATCTCGAAAACAAAACAGCTAATTACCAGATCTTGATGATGTCAGTGATGTCAGCAATGATATCATCGAAAGCAATTATGATGTCATCATTTTTTGTGCTGATATGAAAACAAATTATGAATATATGTTCTCACAAATGTAATTTGTTTCAATATACAATATATTTCAATATACATACATGTAAGATGGCCATTCTACTCTACAGGAAATAACCACCAAATATTGCTCGAAGTTAAAAATGTCTTATCTAACAGATGTCAATGGTGACAAGGTTCTGACATACGATAAACTGACTAGGTCATGTGGACGAACGGAATGTTATCACAGGTGTGTTGGAAACAGGTGGCGGGATTAGAGGAGATTGCGTAACTGTCCCTAGAAAAGGCCGCATAGTTGATTTTGGAAATAAGCGACCAATACAAAGATATATAGAGAACAAAATCGGGACTGAAAAAAAGTGCCCGTAATTAGCGGGGTGGTCGTAATATTGAGGTGGTCGTAAGGTGAGGTTTCACTGTACGTGAGGAAGCAAGGGACTCCGTAACACCTGTCATATTTCCTCACAGCTCATACTCGAACCTCGGAACCAAAATTTGTTATTGTAAAATCATTTGGTATTAAAGAACTTTATATTTTAGGGTTGTAAACTTTGTTTGGGTGGGTGCCTTCTGAAGATGCAATTCATTAAACTGTAAACCTTGGACCTGGGTTGAAGTTTTCTGTTAAGCACGTATAATCACCAGAAGTGTTATCAAGTTAACAAGAAGCTAACTCTTTTAATGGACAATCGGTCTATCCGAATAGAAAAAAAGTTTACCTTTCTACAGGAACAACCCGACAAGAAGCCTGTCTAACATATTCCAGAGGCTATCTTGGATCTGTCCTGGCTAGCATGACCGCCTGGGGTTTTAGTTGATCACAGCACCCAGCATACTTAGAAGGCGGAGATAAGGGATGTTTTGTGTTCTACAGTACTAGAGAACCAAGTCTACTTACTGGAATAATCTACCAACTCAGGATGAGCTACCGTTGTCTGGCCTCTCTTATTCGTCACCACCTCCGCATCAGTGTACAACTAATTGGAGGAACTGGTCAAGTATGGTGCATCCGTCTCCAACATGATTCGATCGTCGGGAATATCCTTCAGTGACTACCTTCCCCGAACGAACCAACCAGACAGATGAATCACAAGTTCAGGTTGGGAAACCTAACCAACCATTGGTGGAGGACACACGTGTCGGCTAAGAAAAATGCAGATAAACTCTCCTTGAAGACGGAATCCGTTTCTACACCAAGTACAGCACATTAAGCATATAGACTTCCGTCCCATTCTCTCCCGTCACTGGAGCAACAGCACATGAACTTGCTGACGAACGCCAGAAGTGTGCCCAGTAGCCTGCTCGTGTCGGTACATGTTTCATGGGCACACTATGGCCCGACCCGACTTCACCAATCGCCATCATTCTGTCTTGTGTAACAAGCTCCTTTTCGAGCCGCGAAAGCAGTGTTTTCGGTGAAGCCCGACTGCAATCCGCATATCCAATGGGAAGTCAAAAACACTTCGACTGAGAGGATATGTGTAGGGATCACAGAAGGATGCTCATAATCCAACAAAAGTAACCGCCTTTCCCGCTTTCACAGAGATACGGTTCAAGAGCTCTTTAAGAGTGGGGCTCTGAGATAACCGCATTGTATTGGGGACCTATCCAGTTGAATGTGGGCATCGAAGGCATGCGGGGCTGCCCTGGCCTCAGCAATCCTCTCTAGAACCTCCTCCGGATTAGGACATGTCCGTCGCTAATTCTACTGTGCCTCCGGATCCAGCCTTGTCACCATCATCAAAACATTCACCCAGTGAATAAATACTGCTATCGAAGATGGGGTTTCAACTGTAGCTTCTCAGGCACGCTTACCTCCAGAAAATAGTTCATAGCTTACTTACCATTGCTTGTGCATGTTTTCGCGTTACTGAGAAATTACTTCCAGCAGACATTAGACGTTACATTCGGCTGTGTGAAGTTAGCTCAACATACGACATTCAAAACTTCATATCTTGTGTTTTTACCAGCCAACGAGGTAACTTTTGAATGTTCAGCGGCTGAACATACGACATACGACATTCAGATTTTGAATGTTCAGCCGCTCAACATACGACATACGACATTCAAAACTTCATATCTTGTGTTTTTACCAGCCAACGAGTTAACGTTTGAATGTTCAGCGGCTGAACATACGACATACGACATTCAGGTTTTGAATGTTCAGCCGCTCAACATACGACATACGACATTCAAAACTTCATATCTTGTGTTTTTACCAGCCAACGAGGTAACTTTTGAATGTTCAGCGGCTGAACATACGACATACGACATTCAGATTTTGAATGTTCAGTCGCTCAACATACGACATACAACATTCAGATTTTGATTTTGAATGTTCAGCGGCTCGACATACGACATACGACATTCAAATTTTATATGTTCAGCGGCTGAACATACGACATACGACATTCAGATTTTGAATCTTCAGCCGCTCAACATACGACATTCAAAACTTCATATCTTGTGTTTTTACCAGTCAACGAGGTAACTTTTGAATGTTCAGCGGCTGAACATACGACATACGACATTCAGATTTTGAATGTTCAGTCGCTCAACATACGACATACAACATTCAGATTTTGATTTTGAATGTTCAGCGGCTCGACATACGACATACGACATTCAAATTTTATATGTTCAGCGGCTGAACATACGACATACGACATTCAGATTTTGAATCTTCAGCCGCTCAACAACGACATACGACATTCAAAACTTCATATCTTGTGTTTTTACCAGTCAACGAGGTAATTTTTGAATGTTCAGCGGCTGAACATACGACATACGACATTCAGATTTTGAATGTTCAGCCGCTCAACATACGACATACGACATTCAAAACTTCATATCTTGTGTTTTTACCAGCCAACGAGGTAACTTTTGAATGTTCAGCGGCTGAACATACCACATTCAGATTTTGAATGTTCAGCCGCTCAACATATGACATACGACATTCAAAACTTCATATCTTGTGTTTTTACCAGCAAACGATGTAACTTTTGAATGTTCAGCGGCTGAACATACGACATACGACATTCAGATTTTGAATGTTCAGCCGCTGAACATTCAAAAGTTACCTCGTTGGCTGGTAAAAACACAAGATATGAAGTTTTGAATGTCGTATGTTGTATGTTGAGCGGCTGAACATTCAAAATCTGAATGTCGTATGTCGTATGTTCAGCCGCTGAACATTCAAAAGTTACCTCGTTGGCTGGTAAAAACACAAGATATGAAGTTTTGAATGTCGTATGTCGTATGTTGAGCGGCTGAACATTCAAAATCTGAATGTCGTATGTCGTATGTTCAGCCGCTGAACATTCAAAAGTTACCTCGTTGGCTGGTAAAAACACAAGATATTTAGTTTTGAATGTCGTATGTCGTATGTCGTATGTTGAGCTAACTTCACACAGCCGTTACATTCTTGCAAACTCCAGCAGCTCTTCCAGAGTACCTGGACGCCACATCAATCAAGTCAGCAGCCTGCTGCAGAGATACATGATTGAACGTGAAAGCTGAAGGTGTTTGCCTTAACATAATTGCTGTCCTACGAACAAACAGACACCCAACGTGTCTTGGGTCACCTACATGTTTGTCTGCAGTAATCCTGAGTTTTCCAGCATGTATCTCCGTAACTATCCTGTTGGCAGATCATGCTCGCCACAACTCGTGTTCCCTCGGCAAACATGTCTTTGTTTTCTGGTCTGAGGAACAGAGGTACCAGGGGAAGTCATCTTTACACCTTAGTTAAGAATCATCCCCTGTACTGAGAAATGTGATTGCTCTAGTGTCTATGTCTGCCCACAGCCCTTGGTCTCCGACAGACTACTACAGACCCCACGCGACGTACTTTCCGCGCAGCGTAACATTCCGGTACACTCGACCTATAGGTCACGTGGCATCAACTCCCCGTCTCACACACAGGCAAATACATACCAGAAGATTCCCACCGTCAATCACCACAGATCTGATGATATAGTTCGTTTAATGACCCTTGTAATATATGAAGATGGGATCGTGGTATTGGATAGCAATGAATGATTCAGTTTATTGTTTCGTTCTGGGTCGGTTGTATATGTCCCGTACATGCATAATTGTATATTAACAACTCGTGCAAAAAGTGTTCACAGTTGTATGTATGAGTGATTGCAGGTATACAAAGACGTTGACGTTCATAGATGTGCTTGGTTCTTTTTGTTAATATAAGATGTACCACTTACATTGTATATTTATCATCGTAATATCCAGTACTTATATATACGTCCCCCACGATTCATCAAAGGTTTACGTCAAGTGAGCGAAAGACGTCCAACGTGTATCGGGGGAGACAACCCTTTAATGAGAGCGACGTAAGAAGTCATAACAATGACTATCGATAAAGGATTCATATACATACATTGTCTAACACCTCCCAACAGGAATTGATACAGATCAGTATTTTGATGCACCAGCAGGCATTGTATATTTTGTAAAGAATCACCGTGTTAAGGTACAAGCTTAAATATAACGATATCACATAACAGCTGCCCTTCTGTGGGCATGTAATGATGTATACATTATAAAACCGAAGGGAGTCTGTGTCGCACCCGTGTGCAGAACATATTGTGTATTTGATTAATCAGTCCTGGTGCATAACTATATGTAGACTTTCGATAATGTCGTACTTTTAATTATTCCACAATCATAAGGCTGAACTATGGTTTGCAACGCAGAAATAGTGATTGTTTTAATAAAGATTTAGAAATTCTTTTTATTGCTCCCAGGAAATTGTTTATAGATATTTTTGTCAATTATGGCTTTCAGACCTGTTTTCCTGTCTACATTTCCTATCACTTTACCACTGATGATCAACTGGATTTAAAAACGCAATGACCATTTATTTGACCTATTTACCGGCTGTCAATTTGATCCTGCAAATGCTTCATCGTTTTTTATGCTTGCGTAGTCTGTGTTGTTGGCACTACCACATCTTGTGTTATAACTATTTCCAGAAAGAGGATCGGTCCCATAATACACCTCTATATGAGATGCCACTCTGACATCACAACATCCCTAAACACCATGGCCATACTCCAATAGCAATATCTCAGCCAATTCCACCAAGTTTCGGGAGTCAAACGCCTGGTCTTACTACAAAATCGGCGGAGATACTGGGATTAGAGTTAGTCTGTGTACTTCACTCGGGCTAGACTACAGGTTTCCCAAACTTTGTAGTGTTTTTTTCAGCAGGCATGTAGAGTGAACATCATGACAACATAGTGTATCAATTTAATTTAATCGACGCATGAGGAACTTATTAGATAGGTAATGGTTTTAATATAGCAGTCCATTATTGTATCCCCATAATTTTGAACGTCATTTACATGAGAACTGTGAATTAGTAAGTCTTTTGGTACCCATTTGTTATAAAACCAGGTCAATTGACTTTGAAAGTTGGTTTATATGCTGTAATAGATTCCATTAGGTGCTTGCTGAAGTACAAAGCTTTTAAACTGTTGCATTGAGCTTGTGTGGTCGACTTGGATTGTCAGCGAGACAGACCTAGTAATAGTCTTGAAGGTGGTAAAACCTGCAACTAATTAACTATGACAATTGTTCTTAGGGTTCTGCATTCAGAGGGACACTCGTGAACGGATAAAGGGTAATTAATTTTGAGCAATGTCATAATGCATAATTCACTATTAAAACTTTAAGTTTAAAGTAGAGGCCTTCATCAGATTTCAAACAGAATCTACTGTTTAGCTGTCTAAAATCAAACAAATCTTATTAAGTAAATGTTTCGCCTTTTAACAATCATGTTTTATCTACAGGGTATTCAGCAAATCAGTAAAAGTATGTTGACTTGCTTGATGCCTTCAAGAGACACAAAAATATGTAAAACTGAGGTTTTAAGTAGATATAACGATATTTTTAATCTACCAGAACAAAAAGACCAATAAAACCATAAAATTTTTACAATGCTATTTAATGTCTCCAGTAGAAAGTCTGTATCTGGATCAAAAACAGCACAAACATCATATATTATTATTGCTCAATAAAACATGGATAATGGATTGACCTCTAAGAGATAGGACATCCTGTGTGTAAATACAGTTATCACATCAATATGACCCAATGACATACTTAAAAATATAAATAGAAAACGGCACAACACAGGGAAAACATATGGCATTCATCATGCCAATATCTTGACTAACCTCAGAAACCTATCAAACATCTATATTGTAGATCTCTGCTGAACTATTCAATGTATTACCCACATGAAGATATTCAAAAACCGTTTCTCCAGAGAAATTTTGGTTAATTTTGACATTAGCATGATATTGTATATTAAACTACTACAAAGAGCATACTACCAGACAGACAAGTCATGGTGTCTCAATGTGTAGGGAACCATAGTGTCCACTACAAGGTATACAAGCAGTTGATCTGAAATGACCATCAACTATAATGAGCTAACATTTTACCCGACTAATACTTGGAATCTGTAATACAGTAGTTATTATATTAAGTAATCTCACTTTAAATAAAGGATATCAGTTATAAAATATTAATCTGACTTTAAATGTCTTTACATACATTGTATACTGCATGTATTAGTTTACAGTGTAAAAATGTCCAAATAATGTTTTAGGGATTTAAGATATAACTGCGTTGTACCTACCAAGTTTTCTTCAACATGTTCTCATTGTAATATACAGTTGAGAATTACTTTGTGTAAATCACAGTACTTACAGCAGTATAACGATTTGCCAATGTGTACACAATAAATTGGCCTACACTTCATATATACAGGAATATTCCCTGATCAACCTATAACAGGAGACACCAGAGAGTCTTTGGTGCCCATCATAATGATGTATTGGTTCTATGCAAACTTTTCTGTACCTCTTCATCAAATGGCTTAATTATCAGTTTGTAGCATTGACAAAACAGTCCTTAGAATCTCATGCCTTTATATGGTTATAAAAGCCAAATCAACTTTTACACATATAAGCTGAATCACCTTCTCAGAGTAGCGGAATGGCCTTCTCAGTGTAGCGGAATCGCCTTCTCAGAGTAGCGGAATGGCCTTCTCAGAGTAGCGGAATGGCCTTCTCAGAGTAATCGCCTTCTCAGAGTAGCGGAATGGCCTTCTCAGAGTAGCGGAATGGCCTTCTCAGAGTAGCGGAATGGCCTTCTCAGAGTAGCCGAATCGCCTTATCAGAGTAGCGGAATCGCCTTCTCAGAGTAGCGGAATCGCCTTCTCAGAGTAGGCGAATCGCCTTCTCAGAGTAGCTGAATAGCCTTCTCAGAGTAGCCGAATCGCCTTGTATACTGTTTACCACCTCAGTGGCCTAGACCAGTAAATGACAGTCTCCAGTCGAGATTTCTAGGGCCTAGACCAGTAAATGACAGCCTCCAGTCGAGATTTCTAGGGCCTCATGAAACTGTTAGAGAAATCTATTGATAGCATCTGTTGTAAAGATGTTATCATCAATGGTTCAAATTTTGGCAGTTTACGTTATATTTCTTATGCAAATTATGAAATAAGGAGATTTCCTATTAATACTTAATTTACTTTGAGGTTTCTATTCATGATTTTGTCTCATTAAGGCAACATGACACCTAAAACAGATCAACCTTTACAGCATGGTATATGTATTCTTTGTAACCAGACATACAGATGTAACCCAGATGATGCCAATTAGTCTGTCTAAAGGACATGCATGGTTATAAAATCAAAACTGATACTGGATACACATTTATAGAGGTACTATTGAATGTTGATACATCACAAACTGAGAACGAAAATAACACACTAATCATGTCTTAGTTTTTACTGACTTAATTGATATTAATCATTGACATTAATCATATCTTTTACAGTTTGATATGATGAGTAATACATAAGGTAAAACATTGTAAGTCAGTCAATAATTTCATATCGTATACACTGTTTTTTTATAAACCTTATGATTTATAATATTTAAAGTTTTTTGTTTTGTTTTTTACAGATTAAGCTTCACATAAGAGAGAAGGTAACTCCCGGGCCTTATGCTCACCTCAGTATAACTCAGTATAATCACCTCAGTATAGAACTTTACAGATACAATCACCTCAGTATAATCACCTCAGTATAGATCACCTCAGTATAGAACTTTACAGATACAATCACCTCAGTATAGAACTTTACAGATACAATCACCTCAGTATAATCACCTCAGTATAGAACTTTACAGATAGTATCACCTCAGTATAATCACCTCAGTATAGAACTTTACAGATACTGTCACCTCAGTATAGAACTTTACAGATACAATCACCTCAGTATAGAACTTTACAGATACAATCACCTCAGTATAATCACCTCAGTATAGAACTGTACAGATACTATCACCTCAGTATAGAACTTTACAGATACAATCACCCTCCAGTATAGAACTGTAACAGATACTATCCACCCATCAAGTTAATCCACCTCAGTATAGAACTTTACAGATACTATCACCTCAGTATAATCACCTTCAGTATAGCACTTTACAGATCCTATCACCTCAGTATAGAACTTTACAGATACAATCACCTCAGTATAATCACATCAGTATAGAACTTTACAGATACTGTCACCTCAGTATAGAACTTTACAGATACAATCACCTCAGTATAATCACCTCAGTATAGAACTGTACAGATACTATCACCTCAGTATAATCACCTCAGTATAGAACTTTACAGATACAATCACCTCAGTATAGATCACCTCAGTATAGAACTTTACAGATACAATCACCTCAGTATAATCACCTCAGTATAGAACTTTACAGATACAATCACCTCAGTATAATCACCTCAGTATAGAACTTTACAGATACTATCACCTCAGTATAATCACCTCAGTATAGAACTTTACAGATACAATCACCTCAGTATAGAACTGTACAGATACTATCACCTCAGTATAGAACTTTACAGATACTATCACCTCAGTATAGAACTTTACAGATACAATCACCTCAGTATAATCACCTCAGTATAGAACTTTACAGATACAATCACCTCAGTATAGAACTTTACAGATACAATCACCTCAGTATAGAACTTTACAGATACTATCACCTCAGTATAGAACTTTACAGATACAATCACCTCAGTATAATCACCTCAGTATAGAACTTTACAGATACAATCACCTCAGTATAATCACCTCAGTATAGAACTTTACAGATACTATCACCTCAGTATAATCACCTCAGTATAGAACTGTACAGATACAATCACCTCAGTATAGAACTTTACAGATACAATCACCTCAGTATAGAACTTTACAGATACAATCACCTCAGTATAATCACCTCAGTATAGAACTTTACAGATACAATCACCTCAGTATAATCACCTCAGTATAGAACTTTACAGATACAATCACCTCAGTATAGAACTTTACAGATACAATCACCTCAGTATAATCACCTCAGTATAGAACTTTACAGATACTATCACCTCAGTATAATCACCTCAGTATAGAACTTTACAGATACAATCACCTCAGTATAATCACCTCAGTATAGAACTTTACAGATACAATCACCTCAGTATAATCACCTCAGTATAGAACTTTACAGATACAATCACCTCAGTATAATCACCTCAGTATAGAACTGTACAGATACTATCACCTCAGTATAATCACCTCAGTATAGATCACCTCAGTATAGAACTTTACAGATACAATCACCTCAGTATAATCACCTCAGTATAGAACTTTACAGATACTATCACCTCAGTATAATCACCTCAGTATAGAACTGTACAGATACTATCACCTCAGTATAATCACCTCAGTATAGAACTGTACAGATACAATCACCTCAGTATAGAACTGTACAGATACTATCACCTCAGTATAATCACCTCAGTATAGAACTGTACAGATACTATCACCTCAGTATAATCACCTCAGTATAGAACTTTACAGATACAATCACCTCAGTATAATCACCTCAGTATAGAACTGTACAGATACTATCACCTCAGTATAATCACCTCAGTATAGAACTGTACAGATACAATCACCTCAGTATAATCACCTCAGTATAGAACTGTACAGATACTATCACCTCAGTATAGAACTTTACAGATACAATCACCTCAGTATAGAACTTTACAGATACTATCACCTCAGTATAGAACTTTACAGATACAATCACCTCAGTATAGAACTTTACAGATACAATCACCTCAGTATAGATCACCTCAGTATAGAACTTTACAGATACAATCACCTCAGTATAGAACTTTACAGATACAATCACCTCAGTATAATCACCTCAGTATAGAACTTTACAGATACAATCACCTCAGTATAATCACCTCAGTATAGAACTTTAC
Organism: Pecten maximus; assembly: GCF_902652985.1. Classification (NCBI taxonomy): domain Eukaryota; kingdom Metazoa; phylum Mollusca; class Bivalvia; order Pectinida; family Pectinidae; genus Pecten; species Pecten maximus. Next base: position 3,930,505 of record NC_047016.1, read on the forward strand.
AGATACAATCACCTCAGTATAATCACCTCAGTATAGAACTTTACAGATACAATCACCTCAGTATAATCACCTCAGTATAGAACTTTACAGATACTATCACCTCAGTATAGAACTTTACAGATACAATCACCTCAGTATAGAACTTTACAGATACAATCACCTCAGTATAGAACTTTACAGATACAATCACCTCAGTATAGAACTTTACAGATACTATCACCTCAGTATAGAACTTTACAGATACAATCACCTCAGTATAGAACTTTACAGATACAATCACCTCAGTATAATCACCTCAGTATAGAACTTTACAGATACAATCACCTCAGTATAATCACCTCAGTATAGAACTTTACAGATACAATCACCTCAGTATAATCACCTCAGTATAGAACTTTACAGATACAATCACCTCAGTATAATCACCTCAGTATAGAACTTTACAGATACTATCACCTCAGTATAGAACTTTACAGATACAATCACCTCAGTATAATCACATCAGTATAGAACTTTACAGATACTGTCACCTCAGTATAATCACCTCAGTATAGAACTTTACAGATACAATCACCTCAGTATAATCACCTCAGTATAGAACTTTACAGATACAATCACCTCAGTATAATCACCTCAGTATAGAACTTTACAGATACAATCACCTCAGTATAATCACCTCAGTATAGAACTTTACAGATACAATCACCTCAGTATAATCACATCAGTATAGAACTTTACAGATACTGTCACCTCAGTATAATCACCTCAGTATAGAACTTTACAGATACAATCACCTCAGTATAATCACCTCAGTATAGAACTGTACAGATACTATCACCTCAGTATAATCACCTCAGTATAGAACTGTACAGATACTATCACCTCAGTATAATCACCTCAGTATAGAACTGTACAGATACTATCACCTCAGTATAATCACCTCAGTATAGAACTTTACAGATACAATCACCTCAGTATAATCACCTCAGTATAGAACTTTACAGATACAATCACCTCAGTATAATCACCTCAGTATAGAACTTTACAGATACTATCACCTCAGTATAATCACCTCAGTATAGAACTTTACAGATACAATCACCTCAGTATAGAACTTTACAGATACAATCACCTCAGTATAATCACCTCAGTATAGAACTTTACAGATACTATCACCTCAGTATAATCACCTCAGTATAGAACTTTACAGATACAATCACCTCAGTATAGAACTTTACAGATACTGTCACCTCAGTATAGAACTTTACAGATACTGTCACCTCAGTATAGAACTTTACAGATACTGTCACCTCAGTATAATCACCTCAGTATAGAACTTTACAGATACAATCACCTCAGTATAGAACTGTACAGATACTATCACCTCAGTATAATCACCTCAGTATAGAACTTTACAGATACTATCACCTCAGTATAATCACCTCAGTATAGAACTTTACAGATACAATCACCTCAGTATAGAACTTTACAGATACAATCACCTCAGTATAGAACTGTACAGATACTATCACCTCAGTATAATCACCTCAGTATAGAACTTTACAGATACTGTCACCTCAGTATAATCACCTCAGTATAGAACTTTACAGATACAATCACCTCAGTATAGAACTTTACAGATACAATCACCTCAGTATAATCACCTCAGTATAGAACTTTACAGATACTATCACCTCAGTATAATCACCTCAGTATAGAACTTTACAGATACTGTCACCTCAGTATAGAACTTTACAGATACTATCACCTCAGTATAATCACCTCAGTATAGAACTTTACAGATACAATCACCTCAGTATAATCACCTCAGTATAGAACTTTACAGATACTATCACCTCAGTATAATCACCTCAGTATAGAACTTTACAGATACAATCACCTCAGTATAATCACCTCAGTATAGAACTTTACAGATACTATCACCTCAGTATAATCACCTCAGTATAGAACTGTACAGATACAATCACCTCAGTATAATCACCTCAGTATAATCACCTCAGTATAGAACTGTACAGATACAATCACCTCAGTATAATCACCTCAGTATAGAACTGTACAGATACTATCACCTCAGTATAATCACCTCAGTATAGAACTTTACAGATACAATCACCTCAGTATAGAACTTTACAGATACAATCACCTCAGTATAATCACCTCAGTATAGAACTGTACAGATACAATCACCTCAGTATAGAACTTTACAGATACTGTCACCTCAGTATAATCACCTCAGTATAGAACTTTACAGATACTGTCACCTCAGTATAATCACCTCAGTATAGAAATTTACAGATACTGTCACCTCACCTCAATTAATATAAAATATAAAGAATCACTTTAACCATAATTGATCCAATCCTATCCTATTCCATTCCTTTGTATATCACCCAGGGTATCTGATCTCCTTTTCAACCCTTACTAATATACTATAAGATAAAGGCAAGCTCATTGTAATAGAGATTCTTTATTTCAACTGTTCAGTATTTATACTTGACAAAGTTCCCCTATACAAATTAAACCTTGAACTTACTGTAGGCGTGACCCTAATGAGGAATCAGGGTATGGTATTACAGTATGCCATCATATGCCCCAAGATACTTTAATAACTACATTTCTTAGACTTGGGAAGGAGTTTTGAAAATTGCAATTCTTCCTTTTTGTCCTGTTTTCTGGGTCTCTAAATTAGAATAATCTTGATACCCCTAACAATGTCATGCAACTTATAAAATTTGGCCAAAACATAATCAATGCTTTTCTTAAATAAGCTTTTTAGACAATACATACATTGTTAAGTAGGTTTACAAAGCCCTCTCTTCATTATAACTGTCTATACATACACTGTACTTAAGGTTTACAAGTCTTTGTCTTTAAAAAAAAACCAAAAAACCCAAAAACAAAAGGGAGAAGAATTTATCATCATCTAAATACTGTAACTGAATCCCATTGGATAATAGAGGCTAAGTAAGATGAAACTTTGGTCTCTAATCTACTAAGCTTCATTGCTAGTTTTTTTTATATCCCAGAGGTAGTTAAAATTATAAATAGTTCATACAGACCACGGACGATATGCACAATGGGAAAAGATGGACGGCAATAGCTCATGGGTGTGCCAAAAATATTAAAACACTTTCTGAGATTAAGAATATCGTATAACCGATATCAAAATCCAAGTCAATGTGGAGAAGCACAGCAATTAAAACACAATATCTAGTGGTGTCCCCGTCAAATCCTGGGTTCTTAACAATCAGTGATGAAGACTTTGATTGAGCAGCACACAGTGTTATGATTGGATGAGTTGGCCGGCCACTGTCCAGTTATGTCCAGCATTGTCCTGAGGATCAAAAGCGTGCTGACCAGCGGTCATAAGTGTATATATTGTTCAGTGTTAGACCACAATTGTTCAAAGGATCTTTTATTAGTGACCGTTATCCAACACCAGGACTATGTACTTGTGCCCGATAATGTCCTGAGAGTCTGACCAGTCTCAAGCATGGCGTCCCAGGATCTACACAGTGTGGAGCAAGTGGCTCTAGGAACAAATTTCAGCTAGCCAGAGGTCAACATTTTCCAAAGTATTTATACAATACTGACCAGCTTTCAGCATTTTCTGAAGGCTCCAGCTGTTCTATTGACCAGCATTGCCTCAAGGAATTAAGCTGTGCCGACCAGTGACCAGCATTGTCCCAAGGACCTAACTTCTTCTGTCTCTGTCCATCTGCAACTGATCAAACAGAAATTTCTCAATAACAGGGATCAATTTCTTTCAACAGAGATGTGTGGTAATAATGAGATATAAATTGTTGACATGTAAACTAATTCAAACTTATAGTAGTGAACTCAAGATAAATAGCAGATACACTGATAGTAAAGGGAAATCCCTCACGTAGCTTGTGAATGACGGGACTGTCATAACTTTGGTAATCACTTGAATCAGTAAATATAACATTTGTCTACATACTTGACACAAAATACATCAATCAATGATGTGATCATGTATAATAATAGAGCTTTTTATTCAATGATGCTTACCACCAACACATTCTTACCTGTATCAAGACCTACATTGGACAGCCAACTAATATTGTTGTGAATGATTTACCTGTATCAAGACCTACATTGGACGACCACTAAAATATTGTTGTGAATGACTTACCTGTATCAAGACCTACATTGGACGACCAGTAAAATATTGTTGTGAATGACTTACCTGTATCAAGACCTACATTGGACGACCAGTAAATATTGTTGTGAATGACTTACCTGTATCAAGACCTACATTGGACGACCACTAAAATATTGTTGTGAATGACTTACCTGTATCAAGACCTAACATTGGACGACCAGTAAAATATTGTTATGAATGACTTACATGTACCAAGACTTACGTTGGACGACCAGTAAAATATTATGAATGACTTACCTGTATCAAGACCTACATTGGACGACCACTAAAATATTGTTGTGAATGACTTACCTGTATCAAGACCTACATTGGACGGCCATTAAATGAGTTACATCAGAGAACCAGGCTGCTACATTTACGTCCTCCTTCTCATATCTTTTTATGAACTTGTGTTCGATTAATTTCTTGTACTTGGGTCTTTTCTTATAATCTTTAGTTAAACTGAAAGTTAAAGCATAGCAACACTAAATTATGATTTAAAAATAAATAAATTTGTTTTTGTTTTTTTCTCTTAATCATGTGATTTTTAATTATCCATTCTGGTCTGGTTAATGTTGTGTACCTTGCCGGGACAATAAATGGTTTTATTATCATGTATAGTCAAAAACAATATCTCGGTACTTGGGCAGTGTTTATGAAATAAATGTTGCCATACACCTCCCTATTTGGGAGAACAATTTCTGATTTATCAGTACAACTTGTTTTTTATTTATAATTTTGAGAATCCGATGAGTCTAGCAGAATGAAGTGCTTTCAATGTTGTTTTGAGATACCAGTGTCCCAAAGGACATCTGTTGATGTTCTTTTGTAAGGCTTGAAATTTTAAGCATTCACAATACTGCCGTTGAACCCTATCTGTGGACAATGAAAGTCAACTACAATTACAATCAGTATCAGTTGTACATTATCCCACACAATCTAACAGCAGATTCAGGGAGTAAAACTTTTCTTTATTGGACATCTCCTTCATGAAGTAGGTTGGATACCAACTTGTTGTGCATGTGTCTGGTTGTATACAGGGGTTCTCCATGTAGGGAGAATTTAATCTTGAGATATATATGCACAGACAACTATATCCATATGATTGAATGAAAATTGTTTCTTTATACAGATGGTTGATTAGTTACTAGGAAGATTCTTTTAGGTTAGAAAAACATGTTTGTACATTCTCAACAAAAAGGCCATGATGACAAATATTCCTGACTACCACCGACTTTGCTTCACCTTGAAAAATATAAGTACGCATGTTTGGCAAACTTTTTGTAAATAACACCTAGACTATAAGTGGGCCCATTTAATGCTAGATGTGATTATTTGAACATTCCCCGGATGTGAGGAAACCACAACCTTAAATCGAACTTCAATTGAACGATGACACCGATGCTGATGAAGATTGTAGGTTTAGTCACATGGTGATACATATGTACACAAACACTCAGGGGTAGCGAGAGTCACCATAATACGAGTGGATCGCATCACTGGATACAATCAATTATCCCGAAGTGTAAGACAGGGTTCAACGCCAGTAATTCAGAAAGGTGGCGTAACTTTTATACCCTGACCAAATCTATAGAGGGTATATCATAACCTGTACTTTATAAGCTTATGTCAGGTTCTGTAACCCATATAATTCATATATTTCTAGTATTTCAACATTTTCAGTGATGTATTAAACCCACCAGTCTCTAACAAAGGAGCAGAACTCGTGTGAGAAGTCCTTCCCTGGGGGCAGTAATGGTGGGTCTTCTTGAAGGACTTTTGTTAATACTTCAAAGTCAGTTTTACAGTTCTTGTACGGAAACTCTCCTGTGGCCAACTCAACCTGAAAAATATCAATACCTCATACAGCTAAAAAATACAAACATTTTATTATATCATGATGATGCTATTTTTTTCATTTTGGAGGACAAATGAACAACAGGTCAACTGGGTCAAATCATAGGACACTGATCTTATACAGGAGGGCCATCTCACTGCACATGGAATGAAGTAAGAAGCTCATGGGCCTTAATGGTCATGTGACTCTAATGCCCTTGTACTTTTGTAGTATAAATACTCAATAGAAAGTATAGCGGCACAGACCAACCAGAGAAATAATAACACTTGGTCAGGACCAACTTGGGATCATTGAACTCAAGCCTAAGCTGAATCCCACCGGTGGAACTTGAGAAGACTTTTGAAATAGGTGTTGCCATGTCAAAGCTTCTACGAAGCTGAAAAATAACATTTCCTTGGCCCCCTTCCATAACATCCTCACCAATTTCCAGCCCAATGGCACCAGTGGAACTGGAGAAGTTTGAAATGTGTTTTTCAAGATGGTCTCTATGGATTTTGAACAGACACGAAAAAATAACAACACTTGGTTAAGACTATCTTCGGATCATTTGAGGTAAGTTAGAGCTGAATCCCACTGGTAAAACTTAAGAAGAAGTTTGAAATATGAAAAGTTTACGCACTGCGGACGACGATTGACAAAGCACAATGACTTTAAGTTATCCAGACCCTTCGGTTCAGATGTACTAATAATAATAAACACATCAGTAAATCAGCACAATCACTGTGGACTCAGTCACAAGAACGTTTGATACTTACTAGTGTGATGCCCAGACTCCAGACGTCTGCCCGGATATCATAATCAGGTCTTTGTGGGTCAGGTGGGTCTATCCGCTCGGGCTAGGCAACAAAGAAATCAGCAAAAATAAATACCAGTATATAAATATTTCAGAGGAAATCACTGATTATAGTATATGGTTCAACAACAAGAATGGTCAACTACGTATACCCAATAGTTTTATTTTTACCATACTGGTAAATGGAAAGAAACAAGGACTACTCTGATAAACACAAAAAAATACTTCCTGCTGGTAAACCAAAGGAATGGTACAGTAGTTAAAAGGAAAGGAATATTTGACTACCCTGGTACAGTAGTTAAAAGGAGAAGAATATTTGACCACCCTGGTACAGTAGTTAAAAGGAGAAGAATATTTGACCACCCTGGTACAGTAGTTAAAAGGAGAAGAATATTTGACCACCCTGGTACAGTAGTTAAAAGGAGAAGAATATTTGACCACCCTGGTACAGTAGTTAAAAGGAGAATAATATTTGACCACCCTGGTACAGTAGTTAAAAGGAGAAGAATATTTGACCACCCTGGTACAGTAGTTAAAAGGAAAAGAATATTTTACTACCTGGTACTGTAAAATTAACAGTTATTAAAAGGAGAAGAATATTTTATTAATCTGGTGAACAAGAAAAGGAATTAAATTCAAAACATGACCACACAGACTGTCAACTATGATAATAATCACTCTATAAATGTCTATATACAATCTGTAAGTCCTTACCGCCATGTAAGCTGCACATCCTGCACTCCTCGTCTTCGCCTTTGAGTCTACAAGGCGGCCGCTGATGCCAAAGTCACATAACTTCACGGTACCTCTCTCATCCAGCAATATATTGGATGGCTTTACATCTTGGAAAGAAATGATAATTTATAAATAAATATTTTTCCAGTAGATTAAACCTTATAACAGTTCAGTTTTATATTTTTAAATAGTTCAGATGTATATATTAACACAAGAGGCCTCACCTGATCCAGTAAAACATTTAGACACATCACATGCAGATTTGAATTACTTTTATTGATTTGAAGATTTACTTCAATATGTTTACAACCTAACAATACAGAAAATATGGTCACTTAATACTTTTTATCCAGTCTATTCTTTAGTTTTGTAAATATCTCCTTGACATTGATATCCACCCTTCTAAAACTGCACAGCTACATGTCACTAAAGCCTTTGAAAGGTCATATACTAAATCAACTTGTACATATCATAACACTACAGGCTTAATGTCAACACTATGTAGTTATGCTCAAGGTCAAGATATAGGTCACCAAATGTCACAAGTCACATTGGTCCTGTTTTAATAAATGTGGTTAACATCTCAAACTTACCGGGCTATCAGCGACACGTTCTCTAGACTTTAATGACTATCAGTGACATGTTCTCTAGACTTTAATGGTTATCAGACATGTTCTCTAGACTTTAATGGTTATCAGTGACATGTTCTCTAGACTTTAATGGTTATCAGTGACATGTTCTCTAGACTTTAATGGTTATCAGTGACATGTTCTCTAGACTTTAATGGTTATCAGAGACATGTTCTCTAGACTTTAATGGTTATCAGTGACATGTCCTCTAGACTTTAATGTCTATCAGTGACATGTTCTCTAGACTTTAATGGTTATCAGTGACATGTTCTCTAGACTTTAATGGTTATCAGAGACATGTTCTCTAGACTTTAATGGTTATCAGAGACATGTTCTCTAGACTTTAATGTCTATCAGACATGTTCTCTAGACTTTAATGGCTATCAGTGACATGTTCTCTAGACTTTAATGGTTATCAGACATGTTCTCTAGACTTTAATGGCTATCAGAGACATGTTCTCTAGACTTTAATGTCTATCAGTGACATGTTCTCTAGACTTTAATGGTTATCAGTGACATGTTCTCTAGACTTTAATGTCCATCAGACATGATCTCTAGACTTTAATGGCTATCAGTGACATGTTCTCTAGACTTTAATGGTTATCAGACATGTTCTCTAGACTTTAATGTCTATCAGTGACATGTTCTCTAGACTTTAATGTCCATCAGACATGATTCTCTAGACTTTAATGGCTATCAGTGACATGTTCTCTAGACTTTAATGGTTATCAGACATGTTCTCTAGACTTTAATGGTTATCAGAGACATGTTCTCTAGACTTTAATGGTTATCAGTGACATGTTCTCTAGACTTTAATGGTTATCAGTGACATGTTCTCTAGACTTTAATGGTTATCAGTGACATGTTCTCTAGACTTTAATGGCTATCAGTGACATGTTCTCTAGACTTTAATGTCTATCAGTGACATGTTCTCTAGACTTTAATGGTTATCAGTGACATGTTCTCTAGACTTTAATGTCCATCAGACATGATCTCTAGACTTTAATGGCTATCAGAGACATGTTCTCTAGACTTTAATGTCTATCAGTGACATGTTCTCTAGACTTTAATGGTTATCAGTGACATGTTCTCTAGACTTTAATGGTTATCAGAGACATGTTCTCTAGACTTTAATGGTTATCAGAGACATGTTCTCTAGACTTTAATGTCTATCAGACATGTTCTCTAGACTTTAATGGCTATCAGTGACATGTTCTCTAGACTTTAATGTCTATCAGAGACATGTTCTCTAGACTTTAATGTCTATCAGAGACATGTTCTCTAGACTTTAATGACTATCAGAGACATGTTCTCTAGACTTTAATGTCTATCAGTGACATGTTCTCTAGACTTTAATGGCTATCAGAGACATGTTCTCTAGACTTTAATGACTATCAGTGACATGTTCTCTAGACTTTAATGGTTATCAGTGACATGTTCTCTAGACTTTAATGGTTATCAGAGACATGTTCTCTAGACTTTAATGGTTATCAGAGACATGTTCTCTAGACTTTAATGTCTATCAGACATGTTCTCTAGACTTTAATGGCTATCAGTGACATGTTCTCTAGACTTTAATGGTTATCAGACATGTTCTCTAGACTTTAATGGCTATCAGAGACATGTTCTCTAGACTTTAATGTCTATCAGTGACATGTTCTCTAGACTTTAATGGTTATCAGTGACATGTTCTCTAGACTTTAATGTCCATCAGACATGATCTCTAGACTTTAATGGCTATCAGTGACATGTTCTCTAGACTTTAATGGTTATCAGACATGTTCTCTAGACTTTAATGTCTATCAGTGACATGTTCTCTAGACTTTAATGTCCATCAGACATGATCTCTAGACTTTAATGGCTATCAGTGACATGTTCTCTAGACTTTAATGGTTATCAGACATGTTCTCTAGACTTTAATGGTTATCAGAGACATGTTCTCTAGACTTTAATGGTTATCAGTGACATGTTCTCTAGACTTTAATGGTTATCAGTGACATGTTCTCTAGACTTTAATGGTTATCAGTGACATGTTCTCTAGACTTTAATGGCTATCAGTGACATGTTCTCTAGACTTTAATGTCTATCAGTGACATGTTCTCTAGACTTTAATGGTTATCAGTGACATGTTCTCTAGACTTTAATGTCTATCAGAGACATGTTCTCTAGACTTTAATGGCTATCAGAGACATGTTCTCTAGACTTTAATGTCTATCAGTGACATGTTCTCTAGACTTTAATGGTTATCAGAGACATGTTCTCTAGACTTTAATGGTTATCAGAGACATGTTCTCTAGACTTTAATGGTTATCAGAGACATGTTCTCTAGACTTTAATGGTTATCAGACATGTTCTCTAGACTTTAATGGTTATCAGAGACATGTTCTCTAGACTTTAATGGTTATCAGAGACATGTTCTCTAGACTTTAATGGTCTATCAGAGACATGTTCTCTAGACTTTAATGGTTATCAGACATGTTCTCTAGACTTTAATGGCTATCAGTGACATGTTCTCTAGACTTTAATGTCTATCAGAGACATGTTCTCTAGACTTTAATGGTTATCAGTGACATGTTCTCTAGACTTTAATGTCTATCAGAGACATGTTCTCTAGACTTTAATGGTCTATCAGAGACATGTTCTCTAGACTTTAATGGTCTATCAGTGACATGTTCTCTAGACTTTAATGGGTATCAGAGACATGTTCTCTAGACTTTAATGGTTATCAGTGACATGTTCTCTAGACTTTAATGTCTATCAGAGACATGTTCTCTAGACTTTAATGGCTATCAGTGACATGTTCTCTAGACTTTAATGGTTATCAGAGACATGTTCTCTAGACTTTAATGTCTATCAGTGACATGTTCTCTAGACTTTAATGGTTATCAGACATGTTCTCTAGACTTTAATGTCTATCAGTGACATGTTCTCTAGACTTTAATGGTTATCAGACATGTTCTCTAGACTTTAATGTCTATCAGTGACATGTTCTCTAGACTTTAATGTCTATCAGTGACATGTTCTCTAGACTTTAATGACTATCAGAGACATGTTCTCTAGACTTTAATGGTTATCAGACATGTTCTATAGACTTTAATGGTTATCAGTGACATGTTCTCTAGACTTTAATGGTTATTAGTGACATGTTCTCTAGACTTTAATGGTTATCAGAGACATGTTCTCTAGACTTTAATGGTTATCAGAGACATGTTCTCTAGACTTAAATGGCTATCAGAGACATGTTCTCTAGACTTTAATGGTTATCAGTGACATGTTCTCTAGACTTTAATGGCTATCAGAGACATGTTCTCTAGACTTTAATGGTTATCAGACATGTTCTCTAGACTTTAATGGTTATCAGACATGTTCTCTAGACTTTAATGGTTATCAGTGACATGTTCTCTAGACTTTAATGGTTATCAGAGACATGTTCTCTAGACTTTAATGGCTATCAGAGACATGTTCTCTAGATTTTAATGGCTATCAGTGACATGTTCTCTAGACTTAAATGGTTATCAGACATGTTCTCTAGACTTTAATGGTTATCAGAGACATGTTCTCTAGACTTTAATGGTTATCAGTGACATGTTCTCTAGACTTTAATGGCTATCAGAGACATGTTCTCTAGACTTAAATGGTTATCAGAGACATGTTCTCTAGACATTAATGGGTATCAGACATGTTCTCTATACTTTAATGGTTATCAGAGACATGTTCTCTAGACTTTAATGGCTATCAGTGACATGTTCTCTAGACTTTAATGGTTATCAGTGACATGTTCTCTAGACTTTAATGTCTATCAGTGACATGTTCTCTAGACTTTAATGGCTATCAGTGACATGTTCTCTAGACTTTAATGGTTATCAGACATGTTCTCTAGACTTTAATGGCTATCAGTGACATGTTCTCTAGACTTTAATGGTTATCAGTGACATGTTCTCTAGACTTTAATGGCTATCAGACATGTTCTCTAGACTTTAATGGTTATCAGTGACATGTTCTCTAGACTTTACTGGTTATCAGACATGTTCTCTAGACTTTAATGTCTATCAGTGACATGTTCTCTAGACTTTAATGGCTATCAGAGACATGTTCTCTAGACTTTAATGGTTATCAGTGACATGTTCTCTAGACTTTAATGGCTATCAGTGACATGTTCTCTAGACTTTAATGGTTATCAGTGACATGTTCTCTAGACTTTAATGGTTATCAGTGACATGTTCTCTAGACTTTAATGGTTATCAGACATGTTCTCTAGACTTTAATGGCTATCAGAGACATGTTCTCTAGACTTTAATGACTGTCAGACATGTTCTCTAGACTTTAATGGCTATCAGTGACATGTTCTCTAGACTTTAATGTCTATCAGACATGTTCTCTAGACTTTAATGTCTATCAGTGACATGTTCTCTAGACTTTAATGGCTATCAGAGACATGTTCTCTAGACTTTAATGGCCATCAGTGACATTTTCTCCAGACTTTAATGGTTATCAGTGACACGTTCTCTAGACTTTAATGGCTATCAGTGACATGTTCTCTAGACTTTAATGGCTATCAGTGACATGTTCTCTAGACTTTAATGTCTATCAGAGACATGTTCTCTAGACTTTAATGTCTATCAGAGACATGTTCTCTAGACTTTAATGGCTATCAGAGACATGTTCTCTAGACTTTAATGTCTATCAGTGACATGTTCTCTAGACTTTAATGGTTATCAGAGACATGTTCTCTAGACTTTAATGGTTATCAGAGACATATTCTCCAGACTTTAATGTCTATCAGAGACATCTTCTCTAGACTTTAATGGTTATCAGACATGTTCTCTAGACTTTAATGGTTATCAGACATGTTCTCTAGACTTAAATGGTTATCAGACATGTTCTCCGTGAGACTCCTATATCGGTATCACAATATGTGACAGGTCAAATTTTTCCTCCATTCTTATCAATGTGGTATGCATGGTTATATGATCGCTATTCCAAGCAATTTTCATCAATATCTACCGAGAAAAGTGTAACAGATGATGCCTCATTACAAAAGGCCACATGATGAGTCTTCAGTTAAGGTGAAAAACAAAGAGAATCACCAACAATTAAATGGTCTTCAGGTATTCAACCATCTGTACTCACCTCTGTGTATGACCCCGTGTTCCTCTTTCAGATAATTTAATGCTTTTACAATCTGAAACAGTACATAAAACATTTTCAAAATCTATCACACAATACATTAAAATTTACATCAAACATCACATCATGGGGTTAGATCTAGCTCCACCTTGTATGTGGTAGTATTTTATATATCTGAGATGCTCTACCACGATAAAAAGAAGCTAATTGTATATTACGTGTACACAATACTAAGCTCACCGCTACTGCCATCTTTCCTAGAATTGCCTCTGGAATCGGTCGTTTGGTTTTCTTAAGGAGTTTGTCTAAACATGTAGACATGAGTTCCATACAGATCCATACCTCGCTCTGAAATCATGCAAATATAAATCACATCATTCATATCTTCAATTAGTTTTTAATCTAAGGGGATTTGAATTTGAAATAATCAAATAAATATAAAGAATACATAGAAATATCTTTTAAATTGATTGCTACTGCTTGTTTAAAACAGAAAAAATACACACTGTTTGAATATCATCAGGTAATTACTGTATGAATGACTTACATCTGTTATATTAACAGAGGGGTAATTACTGTATGAGTGACTTACATCTGTTATATTAATAGACAAGCAATTACTGTATAGATGACTTACATCTGTTATATTAACGGAGGGGTAATTACTGTATGAATGACTTACATCTGTTATATTAACAGAGGGGTAATTACTGTATAGATGACTTACATCTGTTATATTAACAGAGGGGTAATTACTGTATGAATGACCTACATCTGTTATATTAACAGAGGGGTAATTACTGTATGAATGACTTACATCTGTTATATTAACAGAGGGGTAATTACTGTATGAATGACTTACATCTGTTATATTAACAGAGGGGTAATTACTGTATGGATGACTTACATCTGTTATATTAACAGAGGGGTAATTACTGTATGAATGACTTACATCTGTTATATTAACAGAGGGGTCATTACTGTATGAATGACTTACATCTGTTATATTAACAGAGGGGTAATTACTGTATGAATGACCTACATCTGTTATATTAACAGAGGGGTAATTACTGGATGAATGACTTACATCTGTTATATTAACAGAGGGGTAATTACTGTATGGATGACTTACATCTGTTATATTAACAGAGGGGTAATTACTGTATGAATGACTTACATCTGTTATATTAACAGAGGGGTAATTACTGTATGAATGACTTACATCTGTTATATTAACAGATGGGTAATTACTGTATGAATGACTTACATCTGTTATATTAACAGAGGGGTAATTACTGTATGGATGACTTACATGTTATATTAACAGAGGGGTAATTACTGTATGAATGACTTACATCTGTTATATTAACAGAGGGGTAATTACTGTATGAATGACTTACATCTGTTATATTAACAGAGGGGTAATTACTGTATGGATGACTTACATCTGTTATATTAACAGAGGGGTAATTACTGGATGAATGACTTACATCTGTTATATTAACAGAGGGGTAATTACTGTATGAATGACTTACATCTGTTATATTAACAGATGGGTAATTACTGTATGAATGACTTACATCTGTTATATTAACAGAGGGGTAATTACTGTATGAATGACTTACATCTGTTATATTAACAGAGGGGTAATTACTGTATGAATGACTCACATCTGTTATATTAACAGAGGGGTAATTACTGGATGAATGACTTACATCTGTTATATTAACAGAGGGGTAATTACTGTATGAATGACTTACATCTGTTATATTAACAGAGGGGTAATTACTGTATGAATGACTTACATCTGTTATATTAACAGAGGGGTAATTACTGTATGGATGACTTACATCTGTTATATTAACAGAGGGGTAATTACTGTATAGATGACTTACATCTGTTATATTAACAGAGGGGTAATTACTGTATGAATGACTCACATCTGTTATATTAACAGAGGGGTAATTACTGGATGAATGACTTACATCTGTTATATTAACAGATGGGTAATTACTGTATGAATGACTTACATCTGTTATATTAACAGAGGGGTAATTACTGTATGAATGACTCACATCTGTTATATTAACAGAGGGGTAATTACTGGATGAATGACTTACATCTGTTATATTAACAGATGGGTAATTACTGTATGAATGACTCACATCTGTTATATTAACAGAGGGGTAATTACTGTATGAATGACTCACATCTGTTATATTAACAGAGGGGTAATTACTGGATGAATGACTTACATCTGTTATATTAACAGAGGGGTAATTACTGGATGAATGACTCACATCTGTTATATTAACAGAGGGGTAATTACTGTATGAATGACTCACATCTGTTATATTTACAGAGGGGTAATTACTGTATGAATGACTTACATCTGTTATATTAACAGAGGGGTAATTACTGTATGAATGACTTACATCTGTTATATTAACAGAGGGGTAATTACTGTATGAATGACTTACATCTGTTATATTAACAGATGGGTAATTACTGTATGAATGACTTACATCTGTTATATTAACAGAGGGGTAATTACTGTATGAATGACTTACATCTGTTATATTAACAGAGGGGTAATTACTGTATGAATGACTTACATCTGTTATATTAACAGAGGGGTAATTACTGTATGAATGACTTACATCTGTTATATTAACAGAGGGGTAATTACTGTATGGATGACTTACATCTGTTATATTAACAGAGGGGTAATTACTGTATGAATGACTTACATCTGTTATATTAACAGAGGGGTAATTACTGTATAGATGACTCACATCTGTTATATTAACAGAGGGGTAATTACTGTATGAATGACTCACATCTGTTATATTAACAGAGGGGTAATTACTGGATGAATGACTTACATCTGTTATATTAACAGAGGGGTAATTACTGTATGAATGACTTACATCTGTTATAAAGGTTCCGATACATTGCACTATAAAGGGATAGTCATGACACTTTATAACCACGTCTAAATCCATGATTATTCTTTTATTTTCCTCCTTATTTCCAGATCTTCTCATTTGCTACAACAAAGCATAAATAAACCATCTGAAATGTAAAATGTAAAAGCGACAAAATTGTTAAAGAATGATAAAAGCATTTTCAACTATTTTGTGACATCTATTTTTTTGTATACCTTACATTTATTTTGAATTATTTCAATGGATAATAGCATTTTTTATTTGGTGTCAGAAAAAATATATGATATAGTCAAACAATTTCTATTTTTTTCATAGTACAAGATAGGTGGTACACACTATTACATTGAAATGCAATTCTATGGTTGTTATTACATAGGAAATGACTGGTCGAAGGGAGATAATTCTTTTTAATTGTCTGGCAAAGGTAATCACTGCCAATACATACTTTGACAGCCATCAAATGATTTGTCCGCTTATGTCTCATCTTCACCACATGGCCACATGTGCCATGCCCAAGTTCTCCCAAGTGTTCCAATTCACTTATTTCTGTAGGATATTTCTTTGAAAAGAAAAGGTAATAACAAATATTAAAATAAAACTAGAAAATGTCTTTCAGTTATGAATGTCTCAAATGCAAAATAACTAGAAACAGTCTGTATTTTTGATAATATTTTTGATCATCAATTAAAATATTAAAGCAGATCATTTTCTAATTATTTATTTGAATGTTATGGCTTTGAATAGATCTAACCTGTCTGTCTAGTGTGAGGATCCCAGTCTGACAGTACCCCTTACCTGTCTGTCCAGTGTGGGGAGCCAAGTCTGACAGTACCCCTTACCTGTCTGTCTAGTGTGAGGATCCCAGTCTGACAGTACCCCTTACCTGTCTGTCCAGTGTGGGGATCCAAGTCTGACAGTACCCCTTACCTGACTGTCCAGTGTGGGGATTCCAGTCTGACAGTACCCCTTACCTGTCTGTCTAGTGTGAGGATCCCAGTCTGACAGTACCCCTTACCTGTCTGTCCAGTGTGAGGATCCCAGTCTGACAGTACCCCTTACCTGTCTGTCTAGTGTTATGAGGATCCCAGTCTGACAGTACCCCTTATCTGTCTGTCTAGTGTGAGGATCCCAGTCTGACAGTACCCCTTACCTGTCTGTCCAGTGTGAGGATCCAAGTCTGACAGTACCCCTTACCTGTCTGTCTAGTGTGAGGATCCAAGTCTGACAGTACCCCTTACCTGTCTGTCCAGTGTGAGGATCCCAGTCTGACAGTACCCCTTACCTGTCTGTCTAGTGTGAGGATCCAAGTCTGACAGTACCCCTTACCTGTCTGTCCAGTGTGAGGATCCCAGTCTGACAGTACCCCTTACCTGTCTGTCCAGTGTGAGGATCCCAGTCTGACAGTACCCCTTACCTGTCTGTCTAGTGTGAGGATCCCAGTCTGACAGTACCCCTTACCTGTCTGTCCAGTGTGAGGATCCCAGTCTGACAGTACCCCTTACCTGTCTGTCCAGTGTGAGGATCCCAGTCTGACAGTACCCCTTACCTGACTGTCTAGTGTGAGGATCCCAGTCTGACAGTACCCCTTACCTGTCTGTCCAGTGTGAGGATCCCAGTCTGACAGTACCCCTTACCTGTCTGTCCAGTGTGAGGATCCCAGTCTGACAGTACCCCTTACCTGTCTGTCCAGTGTGAGGATCCAAGTCTGACAGTACCCCTTACCTGTCTGTCTAGTGTGAGGATCCCAGTCTGACAGTACCCCTTACCTGTCTGTCCAGTGTGAGGATCCCAGTCTGACAGTACCCCTTACCTGTCTGTCCAGTGTGAGGATCCCAGTCTGACAGTACCCCTTACCTGTCTGTCCAGTGTGAGGATCCCAGTCTGACAGTACCCCTTACCTGTCTGTCCAGTGTGAGGATCCCAGTCTGACAGTACCCCTTACCTGTCTGTCCAGTGTACATCTGACAGTACCCCTTACCTGTCTGTCCAGTATGAGGATCCCAGTCTGACAGTACCCCTTACCTGTCTGTCCAGTGTACATCTGACAGTACCCCTTACCTGTCTGTCCAGTGTACATCTGACAGTACCCCTTACCTGTCTGTCCAGTGTACATCTGACAGTACCCCTTACCTGTCTGTCCAGTGTACATCTGACAGTACCCCTTACCTGTCTGTCCAGTGTGAGGATCCCAGTCTGACAGTACCCCTTACCTGTCTGTCCAGTGTGAGGATCCCAGTCTGACAGTACCCCTTACCTGTCTGTCCAGTGTGAGGATCCCAGTCTGACAGTACCCCTTACCTGTCTGTCCAGTGTGAGGATCCCAGTCTGACAGTACCCCTTACCTGTCTGTCCAGTGTGAGGATCCCAGTCTGACAGTACCCCTTACCTGTCTGTCTAGTGTGAGGATCCCAGTCTGACTCATTATTTCTTTGTATCTCCTCTCTATTTCTGCACTGTAAAACAAAGTATATAGAATCAAGCAAATGTCATTATTTTCTAAAAATAATATAATATAGTACCAAGGTACCGATCATGTAGTATATATGCTTAAAGAGTTATTTCCCTTTAGGAATTAACAACCATACAAAACTCTGCTTCTATCTGACCTTAATATGCATTCTCTCATTATTAATTCTGTTTAAATCCATGTAAAAATAGTATAAAATAAGGTTCTGTAGAACTGACCTATTTGGTTGTTGAGGAGGTGCTGGGAAAGGCGATCTGCCATGTCCCTGCATGGTCAGAAACGATCTGTCTGGTGGTCTGGGTATGGCCCCTGTTAAACTAGGTCGGTCCATCGGTCTTGGGGGCATTTGGCGGTGAGGTCCAAAGTTCCGAAGATTTTCTCGGTCTGGAGAAGGAGCTGAACTGGAACGTGATGAGGCACCTAATTCTTGAACTATTGAAGAAAAAAGTTGTGAAGCTAAAGTTGAAAAAACATCAGGTATATGTGCACTTAGCCCACCATACTATATCCAAATGGTTCATTAGAAGAATTTATTTGAAGATTTTTACATATCTGATCCTTTTTATCTAAATGGTTTGTCAACATAATTCATTTAAACTCTTCTGACAGGTTTATCGACTTACTGTCCATACCATAGATCATATACATATCATGTTATTATATTATGATGAGGTTCACATTAATAAAAATCCATCATTCAACTGATTGATGTTTTAAAAAAAGGAATATGCAATTGTTCAAGCAATCCAGAGAAAATTATGTTTCAATTTCAACTCAATATTAAAATGTAGCATAACATAGTGTAATGTCTGTCAGGATGTACATTACTTCTGATGACGACACAGAATGCTAAGGTAAAATATTTACTATTTTAATAAACCAGACTTTCTGTGATTCTTATGCAGTGTTTACAAATAAAATATACTAATGCCTTTAACGCATACATGTACAGATATTTATGTATACTGCACCAATGTTCAAAGGTTTTAATGGGAATATAGAATTTACTTGTCATCCATAACCAATATATAAAAATAGCCACAGATTTTATGAATACACATGACTTAAATTTATAATACCAATTCTATAATCAACCAATTCCCAGGAATGATATGTTTTGCATGCATTTATATTGATACTGTGAGGTAAAATTATAATATGTATATTAATATATATACATGATCACAATCAGAAAGTAGTCTTTTAAACTGGAAAGGCCAGCAATTTATATATAGAATACATGTACTTTCCAGAAGTGTGAAACTATGGGAAACCCCCCTCGAAATTACCTGGAATCAATATAAATACCATTACTATTACTAATGCGCCATGTATATACTTACTTAGGTAAGCAACATGAACTCCAGGCATCAGAACATATACATAGTCATATATATACTAGTATATCTATATATATGTAATTGGTACAATGTAGGATTTGGTTACATGGATTCAACTTTTGGATATAAGTGTATAAAAAAAGTATATATAATCTAAACTTATATTTAAAGGTAGTTTTTTCTCAAATTACCTCTTAAATCATATTCTTATTCTCTACACTTCACCCTATAAATTAAATCACCCATCACAGAAACTAAATTATCAATTTGATATGATACAAAAAGTAATTGATCTGTTTGTGATTTTGATTCCACATCTTCAGGTCAGATGGTTTTCAAAGTAGTGTGCTAATAATTTAACCATACAAAATAAGTTTTATCAACATGGAGAAACATTTATGGACAATAAATACAGATGATGCCCTTTACCAATTAATATACAATTGTGTATAGCGAACAAGCATAATTCAGCTCACACCGGATTACGATGAAGTATATCAGGCTTCTATATATATATATATTGTCCCCCAGAAAGCAGTACATAGAACAGCATTGATGCTATGGAGGGTACTATATATCCTGGTCATCATCAACAAATTATCAAAAAATATATAAGCTAATTCTGGACTGTAAATGATCATGTTGGTCAATATTAATTTGTTTTAACATTTTTGTGGTCCCTAGCAGGTTTACGCAAGTAATTTTGAGTATATTTTTATCATTCTGAACACAAAATCAGTCTCCTATTTGGTATTCAGTTGGAAATTTTAAGGATTGAGGAAGTATTTTTATTACTATATATAATATTGAGAAACATTCCCTGAAATTTCATTCTTGGTGTCAATAGGTGATTAATTTTGAGAATCGATGCAAACCATGTTCACTGGTCAGTGTTTGATATTAAGAACTGAACAAACTGCTATATACATAAGTACGTTGTATTATATATATGTAATAGAACCTTAAAAATCATAACATAATCATATTTTGTAACTGCCCTACAGGGCATTCAGTTGACCCTTGACTTTTAGCAATTTCAGAAGTCAAATAACTATTTCTGAGAAATCTGAAGGGTCAAAACATATGTCAAATAGACAAGTCCCTTCAAACCTAAGAGTCAGATCTCATTTTGGGCAGGGGAGTCAAAAACATACTCTCAGGGGGATGCCCTGGTCCTAGAGTAATTCTGCCATCAAATAAAAATGTAAAACCAAATTTCAAAGTCCGCTGAAAAGATGTGGCATTAAAAGAGGTTTTAATAATTTCTAATGCAATTATTCTCGATATACTTCTAAATATTATACAGTCTACTGTATCTATAGCTATCAAAATCCAAGTGGCACTAATTATGAAATTGCCAATCATATGGCTGTTGCATATCTCTTGTTGTAGGATCTACATGCAGTAGTCCTATTATACAGATTTCATTCGCTTCCGGGGATCCCCTCCTTGGTACATTTGAAGCACACGGGACATATCTAGTCTTATATTATACATGGTTATTTCTGACTATTTTTTATGATATAGGACTAGACATATTCCTGTGTTTGAAGCCTTATAAGTGGTTCCTAAAAACGAGATTTTGTCATTCGTTTACCAACAATCTGGCAAAGACACACATGGTTTTGTTCACTGAAGGGAAAACATACAGTAAAATCTATGCTATAAACACATTTCAAGATCATAGAATGACTTCACATTCACAACAAAACATTCTGTGGAACAGAAATTCTTTCAAAATAGAACTGGTAATCCGTGAAATAGCAGAAACGTCAATTTCGACAAGACAGCTTTGTTTTGGTCTCACATGAACTGACCCGTACATTGTCGTGGTCTCCGGGGACTGGGATTAGCCGATTCTCCGGTTCGTTGATATATTACTTCAGATCCACCTAATCGCTGAGATTTGTCATTTTCCGATTTAATTCTTTTTCCTAAATCGTCCATTCGCTGTTGCAAGGAATATGTAGACGACATCTTGGATCACATGATAAATAAATCTCTTTTCAGGGCGATTCTAAAATAAGGGTTTATTACGGTTTACGGATTTGTGTGAATAACGTAAACAGTTAACGACGCTTCGATATGCCATTCAATAAGAGTATCAAAATGATAACGACAGTAAATAAAGCGGACGTCGGATATGAATTCCGGAATTATGCATCGACCAAAAATGGCAGGGATAGAGAGAAAAAGCAGGAGAAATGTGTCTAGAAATATTTTCTTACATAATGTGTACTAACTTAACAAGTACTCACGAGAGATAAGATTATTAAATAACTCACTATAGTAGAATCATTAGTTGAAACGTAAGTGGATTTACATTTGTGTATTTTGATATTTCATGCCTTAAAGGTCCAGGTTATCTCCTTTGGCTGAAAAAAAATAATAATTAAAAAATCATGACAAAATAAACTATTTGATCGTTTAATATCACATAACAAAAACGTGAATATACATATATGTATATGGTAAAACCGTTAGGTGGAGATATTGATTTGAATTTATATTTGAGGTTAATGCGTAATATAAACATGGAATCTGTGTTTAAATCGGATAAAATTGGCTGTATCCATAACTTAACACGTTCTGATATGATTTATAGACCCTGCTATCACGGTCTCCCCAGGGAGGGGCAAAACTAAAAAAAAAAAAAAAAATAATAGTAAATAATAATTAATAAAAAACGACATTTTATCTGTCGTTCTTTTTCATTATTATTTGTTTATAATAATGATAACCTATCAACATTAGAGGGACATTTTAATACGAAGTTTTACCTATTTAGCTATTCACGTAGTCAGACCACGATTCTGTTTTCACGATTCTAACTCTATATGCCAGAAAGGGAAGGCGAGCCCACCTGCCTGTCTTATCAGTCGTGAGCAAGATTTCGGTCCGTCAGAAATACAAGACGGACAGTATACGAGTTCACAACACAGACATGTCACGGCTACTTTTCTTCACTGTCTTCTGTTGTTTTATAAAAGGTACGTACAATCTTACTTATACCGAATAACCTAATGTATCAGTGAGGCCATCATTAATGAGAGCCAATACTTGTTTTTAAATTCATGACAATAATTATTGTTGTCAGGTGGTGAAACCTCACGTGTGACCTTATTTACAATCGAAAGTAACGCTAGTGATAGTCATGATATGCTACTAAGGCACTGACATAGTAACAGGTTTGTCAATACAATTTGATCAAGTGAAAACAACACAGATAATCGGTAACTACAATGTAACTAATAATAGCAGTAACGAACGGTAACTAGTTGTTGTAACTAGCTGATAGCAGTAATGAACGATAACTAGTTGTTGTAACTAGCTGATAGCAGTAATGAACGGTAACTAGTTATTGTAACTAGCTGACAGCAGTAATGAACGGTAACTAGTTGTTGTAACTAGCTGATAGCAGTAATGAACGGTAACTAGTTGTTGTAACTAGCTGACAGCAGTAATGAACGGTAACTAGTTGTTGTAACTAGCTGACAGCAGTAATGAACGGTAACTGGTTATTGTAACTAGCTGACAGCAGTAATGAACGGTAACTAGTTGTTGTAACTAGCTGACAGCAGTAATGAACGGTAACTGGTTATTGTAACTAGCTGACAGCAGTAATGAACGATAACTGGTTAGTGTAACTAGCTGACAGCAGTAATGAACGGTAACTGGTTATTGTAACTAGCTGATAGCAGTAATGAACGATAACTGGTTAGTGTAACTAGCTAATAGCAGTAATGAACGGTAACTGGTTATTATAAATAGCCGATAGCAGTAATGAACGATAACTGGTTAGTGTAACTAGCTGATAGCAGTAATGAACGATAACTGGTTATTATAACTAGCTAATAGCAGTAATGAACGATAACTGGTTATTGTAACTAGCTGACAGCAGTAACGAACGGCAACTGGTTATTGTAACTAGCTGATAGCAGTAATGAACGGCAACTGGTTATTATAAATAGCCGATAGCAGTAATGAACGATAACTGGTTATTTTAAATAGCCGATAGCAGTAATGAACGATAACTGGTTAGTGTAACCAGCTAATAGCAGTAATGAACGATAACTGGTTATTGTAACTAGCTGATAGCAGTAACGAACGATAACTAGTTGTTGTAACTAGCTGATAGCAGTAATGAACGATAGCTAGTTCTTGTAACTAGCTGATAGCAGTAACGAACGATAACTGGTTGTTGTAACTAGCTGATAGCAGTAACGAACGATAACTGGTTGTTGTAACTAGCTGATAGCAGTAATGAACGGTACCTGGCTATTGTAACTAGCTGACAGCAGTAATGAACGATAACTGGTTATTATAAATAGCCGAGAGCAGTAACGAACGGTAACTAGTTGTTGTAACTAGCTGATAGCAGTAATGAACGATAACTGTTTATTGTAACTAGCTAATAGCAGTAATGAACGGTACCTGGTTATTATAACTAGCTGATAGCAGTAATGAACGATAACTGGTTATTGTAACTAGCTGATAGCAGTAACGAACGATAACTAGTTGTTGTAACTAGCTGATAGCAGTAATGAACGATAACTAGTTGTTGTAACTAGCTGATAGCAGTAATGAACGGTAACTAGTTATTCTAACTAGCTGACAGCAGCAATGAACGGTAACTGGTTATTGTAACTATCTGATAGCAATAATGAACGATAACTGTTTATTGTAACTAGCTGATAGCAGTAATGAACGGCAACTGGTTATTGTAACTTGCTGACAGCAGCAATGAACGATAACTGGTTATTGTAACTAGCTGATAGCAGCAATGAACGATAACTGGTTATTGTAACTAGCTGATAGCAGTAACGAACGATAACTGGTTAGTGTAACTAGCTAATAGCAGTAATGAACGGTAACTGGTTATTATAACTAGCTGATATGCTCAGTAATGAACGGTAACTGGTTATTGTAACTAGCTGATAGCAATAATGAACGATAACTGGTTATTATAAATAGCCGATAGCAGTAATGAACGGTAACTGGTTACTGTAACAAGCTGATAGCATTAATGAACGATAACTTGTTATTATAAATAGCCGATAGCAGTAATGAACGATAACTGGTTAGTGTAACTAGCTAATAGCAGTAATGAACGGTAACTGGTTATTGTAACTAGCTGATAGCAGTAATGAACGGTAACTAGTTGTTGTAACTAGCTGATAGCAGCAATGAACGGCAACTGGTTATTGTAACTAGCTGATAGCAGTAATGAACGGCAACTGGTTATTGTAACTAGCTGACAGCAGTAATGAACGATAACTGGTTATTATAAATAGCCGATAGCAGTAATGAACGATAACTGGTTAGTGTAACTAGCTAATAGCAGTAATGAACGATAACTGGTTATTGTAACTAGCTGATAGCAGTAACGAACGATAACTAGTTGTTGTAACTAGCTGATAGCAGTAATGAACGATAGCTAGTTGTTGTAACTAGCTGATAGCAGTAACGAACGATAACTGGTTGTTGTAACTAGCTGATAGCAGTAACGAACGATAACTGGTTGTTGTAACTAGCTGATAGCAGTAATGAACGGTACCTGGCTATTGTAACTAGCTGACAGCAGTAATGAACGATAACTGGTTATTATAAATAGCCGAGAGCAGTAACGAACGGTAACTAGTTGTTGTAACTAGCTGATAGCAGTAATGAACGGTAACTAGTTGTTGTAACTAGCTGATAGCAGTGATGAACGATAACTGGTTATTGTAACTAGCTGATAGCAGTAATGAACGATAACTGGTTCTTGTAACTAGCTGATAGCAGTAATGAACGATAACTGGTTATTGTAACTTGCTGATAGCAGTAATGAACGGTAACTGGTTATTGTAACTAGCTGATAGCAGTAATGAACGGTAACTAGTTGTTGTAACTAGCTGATAGCAGTAATGAACGATAACTGGTTATTGTAACTAGCTGATAGCAGTAATGAACGGTAACTGGTTATTGTAACTAGCTCATAGCAGTAACGAACGGTAACTAGTTGTTGTAACTAGCTGACAGCAGCAATGAACGATAACTGGTTATTGTAACTAGCTGATAGCAGCAATGAACGATAACTGGTTATTGTAACTAGCTGATAGCAGTAACGAACGATAACTGGTTAGTGTAACTAGCTAATAGCAGTAATGAACGGTAACTGGTTATTATAACTAGCTGATAGCAGTAATGAACGGTAACTGGTTATTATAACTAGCTGATATGCTCAGTAATGAACCGTAACTGGTTGTTGTAACTAGCTGATAGCAATAATGAACGATAACTTGTTATTATAAATAGCCGATAGCAGTAATGAACGATAACTGGTTAGTGTAACTAGCTAATAGCAGTAATGAACGGTAACTAGTTATTGTAACTACCTGATAGCAGTAATGAACGGTAACTGGTTATTGTAACTAGCTGATAGCAGTAATGAACGATAACTGGTTACTGTAACAAGCTGATAGCATTAATGAACGATAACTTGTTATTATAAATAGCCGATAGCAGTAATGAACGATAACTGGTTAGTGTAACTAGCTAATAGCAGTAATGAACGGTAACTGGTTATTGTAACTAGCTGATAGCAGTAATGAACGGTAACTAGTTATTGTAACTACCTGATAGCAGTAATGAACGGTAACTGGTTATTGTAAGTATCTGATAGCAGTAACGAACGATAACTGGTTGTTGTAACTAGCTGAGAGCAGCAATGAACGGTAACTGGTTAGTGTAACTAGCTGATATGCTCAGTAATGAACGGTAACTGGTTGTTGTAACTATCTGATAGCAATAATGAACGATAACTGTTTATTGTAACTAGCTGATATCATTAATGAACGGTAACTGGTTATTGTAACTAGCTGATAGCAGTAACGAACGGTAACTGGTTATTATAACTAGCTGATAGCAGTAATGAACGGTAACTGGTTATTATAACTAGCTCATAGCAGTAATGAACGATAACTGGTTATTGTAACTAGCTGATAGCAGTAATGAACGATAACTGGTTATTGTAACTAGCTGATAGCAGTAATGAACGGTAACTGGTTATTATAACTAGCTGATAGCAGTAATTAATTAACGGTTACTGGTTAACTGTTTATTGTAACTAGCTGATAGCAGTAATGAACGAAAACTGTTTATTGTAACTTGCTGACAGCAGTAATGAACGGTACATGGTTATTGTAACTAGCTAATAGCAGTAATGAACGGTAACTGGTTAGTGTAACTAGCTGACAGCAGTAATGAACGGTAACTGGTTAGTGTAACTAGCTGATAGCAGTAATGAACGATAACTGGTTAGTGTAACTAGCTAATAGCAGTAATGAACGGTAACTGGTTATTATAAATAGCCGATAGCAGTAATGAACGGTAACTGGTTATTGTAACTAGCTGACAGCAGTAACGAACGGCAACTGGTTATTGTAACTAGCTGATAGCAGTAATGAACGGCAACTGGTTATTATAAATAGCCGATAGCAGTAATGAACGATAACTGGTTATTATAAATAGCCGATAGCAGTAATGAACGATAACTGGTTAGTGTAACTAGCTAATAGCAGTAATGAACGATAACTGGTTATTGTAACTAGCTGATAGCAGTAACGAACGATAACTAGTTGTTGTAACTAGCTGATAGCAGTAATGAACGATAGCTAGTTGTTGTAACTAGCTGATAGCAGTAACGAACGATAACTGGTTGTTGTAACTAGCTGATAGCAGTAACGAACGATAACTGGTTGTTGTAACTAGCTGATAGCAGTAATGAACGGTAACTGGTTATTGTAACTAGCTGATAGCAGTAACGAACGATAACTAGTTGTTGTAACTAGCTGATAGCATTAATGAACGGTAACTGGTTATTATAACTAGCTGATATGCTCAGTAATGAACGGTAACTGGTTGTTGTAACTATCTGATAGCAATAATGAACGATAACTGTTTATTGTAACTAGCTGATATCATTAATGAACGGTAACTGGTTATTGTAACTAGCTGATAGCAGTAACGAACGGTAACTGGTTATTATAACTAGCTGATAGCAGTAATGAACGGTAACTGGTTATTATAACTAGCTCATAGCAGTAATGAACGATAACTGGTTATTGTAACTAGCTGATAGCAGTAATGAACGATAACTGGTTATTGTAACTAGCTGATAGCAGTAATGAACGATAACTGGTTATTGTAACTAGCTGATATCATTAATGAACGGTAACTGGTTATTGTAACTAGCTGATAGCAGTAACGAACGGTAACTGGTTATTATAACTAGCTGATAGCAGCAATGAACGGTAACTGGTTAATGTAACTAGCTGATAGCAGTAACGAACGGTAACTGGTTATTATAACTAGCTGATAGCAGTAATGAACGATAACTGGTTGTTGTAACTAGCTGATAGCAGTAACGAACGATAACTGGTTAGTGTAACTAGCTGATATGCTCAGTAATGAACGGTAACTGGTTAGTGTAACTAGCTGATAGCAGTAATGAACGGTAACTGGTTATTGTAACTAGCTGACAGCAGTAATGAACGATAACTGGTTGTTGTAACTAGCTGATAGCAGTAATGAACGGTAACTAGTTGTTGTAACTAGCTGATAGCAGTAATGAACGGTAACTAGTTGTTGTAACTAGCTGATAGCAGTAACGAACGGTAACTAGTTGTTGTAACTAGCTGATAGCAGTAACGAACGGTAACTAGTTGTTGTAACTAGCTGATAGCAGTAATGAACGGTAACTAGTTATTGTAACTACCTGATAGCAGTAATGAACGGTAACTGGTTATTGTAACTAGCTGATAGCAATAATGAACGGTAACTGGTTATTGTAACTAGCTGATATGCTCAGTAATGAACGGTACCTGGTTATTGTAACTAGCTGATAGCAATAATGAACGATAACTGGTTACTGTAACAAGCTAATAGCATTAATGAACGATAACTGGTTATTGAAACTAGCTGATAGCAGTAATTAATTAACGGTTACTGGTTATTGAAACTAGCTGATAGCAGTAATGAACGGTACCTGGTTATTGTAACTAGCTGATAGCAGTAATGAACGGTAACTAGTTGTTATAACTAGCTGATAGCAGTAACGAACGATAACTAGTTGTTGTAACTAGCTGATAGCTGTAATGAACGGTAACTGGTTATTGTAACTAGCTAATAGCAGTAATGAACGGTAATTGGTTTTTGTAACTAGCTGATAGCAGGAATTAATTAACGGTTACTGGTTATTGAAACTAGCTGATATCAATAATGAACGATAACTGGTTATTGTAACTAACTGACAGCAGTAATGAACGATAACTGTTTATTGTAACTAGCTGATAGCAGTAATGAACGGTACCTGGTTATTGTAACTAGCTGATAGCAGTAATGAACGGTAAATGGTTATTATAACTAGCTGGTAGCAGTAACGAACGATAACTAGTTGTTGTAACTAGCTGATAGCAGTAACGAACGATAACTGGTTATTGTAACTAGCTGAGAGCAGTAATGAACGATAACTGGTTATTATAACTAGCTGATTGCAGTAACGAACCGTAACTGGTTATTATAACTAGCTGATAGCAGTAATGAACGGTAACTGGTTATTATAACTAGCTGATAGCAGTAATGAACGATAACTGGTTATTGTAACTAGCTGACAGCAGTAATGAATTATAACTGCTTATTATAAATAGCCGATAGCAGTAAAGAACGGTAACTAGTTATTGTAACTAGCTGATAGCAGTAATGAACGATAACTGGTTATTATAAATAGCCGATAGCAGTAACGAACGGTAACTAGTTGTTGTAACTAGCTGATAGCAGTAATGAACGGTAACTGGTTATTATAACTAGTTGATAGCAGCAATAAATGGTAACTAGCTAATAGCAGTAATGAACGGTAACTGGTTATTATAACTAGCTGATAGCAGTAATGAACGGTAACTGGTTGTTGTAACTAGCTGATAGCAGTAATGAACGATAACTGGTTAGTGTAACTAGCTAATAGCAGTAATGAACGGTAACTGGTTATTGTAACTAGCTGATAGCAGTAATGAACGGTAACTGGTTGTTATAACTAGCTGATAGCAGTAATGAACGGTAACTGGTTATTATAACTAGTTGATAGCAGCAATAAATGGTAACTAGCTAATAGCAGTAATGAACGGTAACTGGTTATTATAACTAGCTGATAGCAGTAATGAACGGTAACTGGTTGTTGTAACTAGCTGATAGCAGTAATGAACGATAACTGGTTAGTGTAACTAGCTAATAGCAGTAATGAACGGTAACTGGTTGTTGTAACTAGCTGATACCAGTAATGAACGATAACTGTTTATTGTAACTAGCTGATAGCAGTAATGAACGGTAACTGGTAATTGTAACTAGCTGATAGCAGTAAAGAACGATAACTGGTTAGTGTAACTAGCTAATAGCAGTAATGAACGGTAGCTGGTTATTATAACTAGCTGATAGCAGTAATGAACGGTAACTGGTTATTATAACTAGTTGATAGCAGCAATAATTGGTAACTAGCTTTATGTAAATAGCAGTCGAAGACATCACCTTGTACTAGTTACATTTTACAAAGCATTAAACCCAGATTGTTTTCATGTTGTTATCATTTTGTAAATCGTTTAAGATAAAAACGTCTAACGGTAATTGTATGGTTTGATATACCAAGACTGACTTGGATTCAACTTATATGGTGAATGATACTAATTTTATACTTTTGAAATAATGATATGCTTGACCGAGATGTGTTGTAGCCATTCAAGTTTTTTTTCTGTAGGCTACACAGCGAACCTGTGTAATTCGTACAGCACGCTGCCATACACCCGGGCCAGGAGTATATTTAACACGGCAGACCATACCCCATCAAACCCCATATGTGACGATAAACTCGTTCCGGGCTGGTATGCCATGGAATATTTTGCGTCCATTCCTACGTCCTGTCCAGCTTCCTTTAGTTGTGGAACCCTCCTCCCTGTATGGATAAATGGCAGTAACCCGGGCACGACTGATGGACCCGTCACTATGCAGGGTTGTGTAAACTCGGGAGTCGCTACGTCCTGCTGCTCGTCAGTATTCGACATCGGAGTCAGGAACTGTGGCTCGTTTTTCATATATTTCCTCAGACCAACCCCTGGATGTCCGTTAGCTTACTGTTCAGGTGGGTCAGTTGGAAAAATAGTTTACCATATCCAGGAACGGTGGATGGGTTGGGTGTTGGTGTTGGTAACATTGGAATTTTAATAGCGATTCTGAACTGTTTCTATGCACGATCGGTGAAATCAGAGACCTATATACTATATATAGGTCTCTGGTGAAATCGAACAAAAGGTAACACAGTTTATTTGTTTTAGTTATACATATCACAGGTTTATTTGTTTTAGTTATACATATCACAGGTTTATTTGTTTTAGTTATACATATCACAGGTTTATTTGTTTTAGTTATACATATCACAGGTTTATCTGTTTTAGTTATACATATCACAGGTTTATTTGTTTTAGTTATACATATCACAGGTTTATTTGTTTTAGTTATACAATATCACAGGTTTATTTGTTTTAGTTATACAATATCACAAGTTTATTTGTTTTAGTTATACATATCACAGGTTTATTTGTTTTAGTTATACATATCACAGGTTTATTTGTTTTAGTTATACATATCACAGGTTTATTTGTTTTAGTTATACATATCACAGGTTTATTTGTTTTAGTTATACATATCACAGGTTTATTTGTTTTAGTTATACATATCACAGGTTTATTTGTTTTAGTTATACATATCACAGGTTTATTTGTTTTAGTTATACATATCACAGGTTTATCTGTTTTAGTTATACATATCACAGGTTTATTTGTTTTAGTTATACATATCACAGGTTTATTTGTTTTAGTTATACATATCACAGGTTTATTTGTTTTAGTTATATATATCACAGGTTTATCTGTTTTAGTTATACATATCACAGGTTTATTTGTTTTAGTTATACATATCACAGGTTTATCTGTTTTAGTTATACATATCACAGGTTTATTTGTTTTAGTTATACATATCACAGGTTTATCTGTTTTAGTTATACATATCACAGGTTTATCTGTTTTAGTTATACATATCACAGGTTTATCTGTTTTAGTTATACATATCACAGGTTTATTTGTTTTAGTTATACATATCACAGGTTTATTTGTTTTAGTTATACATATCACAGGTTTATTTGTTTTAGTTATACATATCACAGGTTTATTTGTTTTAGTTATACATATCACAGGTTTATCTGTTTTAGTTATACATATCACAGGTTTATTTGTCTTAGTTATACATATCACAGGTTTATTTGTTTTAGTTATACATATCACAGGTTTATTTGTTTTAGTTATACATATCACAGATCAATGCTTATGTTTTCAATGGGTAACTTCTATATCCACATATCTGAATACACTAAAGAGGTGTACGAGATATCAGACGATTCGACAATTGGATTCGACTTCGTATAGTCAGTTCTCTTTGACATACAAATGTACACAATAGAGAAGATCTCACTTAAGTCGATTTGGCTTTTAATCTGCAGCAACAAATTTGGAAGAGGCAGAGCCCATGGAACTATCACAATGATTAAAGAGTGACTTAATTCGGCATGTCTCTCCCTTTAGATCCATTACTCAGGAAACATCGCAGTAATGCTCTTTATTGTTTTATTACCTTTGATTTGTTATTCCTTAGCATTGTTGTTCAATTGTTAGTCTAAATTGTACATTATAGACACCAGTGTGTTCTCATTGTCGTAGCTATGTTGTCAATAATCCTATCATGTTGAGAAACGAACGACGGCCGGTGTAAAACTACTGGTTGGTGGGTGTCGATTTCTAATTTACCATTTGTTTTCCAGTCCATATCGGTAATTAAGTGGTAAAGGAAGAGATTGTGACAGAGCATTCTATAGAACTTTACATAGTAAATACAAGGAAATAGATCACCCCCCCCCCCCCTTTTTTTTTTTTACATAATATTACACAAATGTCTAGATTTTGGATCAAGAATCGTTGAAAACAGTTCTAATGTTCAGCTAGGAAACATATTAAATTCATGACTTTACTAATGTTTATCAATATTAATGTTTATCACAGATTTTAAAGAATTGCGCAGCACTACAGTCGGTACAACTCTCACAACAGCCGGAAGTACTCTGTCCAGTGGTCGTACACAAGGCACGCCGCAATCCACCGCGGCCACAAAACCACCCACAAAACCGTCCACTGTCGGACCACACTGGATCACCTTCCCACATTAAACAGGTATTGACTACTTATTGAAAAAAAATATCACTTTTCATTTACTGTTAAAAGACACCATAAAAAGAGGGATGGAATTTATTTGTCAAATCAAGCAGCTTTAGTGTCTTGAACTAACCATTTAACCAAGTTTATATATGCATCGATATGTAACGATAAAGGAATTGTTAACGGATATTGTATGTTTATATGCACATAGGTTAATATATGTATCAATATGTAACGATATAAGGATTGTTAACTGAAATTGTATTATATATATAACGATATAGGTATAGTTAACTGATATTGTATAATATATGTAGCGATATAAGGATTGTTAACTGATATAGTATAATATATGTAGCGATATAAGGATTGTTAACTGATATTGTATAATGTGTAACGATATGTAGCGATATAGGGATTGTTAACTGATATTGTATAATGTGTAACGATATGTAACGATATAGGGATTGTTAACTGATATAGTATAATATATGTAGCGATATAGGGATAGTTAACCGATATTGTATAATATATGTATCGATATATGCATTATCAGCTGATATTATATAATGTATGTAGCGATATAGGGATTGTTAACTGATATTGTATAATATATGTAGCGATATAAGGATTGTTAACTGATATAGTATAATATATGTAGCGATATAAGGATTGTTAACTGATATTATATAATGTATGTAGCGATATAGGGATTGTTAACTGATATAGTATAATATATGTAGCGATATAGGGATAGTTAAATGATATTGTATAATGTGTAACGATATGTAACGATATAGGGATTGTTAACCGATATTGTATAATATATGTATCGATATATGCATTATCAGCTGATATTATATAATGTATGTAGCGATATAGGGATTGTTAACTGATATAGTATAATATATATAACGATATAGGTATAGTTAACTGATATTGTATAATATATGTAACGATATAGGTATAGTTAACTGATATTGTATAATATATGTATCGATATAAGAATTGTTAACTGATATTGTATAATATATATATCGATATGACCCAACAATGTCTAAACTTTCCCTTCATGTCTACACTGTCGATATCGTGGTATGGAATGGTCTTTTAAAGATGGCGGACCAGGATGAGCGAAGAAGGTAGGTCTTAACTTCGTGCTACCAGATCAGTTGTTTGTAGACATGATAAGTACCGTGCTAAACTCAGAAAAAGGCCAATTACAAATTATATTATTTTGTTTTTGTAGATCAGATTCAAAATACTTGTAAATCCATCGTGAGGTTGGACGAGTTGTTGAAATCGTAATCGAGGCGGAACCTGCCGTGATAATTTGCCGATATCGAATTATCTAAAGGGTTAAATGTCTCTACCTTGTCAGAACTACTCCTAAATGAGATATGATAGCATGCCATATACTGTTTATGTCCACAGCCTTTAATTTTTTTTCGAAATCAAGAGATAAACTAATTGTTTATGTAAGGATTGGTTATAAAAGTAATGATTTGGAGAAAAAAATGTATGAATCAAGTCATCTAGTAATGAATTGGTCCCAAAACAACTGTATATGTAATGTTCTAACTAAAGTATAATGGATTGAAATTATAGTTGCAAATGATGGTATTGACCCTTTCTTTTACAGATATTTTATCTAAAAGAACAATTATGGCAGCCTTTTGTTGCTATTGTTGCAATTTCTAGGAGGAAAATTGCAAATAGCTACTGGCCATAGCTGCTCCTTCCACCCAACCAAAAGGCTAAATGTTAAAGTGATGCAGCTGAACATTAAGTCTTGAAAGAGAGGATATCAAACGATGGAAAGATGTGTCCATAATTTTAAATCTAAAATCATAAAAAGAAACCTGTAGCCTATCAGTTATTTTGGGACCAATCCATGACCAGATGACTTGATTTTTTGCGACCAATCTGTCGCACATTTTTTCCAAAACATGGATATTAATTTAAAACGTTCGGACCAATCCCTAACAATTTGTTTATCTCTTGATTTCGAAAAAAGTATAGGCCTGTGAACATAAACATTACATCACATGCTATCTTATCTCATTTGCGTGTGTAATTTGATATCGAGAAATTATCACGGCAGATTCCGCCTCGATTACAATTTCAACAACTCTTCCAACTTCACGATGAATTCACAAGTATTTGGAACTGAAAAATCTTAAACACGATAAAATAATTTGAAGTTGGCCTTTTCCTGAGTTCAGCACGATACTTGTCATGGTCACATTTTGTGTACCAACAACTGATCTGGTAGCACTACCTTCATCGCTCATCATAGTCTGCCATCTTGAAAAGACCATTCCATACCACGTTATCGACAGTGGTATTAATCTCATCACTTTCCTCTATTATTAGTTGCTAGTGATTATACTGCCATTTCCATTTAACTTTGGTCATTTTCTAGTTTAATTTCAAATTAAGGGAGGTAAAAATTCCAGTATCGTTTGTACTCGAAATGCCATTACTTTGACCGCTATAATAAGAAATAATAGTTCTCATTACATTTAGGATAAGCTATCTATATCATATCTATTATTAGGTACATAATTATCTACACATATTTTTACAATGTACATTATTGAATTCTTAAATATAAAATAATCTAATACAATTTTACAACGGCATATAAAAGGATATCACCATTACACAGCTATTTGTACATAGAGGACTCTTAGTAACTGCAAATATAATTTTGTTTCAGATTTTGCAGAACACAAGAACATTTTATCATCAAATAAATGATAATTATTGATGAGCGTTTAGTGTTGTTTATCTATTTTCTCAGTATTAACATTTCTTGGTGCAGCCCTTAGATACCCGGGGAGTTTGTTACAGTGTTAGGGAGTCAATCACCAAGCGACGTGCCCTTAGATACCCTGTCAGTTTATTACAGTATTAGGGAGCCAATCACCAAGCGACGTCCAATTCGTACAGCCCTTAGATACCTGGTCAGTCTGTTCCAGTATTTGGGAGCCAATCACCAAGTGACGTGCCCTTAGATACCCGGTCAGTCTGTTACAGTATTAGGGAGCCAATCACCAAGTGACGTCCAATTCGTACAGCCCTTAGATACCCGGTCAGTCTGTTCCAGTATTTGGGAGCCAATCACCAAGTGACGTCCAATTCGTACAGGCCTTAGATACCCGGTCAGTCTGTTACAGTATTAGGGAGCCAATCACCAAGTGACGTGCCCTTAGATACCCGTCAGTCTGTTACAGTATTAGGGAGCCAATCATCAAGTGACGTGCCCTTAGATACCCGATCAGTCTGTTACAGTATTAGGGAGCCAATCACCAAGTGACGTGCCCTTAGATACCCGTCAGTCTGTTACAGTATTAGGGAGCCAATCATCAAGTGACGTGCCCTTAGATACCCGATCAGTCTGTTACAGTATTAGGGAGCCAATCACCAAGTGACGTGCCCTTAGATACCCGTCAGTCTGTTACAGTATTAGGGAGCCAATCACCAAGTGACGTGCCCTTAGATACCCGGTCAGTCTGTTACAGTATTAGGGAGCCAATCACCAAGTGACGTGCCCTTAGATACCCGGTCAGTCTGTTACAGTATTAGGGAGCCAATCACCAAGTGACGTGCCCTTAGATACCCGGTCAGTCTGTTACAGTATTAGGGAGCCAATCACCAAGTGACGTGCCCTTAGATACCCGGTCAGTCTGTTACAGTATTAGGGAGCCAATCACCAAGTGACGTGCCCTTAGATACCCGTCAGTCTGTTACAGTATTAGGGAGCCAATCAATAAGTGACGTGCCCTTAGATACCCGTCAGTCTGTTACAGTATTAGGGAGCCAATCACCAAGTGACGTGCCCTTAGATACCCGTCAGTCTGTTACAGTATTAGGGAGCCAATCAATAAGTGACGTCCAATTCGTACAGGCCTTAGATACCCGGTCAGTCTGTTCCAGTATTTGGGAGCCAATCACCAAGTGACGTGCCCTTAGATACCCATCAGTCTGTTACAGTATTAGGGAGCCAATCACCAAGTGACGTGCCCTTAGATACCCGTCAGTCTGTTACAGTATTAGGGAGCCAATCAATAAGTGACGTCCAATTCGTACAGGCCTTAGATACCCGGTCAGTCTGTTCCAGTATTTGGGAGCCAATCACCAAGTGACGTGCCCTTAGATACCCGGTCAGTCTGTTACAGTATTAGGGAGCCAATCACCAAGTGACGTGCCCTTAGATACCCGGTCAGTCTGTTACAGTATTAGGGAGCCAATCACCAAGTGACGTGCCCTTAGATACCCGGTCAGTCTGTTACAGTATTAGGGAGCCAATCACCAAGTGACGTCCAATTCATACAGTCCTTAGATACCCGATCAGTCTGTTCCAGTATTTGGGAGCCAATCACCAAGTGACGTCCAATTCGTACAGGCCTTAGATACCCGGTCAGTCTGTTACAGTATTAGGGAGCCAATCACCAAGTGACGTGCCCTTAGATACCCGGTCAGTCTGTTACAGTATTAGGGAGCCAATCACCAAGTGACGTGCCCTTAGATACCCGGTCAGTCTGTTACAGTATTAGGGAGCCAATCACCAAGTGACGTGCCCTTAGATACCCGGTCAGTCTGTTACAGTATTAGGGAGCCAATCACCAAGTGACGTGCCCTTAGATACCTGGTCAGTCTGTTACAGTATTTGGGAGCCAATCACCAAGTGACGTGCCCTTAGATACCCGGTCAGTCTGTTACAGTATTTGGGAGCCAATCACCAAGTGACGTCCAATTCGTACAGTCCTTAGATACCCGGTCAGTCTGTTACAGTATTAGGGAGCCAATTACCAAGTGACGCGCTCTTAGATACCCGGTCAGTTTGTTACAGTATTTGGGAGCCAATCACCAAGTGACGTCCAATTCGTACAGCCCTTAGATACCCGATCAGTCTGTTACAGTATTAGGGAGCCAATCACCAAGTGACGTCCAATTCGTACAGTCTTTAGATAACCAGGCAATCTGTAACAATATTAGGAAGTAAATCCCAAAAACTGCATATTTAACCCCTGCGACTTCCTGAGTCTGTCTTTCATCCAATTATCTAACTGACCCACTCTACAAGTCATTTAAAAGACTTTAAACATATATCTGTGTGGCCTTGAGGATGAGTCAAGGTCATTAATATTACAAACTTGATAGCCATTAATTCATTCAAGCATGTAACTGGCTAAAGATCATCCCCCTAGGCCTCTTCATTGTTTAGAGGAAGGTGTTTTAAAAAAGATAACAACAACATATTTGAACATTATCTGATTTTCACTGATATCGTTTTATCCATTTGTAATTAATTATTCGATTTTTCTTCCCACCTCTGTTATGTATCAAGAGTTCTCCATACATACACTTCCACTATTCTTTATCAAGTCTCACAACACTAGTCAGTATTGGCCGATCTGGATGCTTACATCCAGTAAACCCAAGCTTTACTTTGGAGTAAAATTCCTGTATGTTGGCATCTGAGGCAAAAAACTGTGCCTGATATTCAGAGAGATCAGAGTGTGCATTAAGGTCAGTAACATCTCTTCTCATAAACAATCGGAAATTCATGTACAGCCATATCATAATCACTGTTGAGACACTGTCAGTTTTTTTGAAAAGATGTAAAGGTATTATTTTTTTTAAGAGAACATCGTTTTTACAGTCATACAAACAGACAGACAGCTGCTTGGGTGTACAACCAAACGCTGGTATGGGTAGACCAGAATGATCATTGTTTGAGTTGACCTGAGCAAAGGCATTTGTGATTGTTTCTGCGATTAACTGACTGGTACCGGACTTTTGTTTATCATGCACACAGCCTTCTTCTGCTTCGTCTTCCTGATCTGCTGTAGATTCACCCACATCCAAAATTGCCACAGGGAGGTTTTCTTTTATAATCATATCGACGAACCCATGCCAGGTAGAATAAACTCCTGTATAAGAAAATAAAAGTCTAATTAAATTAAAGTATCAATGGAAAATGTCACATAACAAGAGGCCCATGGGCCTGAATGGTCACCTAAGTTTTGAAATATTTCAGTTAATCTAACTAATTGACCCTTTTTGGCCCCTGCCCATCAGGCAAGGGGTTAGTCAGGGCCAACAAGTGCATACCATCAAGCTGTCATTCCATGTTGATGATGTTAACAAAGTTAGAATGAATTCCCAAAGAAATTAAACAAATCACAGTCAAAAATGTGATTTCCCTATATAAATTCTATAGTAAAGTTCACCCCCTACCCAGGGGCAAATGTGAGACCCCAGGTTAATGAAATTCACTATTTCGGTAAAAGCACCTTAAGGCCATTCTGTACCATCTATGAAGAGTATTACCAAAGCTGGGTCTGAGAAGGAGGTTTTTTTTTTTTTTTCAGTCAATTTGCCCCCTTTTCCCCTACCACTCTATCTGGAGATTCTAGTAACCATATAATTCATAATTAAGTTGACATTTGGAATGGAGGTGTTTGACAAAATTTCACTGAAACTGGTTCAAAGGTTTCTAAGAAGGCAAAAATGTAAATTGTACATGGATGGACAGTGCATGACAATGAACAAACAAGCTATTAGAATAGGTCACTTAAAGCTACTAGTAACCTAAAAAAATGTTCAAATTGATATCAATACCAGTGTTCATTTTAGGCCGCGCCATCACGCCATTGGCGCTATTTTTTATCACTAGGCGCATAAAATTATGTTTCACCGGGTCCTCGGGCGCAACAAAAAAATGAACCATTGCTAAACGATAGTAAAAAAATATCTGCCGTATAACCGATCTCCACCGTTGTTTTCTTGGTTTTCATGCCGAACGCGCCTCAAGTGATACAACAATGTATTTGATTGTCTATAGAGACATGTAACCTAATGATGATTTTGATTGGTTCGGATCGTTTCAGAAGAAAACATAACAAAAATGTCTTCGGGGAAAAAGAAAAACTCCGTTTGAGGGGTCCGCGAAAAGTAAAAAACGAACTGTATTACACTAGGCTCCTATTTTTTGGTGAGTCAACGGTCAGATAGTAACAATGCAGAACGATCAATGATTCCACAAAGCAATCGGGCGGTGCTTCAGCGAAAAATACGGAGCAATCTGACATTGAAGTTACTGAATCTAAGCTGGACTAAACGGAATCATCAACATCGGCCCGAATGTTTCAGAGCAAATGGCTTTCTCTTTTTGATAAGTTAATTGTTCCTGGATGATAAATTGACTGACATTGTGTGAATTTTGATGTGAATGTGAAGATTAAGAAAATACAAGAGGCCCATGGGGCCTGCATCGCTCACCTGGTTGGATTAGGCCAAATGTCAAAATAATGTTCATATTCAATTTGTTTTATTTGTAAATCTCTTACAATGCTATATATGGTTATAGTGTGGTAATCAGAACTGCTTTAAAGATTAATGAAGTCCAGACTCTCTAAGGTCTGAAAGACCTCAAGAATTGCTTTTAGAACATGCATTCATCACTTTATGACTAGTAGCGATTCAAAGGAATTACCTCTATTTCCCCTATTGGGCCCCGCCCCTTTGGCCCCTCGGGGGTCAAAGTCACCATTTATGTGTAACCCTTCTAGCTCGGCGATACAACTCGACACGAGTTTATGGTTTCAATGTGTTTATTTTCTATATATATATGAACCTGCAATAAAAGATACGAAACTATCACTTAATATATATGTACAGGTGTAGTTTCGGTTTCTATTTATAGCATGGTATATTTAAAAATGCATTTAGACGGAGCTACTGTTATACAGTTATATAATTAGTATACAGGTACTTACCAGCGACCGGAGAGGAAGGCAATACTGTGACAATATAGAATATATCTATGCAGGAGCTCCGTCCTGCTTCGCAGCTAAGTGCTGAGTGAATGGGACATACAGGGTAGACAGGGTGGTGATGTGTGCAGGTGGAATCACGTGCAACTCGCTCACGACACGATATACCCGTGGTGACACGGGTACATCCAAAACAGCACAAACAAGTGTGACTTAGTGCAATGAGTACACCCTGTTACATATTCCCCCCCTTTCCTTGAATGACACCCGACATTCCCAGGATGTACCCAGTGTTGTCATACTATACTGGTTATCTACATCAAGGGTTAAAGCCACACTGACTATAGGAATACATATTCCAAGTTAATGAGATATACCTACAGATAGTGTGTCACAACATTGTACTAGTAACAATGAAGTTTAGGCGCACAGACTCAGTACCCAAGGCTATAAGGCACTTATATCAACCATATGATAACTTGTACTCTTTTACAAAAGACAAGGAGATTTACTACATATTTGGGCGAGATGGTTTAAGTTCACCCGGAAAGGTTATCACAAATTCACAAGGCCAATCTCATTGAGTCTATATGTACCTGTAGAAAGTTGTTCTGGTAAGAACAATATATGTAACATCTATAAAACAACTAAGTGATAAAATACAAACTAGATTTACCTACAACACCTGATATTGAGTGGTTGGGGAGCCCCCTACCTACTCACAGGTGAATAGGAGACATATTTTATAAAACAAGTTAAGGATAAAACCAAGATAAAATTATCACAATTTAGAATTCTACACGAATATTTCATGATCACCAGATCTCATCAGCTCAGCCTGTTGAGAGAGTACCCAATGACCGTACCTATCCGGTGGTTTACGTGTTCTAGTGGACTGTCCAACCACTGGTGGGCTCTGTGTTGGTGCTATGAGGGAACTTCCCTCAAGATCACCGATATCTGAGACTGTTGGATCACTGGTAATATCACCCAGTTCTACACTGGTGTCTCCAAGTTCCACTACACTGACACCCTCATCGTGATCTGTGACCTCAATGGATATAGGTTTCGGGGCAGTACCGGTCAGGGTATGGGGTTTTCTCTCTGGACGTTTCCTGGAAATTTGTCGCTGTACAGGTTCCTCATCGGATTCTGATACTTCAGAACTCTCCGATCCAGAGGACATGTCGATTGGGTTAGGGGGAGTTGGCTTGGATGACCTTGCTTTGCAGCGGCTCTCCTCGATGGGGACATCTATGGGCATAGCATTGAAGTACATCAACATATTCCGGTGTAGGGTCCGTTTACGTCCCTTCCCGGTCTCAAGTTGTACCTCGTATACAGGAATATCACTACTAGGCCTATTGATAACCTTGTAGGGTTCCTGTTCCCATCTATCTGCCAATTTGTTCTTTCCCTTTAGACCGACCTTCCTTACAAGGACACGATCTCCTATTTCGAGTTTTGACTCCCGAATCGACCTGTCATAACGACTTTTATTGCGTGCAGACACCTTGGCGGCCTCAGTACCAGCAACCTTGTAGGCATATTTCATCCTATCTCTAAGCTTACTGACGTACGAGGCATGGTCTGTCGCCCCTTGTTCACAAGGGTCTGTTCCAAGGAAAACATCCACAGACAGGCGAG
Organism: Pecten maximus; assembly: GCF_902652985.1. Lineage (NCBI taxonomy): Eukaryota > Metazoa > Mollusca > Bivalvia > Pectinida > Pectinidae > Pecten > Pecten maximus. The sequence continues at coordinate 3,973,311 of NC_047016.1, forward strand.
GATGCCAACCGAACATTAAAAAATGTGGTGAGAAACCGGTGGCATCGCTCCGTGAAGCATTATAGGCTTGGACTAATGGCGCTACATAAGACTTCCAGTCCACTTTCTGGTGCTCCTCAAGGGTAGCCAGCATACCAAGAAGTGTACGGTTAAACCGTTCGGCTGACCCATTTCCCATGGGATGGTAGGGGGTAGTTCTGGTTTTCTGAACTCCTGCGATCTTACAGAGTTCTCTTATAACTTTGCTCTCAAAGTTGCGACCCTGATCACTATGGAGACGTTCAGGAAAACTGTAAAAGGCTATGAAATGTTCATAAAGTGCCTTCGCAGTTGTGTGTGCTGTCTGGTTCCGACAGGGCACAGCCTGAGCGTACCTGGTAAAATGATCAGTTATCACCAGAATATTTTCAATACCACCCTTCGAGGGCTCCAATGTGAGAAAGTCCATGCAGACTAACTCCATCGGTCTCGTGGTATGGATTGGTACCAGCTCAGCCCGCGGGCCTACTGGAGTTTTGCGTCTTATGCACCGTCCACAGTTCTCAACTCTGTCATCTACATCTTTTTCTAGACCTGGCCAGTAAAACCTCTGTCTAGCTAACCAAAGAGTTTTCTCCCTTCCCTGATGACCAACATCATCATGGACCCCTTTCAGTGCTAGGGAGTGGTATTGTCTTGGCAGCACTAGCTGTTTTACCTCCTGACCGTCTAGAGAGGTGGTTCTGTATAGCACGCCCTCGTGTAGATGAAACCTTTTCCAAGTTCTCATAATTTTCTGAACATATGGGGACTCATCCTTGCGGTTATTCCCCCTGGGATGAAAACCGGCTCTCTTAAGGTCTATAACCCTGGCAATATCCTTATCCTCCCCCTGCTGTTTTCCCCAATCAATTGTGCTAAGACCATCTTTACATGTAATACCCTCACTGGCCAGGTGAGAGGACAGCTTAGTATGGTCAGCAACACTGTCAATCAGTGGAGCTAGAACAGTTGAGGACTGGCATACAGCCTTAACAACATCAGAGTTACAGAATGATATACGAGAGAGGCCGTCTGCATCAGCATTGTTTCTCCCAGCTCGGTATGTCAAAGTAAAGTTGTAGTTAGCCAAAGCGGCTACCCACCTATGGCTAGTGGCATCCAGTTTAGCTTTACCCAGCACATAAGTCAGAGGGTTATTATCTGTTACAACTTCAAATGTATTTCCATAGAGGTAATCATGAAATTTATCAGTAACAGCCCACTTTAGTGCCAGGAACTCAAGCTTATGAGCTGGATAATTGCGCTCACTTGGTCTTAGTCCTCTGCTTGCGTACGCAATGACCCTCTCCTTACCTTCATGCTTCTGATACAATACACCGCCTAAGCCGGTACCACTAGCATCAGTATGCAAAATAAAAGGTTTCGTAAAGTCAGCATACGCAAGTACAGGAGGACTGATAAGCTTCTCCTTTACAGTATCAAACGCCACCTGCTGAGTATCACCCCAGGTCCACTCAGCTTTCTGTGTACGCTTTGATTTCTTAGACTTTGAAGCCTTGTTTGACTTGACAACCTTTTTTGACTTGTTAGCCTTCTTGGTTAAGTCATGACCCTGTAAAAGCTTATTCAGGGGTTGTACTATCTTGGCATAGTCTTTCACAAACCGTCGATAGTACCCGCTAAACCCCAAGAACTGGCGCAGCTCCTTCAGGTTTGTAGGTGCTGGCCAAGTCTTGACCGCAGATACCTTCTCTGGATCTGTAGCTATGCCATTTTCAGATACGACATGACCGAGATATGTCACTTCAGTTTTGAAGAACTCGCATTTTGATGGTTTGAGTTTCAAGCCGTGCTGGACGAGTCTGGCGAATACTGACTCTAGTCTGTCCAGATGTTCGTCAAAGGTACGGGAAAATATTAGGATGTCATCTAAGAAGATGAGGCATTCCTTCAGATGCATATCACCCATGCACTTTTCCATCAAACGTTGGAAAGTAGCTGGAGCACAGGTGAGACCAAACCCCATTCTATTGGTTTCCCAGAATCCCAGGTTACCAACTGAGAATGCAGTTTTTTCGATATCCGATTCCTCGACCTCCACCTGCCAATAACCTGAACGCAGGTCTAGCTTAGAAAAATAACGGGAACCATTTATGGTATCCACGGTATCATCAAAGCGAGGGAGCATATATGCATCCTTTCTGGTACGTGAATTTAGCATCCGGTAGTCGATGCAGAATCTAAGACTTCCATCCTTCTTTCGTACTAGTACGACATTAGAGGAAAATGGACTATTAGACTCTCTAATCACACCAGCCTCCTGCATCTCCTTTATATGTTGACGAACCTCCTCATACATGCCAGGTGGTATCTTACGATATGGCTGTTTGAAGGGCCGTTCGTCCAACAGTTCGATCTTATGTTTAATAAGATTAGTTTTACCTAAATCGAACTGACTTTTGGAGAATGCATGTTCCCAATTACCTAAGACCTGGCGAACCCTTAATAACTGTTCCTCGGTGAGATTAGTTTTATCAATATGCACACCAAGTTCTTCAGGTAGAGATAACTTTTCCTCCTGTGATGTTGGAAGATCGGAAGCCAAATTGTCTACTACCTGTACCTGGTTAACAGTACATAATATTGACCTTGGGTTTAAAGCCTGCCACTCTTTAGGTACTACTGAATCCTCCAATGTTGCCCTCTTAACTAGGCGAATGACATTGGTGCCCAGGATAACAGGACAAGTACTGTTATATTCTGTGTTGGGTACAACCAGCATCAGTACCTGGAAAGCTTGTTCTGCCATAGCCGGAATCTCAACCTCACACTCTATATAGCCTAAATAATTCAAAGTTGAACCATTAGCTACTGTAACATCCAATCCTAGAGTGTCTAAGCTCTGGAGTAGAGGTTTACATTGAAGACCTGTATAAAACTTTTCCGATAGGGTAGAAACCATCGAACCACTATCTATTAGTGCTTTGACCTTTTGAGCTTCGACAAAAACAGGACTTTCATTCGACACACCCAATAATCTATCTAAAATATCTTGACCTTGGCCTTTTGACTTATGTTCAGTCCCTGATTGGCCGTTAGCAGAGACTGTATCTAGTTTGGGTGATCTTCATTTTTGGCTTTCCCTTTATTGTTCCACTTACCACGGCCTCTAGACTTGTTGTAACCTCCACGGCCACGACCTTTGTTCTGACCTGACCTTTGACCTGCATCTGCTTTATCACTTGTGGACTGTGAACCAAGTTTGTTCAAAATTTTGTCCAACTTACTTTCAAGTTGAGAGTTCTTCTGCTCTAGACTTTCTAGCTTTTTAACAAACTTATCTTCCATCTCAGTAACAGAAGCAATTTGTGGGTCAGATTCAACACTAATGGCATGCTGGTGTCCCTTTTTTGGCTGGCTTGCACCTGCAGTAGAGGAGATATTTAATTCCTTCTCCACTATTCGAATTTCCCTTAAAAGCTCATTAAAGCTAGTTATTGTGTCATACTTATGACGAGTCTGACTCTTAAGTTTGTCAGATCTCAGGGAAGTCCAAAACTTATGACGCATTAGGTCATTTTTAGCCGACTTATGTAGAGAACCACTCTCTATAGCAGTCTGCAGCAAAGCCTCTAACCGGCAACCGAATGCAGTGGCAGATTCATTGGATTTCTGACTAGAGTTAAAAAACTCCTGCATCAGCATTCCATGTGTGGAAATATCCCCGAACAAAGAATCTAATTTCCCCAAGATTTCCACAGGAGAGGCTTTATCACCTACAGTTAAAAGAGTCCTCCTTGCAATACCACGAAGTGACCTCCTAATGGCCTGCACAAGGGTGCTGGAGGTTATATCAGAGTCTCTATTGAGGCATCTGATCTCATACCTCCACTCCGCATAGGAAACATCTCCTTTTAAAGGTGGCTCTTCCCCTGAAAACTGGGGTACCTTAGGGATATATTGAGAATTACCGCCATACATACTTGTACCATGGCCAGAGTGGTCTGGTGGATGTGTTTGGCTTGTACCAACAAAACTAAATTTATGCATAGGCGTGCTAGCAGCATTAGGGATAGGAGGTGGTCCCCCATCAGTAACAGGAGTAATCCTGTACTTCCCAAGTTTTGCTAGAGCCTCTAACAACTGCTCCTCAGTCAATGTGACCTCGGATTCTACATGTTCTTCCCCTTCCTCCTCCTTGACATTGTCAGGATTTTTGGAAGGTGCTCCTACTACTTCCGCCATTGGAATACAACGGAATAATATACAATATACAAAGTAAATAAATATAAAATCCTGCAAAGTACAACAGGACTATGAATGTCAAGTAAAACTGCACTTGAAATTCAACATATATACTCAATCTACAAAAGTTCCATTTAATTACTGTGGTTGGGGAGCCCCCTACCTAGCAGTGTATAATAAATGAAAACTACATAAATACACAACTAGCAGCAATCAACAAATGCCTTAGCCACTAAACGTTTCATCCAAAACCTGGCTAAGACAGGACTGGGATGTATACCATCTTTATACAACGAGTAATTAATGACTGGTTTACGACCTGCTCGTTTATACTGAAGCAAATCGCACCTGAAATTCAAAGAATGAACACCTAACCTACAATTTATGTCCTTGATATAACTATTTAAAATCTCTATGCGATTTTCCAAAATAACATCCTGCTGGTTATAGGACTCTGGGTTTGCGTGGCCTTTGTAGGCATTCCACACCCTAATTGAATATGGCGGAATCTCTAGAAATACAAGTTTTACCTTACTAAATGTGGATATAAATTTCACTAATCTATCAATATGGAATTTGCAATAATCAGAACATTCCTCATCAGTACTGTGACTCAAGGAGATGAATGGGCCTCTCTTAGTAGTAATATCACACGTACCTAACCAAATATACAATGTAATGTTGCCATGTTTATCAATAATTCCTGACAAATTTTTAGTGAGCCAGCTATAACTTTGGTCAAATTTAGCACCCGCCTTACAATAGAAATCAAATTTGTATCCCAGACACTCAATTATATCTAAATGGTTCCTCAGTGAAAAACCCTTACTACTTGTTAACAACACTGGGGTAAATTTAAGAGAATCTGGTGCATTCAAAGGCTTCTCAAGAAATTTCTTAAGTTTACTTAGACTCATTTGTCATGAATGACCAAAATATAAACAATACAACTAGTTTCACAGCAGATATATATAAGAGTTTACAATAGTTACACAATTATTATGGTTTATATCAAAAGTTTGGTGTACTCGTGCATTAAATCAAAAAGGAGTGGACAGACATAAAACATGAACTTCAATAGACAAAATACACTGTAACACAACATGCATACAATACCTCTTTCTCTCTAGTGACTGGGCTGGGAGTGTGCACAGGATACAAAATGATGAATGAGAACAGATGTCAATTTGCTAAACTGCTTCACAGGCTTCCCTCACAGGTCCCTGGTAAACCCAAACATCAAGTATCCTATCAGTATACACATTAATATATGTCAATACGATAGATAATATCTATACACAATATACAACATAATAATATTTATATGTATAACAAGTTATATTTACGTAAATGTCAGTAGCTAATATCAAAGATATTTTAACAATGTACAGTGTGTAAATGAATGTTATGAATTTATGACAGTCTGAAAAATTATAAATTACAACGGCGCTGAAATGAATGACTAGACTAGAATTTCTCACAATAAATAGTGAATATGGTATATAATATATGAATAACACGAGGTATAACGTTAGATACACTTGCAATGTTCAGTCAACCCCGTCAGCTTCCATATATATAATGTCTAAATTCACAAAAAATATCGTCCTCTGGTCCACCTTGACCTCGCCGAAATAACAATACTCTTCACCACCATCCTCCGTACATCATCCAACGCACTGTCATGTAGCGGCCATCATCCAGGGCTTCGCAAGCTCCGACTCTCTACATTTACAATAACTGTTCTGCACTTATGCGGCCATTATAGCCGTCGGACGTAATCCGGCGTTATCCCCCTTGCCTGCATTGTCGACTTCCGTCGTAGTCAATATGGGCCACTGGTTCACCTCTAACTTTCGTTGGGCGCCATTTGTAACCCTTCTAGCTCGGCGATACAACTCGACACGAGTTTATGGTTTCAATGTGTTTATTTTCTATATATATATGAACCTGCAATAAAAGATACGAAACTATCACTTAATATATATGTACAGGTGTAGTTTCGGTTTCTATTTATAGCATGGTATATTTAAAAATGCATTTAGACGGAGCTACTGTTATACAGTTATATAATTAGTATACAGGTACTTACCAGCGACCGGAGAGGAAGGCAATACTGTGACAATATAGAATATATCTATGCAGGAGCTCCGTCCTGCTTCGCAGCTAAGTGCTGAGTGAATGGGACATACAGGGTAGACAGGGTGGTGATGTGTGCAGGTGGAATCACGTGCAACTCGCTCACGACACGATATACCCGTGGTGACACGGGTACATCCAAAACAGCACAAACAAGTGTGACTTAGTGCAATGAGTACACCCTGTTACATATGCAAAATCTGTTCTTCCCCCAAGGATGTTTCTGATTAAATTGGGTTCAAATCCATTCATAACTTTTTGACTAGTAGCGATTTAAAGGAATTACCTCTATTTCCCCTATTGGGCCCCGCCCCTTTGGGGTCAGAGTCACCATTTATGCAATATCTGTTCTTCTTCCCCCAAGGATGTTTCTGACCAAATTGGGTTCAAATCCATTCATAATTTTATGACTAGTAGCGATTTAAAGGAATTACCCCTATTGGGCCCCGCCGCTTTGGGGTCATAGTCACCATTTATGCAAAATCTGTTCCCCTTCCCCCAAGGATGTTTCTGACCAAATTGGGTTCAAATCCCTTCATAACTTAATAACAAGTAGCGATTTAAAGGAATTACTTCTATTTCCCCTATTGGGCCCCGCTCTTTTGGCCCCTCGAGGGTCAGAGTCACCATTTATGCAAAATCTGTTCCTCTTCCCCCAAGGATGTTTCTGACCAAATTGGGTTCAAATCCATTCATAACTTTATGCCTAGTAGCGATTTAAAGGAATTACCTCTATTTCCCCTATTGGGCCCCGCCCCTTTGGCCCCTCCGGGGTCAGAGCTACCATTTATGCAAAACTGTTCCCCTTCCCCCAAGGATGTTTCTGACCAAATTGGGTTCAAATCCATTCATAACTTTATGACAAGTAGCGATTTAAAGGAATTACTTCTATTTCCCCTATTGGGCCCCGCCCTTTTGGCCCCTCGGGGGTCAAAGTCACCATTTATGCAAAATCTGTTTCCCTTCCCCCAAGGATGTTTCTGACCAAATTGGGTTCAAATCCATTCATAACTTTATGCCTATTAGCGATTTAAAGGAATTACCTCTATTTCCCCTATTGGGCCCCGCCCCTTTGGCCCCTCCGGGGTCAGAGCTACCATTTATGCAAAATCTGTTCCCCTTCCCCAAAGGATGTTTCTGACCAAATTGGGTTCAAATCCATTCATAACTTTATGACTAGTAGCGATTTAAAGGAATTACCTCTATTTCCCGTATTGGGCCCCGCCCCTTTGGCCCCTCGCGGGTCAGAGTCACCATTTATGCAAAATCTGTTCCCCTTCTGCCAAGAATGTTTCTGGCCAAATTTGGTCAAAATCCAATAAGAACTTTTTGACTAGTAGCGATTTGAAGCAAATGTTGACGGACAGACGACGGACGACGGACGCTGCGCCATGACATAAGCTCACCGGACCTTCGGTCCAGGTGAGCTAAAAAATTATACTAGTAATGCTAAATTACTTTTGCCTGACATTTGAATTTTTGAAGTGCATGTGAAGATTTAGAAGAAGAAAAACAAAACAATTTATAACAGTGGTCAGGATAATTATTTTTCATGTTATTTTTACCTTGGCCCTACTTTTTTGGCCAATGACCCCAGTTTTTCAATCCAAGGGGGCCCAATGGCCCCCCTTTTCACAAATCTAAAATGAACACTGCAATACATTGTATGTCAACTAGCACCAAGTTAGCATGTGTAGGTAATTTTGACAAGAAGTCCTACACCTATTACCAAGCAAACCCAAACTAAGCATGTCTTAAAGCTGACCAGTATGTAATTATGTTACTCTTTCAACAAGAGGTCCAGAGAATCTGTACTGCTCATGAGTATTTAACAATCATATATTCTAACAATTATTTAAACAAGATTTTCTAATTAAAAGCAATCCTACTCCAACCATTGGGTTAGTATATATTTACCGTATTTGACCTAATAAGGGCGCAGGGCGCGGGTAATTGACAGTGGGGGCGCCCTTATTAAGATTAGTTATTCTGAAGTTTTATGAGACAGACTATTCCTTATAGCAGAATACCCAAGGCTGTGGAAACGATCAAATATTCAGTCATAAAAATATTTCAGATGAATTATATATTAAGCTTAAACATCACTTGAATATTCCCGTAAACTTGTAAACCATGCCAGCTGATCTTTAGACCAGAGAACGTGTGTTCCACCATTTATGTTCAAATGGAACTCTTTCGTGTTCTTTTTATAGACACAGGTGAATTCCCAGTTGATCAGACATCGTTTTCTTTGACCAAATAATTGATTTACAATGTCTTTTACTAGCTTTCTGTTCTGAACAAAAGTTATTTATCAACAAGAATGAAGTCTTTTACTTTATCTTCAAATAAAGATGGTAAGTTATTATTTGTATGTGTGTTTAGTTTCAGGTGCTCTTTGCACTGACATGTCATCTGTAGGAATAGACAAAATGTGGCGGAAAACTTGTGTTCCAGTTACTTAATTTGCTAAAGAAAATTGAACACATAAAGTAGCAAAACTTTTCACATGAATTATTACTTTTGAACACCATTTTGACACTCAGTCAAAGATTTATTTCCTTGAAAAAAGGTAGGGGCGCCCTCCATTTGAAAAATACGCATTCAGTACACATATTCTTTAATAATCTAATAACTATCAAACATTCAGTTACTACTTGTCATTTTCAATAGCTTGCACGAAATTTTACACTGTTGAATAACATAACTATAATCTATTTTCAGTAACATCCAGTCAATCATCATATTTTCAGCTTTTTTGACACTATTTTAGCCAAGAAGAAAGTGTGAAAAATCATGATTTAATAATGTGCCTTATTTCAAATTTGACTATGATTTCTCGTACATTACAGTTGGTTTTAAGTTGTTCAGAATGGTTAAGGTATTATTATGTATTCTATTTACAGCTACGGTCATTTAAGTATTGTCTCTGTGTGTTTTCCTGACTAATCTAATAACCATGGATAAAAATAAGTGAAAAATGACTAGGGTCGGTATACCCAAAACACTTAATTTTTTTCAGACTATATACTCATTCTGGACCTCTTCCCTGACCTGGTTATAAAGAAATAAGAGATATAAAGGCTTAATTTACTCAAGAATATCAACCAATCAGTAAACAGTAATATGTACTGTTTTTTGTTGTTGTTTTTTTTCCAGAAAAGCTGGGGATGTTAAAATTCCTACCAATTCCTGTATTTCCTCTTCTAATCTCTTTTCCACAACCACAGCCACAAATGGAGTGTTCTTTTCTCACAATATGGTTATTAATAATACAGTTTTCTTCACTGAGTGGTCCGAACAAGTGGGCATTTAAAACCATAGCTGATTCCTTTAAATCGTTACAGCTGAGTAGCACCTTCTCAAGACATTTTTGGTGATGGGCAAAATCTGAAAAAAAAAATCATAACATGAATTCACAGTTACCCATGATGAAACAATGAGTCTCATCATGATCATATTAAAGAAAATATACAAAGCTAAATAATAAATACATATCTATTTTGTAAAACAAATTAAAACTGCTTTCAAATCTGATTATAATTACATAAGACAGACCCTTGCATGCGAATGATCTGTTAACATCATAAAACTTGAGTGAGTGATTCTTACTCACTGTTCATAGATGCCATATATCATGTCATATCAAAGACACAAAAATATCAAATTACGACGTAAAGCACTAAATGCATACATATCGAAAACTGTGTTTTCACAACTCGACTGCTTTAATAACAGGAGCTCAGATCAGCAAGCGGGAGCTCGAGCTTGATACGGCGCCCGCCACTGGAAATGCTACCACAGGAAAATGTAGTAATATTTAACTTAAGTTCCAATTCGATAAGTTGGAAGTTAAAGTTCGCAGTTTGGAATTATATTCAATTTACAGGTACTTAAATGTACCGATATTCATAGCATGGTCCCTTTGTATAATCTCTGAAATTATCCTTTTGTGCTCTCCCTTACTGTTATTTATATATCATTCTTATTTTAATGAAACTTATATATTTATTACACACATTTTAACTTAGGCATGATTTTGCAGCTAAGAAAACATAACTTTGGTAAAAATAATCACAAAGTTCTGTAACACAAACTCATTGTGGTAAAGAATATTTGTAGCAAGTTTCATATTAATTTCTAAATCTGTTGATAAATAAAAAGTAAGATGATAAGTACAAATAATCTTACCTGAGCAAATATACAATGTCGTTATGCCAATAGTTGAAACACGAGCCAAAAACTGAGTCTTTACTCATAATATATGTTAAACATAATTGCTTTCAGTTGCATTGTGCAAAATCTTAGCGAAATTGAATAAAGAAATAGAAATCTTATTGCAATTTCTACACAATGCCTTAATGTATAGATTTCCTGAAATTATGCTCATTAGGCCTACCATTCAGATATGCCTCCAATAATCTGAATGCTGCGGATTCGTCATCGTGTACAAGTTTAATTCTTTTGGTACAATGGTCTTGGTCTTGATCTTGATTTCTCTTCATGCGTATGAGTTGATGTAGCTTCTCGACATCCCAAACGTGCTTGAACTTCAGTAGATTTGTTCGTTGATTTGGATAATCGTGTAATGAGCTTAACTGTTCTTGAGTGGTTACAACAGCTGATTTGAATGGATCCCCTCCGATCGGATTACAAAATACTATGCGTAATGTCATCATTTCGACAGACTCAACATTCTTCTCTAGCAGTTCTTGTAACCCATCCTCAGCATCATTAGTAACATCTTTAGCCATTGCCGCCATTACATTTGAGCAACTCAATCAACCAAACGCTTCTAAAATATTCATAGATTAGTTCGTATCCAAAAAGCGTCTGGCTGACTAAGACGTTAAAGTGAAACGAAGGGAAGTAACTCTTAGAACAGAATGCTGTTGACATATTGGTGTTTAAGACGTAGACCTGTAAAAGGTCCTTACAGCTCGAAGTGTACTTGACTCTATCCCGGGAAAATGGCATCAAGCAAACTGAGCCTCGATGACTACATAGGATCAAAAGAAGAGACAATCGCTAAGCGATATTTGAAAATGATTACCACTGAAAATGATTTTCCCCCTCATGGAACGTGTGGATTCTACAATTTAACTATAAAAACTAGTAATGCTGACCAGGGAACATGTTTCACTGATGCCATGATTAATCTTCAACTAATCGATGATTGTCGTACGGCAGTCCGTCAACATTATGAATATGGATTTCCAAAATGTGCGCTGGTTTTCATGAAAGACCTAGTGAATGTATCTATCCTTAAAGCATTTGTAGCTGATGGCGTAAAAGCAATTGAGAAATACACTGACTCTCGGCAAGCTTTCTTGGCGTTGTTGAAATTCCTTTATGGTAACATTTTATTTTATTCCGAATGCTACGTATTTGATCAATTTAAAATGATTTAAATTTTTTGGCTTCTTGTCTTTTCATTTTAATATAGAACAGAAGCATCCTATTTTACACTGTTTATTTTCCCAATACACTTTAAATGGTGTTATTCTTATTTTATTTATCTTATTTAATTTTTAAACACATTTTGATTATAAGTGAGGCTCTTTAATGTTATAATTTAATGCATTGAACCGTTTTTTATATAAACCAAAACTGTATTTATCCATTTTGTCTGTGTAGTATTGCTCCAAAACGCCCCTGAAATAACAATTGGGCCCAATATAGTAGAGGAAAATCCTTTAATAACAACAACAACACATTTTAACAACTGAATGGATTTTGATCTTTAGTCTGGAGCATTATTACATATAGCCCTTTCCCAAAACATTAGTTATCCCCCTTGTCCAGAGTGGGGCCCAATACGGCTAGTCCTGAACAACCTATAGTAATAGGTGAGTGGGGCCCAATGGGGCTAGTCCTGAACAACCTATAGTAATAGCATTTGACCTGGAGTGTTATTGGTTATAAGAGCTTCTCGGAGGTGAGAGGGATGAGACCCAATAGTGGGCTATACTACTAGGAGAAATTTTAAATTGGTATTAGTGGGTGTTTATGTCTGGTGCTTTTCAACTGAATATGCTTTGAATAGTTAATGGAAGATGTTGACTGCCATGTATGGTACTGAGAGACAGAGTCTTTAGTTTTAAAGTATTTGTCATACCTCTTGTTTTAGTAATGTTAAATAGTACTGGATCTAACAAGTTTGTTTCACTGCAAGTTATGCATATATATACACACATTACATTTTATAAAAAAAATAGATAAATAAATAAAAAAAAACTCAGAAAGTAACACTGTCATATGTGTTTTTAGTAACTTTTTGCCACAAGCCTTAGTTGACACTAATAAACTCCCATCTGAGCTAGCTAACTTTGATTTTAATACTTTATGATATTTTTTTTTTCAGATAAAGGAAGACATGAACAGTCAATTAAGAAACTTATTAATTCTACAGCTGGAAATAAAAAGACAAATATAATGGATGCATTGGCCCATCACCTCTTTTCCCAGTTGATACCAGACAAGAAGTATGGGGTTGATAAATATGCAAAAAATTTTCCCAGAGAGTGTGGCTGTGGCTGTCAGGCACGGATTTGTGAAGGAAACACGTCAATGGGTAAGATAGAATATGTTGCTTTTATCAGTGTATATGGTCATTGAAAATATAAACAACTAGCTGCTTCCAAATAACTAAAAATACTAGGGTGATGACATTTGTCCTATAACTACCTTGCTTATACTGTTGATCATGATCAGTATATGATCTTCTACTACGAAATCCAGGAGAAAGTTGTAAATTCAGATTTTAAGCAGAAAAATATTTGACATTCACACAGTGGTATTTTATTTTGGTATTTCATTTTAAACCATGTAGCTTTTCTCCAATTGCTAAGCTTTGTTTAGGTTTAGTTTTTGAAAAATGTTTGTCTCTTTAAAAAATAAAAAAAATAAAAATGTAACCATGAAAGCAATGATATCCTATTACATGCGGGTGTAGTGTTCATTGTTCATCAATTTGATTGGCTGAGGGATTTTGCCTTAATTTAATTGATCATCTATTTTTTATAACTAGGAGTTTGAACAGGGCTCCCATGGGGACAGATAGGCAGGGCTGATAGGGAAAATATAGGTAAATCCTTAAGGTCATTAGTTACAGGTAAAAGGATTTGAACCTATTTTGTTCAGGAGCATCCCTGTATAGAAGAGGAGTGTGCTCTGCTACATTATCAGTTCAATGTTGTGGAGTTTTTAAATCTTGAGAGAAAGCATCAGTATCTTTGTTTTGTATAACGTATCTGAAGTCTGTAAACAGTAAACATGTTGAGCCCACCATCATCAGATGGCAGCATGTTACGAACCTGTGTAGTGGTTGACCTTTTACTGTTACAAAAATGTGCAGTAGTTGACCCTTTAATGTTACAAATGTGGGTAACACTTGACCTTTCAATGTTAAAAACATGTGCAGTAGTTGACCTTTGACAAACGTGTAGTGGTCGACCTTTGGCAAACGTGTAGTGGTTGACCTTTGACAAACATGTGTAGTGGTTGACCTTTGACAAACATGTGTAGTGGTTCTAGTTACTGTCTGTGTTACCTATGTGATGTACGTACCTGAGTGAGGTTTACGGTTCTAGTTACTGTCTGTGTTGCCTATGTGATGTACGTACCTGAGTGAGGTTTACGTTTCTAGTTACTGTCTGTGTTGCCTATGTGATGTACGTACCTGAGTGAGGTTTACGGTTCTAGTTACTGTCTGTGTTACCTATGTGATGTACGTACCTGAATGAGGTTTACGGTTCTAGTTACTGTCTGTGTTACCTATGTGATGTACGTACCTGAGTGAGGTTTACGGTTCTAGTTACTGTCTATGTTACCTATGTGATGTACGTACCTGAGTGAGGTTTACGGTTCTAGTTACTGTCTGTGTTACCTATGTGACATACGTACCTGAGTGAGGTTTACAGTTCTAGTTACTGTCTGTGTTACCTATGTGATGTACGTACCTGAGTAAGGTTTACGGTTCTAGTTACTGTCTGTGTTACCTATGTGACATACGTACCTGAGTGAGGTTTACGGTTCTAGTTACTGTCTATGTTACCTATGTGATGTACGTACCTGAGTGAGGCTTACGGTTCTAGTTACTGTCTGTGTTACCTATGTGACATACGTACCTGAGTGAGGCTTACGGTTCTAGTTACTGTCTGTGTTACCTATGTGACGTACGTACCTGAGTGAGGCTTACGGTTCTAGTTACTGTCTGTGTTACCTATGTGACATACGTACCTGAGTGAGGTTTACGGTTCTAGTTACTGTCTATGTTACCTATGTGATGTACGTACCTGAGTGAGGTTTACAGTTCTAGTTACTGTCTGTGTTACCTATGTGACGTACGTACCTGAGTGAGGTTTACGGTTCTAGTTAATGTCTGTGTTACCTATGTGATGTACGTACCTGAGTGAGGTGTATGGTTCTAGTTACTGTCTGTGTTACCTATGTGATGTACGTACCTGAGTGAGGTTTACGGTTCTAGTTACTGTCTGTGTTACCTATGTGATGTACGTACCTGAGTGAGGCTTACGGTTCTAGTTACTGTCTGTGTTACCTATGTGATGTACGTACCTGAGTGAGGCTTACGGTTCTAGTTACTGTCTGTGTTACCCATGTGATGTACGTACCTGAGTGAGGCTTATGGTTCTAGTTACTGTCTGTGTTACCTATGTGATGTACGTACCTGAGTGAGGCTTATGGTTCTAGTTACTGTCTGTGTTACCTATGTGATGTACGTACCTGAGTGAGGCTTACGGTTCTAGTTACTGTCTGTGTTACCTATGTGATGTACGTACCTGAGTGAGGCTTACGGTTCTAGTTACTGTCTGTGTTACCCATGTGATGTACGTACCTGAGTGAGGCTTATGGTTCTAGTTACTGTCTGTGTTACCTATGTGATGTACGTACCTGAGTGAGGCTTATGGTTCTAGTTACTGTCTGTGTTACCTATGTGATGTACGTACCCGAGTGATTTTGACTTATTTTCAGTGTCACTGCAGTGAAATATATCTAAATCTTTGGACAATCTTACCTAATCAATGTCAAGGTCTTGAGCTATTATTAGGCCACTTGCATGTGCTACTTCAAACTCAGGTGACAATTTGGTTTTTGTTGTTCATCATTCATTGTACATCTCCTTATGTTTAAGAAAATTTTAGACTTTGGTCATGCTATTTGAGAAGTAAGTACATGTACATTTATGTATGTGGATGAAAAGTTAAAAAGATTACTTTGACCTTCATTCCAGATCACAAAGGTCAAATTATTTTTCATGTAACCCCCATGAACTTCTACAGTTGAATTACAATGTATATCACTTCTGTATGTTGTTATGTGATAAGAACAGAAAGATGAAAACCAGCAGCTAAGTTCATAATACAATTTAATGATATATACAAAACTAAGCAAGTAACAAAGATAATTCACAATTAAAATTAATTGGTGTACAATGTGGTGTATCAAATCAACACTGTTAATTACTTATCTTATAACAACTGTCCTTGAGTAATCCTTTCCTATCTGTTTCTCCAGAATTAAGAATGTTTTATGAATCTAACAATTTACAGTTCACAAAGCAATTAATAATGCAACAGAATGCATAAAGCTCTCCTTGACAATTGTTAACCAGTTCTGAATAACAGTTTGTCTCTCGTGGTTTTCCTACTATATTGTCAGATCTTTCAAGTACATTCTCCAAACATTTCTTTTCTAAAATTTTCTATAGCACTTCTTGTAAACATCGGCTTGTAAATAAACACTTGTAAACAAAATATTATGACACATCTCTCTTCAAGAAAATCCCAGATACAACTCTTGAGTTATTGCCCTTGAGTAAACCACTTGTACACATACATTTTACATTTCTGTAAGGGTTGTTTCCCGTTGATCAATAGTATATTTAATTATGTATTTTTCAAACAGGGTCCCAGGACACATGGCATGGCAGAGTAGATATCCTACTAAACCGCACCATTGCTGTAGCAGTTAGGGAAGAAGACAGCAATGTTGAAAAGGATAAAGACGATGACACAGATGAAGATGGCGATATAGATGAAGATGGTGATACAGATAAAGATGGTGATATAGATGAAGATGGTGATATAGATAAAGATGGTGATATAGATGAAGATGGTGATATAGATGAAGACGATGACACAGATGAAGATGGTGATACTGATAAAGGTGAACCTCCACATAAACAGAGAAAAGTTGGTAAATGCGAATCCTGTGTTGAAGATGAAGTGACTAAGAAATATGGAAGTGTTCTCTTGGATCAAAAAGTTTTGAATGAAATCTTGGCTGAATCTATTACAAATGGATTTGCTCAAGTTAACATGAACAAGGGTACTCTATCAGACTTCTTTATTCCAACTTTTGGAGCCACGTCTCATCATGTTTCAATATGTCTGTATGACTCGGTAAACGACTATTTACTACACACGAAGAATGAACTTCCGTTATGGTGTCCAGGTGATGAGATGTTAGGTCAGCTAGATACCACTACCATAGTTGTCATTTGGCTTTTCTTAAATTTTACTTTATTTACAAGGAACAAACTGCATGCTTCGTTAGATCTTGACAAGTCAGGATTACATGTACAATTAAAGGAACAACTGCAGTATTACCGAGGAGCAGAAACAGGAGGATCTCCTGTATCACAAACCTCTGTCCCGTGGCTCTGGAAGTACGTACAACCCTCACCCATATTGTGCAAAGAGTAATCAGAAAAATCCTTTGTACAGGTACTTTTGAATATAATGATGTGGTGAAACCTAAATGTTGACTTTATTTTGTTCATTTGTACATTGTATATACATGTTTCTACCACAATAGGTGGGTGTTATTCAACTCCCAAGGCATGAAATAATCATTACATCTATTGAATAACATTCAGTTTATACCACATGTACTTTTTTTAATCATATGGTTTAATGCAATTTGATTGGATCACACTTGAAGGCCGCTTCATGATGTCCTGGAAATGATAATGTATAAGAAGTAGTTCGCAGTTGTTTTGCTATATTCTTGAAAATATATAAAGATTTTTATTAATTTATTACTTTGAAAGAATAAACCTACTTATTATTTTGTTATGATTTGTAATAAATTGTAACAATTCCATACATTTCCGAATTTGCCAGTTTTACATATTAATTAGTGGCATTTCAAATTAGGTCATATCCTTACACCCCATCTGATATTGTGGTAGAAACAGGTCGCACACACTCCTGGTTGTTGTATATGGTATATATTTCGCTCACGTTCATTATTTTTCAAAAGTTACCAAAAATACATTTATTTTTTTGTAACTTTTGAAAAATAACTAACTTGAGTGAAAGAATTACCATATACAACAACCACTCGTTGTGTAACCTCTATATATACACTGCTCGTATCATAGGGTTACCCAACAACAAAATGAAAACAAATGTTGCTTAATTCCTGGAGATAATCCATTTGTCAGTGAGAAAAAATATCTGATGATCACCTCCTGGACGTTACAAGGAGTCAAATGATGCTAAATGTTTTCTAAATGATCCATAATCCTTATGGTCAAATGAGTTTTAAAGTATACTCGTCTGATAGATGGTGTTATTGAGAAGATTTTGTTATCAATATTTCAACACATTTGAACCCGTTTGATCTTGGAAGAATGTAACGTTGATTCATTTGTATAAACTAGGTAGCCTTTTATCCTAGTATTGCAATAGCCTAATATCCTTACATTAAGCCTCTTGGTTATTTAGAAATGGTTTCATATTTCAACGTTTGATTCATGTGACCTTGAAAAAAGACCAATGTCATTCATTTAAATAAACTTGTAAGCCGTTCATCCCAGCATGCTGTTGGCCCAATATCATGCCCCTCGGCCTCTCAGTCTTGGTTATTGCAATTTTTATACCCCCGCAACGAAGTTAGGGGGGTATACTGGAATCAGGTTGTCCGTCCGTCTGTCTGTAGACGCATTTTGTCCGGACAACTCCTCCTGAACCGCTGGGCCGATTCCAATGAAACTTCATACACATATTAATGATCATGTGTAGATGTGCATGCCACTTACTTTTTCTCAAAATTATGGTTGCTATGGCAACTGGTCACTATAAACAGGTTTTCTGATAAGAACCATAACTTTAAGTTTGTCTGGACAACTCCTAAACCGAATGGCCAATTTCAATGAAACTTCACACAAATATAGAGAACCATGTGTAAATGTGCATGCCACTTTCTTTTTCTCAAAATTATGGTTGCTATGGCAACTGGCCACTATAAACAGGTTTTCCGATAAGAACCATAACTTTTTGTTTGTCCGGACAACTCCTCAACTGAAGGACTGATTTCAATGAAACTTCACACAAATATAGAGGACCATGTGTGGATGTGCATCTCACTTTCTTTTTCTCAAAATTATGGTTGCTATGGCAACTGGTCACTATATTACTGGGTTATCTTAGTTGGCCTCTAATTAACAGTTCCAATTCACCATTGACTCGTGCAGATTGCGGGGGTATTAGTCAGCCATCCGTATCAGGAAATGAAATTCGTGTTTACAAACCAGGATCAAATTATTAGATGCCTCATTTTATAAACAAAACCACAGACCTGTCATATGAATCTTTTATCGTGGTTATTATTAGAAGGTGAGCTTAAATTTCCTAAATTTTAAATTTTTCAGATTGTTTTGCTGATAACTCCTACAGATTAATCCATACCTTTTAAAAATTTGTTTGTGTAATTATCTTTATTTCTGAAGTTGTGTTTTAACGCAAGTTATGCCCCTTAAATTAGTTTTACTCGACACCCCCTACTGTTTTCATCCAATCGAAACTGTTTTAATGTAGTTCTCCCTCTCTGAGCTTTTTTTATCCGCGTATGTTTATAGACAGAATGTTGTATGGACTATCATCCTTAAAAGTTTTCATCAAAACTTCTCGAAACTTGTGTACTCACCATACACAAATACCTGTGTAGCTTTAACTACCTTTTTATTTTCTATCTTCCCGATTTTAGTATGTATTAAAGACACATACGTACATATACTCCCAAAGAAATATACATGAATATTTATATTTTGACCTCTTTACAGATTACAGACTTAATATACAATTGTATACTAAACAAATTATCATGAATAAAATACTGGAGGAATATGTGTATTTATTACAGTATAGGGGAAATTCCCAAAAATAATAACTGGATCCGACGGACCAAATTTCTATCTAAATTAGTCCCACAATGCAACGGACAGGTTATCAGTAAACAACAATGGCGGAACGCCAAAAGCATGTGCCTGACAAAACGCAGACATATTTTGCCAAAAAGAAACGTGAAAGGGACTAGAATTGGCAAAACCTCGGGATTTCGTTGTAACATTATAATTCTAAGAGAGCATGAATGAGCATCTTTGATACATGTGTATATAACTAGAATTTTAGTTTATTTTGGAGTATTAGGCTTAAAAATCCTTGTTCGGTACATCTGCTTGTCCGTCAAGTCTGCGCATAGACATGGTAACTGTTAACGAATATGTATTTTAAAACAAATGGGGGACCTTTCGCTTCAGTTTCCAACTTGAGCAATGTCAGTCTGAACTTTCGGCATTTTTTTATCGAATGTTCTAAGCAGTAGCTTACACAAAGGTTATCCACTCAATATAGATGGCCTTACTAATACTCACTAGTATACTGTGTCTGGTCTGCATGGCATCAAAAATATTCTTTAATGAAAAGTGATACCGATATCGTCTTCACATTTTATAAAAGAACTACCTACAAATCATTTCTGAAATCTACTTATTAGTCTATTATTTTACATGACGATTTTAATACTCAAACTTTATTACACGGTTGTCAAGATTGTGTTGAAGAAAGAAGTTTATCTTTAATATGTACATGTATATAGGAATACATTACTGAAACTGGCAAATTTCCGGAATTATATTATAGAATTTACACATTGTTTCATGGGTCGGAGATATACACTACTATAATATCAAAACATTTACTGTCAGTATATTTGTTAAAATAACTAACAATTTATAATTAATATGTTTTGGGGATGGCATAAATAAGCTTTGCTTAATGTCAAATCCATTTGCTTTTTAAGCAATGATATGAAAATAGATTGATAAATATTTTGGTTGTCAATTTTGCAATACATTTCATCATTTCCAGTCATGGAATATTTAATAAATTCTTATCTCTTTTTTTTTATTTCTTTTTATTCTCCTTCACTCATTTCTGTGAGCTGCTTATAGTCCTTTCCTTGTAGAAAGTTAACAATTGTTTTTAGAATTGAATCCCTTTCGGCGAACAGAATATAACATTCTATAATAAGGTAAACTGCCCAGTTCCCATTTAATCGTATCAATTTAATTCATAGATATATTATTTTTGAAATGAAAAAAAGCAAAGCTCTTAAACTTAGAGAACAAATATGTTACCCTAACTATGTTCGAAATGTGGTGGTTTAGATTGATCAAGTGCTCGTTAATAATTCAGAACGGCAGGGGACGTTTTGGTAAATATTTATTCAAGCGTTCAATACTTCACATCATGAGATGCGGTGTCCTTAAGTAACCAAGTTGTCTGTCTGTCATGGTTTTGGTTTCTGCACAATGCTAGTTTCTGGAGTACGTTTAAGTCGGTTGCACTCGAACTTCATCCAGGGATTCCTGTTTCAGGCACGGAGGTCAGATGTGTACTGCAGGTGACATTGTTATTGTCATCAGGAAGATACTGGATTCGGACTGTCTTCTCACCTGGACAAGACAACACATAATTTTCTCTGTTCCTATCAATAGACAATTAGTGTATGTACATGTTTCTATAAATAGACAATTAGTGTATGTACATGTACAGTATCTCACGTTGTATTGAGTTGATTACACTTAGACTTTATCCAGTGTTTTCTTGATTAGATTTCGGGTCAGGAGGTCAAAGCTCAAGGTCATTGCAGCTGTAAAAAGTACATCATTTTTGCACAACATTGATCATTATTGAAGTGATCACTCTTAGAATGTTTGTCTAAACAGTATAATTTATAATGTATAAAACTGTATCTGTCAGACCTACTGATGTGTCCTACATTTGTATCCACCCATATCAAACTGTATCTGTCAGACCTACTGATGTGTAGTACTGTCTCCTACATTTGTATCTACTCATATCAAACTGTATCTGTCAGACCTACTGATGTGTCCTACATTTGTATCCACCCATATCAAACTGTATCTGTCAGACCTACTGATGTGTAGTACTGTCTCCTACATTTGTATCCACTCATATCAAACTGTACATCTGTTAGACCTACTGATGTGTAGTTCATTTGTATCCACCCATATCAAACTGTATATCTGTCAGACCTACTGATTTGTAGTACATTTGTATCCACCCATATCAAACTGTATATCTGTCAGACCTACTGATGTGTAGTACATTTGTATCCACCCATATCAAACTGTATATCTGTCAGACCTACTGATGTGTAGTACATTTGTATCCACCCATATCAAACTGTTTATCTGTTAGACCTACTGATGTCTAGTACATTTGTATCCACCCATATCAAACTGTATCTGTCAGACCTACTGATGTGTAGTACATTTGTATCCACCCATATCAAACTGTATCTGTCAGACCTACTGATGTGTAGTTCATTTGTATCCACCCATATCAAACTGTATATCTGTCAGACCTACTGATGTGTAGTACATTTGTATCCACCCATATCAAACTGTATATCTGTCAGACCTACTGGTGTATAGTACATTTGTATCCACCCATATCAAACTGTATCTGTCAGACCTACTGATGTGTAGTTCATTTGTATCCACCCATATCAAACTGTATATCTGTTAGACCTACTGATGTGTAGTGCATTTGTATCCACTCATATCAAACTGTATATCTGTCAGACCTACTGATGTGTAGTGCTGTCTCCTACATTTGTATCCACTCATATCAAACTGTATCTGTCAGACCTACTGATGTGTAGTGCTGTCTCCTACATTTGTATCCACCCATATCAAACTGTATCTGTCAGACCTACTGATGTGTAGTGCTGTCTCCTACATTTGTATCCACCCATATCAAACTGTATATCTGTCAGACCTACTGATGTGTAGTGCTGTCTCCTACATTTGTATCCACCCATATCAAACTGTATATCTGTTAGACCTACTGATGTCTAGTACATTTGTATCCACCCATATCAAACTGTTTCTGTCAGACCTACTGATGTGTAGTTCATTTGTATCCACCCATATCAAACTGTATATCTGTCAGACCTACTGGTGTATAGTACATTTGTATCCACCCATATCAAACTGTATCTGTCAGACCTACTGATGTGTAGTACATTTGTATCCACCCATATCAAACTGTATATCTGTCAGACCTACTGATGTCTAGTACATTTGTATCCACCCATATCAAACTGTATCTGTCAGACCTACTGATGTGTAGTACATTTGTATCCACCCATATCAAACTGTATCTGTCAGACCTACTGATGTGTAGTACATTTGTATCCACCCATATCAAACTGTATATCTGTCAGACCTACTGATGTCTAGTACATTTGTATCCACCCATATCAAACTGTATCTGTCAGACCTACTGATGTGTAGTACATTTGTATCCACCCATATCAAACTGTTTCTGTCAGACCTACTGATGTGTAGTTCATTTGTATCCACCCATATCAAACTGTATATCTGTCAGACCTACTGGTGTATAGTACATTTGTATCCACCCATATCAAACTGTATCTGTCAGACCTACTGATGTGTAGTACATTTGTATCCACCCATATCAAACTGTATCTGTCAGACCTACTGATGTCTAGTACATTTGTATCCACCCATATCAAACTGTATCTGTCAGACCTACTGATGTGTAGTACATTTGTATCCACCCATATCAAACTGTTTCTGTCAGACCTACTGATGTGTAGTTCATTTGTATCCACCCATATCAAACTGTATATCTGTCAGACCTACTGATGTGTAGTACATTTGTATCCACCCATATCAAACTGTATATCTGTCAGACCTACTGATGTGTAGTGCTGTCTCCTACATTTGTATCAATCCATATCAAACTGTATATCTGTCAGACCTACTGATGTGTAGTGCATTTGTATCCACCCATATCAAACTGTATATCTGTCAGACCTACTGATGTGTAGTACATTTGTATCCACCCATATCAAACTATATATCTGTCAGACCTACTGATGTGTAGTACTGTCTCCTACATTTGTATCCACTCATATCAAACTGTATCTGTCAGACCTACTGATGTGTAGAACATTTGTATCCACCCATATCAAACTGTATATCTGTCGGACCTACTGATGTGTAGTACATTTGTATCCACCCATATCAAACTGTATATCTGTTAGACCTACTGATGTGTAGTGCATTTGTATCCACTCATATCAAACTGTTTCTGTCAGACCTACTGATGTGTAGTTCATTTGTATCCACCCATATCAAACTGTATATCTGTCAGACCTACTGGTGTAGTACATTTGTATCCACCCATATCAAACTGTATCTGTCAGACCTACTGATGTGTAGTACATTTGTATCCACCCATATCAAACTGTATATCTGTCAGACCTACTGATGTCTAGTACATTTGTATCCACCCATATCAAACTGTATCTGTCAGACCTACTGATGTGTAGTACATTTGTATCCACCCATATCAAACTGTATATCTGTCAGACCTACTGATGTGTAGTTCATTTGTATCCACCCATATCAAACTGTATATCTGTCAGACCTACTGATGTGTAGTACATTTGTATCCACCCATATCAAACTGTATATCTGTCAGACCTACTGATGTGTAGTGCTGTCTCCTACATTTGTATCAATCCATATCAAACTGTATATCTGTCAGACCTACTGATGTGTAGTGCATTTGTATCCACCCATATCAAACTGTATATCTGTCAGACCTACTGATGTGTAGTACATTTGTATCCACCCATATCAAACTGTATATCTGTCAGACCTACTGATGTGTAGTACTGTCTCCTACATTTGTATCCACTCATATCAAACTGTATCTGTCAGACCTACTGATGTGTAGTACATTTGTATCCACCCATATCAAACTGTATATCTGTCGGACCTACTGATGTGTAGTACATTTGTATCCACCCATATCAAACTGTATATCTGTTAGACCTACTGATGTGTAGTGCATTTGTATCCACTCATATCAAACTGTATATCTGTCAGACCTACTGGTGTATAGTACATTTGTATCCACTCATATCAAACTGTATCTGTCAGACCTACTGATGTGTCCTACATTTGTATCCACTCATATCAAACTGTATCTGTCAGACCTACTGATGTGTAGTACTGTCTCCTACATTTGTATCCACTCATATCAAACTGTATCTGTCAGACCTACTGATGTGTAGAACATTTGTATCCACCCATATCAAACTGTATATCTGTCAGACCTACTGATGTGTCCTACATTTGTATCCACCCATATCAAACTGTATCTGTCAGACCTACTGATGTGTCCTACATTTGTATCCACCCATATCAAACTGTATATCTGTCAGACCTACTGGTGTATAGTACATTTGTATCCACTCATATCAAACTGTATCTGTCAGACCTACTGATGTGTAGTACTGTCTCCTACATTTGTATCCACTCATATCAAACTGTATCTGTCAGACCGACTGATGTGTAGAACATTTGTATCCACCCATATCAAACTGTATATCTGTCAGACCTACTGATGTGTAGTATATTTGTATCCACCCATATCAAACTGTATATCTGTCGGACCTACTGATGTGTAGTACATTTGTATCCACCCATATCAAACTGTATATCTGTCAGACCTACTGATGTGTAGTGCATTTGTATCCACTCATATCAAACTGTATATCTGTCAGACCTACTGGTGTATAGTACATTTGTATCCACTCATATCAAACTGTATCTGTCAGACCTACTGATGTGTAGTGCATTTGTATCCACCCATATCAAACTATATCTGTTAGACCTACTGATGTGTAGTACATTTGTATCCACCCATATCAAACTGTATATCTGTCAGACCTACTGATGTGTAGTGCATTTGTATCCACCCATATCAAACTGTATATCTGTCAGACCTACTGATGTGTAGTACATTTGTATCCACCCATATCAAACTGTATATCTGTCAGACCTACTGATGTGTAGTGCATTTGTATCCACCCATATCAAACTGTATATCTGTCAGACCTACTGATGTGTAGTACATTTGTATCCACCCATATCAAACTGTATATCTGTCACACTTGCTGTGTCCTACATTTGTATCCACCCATATCAAACTGTATATCTGTCAGACCTACTGGTGTGTAGTACATTTGTATCCACCCATATCAAACTGTATCTGTCAGACCTACTGATGGGTAGTGCTGTCTCCTACATTTGTATCCACCCATATCAAACTGTATATCTGTCAGACCTACTGATGTGTAGTACATTTGTATCCACCCATATCAAACTGTATCTGTCAGACCTACTGATGTGTAGTATATTTGTATCCACCCATATCAAACTGTATATCTGTTAGACCTACTGATGTGTAGTGCATTTGTATCCACCCATATCAAACTGTATATTTGTCAGACCTACTGGTGTATAGTACATTTGTATCCACTCATATCAAACTGTATATCTGTCAGACCTACTGATGTGTAGTACATTTGTATCCACCCATATCAAACTGTATATCTGTCAGACCTACTGATGTGTAGTACATTTGTATCCACCCATATCAAACTGTATATCTGTTAGACCTACTGATGTGTAGTGCATTTGTATCCACCCATATCAAACTGTATATCTGTCAGACCTACTGATGTTTAGTGCATTTGTATCCACCCGTATCAAACTGTATATCTGTCAGACCTACTGATGTCTAGTACATTTGTATCCACCCATATCAAACTGTATCTGTCAGACCTACTGATGTGTAGTACATTTGTATCCACCCATATCAAACTGTTTCTGTCAGACCTACTGATGTGTAGTTCATTTGTATCCACCCATATCAAACTGTATATCTGTCAGACCTACTGGTGTATAGTACATTTGTATCCACCCATATCAAACTGTATCTGTCAGACCTACTGATGTGTAGTACATTTGTATCCACCCATATCAAACTGTATATCTGTCAGACCTACTGATGTCTAGTACATTTGTATCCACCCATATCAAACTGTATCTGTCAGACCTACTGATGTGTAGTACATTTGTATCCACCCATATCAAACTGTTTCTGTCAGACCTACTGATGTGTAGTTCATTTGTATCCACCCATATCAAACTGTATATCTGTCAGACCTACTGATGTGTAGTACATTTGTATCCACCCATATCAAACTGTATATCTGTCAGACCTACTGATGTGTAGTGCTGTCTCCTACATTTGTATCAATCCATATCAAACTGTATATCTGTCAGACCTACTGATGTGTAGTGCATTTGTATCCACCCATATCAAACTGTATATCTGTCAGACCTACTGATGTGTAGTACATTTGTATCCACCCATATCAAACTATATATCTGTCAGACCTACTGATGTGTAGTACTGTCTCCTACATTTGTATCCACTCATATCAAACTGTATCTGTCAGACCTACTGATGTGTAGAACATTTGTATCCACCCATATCAAACTGTATATCTGTCGGACCTACTGATGTGTAGTACATTTGTATCCACCCATATCAAACTGTATATCTGTTAGACCTACTGATGTGTAGTGCATTTGTATCCACTCATATCAAACTGTATATCTGTCAGACCTACTGGTGTATAGTACATTTGTATCCACTCATATCAAACTGTATCTGTCAGACCTACTGATGTGTCCTACATTTGTATCCACTCATATCAAACTGTATCTGTCAGACCTACTGATGTGTAGTACTGTCTCCTACATTTGTATCCACTCATATCAAACTGTATCTGTCAGACCTACTGATGTGTAGAACATTTGTATCCACCCATATCAAACTGTATATCTGTCAGACCTACTGATGTGTCCTACATTTGTATCCACCCATATCAAACTGTATCTGTCAGACCTACTGATGTGTCCTACATTTGTATCCACCCATATCAAACTGTATATCTGTCAGACCTACTGGTGTATAGTACATTTGTATCCACTCATATCAAACTGTATCTGTCAGACCTACTGATGTGTCCTACATTTGTATCCACCCATATCAAACTGTATCTGTCAGACCTACTGATGTGTAGTACTGTCTCCTACATTTGTATCCACTCATATCAAACTGTATCTGTCAGACCGACTGATGTGTAGAACATTTGTATCCACCCATATCAAACTGTATATCTGTCAGACCTACTGATGTGTAGTATATTTGTATCCACCCATATCAAACTGTATATCTGTCGGACCTACTGATGTGTAGTACATTTGTATCCACCCATATCAAACTGTATATCTGTCAGACCTACTGATGTGTAGTGCATTTGTATCCACTCATATCAAACTGTATATCTGTCAGACCTACTGGTGTATAGTACATTTGTATCCACTCATATCAAACTGTATCTGTCAGACCTACTGATGTGTAGTGCATTTGTATCCACCCATATCAAACTATATCTGTTAGACCTACTGATGTGTAGTACATTTGTATCCACCCATATCAAACTGTATATCTGTCAGACCTACTGATGTGTAGTGCATTTGTATCCACCCATATCAAACTGTATATCTGTCAGACCTACTGATGTGTAGTACATTTGTATCCACCCATATCAAACTGTATATCTGTCAGACCTACTGATGTGTAGTGCATTTGTATCCACCCATATCAAACTGTATATCTGTCAGACCTACTGATGTGTAGTACATTTGTATCCACCCATATCAAACTGTATATCTGTCACACTTGCTGTGTCCTACATTTGTATCCACCCATATCAAACTGTATATCTGTCAGACCTACTGGTGTGTAGTACATTTGTATCCACCCATATCAAACTGTATCTGTCAGACCTACTGATGGGTAGTGCTGTCTCCTACATTTGTATCCACCCATATCAAACTGTATATCTGTCAGACCTACTGATGTGTAGTACATTTGTATCCACCCATATCAAACTGTATCTGTCAGACCTACTGATGTGTAGTATATTTGTATCCACCCATATCAAACTGTATATCTGTTAGACCTACTGATGTGTAGTGCATTTGTATCCACCCATATCAAACTGTATATTTGTCAGACCTACTGGTGTATAGTACATTTGTATCCACTCATATCAAACTGTATATCTGTCAGACCTACTGATGTGTAGTACATTTGTATCCACCCATATCAAACTGTATATCTGTCAGACCTACTGATGTGTAGTACATTTGTATCCACCCATATCAAACTGTATATCTGTTAGACCTACTGATGTGTAGTGCATTTGTATCCACCCATATCAAACTGTATATCTGTCAGACCTACTGATGTTTAGTGCATTTGTATCCACCCGTATCAAACTGTATATCTGTTAGACCTACTGATGTGTAGTGCATTTGTATCCACCCATATCAAACTGTATATCTGTCAGACCTACTGGTGTATAGTACATTTGTATCCACTCATATCAAACTGTATCTGTCAGACCTACTGATGTGTAGTATATTTGTATCCACCCATATCAAACTGTATATCTGTCAGACCTACTGATGTGTAGTGCATTTGTATCCACCCATATCAAACTATATCTGTCAGACCTACTGATGTGTAGTATATTTGTATCCACCCATATCAAACTGTATATCTGTCAGACCTACTGATGTGTAGTACATTTGTATCCACCCATATCAAACTGTATATCTGTCACACTTGCTGTGTCCTACATTTGTATCCACCCATATCAAACTGTATATCTGTCAGACCTACTGGTGTGTAGTACATTTGTATCCACCCATATCAAACTGTATCTGTCAGACCTACTGATGTGTCCTACATTTGTATCCACCCATATCAAACTATATATCTGTCAGATCTACTGATGTGTCCTACATTTGTATCCACCCATATCAAACTGTATATCTGTCAGACCTACTGATGTGTCCTACATTTGTATCCACCCATATCAAACTGTATATCTGTCAGACCTACTGATGTGTAGTACATTTGTATCCACTCATATCAAACTGTATCTGTCAGACCTACTGATGTGTAGTTCATTTGTATCCACCCATATCAAACTGTATCTGTCAGACCTACTGGTGTGTAGTACATTAGTATCCACCCATATCAAACTGTATATCTGTCAGACCTACTGATGTGTAGTTCATTTGTATCCACCCATATCAAACTGTATATCTGTCAGACCTACTGATGTGTAGTACATTTGTATCCACCCATATCAAACTGTATCTGTTAGACCTACTGATGTGTAGTGCTGTCTCCTACATTTGTATCCACTCATATCAAACTGTATACCTGTTAGACCTACTGATGTGTAGTTCATTTGTATCAATCCATATCAAACTGTATATCTGTCAGACCTACTGATGTGTAGTACATTTGTATCCACCCGTATCAAACTGTATATATGTCAGACCTACTGATGTGTAGTGCTGTCTCCTACATTTGTATCCACTCATATCAAACTGTATCTGTCAGACCTACTGATGTGTAGTACATTTGTATCCACCCATATCAAACTGTATATCTGTCAGACCTACTGATGTGTAGTACATTTGTATCCACCCATATCAAACTGTATATCTGTCAGACCTACTGATGTGTAGTACATTTGTATCCACCCATATCAAACTGTATATTTGTCAGACCTACTGATGTGTAGTACATTTGTATCCACCCATATCAAACTGTATATCTGTCAGACCTACTGATGTGTAGTACATTTGTATCCACCCATATCAAACTGTGTATCTGTCAGACCTACTGATGTGTAGAACATTTGTATCCACCCATATCAAACTGTATATCTGTCAGACCTACTGATGTGTAGTACATTTGTATCCACCCGTATCAAACTGTATATATGTCAGACCTACTGATGTGTAGTGCTGTCTCCTACATTTGTATCCACTCATATCAAACTGTATCTGTCAGACCTACTGATGTGTAGTACATTTGTATCCACCCATATCAAACTGTATATCTGTTAGACCTACTGATGTGTAATGCAGACTATAAGTGCTGTCTCCTACATTTGTATCCACCCATATCAAACTGTATATCTGTCACACTTGCTGTGTCCTACATTTGTATACACCCATATCAAACTGTATATCTGTCAGACCTACTGATGTGTAGTGCTGTCTCCTACATTTGTATCCACCCATATCAAACTGTATATCTGTCAGACCTACTGATGTGTCCTACATTTGTATCCACCCATATCAAACTGTATATCTGTCAGACCTACTGATGTGTAGTACATTTGTATCCACTCATATCAAACTGTATCTGTCAGACCTACTGATGTGTAGTTCATTTGTATCCACCCATATCAAACTGTATCTGTCAGACCTACTGGTGTGTAGTACATTAGTATCCACCCATATCAAACTGTATATCTGTCAGACCTACTGATGTGTAGTACATTTGTATCAATCCATATCAAACTGTATATCTGTCAGACCTACTGATGTGTAGTACATTTGTATCCACCCGTATCAAACTGTATATATGTCAGACCTACTGATGTGTAGTGCTGTCTCCTACATTTGTATCCACTCATATCAAACTGTATCTGTCAGACCTACTGATGTGTAGTACATTTGTATCCACCCATATCAAACTGTATATCTGTTAGACCTACTGATGTGTAGTGCAGACTATAAGTGCTGTCTCCTACATTTGTATCCACCCATATCAAACTGTATCTGTTAGACCTACTGATGTGTAGTGCTGTCTCCTACATTTGTATCCACTCATATCAAACTGTATACCTGTTAGACCTACTGATGTGTAGTTCATTTGTATCAATCCATATCAAACTGTATATCTGTCAGACCTACTGATGTGTAGTACATTTGTATCCACCCGTATCAAACTGTATATATGTCAGACCTACTGATGTGTAGTGCTGTCTCCTACATTTGTATCCACTCATATCAAACTGTATCTGTCAGACCTACTGATGTGTAGTACATTTGTATCCACCCATATCAAACTGTATATCTGTCAGACCTACTGATGTGTAGTACATTTGTATCCACCCATATCAAACTGTATATCTGTCAGACCTACTGATGTGTAGTACATTTGTATCCACCCATATCAAACTGTATATTTGTCAGACCTACTGATGTGTAGTACATTTGTATCCACCCATATCAAACTGTATATCTGTCAGACCTACTGATGTGTAGTACATTTGTATCCACCCATATCAAACTGTGTATCTGTCAGACCTACTGATGTGTAGAACATTTGTATCCACCCATATCAAACTGTATATCTGTCAGACCTACTGATGTGTAGTACATTTGTATCCACCCGTATCAAACTGTATATATGTCAGACCTACTGATGTGTAGTGCTGTCTCCTACATTTGTATCCACTCATATCAAACTGTATCTGTCAGACCTACTGATGTGTAGTACATTTGTATCCACCCATATCAAACTGTATATCTGTTAGACCTACTGATGTGTAGTGCAGACTATAAGTGCTGTCTCCTACATTTGTATCCACCCATATCAAACTGTATATCTGTCACACTTGCTGTGTCCTACATTTGTATACACCCATATCAAACTGTATATCTGTCAGACCTACTGATGTGTAGTGCTGTCTCCTACATTTGTATCCACCCAAATCAAACTGTATATCTGTCAGACCTACTGATGTGTAGTACATTTGTATCCACCCATATCAAACTGTTTATCTGTTAGACCTACTGATGTGTAGTGCAGACTATAAGTGCTGTCTTTCAGCAGAGACATACACAAGTCAGGACTGGAGCATTGAATCGGATCATTAGTTTATTTGGAAATTGAACTATTTAATTCAACGTAGACCTGTCAGCAGATGGAAAATGTAAGGAAAGCTCTGCCATCAGTCCAGTCCATTTATGTCCAGTCTAGCTGAGTCTCTTAACAGTCACAAGGGAAAATATATAACACACCAGGAGCCCCAAGGTCAGTAATGTATGTCTAGATGTGTAAATAATACTTTGTGAAGAAAAAACAGACCACCTAGCCGTGTTTTATACAATCTTATTGTCCAGATAAATACAAGAAGAAAAAGAACCATTTCATATATTGTTTATTGTAGATAGAATAGAAAAATACACTCGTAGCCGGGAGTACTATAACATACTGAAGGTTTTTACACCAAGAAAAATACGTACATTTAACAACATCATATTTAAAGTGTTAATCGGTATTAGTATTATCAAACAATGAGAAAAAAATATATGAAATATCGCAAATTCTTACATTAAAATATTCATTCGTTTTCTGCATTTGGCCCAGTTAAAAGGTTTTTACTAGAGATGATATAAAATTTACATATCAGTAAGAAATGATCATAAATTTTCGTTTTTTGAAAGAAGTGAAAACGAAACTAACGACTTGCCCGCATATAGAAAAAATAAGAAAGAGATGTATTATTTAACTTCAGCTAGAAATACCATCTTAGTTGATAAAATAAGAAAATGTTAACATATACTTAAGTAATATATATATTATACCAACAATAATACCATTTGAATCGCAAAACAATTTATTGAACAAGACGAGACTTCATGTTCAGACAGGCGGATCATTTTTTTTCTTCCAAACTGAATTAGACCTGTACGAGGTGTAGCGACCAATCAGTCTGTAGAAAAATGTTATAAATTCTCGACTTGTTACAGAAATAATAATAATAAAATAAGTATATGCTGAATGTTTATTTACAGCATAGAAAACATATACGCGTTTGACTTTAAAGCCTGTTATGAGTTGATTAAGGGTCATCTATATAGGAGCATGATGTTGAATTTCAATCACGAATTAATATCTATATTAATATCTATGAATATTGCATAAAAATAGTCATGTAATATACCAAAATGCTTGTTTCGACATGTACTTTCTTAAACAATCAATGATTTGCCGTAAACGCTTAATTTTTTCTATACAGTTACTTTGTGTTAAGATGTAGCATGGGATAGTTCTAAGTCTAACAAATAACCAAACCTGAACAATAACCAACCTATCATACTCACAAGCATCTATAGCACAGGGAGCATTTGTTTGATCAGATTTGACATTATGTGCGTATAGACACTTATTTTGTTTGACCTTGAAATGCAGATGGCGGCTGTAAGTGTTATTACACAAATATAGCGTAAAAGCATACATTTAAGACATGAGATCGTAGTAAGAAAGGCCTTTTAAAGACATACATTGTTAAACCGGCGAGTTTGGGGTCTTTTTCAGAAATATCCACATTTTACCCCAAACTCAACGGCTGAACATTTCCCCAAAAATCAGTCTTCTTGCCATGTCTAGAGGTCTTTATAGTGTTTAATAAGAATATGCTTTAAATACCTCCTTATTACAACCACCATTAGCATTTCAAGGTCAAAATGAAAACAGTGTTTACATATTATCAGGTCAAGTCTGTTAAAACCAATGCTCCTATTTTGTGATTTAGAATCTTGTGATCAAAACGACTACTTTGTGCAATATCTGCGATACAAATGAGCTAATTATGCCCCCTGAAACATGATTTTTTTTCGCATGTTTTGTTGAAATTGATAAACAACTTTACAAATTACATATTACAGCAAGTTCCATGGTTTTTCATGATACATACTTAAAGTTTACCAACGTATTGCATAGGCTGGTAAAATATCACGGTTTTGACTGGATTTGCTGTTTAGATGTCCCTCAAATAAAACAAATAAAAGAATTATTTACACTTTCGTTATTTTATGATAATAATTCAGGGCTCGAAATTGACGGTATTCCGTAGTTACTCGGAGTATTCCGTAGTTACTCGGATACCAAATTTGGCCCGAGATGAATACCTGTCTACCCCAAGAACAGGTGGTATATCTTTATACAGTTCGTTTCCACCCACGGGTACTTGTGGTCAGGAACTAAAGTTATTTTTTTTTTTTGAATTTTTTTATTTTTCAAGATTTTTTTCATAAATAGAAAACATTTGAAACATATATGCACACACATTCTCACTCTTACACCCACAGTAGCTATACTCATGATTCATCATCATCATCATACATAATCAAACATCATCATCATCATCATATCAGCATCATCATCTTTATCATCATCTTACTCCTCATCATCATCGGTTCATCATCACCACCATCATCACCATCATCATCATCATCATACATAATCAAACATCATCATCATCATATCAGCATCATCATCTTCATCCATTCATCATCATCATCATCATCATCATCAAAAGAATCACACTTAATCATCATCATCATCTATCATAATATCATTATCCATACATAAATTATTATCATTTTTTTCATCACAATAAAACATCATCATCCTTATCATCACACAAAAAACATCATCTTCATCACGATTATTTTAAGCTTGAACCACAAGCCTCACATCTACTTACATCATTTACATATTAATTAACATACATACATAACCTAACCTAAATTTATACAGAGTGAGAAGGAAGCAGACAGACATACCATCACACAGACAAGACAGACAGATAGACACAGACAGACACACCATTACACAGACATACACACACACACACTTCGACACCGACAGACACACACATAGACGCACCATCACACAAGACAAAACAGACACACGCACAGACAGACGCATAACCGAACACACCATCACACATAGAACGCACACACACAAAGACAGACAAAAATAAACATGACTGAAGCATGGGAGAAAATTTCTTTAAATGGTAAAAATAAAAAGTAATGGAAAGGAGCTAGAACAGGCGATGTCAGTCTTTGGCGACCTAAAGCTATATATGCAAAGAGGAACTATCTTTTTCAGATGACTATAAATCTAGAACAGGTTTCCATTTCTTCCAATTGAGTTCAAATTGCCTTTTAATTTTCTCACTTTTACTGTAATTAATGTATTGTTGAATAGAAAAATGATTTTTGATGACATTAATAAGTGCATTAAGATTTAAAGAGTTGCTGAGACATCTAGTTTTATAAATATAATGCTTGATAAGAATTAAAATTTCGTTATCAACATTACTGCAGTACTGTGATACTATACCAAACAGGAAGGATTCTTTATTGTAAGCAAACGGAATTAAAAGTATATCAAGTAGTGCTTCAAATCTCTGTAATAGTGACTGAACCTCTTGACATTCCCATAAGCAATGCACTATTGTTTCACGCTCCATACAACATAAGTTACATAAAATACTAGGACTTAAGTTTATTTTAAAAAGGAACGTGTTTGTTACCAAAATATGGTGTATAATTCTCACTTGGAACCACTGTAATTTAGAACTTTTGGTAACTATAAAAGGAAGTTTGAATATTTTGGCCCATTTATTTTGATCAATAATGAATTCTTGGTTCCATTTTCTTGTTCCAGTAGGTATGGATATTGGCGCAATAAGGCATTTGTAAAAATCTTTTGAACCCTTTTCACTCTTAAAAATATGTCAAATAGAAAAGGTATAAAAGGCTGTTGAGGTCTTTGAATCAGGTAATCAAATTTTTTCAAAAAGCGCTTGATAGCTGAAACTAGTCCATGGTATTGGAGAAAATTTGTGTTTATAGTTCGAAAATTATGTCTGAACTCTTCAAAAGAAAGAAAAGCTAAATCATCTGAATCTTTAATTAAATCATTTATTGTTAATATGCCCACATCAAACCAGTTTTGATAAAAAACATACTTGTTGTTTACCTTGATATCATTATTATACCAGATGGGTGATTTTAAAATTGAGTCTGGTTTTGGAAGCCTAATAGAATCTGAATTATTAAGCCTATTTAATGATTTAAACACATCCCTCCAAAAAAAGTTTTTACAATTGGATCTACACAAATCAATATATTCCTTTCCACAGTTACATAGTTTTCTAAAATTAACATATGTATTTAAAATTAATTTCCACTTACCAGATGAGTGAAATAATCTTCTTACCCAACCTAACTTTAGAGAGTCAATAAAAGAATGAACATCAATCATCTTTAAACCCCCATCAATATAGTCTTGAATAACAACATCTTTTTTTATTTTATGACATTTACTATTCCATAAAAAATCCAGAATCAGAGAATTTAACTGGGCAATCATCTTTTCTGAAGGGTTTGGCAAAGTAATGAACAAATAGTTAAGTTGTGAAATCAACAGAGATTTAATAATATTAATCTTACCTAATGGTGTCAAATTCCTTCTTTTCCATAAGTTAATAACAGATTTAAGTTTTACAATTTTTTTGTCAAAATTCATTTTAGGAATTTTATCCAGATCAACAGAAAATTCTATCCCTAAGAAAGTGAAATTATGTTGTCCCCACAACAGATTTACTTCAGGCAAAAATGTTTCTTCACTATATTTCCTACTTCCTATCCATATCACCTGAGATTTATTAGAATTAATTCTTAGACCAGATATCTTAGCATAAGTAGTTAGTTCAAAAATAGATTCTCTCAGCGACTCTTTAGATCCATCCAATATCAAACCTGTATCATCTGCATACTGTACATTTAGAATAGGAGAATTTTCAATATGAATTCCCTTTATGAGATTATTATTTTTAATTTTTGCAGCTAAAACTTCGGCACAGAGAATAAAAATGTATGGTGCAATTGGATCGCCTTGTCGACATCCACGTTGAATCTTAATATGTTTTGATATGTTTCCACCTTGATTTATAGATGCACTTGCATTATTATGAAGAGTATTTATCCATTTCCTTATATCTTTCCCAAAGTTAAAATAGCCTAGAACCTTATCTATGAACGCCCATGAAACCGAATCAAAAGCTTTTTCGAAATCTACCATCAATAACATTCCTGGTATGTTGTGTTCCTCTGCATACTGCATTACATCATAGACCGTACGAATATTTTCCCCTATATATCTACCTGATAAAAACCCTGTCTGATCCTCATTAATAATTTTACCCAAAACTGCTCTTATACGATGTGAGATTACCCCAGAAGCTATTTTATAAGTTATATTTAACAGTGTGATGGGTCTCCAATTTTTTAAAAAATGTCGAGGTTTATCTCCCTTGGGAATACAAGTAATTATACCATGTCTTTGAGTTACTGAACATTGACTGACTGAAAACCCATAATTTAATGATCGAACAACAAAATGACCTAAATACTTCCAAAATACTTTAAAAAACTCAGATGTGAAACCATCAGACCCTGGACTTTTATTATTTTTCATCTCTTTCAGTGTTTTCCCAGCTTCATCAAATGTTATAATACCCTCTAGACTGTCAGAATCATGATTACTTAACCTTGACATGTTACAATTTTGGAGATGTGCTTCTAAATCTATATTTTCCACTTCCCTATATCTATATAAATTTTCATAAAATGACTGTACCTCTGATAAAATGTCTTCTTGTTTCGTTATAAAATGATCATGTTCTGTCTGTATTTTTGGAATAATTTTGGAAGTATAATTTCTGTTTTCAAGATTAAAAAAGTAAGAAGTAGGTTTTTCTCCCTCCTCTATCCATTTTGCCCTAGATCTAATGATACTACCTCTAACCTTTTTCAAACGAATAGACTCTAATTCTTTTCTTTTCTCATCTAATTGTGTATGATCAGGATTTGTTTCAGCCTCAGTAATTGCTATGAATTTCTTAATATTTTCCTCTCTGAGATTTAACTGCTTTTTCCTGTAAGAAGAATATGAAATAGATTTACCCCTTATTTCCATTAATAAAGTTTCTAAAAAAAGTTGATCATTTATGAGAAATTGAATATCACAATCAGGAATAAGATTTAGAGAATCAGGGTTATAAACAGGTAGACAATATTGTAATTTAATACTGTCAATACATTTTTTTACCAAATCAAGATAGTCTGATTCATATAATAAAGAGTTGTTAAATTTCCAAATACCTTTCCCTTTCTTAAATTTGTTAAAAGTTATAGTTAATAGAGGGGTAGAGTGATCAGACCTATAACCTGGTTCTATTGATGACTTATTTACACTTGACAAGAGAGATTCGGAGACAAGAAAAAAATCTAGTCTGGCCTGCTTTAATGGATTAGCACGCCTCCAAGTATAGCGCCTAGTATCAGGGTGGTGTTCCCTATAAATGTCAATTAGATTAGTATTTTCAATAATTTCCAATACCTTTTCCCTCGCAGTACTATTATTTACAAATCTATAGTTATTATCATAATCTAATGATGGTTTTAAAACTAAGTTAAAATCCCCACATATAATAATGTTCTCATTTCCAAAACTATCCACTATTTCAGTTACTTGATTGTAAAAATCTGGGGTATCCTGATTTGGACCATATACGGAAATAAGAGTTGTCCTAGACCCATCAATATCAATATCAAGCGCAAGAAAATTACCCTGTAAATCGCACTTTTCTCTATATACTTTGGCCTCGAATTTATTGTTTAAAAGGATTGCCACCCCACGTGAATTGGATTTAAAAGAACTAAAATAACATTGATATCCCCATTCATTTCTTATAATATTTTCCTGGTCAAACGAGAAATGGGTGTCTTGGAGACAGTAAATACTGTACCGTTTATCTCTTAAATAGGAGAATACGTCTTTTCTTTTAATTTTATCCCCCAAGCCCTGACAGTTCGCCGATAGCACAGTGATACTCATGTTATATCGAAAATAGAAGCCTCAAAAGTTAATTTTAAATCCCCCATGCAACAGTTGGAAAAAGAAAAGAGAGACAGAAAAAGGAACAGACATAAAAACATATTTCTAGATCATAAACAAAACATGACTACTGTCAAACACTTACATACACACACCCGCTGCACTATTCAGGACACTGGCAATACAAGACCGGAAACTCATGGTGAAATCTAAATGCGCGCACTTGCTTAAACGAAGGGATAATATATCCGGAAACATAAACTGTTATCGTTAACGTACGACTCAATACCATAAAACGAACTTGTATTGTTCAGGATTTTCCTAAGCACACTTCCGTTCTCTTACAGTATAGTAGGTCTATACCACAAACATTCAACAGTTGGAGAGGGACCGTGGAACCTACGAAAACATACAGGTTGTGTCAACCGGAAGTAAATTGGCAATTCTAGAACCCAAACTCAATGAGCGACGGATTTCCGGAAAACGATATTAAATTAATATTTTTTAAAAGCAAGCACAGCCAAACGACAAATTACAACTATATATGAATGCTTCTATTGAGAGGCACTGGTAAGATCTAAATAATAAACATATTTGATACAAATATTTAATAAAAGAAAGCGAGATCATTGAAGCATACATATATCACTATTTTTTTTCAATATCGGCCTATATCAGTATATCAGTGTGCGCTAGTGTGGAACACTTACCTGTATGTTAGGATCCTTAGTCCAAATATACACTCCAATTGGAATCGACTTTCCCAACACAAAAAGAAAACACACACTCAGTAGGAAACATACATGATTATAACTCATAAAAACGACACACACGTTACACAGTATTTTGAATTGATCGGTAAGTCAGTAACGATACTGACCAAATGTCACCACCGATCTTTACTTAATCCAGTCACTTCCTAAAGCGAAAGTTGGTGTCATTCATGAGAAAGTTCTCTTCAAGTGGGGTTTCAAACGACAGTCTGCGCTTCTTTCCATTATTTAGCACCACGAACAACTTCCCGTCGATACTATAAGAGTTCTTGACACAATCAAGGTGATAAGCATCTCTAAGTCTCTGTTGGTTGTAACGGGTTAAGTCCTCAAAGATAACAAATCCCGTTCCCCTTAGGTTCCTACGCGCATGGATAATCTCTTGCTTCTTGCGTCTATGGGTGAACTTAACGATAATGTTCCTTGGTTTAGCACTATCAAAACGTCCCAGTCTGTGGGCGATATCGATGTCTTTACCATCAATCGGTACCTTCAAAGTGTCCCGTACAAATGTCACGATACCCTGAACACACTGCTCCACTGATTCTCTCTCGGTGTCCTTTAGTCCAGATATACGTAATGAATTCTTCCGGCCGTGTTGTTCGAGGTCGTTCTGTTTTCCCGCCATTTCCGATACCCGGCTATTCACATTTACAATTTGATCTTCTAATTTGGAAACTGTAAGTTTTAAGTCCTCATTCTCCTGCTCTAAATCACCAACTCGGTCCTCAAGAGCCTCAATACGCTCGGCGTGCTCTAGTTGAATGTCTATACGCAACTTTTCTAATTTCTTCTCCAATACCTCCTCCGTAACTAGGGACTTTAGAATGGTATAAATCTCGTCCAGTCTATCGTCAGTAGTTTTCGCACCAATACCACTGGTCCTGCTAGTGGTCACACTCTGTACCCGCTGAGGTTTATTGCTAGCTGGCATGATTCTCAAGGAACTAAAGTTATAATCAAGTTGTCTAATTTTAATTTGTAGCATCATTTCTTGTCTATTTATGCACCGATACAACATTGGAATCGATTATATTTTTCACTTTATTGTCGTAAACAATTGAAGACGACTGCACTATTTCACGATGTATGCCGTTTTCGTCAAAAATTCTGTTTATTAAGTTGATCAGAGACTGATAAAGCTTTCTACGTCTCTGAGTTGACGATTTCACCGCACACTAGCTAGACAAGTGATCGTCACATTCTCGTAATATTTTGACACAACGCGGCAAAATAATAACGCATGCGGAACAGAAAATTTAGCATTTTTTTGCGCAAAATAAGGTAAATCATGACAATTTAAATAATTTGTTTTCCATCGCATTGATTCTTACATTACAGCATCGTTATATAGGGTGTAGCATAACGAAAGTTCAAAGTTATGTGAAAGTTGAAGTAGAATTCTAGAGCTAATCATTACAATGGCAAAGTAAGTTTTTTCAAGCCAATACACTGAAATTAAAAACGATTAACAAACTACTGTAATTATCACTGTATCAATTTGTTCAGATATTTTCCCGAAATTCCACATCAATTTATGGCTAGTGATAACATTATTATAGGGCAGACCTCACTTTCTGTTATGAAACACTAAACAAAATCTACATCAGCTTTATGGCTATCATGTTATTTCATTTCATTTCAACAAATTTTATTGTACATGTATACAATAGGATCAGATAACAGGTTAGGCCTATATAAATCTTC
Source organism: Pecten maximus (assembly GCF_902652985.1). Classification (NCBI taxonomy): domain Eukaryota; kingdom Metazoa; phylum Mollusca; class Bivalvia; order Pectinida; family Pectinidae; genus Pecten; species Pecten maximus. The sequence continues at coordinate 4,015,030 of NC_047016.1, forward strand.
TCTAGGTATAAAGAGATAATTCTTAATATAGATGAATATAAGGAATTGAACAGGTTATATATATATATATATACAGTATTCAAATATGACATGTCATATGATATAGTTCGGTCAGTACAGGAATGCTATATTTGTACTGATAGGCTTACTGGTTACTGAATGTTACAATGTACATTAACAAAATGAAAATTTATAAGTGAATAGTATAATGTATAACAATACAAGAGCGAAATCATGATTTTTATTACATTTTTACCAGTGAAATATCAAAAATTATTCATTCTATAAAAGTGATATTTTTCACTAGTAAAAAATATCACTTTTGCTGATTTGACCAATCAAATTGATCATTAGAAAATGCCAAAATAATTGACCAATCAGAAAGCCCGACATATATGTCAGCACCTGGACAGGGGTAACTATTTTTTTGTTTACAAATTATTGCTGTAGGCCTAGTTAGCATATGGGGTAGGTTTTTCGTTGATAAACAATGTAATAAACAGAATATCTAACAGTGTCTTCAGTAATACCAAATATATTTCACTCGTGTGGCTAATATTATGATATTTTTCACTCGTGCTGCGCACTCGTGAAAAATATCAAAATATCAGCCCCACTCGTGAAATATATTTGGTATTACTGAAGACACTGTTAGATATCCTCTATATCTTGTTCGCTGTCCTTATGAAACACCTTTATAGGTGAGATCTTTACTAGTCTAAGACTGCTGTATCTTGTTCGCTGTCCTTATGGAGCATATTTATAGACGCCGTATCTTTGTCACTGTCCCTATTGGACACTTTTATATGTGAGAACCTTACTTTCTAAAACTGTCATACCTTGTGCTATACCCTGTGAATCACCTTTAAAGGTGACAAACATGGAAAATTCAATACAGTTTGTCTTTGCTTATTTACATTCATTTAATATTTTTGAAAAATAAAAAGCAGATAAATTTGTTCTTTTTGTCCAAAGCCGATTTAGCTGCGTTGTTTTATCAGCTCCAGTTTTGTCTAAGACTGCTGTACCTTGGTCAGCATTTCCTCCATCCGACGACACATCTTGTTCACTCCTGTTTTGTCTAAGACTGCTGTACCTTGGTCAGCATTTCCTCCATCCGACGACAGATCTTGTTCACTCCTGTTTTGTCTAAGACTGCTGTACCTTCGTCAGCATTTCCTCTATCCGACGACAGATCTCGTTCATCTCATGATAACCGTCAGGTACTTGTTGCGTTTGCATGTTTTTCTCAAGATGCTGTAATATTAACTTGAATTCTGTAATTGACTTGTCAATTAGTTTCATTTCTTTGTTGATCTGCGTAGTGATTCTACTAAATATGGTATACTGTAGTGTTTCCTCTGAGTATCCTCGGAGAATTTTTTCTGACCACCTTTCGAGATGCTCTCTTTTGTTTGCGTTGTAACGTGCAATCTTCATTTTCCCTTTCGCCAAGTTAACAATAGCTCCGACTGGAAGAACTGTAACTAGTGCAGCGAGTCCCAGTGGAATCCATAGCGGTGATGTCAATACTATGGCAGCAATTACTCTTCTTGCTGAATCCGTCGTCATACCCTGCGGTCAGATACATTGTGTTGCTCTCTCCTGTTTGGGTCATTGCTTTATCGTCATCATTTTTCAGAAGGCATTCGATTTCTTCTTGAATTTTGTTGAGCTCCAAAGTTAATCCAGACATTTTATTAGCTAGTTCTTCAAGTTCATTCTGAGAAAGTGCTATGCGTTTAGTAATGGCCTCACTAATGAAAACCCGAATGGCAACTCGAGCCCTTTGCTTGACATCATCATAGTCTTTGCCCTTGGGCATATCGCTACTTTTCCAGGGGAAAATCTCATTTCCTGTTTTCCACATTGTTCAAATATTGATGAACGTTCTTCGCCAGTTTTCTTCAATATCGTCAGCAAAACCTTCAACAGCTTTCTTCCCCTTTAGAGTAAAAAGAGATAAAGCTAGTCAAGTAAGTAATTGATACAAAATACGTAATATTATAGGTGACAGCCAATGCGACACCAGCAATACATTTTCTTAGACGATATTATTTGAATTTTCCTGTTTAAGATATGTATGGAAAACAACGAGAGTCCATTTTCAATGTTACACCGGCATCTATAATAAATACCTTCTCGTATGTGGATTCCATCCCGGATACAAGAGTCCTCAATCTCTCGACTTTCATGCGTTTTTCCTCCGCGGACAAGATAACAAATGTTACTGAAGAATCCACGAAGGTTTTTATATGTTTAAAAACCCTGCTTAAAAACCTTTAAAAATAAACAAAAAATAGGTGTACGTATTACATATATGGACTATTTTATAGTTACTGTCGATAACTGTTTTGTAAATTATGTGTTGCTGGCAGTATTCCTAACGGACAGGTACTGTAATTATAATAATAAGGATACATAAGCCATCTTCAATATTTGCTTTACTTTTTTTTACTCTATTATAAAACAAAATGTATACCTACTCCATGTGTTTTCGTGACCTGGCGTTAGCACAGCATTCAACGACTACACGAATTTTGTCGAGAACAGTCTGGTAGTCTGCTAATGCCGATTTGTACTCCTCGTTAATAACTCCGGTCTTTTGTATTCTCAGAACCTGTAAAACATTCACGTTAGATGATGTGATTCTCAGAACCTGTAAAACATTCACGTTAGATGATGTGATTTTCTCTTAACTCATAGCAAGTAGTATATAGTAACAGGTTAGAAAGTTAAAAGTGGGGACTAAGGTTTAGTCAGTGTATGGTAACAGGTTAGAAAGTTAAAATGGTGACTAAATTTAGTCAGTGTATGGTAACAGGTTAGAAAGTTAAAAGTGGGGACTAAGGTTTAGTCAGTGTATGGTAACAGGTTAGAAAGTTAAAAGGGTTACTAAGGTTTAGTCAGTGTATGGTAACAGGTTAGAAAGTTAAAAGGATTGACTAAAGTTTAGTCAGTGTATGGTAACAGGTTAGAAAGTTAAAAGGGGTGACTAAAGTGTAGTCAGTGTATGGTAACAGGTTAGAAAGTTAAAAGGATTGACTAAGGTTTAGTCAGTGTATGGTAACAGGTTAGAAAGTTAAAAGGATTGACTAAGGTTTAGTCAGTGTATGGTAACAGGTTAGAAAGTTAAAAGGGTGACTAAGGTTTAGTCGGTGTATGGTAACAGGTTAGAAAGTTAAAAGGGGTTACTAAAGTTTAGTCAGTGTAGGGTAACAGGTTAGAAAGTTAAAAGGGTGACTAAATTTAGTCAGTGTATGGTAACAGGTTAGAAAGTTAAAAGTGGGGACTAAGGTTTAGTCAGTGTATGGTAACAGGTTAGAAAGTTAAAAGGGTTACTAAGGTTTAGTCAGTGTATGGTAACAGGTTAGAAAGTTAAAAGGATTGACTAAAGTTTAGTCAGTGTATGGTAACAGGTTAGAAAGTTAAAAGGATGACTAAAGTTTAGTCAGTGTACGGTAACAGGTTAGAAAGTTAAAAGGGGTGACTAAAGTTTAGTCAGTGTATGGTAACAGGTTAGAAAGTTAAAAGGGTGACTAAGGTTTAGTCAGTGTATGGTAACAGGTTAGAAAGTTAAAAGGGGTGACTAAAGTTTAGTCAGTGTATGGTAACAGGTTAGAAAGTTAAAAGGATGACTAAAGTTTAGTCAGTGTACGGTAACAGGTTAGAAAGTTAAAAGGGGTGACTAAAGTTTAGTCAGTGTATGGTAACAGGTTAGAAAGTTAAAAGGGGTGACTAAGGTTTAGTCAGTGTATGGTAACAGGTTAGAAAGTTAAAAGGGGTGACTAAGTTTAGTCAGTGTATGGTAACAGGTTAGAAAGTGAAAAGGATGACTAAAGTTTAGTCAGTGTACGGTAACAGGTTAGAAAGTTAAAAGGGGTGACTAAAGTTTAGTCAGTGTATGGTAACAGGTTAGAAAGTTAAAAGGGTGACTAAGGTTTAGTCAGTGTATGGTAACAGGTTAGAAAGTTAAAAGGATGACTAAGGTTTAGTCAGTGTATGGTAACAGGTTAGAAAGTTAAAAGGGTGACTAAAGTTTAGTCAGTGTATGGTAACAGGTTAGAAAGTTAAAAGGGATGACTAAAGTTTAGTCAGTGTATGGTAACAGGTTAGAAAGTTAAAAGGGTGACTAAAGTTTAGTCAGTGTATGGTAACAGGTTAGAAAGTTAAAAGGGTGACTAAGGTTTAGTCAGTGTATGGTAACAGGTTAGAAAGTTAAAAGGGGTGACTAAGGTTTAGTCAGTGTATGGTAACAGGTTAGAAAGTTAAAAGGGTTACTAAAGTTTAGTCAGTGTATGGTAACAGGTTAGAAAGTTAAAAGGGTGACTAAGGTTTAGTCAGTGTATGGTAACAGGCTAGAAAGTTAAAAGGGGTGACTAAGGTTTAGTCAGTGTATGGTAACAGGCTAGAAAGTTAAAAGGGGTGACTAAAGTTTAGTCAGTGTATGGTAACAGGTTAGAAAGTTAAAAGGGTGACTAAGGTTAAGACGGTGTAATGTAAAGGTAAGTCAGTCAACAGGATGAGTTATTAAATTTTGACAGCATAGGATGATTTTGTTTTCGAGAAAACAATTTTTGTAACGTGATAATTAGAAAGTTTTATTCTTTTTACATTTTAAGTCTTTATATATTTCCATTTGCTCGGCATTGTCACTTTACTAAACAGAAGGAAAAGTTATCAGACCACACATCTCTCATGAAACCCATTGGTAAAATGATATAAAGAACAATGTTCGTGACGTCGTCAATAAATAACGACGTTTTGTCTGACGTCACTATATTACCTGTAATTTTGACGCCATGGAAATTCATGCTAGTGGAGTAAAAGAACTATTGATCAATGTAACATGTATTAATTTATGTAGTTATGTTGTATAAGGTGAATATTCTCGCGATGGAATATACTTATTAAGATGTTGAAGTTAAATGGATGAGTTTGTGTATATTTCCACGAACTATCTATTTTCGCCAGTCGTTGTTACGTCACAAGAAAAGATCCGACTGACAGCGCAAAATTTGAATGTGATGACACTCTTACATTTTGTCTTCTTTTGAATATTATGGTCCTATATAATTCTAACAAGGCTGCAGACTAATTGAAAAGCGCACGTTAAGTAAACTTACATCAATTACGCTAAGTGGCAATAATTGGTTCTCCTGGAAATTTGGCCAAACGGTCTCCATTTTTTCGATTATTTTCCTCCGATGGTCTTTTCTTTCTTCTTCAGATACTTGATCCCATTTGTTGGCGATGAATATAATTTTGCTAGGGTCAAATGATGGCAACTGGTCCTCTGCTTGCAGCCGTTTAATTTCATCTAGTATCAAAACACCCTTGAAAAGATAAGATTTAAATATCAATGAAGTGAATTGCAGAAATCATATTTGAGGAAGTATTAATACTTTTGGCAATTATTCCTCGTACAAATGCCATTTAAGTTTAAAACACCAAAGTCGATAGATTTGAATCTAAGCAGTAATTCTACAATGTTATAAAATATCACCAAGTTACACAGCATTTTAACGAAACATCAATAATGCAACGCCGTACTGAAACATCCAACAACACAACACAGCACTGTACTGAAACATCAAACAACACAGCAATGTCCTGAAACATCAAACTACACAACATTGTACTGAAACATCAAACAACACAGCATTGTATTGAAACACCAAACAACACAGCATTGTACTGAAACATTAAACAACACAGCACTTTACTGAAACATCAAACATCACAGCACTTTACTGAAACATCAAACATCACAGCATTGTACTGAAACATCAAACTACACAGCATTGTACTGAAACATTAAACAACACAACATTGTACTGAAACACCAAACAACACAAAACATACCAAATTCTAAGTACAATGTAAACAGATAACAACTGAACTGACGGATTCCTGCTTAGGAAGATTTGTGGAGCATTTAATGATATATGCACTACAACTGAAATGATCGGGTTCTTGCTAAGGAGGACATATGAAAAGATAAAACTTTTTGTTAAATACATAAGGTTTACTGAATAATTAAAGGAACCACATAGTGATGGGTCGGGAATTCAAATAACACCATCTTTAAAGGTATGAAGGTTGTGAAAATTTAAACAGAGTTTGGGTCGGAGAGTGGCCTAAATTTCATGAAGAAGTATGTTCGAGGAGAAGACTTATATCACTTTTGACAATAAATATCACACTAAGTGAGGTAGTACTCACTCTGTCGTCAGCAATCCCAAGAGCGACTGTCGGGTTGAGAATAAAGATGATGCCAATTGCTTTGGGAAGGTATTTCACCAGTGACTTCGTAACTTGTGCACTTTCACCGAATCCAGGGGTATCCACTAGATACACGTTGTCCTGAAAGGTTTCGGCGGCTTAAGTGGCATTTATTAAAAAATAAGCAAATGTAAATTCCAAACGAATTTAGATAACATGTAAACATGGTAAAACACTCACCATGATATATCGCTCTGATCTGCTATAGAGTACCCCATTAGCTCGATCGGTAGGCGAGTAATCCAGCTCACCCTCCTCAAATCTAATTGGAGTCATTGAGATAAAAATAAAATACCTTGGCGCCTTGATTCGGAAATTATACTTACCGTTGCTTTCACAAACATCGCTAAAACCACTGGACACTCAAGGAATATGTTTGTAAGATATGGATATTTTACCCAAGGGACACAGAATGAAACCGGAGGCGTTAAAGGGTGGAATGTGATAAAACCCGAGGCTTTCCAAGAGTTTGATATCCCTATCCGGCATACTACATAATAATTCATATCTACAAAATTGCTAGTAAAAATGTCTCAACAACCCTTTTCCCTCTCATTTTCTTAGTTTCATTAGAAGAGGTTTTCTCTAAATATTCTGCATGTTTGCAAACCAATTTCAGTCGTTTAATTTTCATGGCTGAGCTAATGAATAATAATTCACCGACAATAATTACTGTAACTCGACGGGATTTTTGACGTGCCCGTGATCAAATTGTCAACAGCATAGACAAATCAACATCAGCTAGAAAAAAAACTTTCCAATGTTCCATATAACTGTCAGCTGAAAGGCTTATTTAGAGGCTTGAAGATTGTATGCGACATAAAGCAGAATACTGACCACTGCCGAATGGACTCTTAAACTTGTCCCTATATCCCCTCATAACATAAATTCCTATCAAGGGTCTTCTAACAACTGGAATACCCCTCCTTGCAACATGAACCCAAATCTAGGGCTTAGAACAGGTCCCCCGCTTAGGACTTCCTCACAACAGGAACGTCCATACACAGCCTCATCACAACTGGTTCCGAAACCCTGGAATTCCATAGCACCGACATCCATACCAAGGATTTCTTCCCCACAGAAAACCCCAATCTGGGCTTCCAAAAATGAACCCTCTGGGGCATCATTACATGCGAAGCCCCTCTGGTAGCACACTACAGTAGGACAGCCTGGCCATGGGCGATTTTTTGTTTGTTAAGTAAAAACTCCTAAATTGTGATATGTATAAAAAAAAAATGAAAAAAAATGAATGTACACTATAATTGGTATATTTAGTGTGAAGTAGTACATACAGGCTTCACATTCGTTAAAACAAAAAATAATAAATTGGTTCCGGATTTTAAATTTCCGGAATGTCAGAAAGTTTGTTTACACAGGAAATTTAGTTTTGCCTTCAGCGAAAAATGGAAGCCCACAGAGGCCCACAAAGGTAAGATAGCAGAAAAACTTAATTTACAACATATGTCAAAACAAGATTAATTCTGTCTTTAGGATGGAGATATTTAATTTTAGATAGGTTTCAGAAAAAAAATTGTGTAGAGAATTGTGTCATTTTGGGTCAAATATTATAATATTTTGCAATTTTTGAGCACTTTTTAAGCTGTTACCATGGTATTCAGAGCTCTAGAAATCACAGAAAAAATAAGTTTACTTATCCAGCAGAGCTGTATTAAAATTGCAAATGTTGTAAAGATTACTAATATTTATTTACATTCTGTGTTGCATTTTTTGCCTATATGTTGTTAGTAAACCAAATCGTATTCATGAGACTGTATACTACAATTTACAGTGATTCGGTCAGAGTAGGAATACAGCCCCAGGTGTTGCTTATCAAAACAAAGGCCGCCAGTTACTTTCGGCCTGGAGAGATTTCGAATGCTAGCATTTATAATCTACAACACAAAAAATAAAGCAACTATACAAGTTATGAGATTAATATTTTATAATTAAAACAAAATGTAGTCAACACAAAATAACTATAAGCGCCGTTCTTGATCTAAGAATTATCAAATTGTCAATGTTGTCACACTTGCAGGGGCTCGTTTCCGAATTTTCAGAAATTTAAGACACGACAACATTAAAAGTGCAGTATTTATAAAGATAAATAAATAAAATAAAAATCTTGTGAAAAATCGGGAGCATCGACATGGTTTCCGGTTATGTATGTATATTGGATTTTAGTTTTGTGGTTATTCACTGATGTTAAAGGCCTTCTTACGAAATTGAGCCCCTGTGAAGTTGAAAATCGTCCGCTTAGATGCGACTGGTTCGACTTGAATCTGTTTCGAACGAAATATCTTTGAATCGTTTTCACCTACTGTCAAGACGACTTTCATTTGGAATTTAAGAACTGAGAGGAATCGAGTCTGTCCTGTGCAATACCCGTTCAAAGCCGCATCACTTCTAAATGTTAAGGACTCACACAACTAAATAATTTACTATATGTTATTACTAGAGATCCCATCCCTTTATTCGCTCGTTTGACATTCAAATGATGTGAAATTTATATCAAATTAAAGTGTGAAGTTTTTTCTATCGACTAAATGTTGTTATTGTATAGGTGTAATGGCATATTAGAGCACACGGGTACTCGAAAGACAGTAACCCTGACATTAACAGTACACTGGGGAACCCCCACCTGGGGAATTCCCGCCTTTTTACACCTCGAATCCTACGCCATTCTATTTTCAGTAGGAGTGTATATTTTTGATTTTCCAAACCTCAAGACCCTACACTTAATTCTCGTATATAGAAAGTACCCATTTCATATGTTATTTACTCAGGAAAACAGCTACAAACCTAAGAAACACATTTTCCTCAGGGACTTGGTTCGGGTGAAACACCAGCTGATTGGCTGATTTAGTTGTGCGAGTCCTTTAACCGTATTACATTGCGCCGATAAACGGCTTGGATTTTAAACAATCAGAAATTATGCAATTGTGAATAATTTGACGATATCTACAAACGTATATGAAAAAGAAAATAAAGTCAAATTTGTGCAAAACTAGTGTTTGCTATTGATAACGACATAAGGGGCTATACTAATCCTTCTGGAAGTTTCGGCTGTTTCGGTATTTGAACCTGATGACGTCAGTGATAGGGGAAGCGGCAAATTTAAACGCGTCTTAAGCTACAGTAAATAAAACAAATATGAATGTAAATATAAGCATTGAACTGTTACCAAAAGGTAGTATACAGTCGATATGAATACAATTTGGGTGACAGATAAATAGAATGTCGCCCGTTAGGGTATTCATATCGACTGTATACTACCATTTGGTAACAGTTCAATGCTTAAATATACTTCATTAGAGGTAATATGTAGGTTAACTGGCAATGTTGGGGCTCAATCATAATAAATGACCACGGGGCAACTTTCCAAACAACATTTTAATGAACACAGCTAACCGTGTACTGGCCTTGGTCTATCAAACAAACGCGCAGCTATAAATAGATAGCACTATGTATATGTACAGTGTATCGGTATAAAGCCACAGCTTAAATAATACCCTTTGTCTTATGACTTCTAATGTTGTGAAACTGTATTTAATGAATTTGATTTAGATTGGCTTATGCGTAGATTTCTGGACATTGAATATGATAAAATTTTGACCGATTTCCATTAAAACTCCTTCCCCCAAAGGAATGATATAATTGACTTATACCGATTTTGCATAGAAACAATAATATATACATACTCTTTAAAAAGCAACATTCATGCTCAAAGTTTTCTTTTAACTCCAAGTATCTATGGGGTGTACTAATTAAGTAAAACGCTTTTTTTATCTAGAGAAATTGTCCGAATATAACAAGTCTGAATGTCAACCTGAAAAAGCGCTTGCTTCCTTTTCTTTGAAACAAACGTTGACATAAGATTCATCATGGATATTTGATGAAACAATTATAGAGATAATTGATTTATAGGGGAAATAGGGTCAGTGTGTCACTTCTTCTTTAATGGATGGAACAAAAGCTTTGCCATTGAAAATATATGAGGAACGTGTACTATTATTTCTTTTACTAAATTACGTTTGTTGATAAATCATTTAAGTTATAGGTAGAACATGTCTAAACTTCTCGGAAAATAAATCTTGTCACATCTTATTATAATGTCTGACTATTTTACCTCTAATATGGAGCTAGGCACAAAGATCTCGATACATCTTTCCGGGACCTCCTCACAGTTAGCTTCATTCACCAACTCCTGTAATTTGTGTCGAAACTCGTCGTCTTTGATACCATCACCACTGATAACCTGGACATTGCTCTGTTTAGAACCATCAAACGAGCTGACGCGGGCTTCAAGTTTTGTGCCCTTCTTTATACAACACATGCAGTGAGTACAAGGAGCCGTTAACTCTGGAAGGACTTTTCGTCCCATCATCAAATTCAGGAAACTGCTTTTTCCGGCACTGGTCTCTCCTTTAAAGGTAAAACATAAGATAAAATACTAATAGGTCAACAGTCGATCACAAGATGTCTATGTAAGATAGGAAGTAGACAGAAAATGTATCACATATGTTGCCTGTCATGTTTTATTTGTACATAAAGTATTCGATCATATACACTTCTTGATCCAGCTTAGAAGCACAACCTACTTCAATCGTTAATGTCTCAAATCAGTTGACACAAACATAGCAACATAGTGTCTAAAAGTAGTTCACAAACATAGCAACATAGTGTCTAAAAGTAGTTCACAAACATAGCAACATAGTGTCTAAAAGTAGTTCACAAACATAGCAACATAGTGTCTAAAAGTAGTTCACAAACATAGCCACATAGTGTCTAAAAGTAGTTCACAAACATAGCAACATAATGTCTAAAAGTAGTTCACAAACATAGCAACATAGTGTCTAAAAGTAGTTCACAAAACATAGCCACATAGTGTCTAAAAGTAGTTCACAAACATAGCAACATAGTGTCTAAAAGTAGTTCACAAAACATAGCAACATAGTGTCTAAAAGTAGTTCACAAAACATAGCAACATAGTGTCTAAAAGTAGTTCACAAAACATAGCAACATAGTGTCTAAAAGTAGTTCACAAAACATAGCAACATAATGTCTAAAAGTAGTTCACAAAACATAGCCACATAGTGTCTAAAAGTAGTTAACAAACATAGCAACATAGTGTCTAAAAGTAGTTCACAAAACATAGCAACATGGTGTCTTAAAGTAGTTTACAAAACATAGCAACACAGTGTCTAAAAGTAGTTCACAAAACATAGCAACACAGTGTATAAAAGTAGTTCACAAAACATAGCAACATAGTGCCTAAAAGTAGTTCACAAAACATAGCAACACAGTGTATAAAAGTAGTTCACAAAACATAGCCACATAGTATATAAAAGTAGTTCACAAAACATAGCAACATAGTGTCTAAAAGTAGTTCACAAACATAGCAACATAGTGTCTAAAAGTAGTTCACAAACATAGCAACATAGTGTCTAAAAGTAGTTCACAAACATAGCCACATAGTGTCTAAAAGTATTTCACAAAACATAGCAACATTGTGTCTAAAAGTAGTTCACAAAACATAGCAACATAGTGTCTAAAAGTAGTTCACAAAACATAGCAACATAGAGTCTAAAAGTAGTTCACAAAACATAGCAACATGGTGTCTAAGTAGTTCACAAAACATAGCAACATAGTGTCTAAAAGTAGTTCACAAAACATAGCCACATAGTGTCTAAAAGTAGTTCACAAACATAGCAACATAGTGTCTAAAAGTAGTTCACAAACATAGCCACATAGTGTCTAAAAGTAGTTCACAAAACATAGCAACATTGTGTCTAAAAGTAGTTCACAAAACATAGCAACATAGTGTCTAAAAGTAGTTCACAAAACATAGCAACATAGTGTCTAAAAGTAGTTCACAAAACATAGCAACATGGTGTCTAAGTAGTTCACAAAACATAGCAACATAGTGTCTAAAAGTAGTTCACAAAACATAGCCACATAGTGTCTAAACGTAGTTCACAAAACATAGCCACATAGTGTCTAAAAGTAGTTCACAAACATAGCAACATAGTGTCTAAAAGTAGTTCACAAACATAGCAACATAGTGTCTAAAAGTAGTTCACAAAACATAGCAACATAGTGTCTAAAAGTAGTTCACAAAACATAGCAACATAGTGTCTAAAAGTATTCACTAAACATAGCCACATAGTGTCTAAAAGTAGTTCACAAACATAGCAACATAGTGTCTAAAAGTAGTTCATAAAATATAGCAACATAGTGTCTAAAAGTAGTTCACAAACATAGCCACATAGTGTATAAAAGTAGTTCACAAAACATAGCAACATAGTGTCTAAAAGTAGTTCACAAAACATAGCAACATGGTGTCTAAAAGTAGTTCACAAAACATAGCAACATAGTGTCTAAAAGTAGTTCACAACTAGAACTGTCGCCAGGATGGCTGACTAATACCCCCGCAATCTGCACGAGTCAATGGTGAATTATAATTGTTGATTGGAGTCTTACTAAGATAACCAAGTAATATAGTGACCATTTGCCATAGCAACCATAATTAAAAAAAAAAGTGGCATGCACATCTACACATGGTCCTCTATATTTTTGTGAAGTTTCATTGAAATCGGCCCTTCAGTTTAGGAGGAGTTGTCGGGACAAACTTAAAGTTATGGTTCTTATCAGAAAAGCTGTTTATAGTGACCAGTTGTCATATCAACCATCATTTTGAAAGAAACGAAAGTGGCATGCACATCTACACATAGTCTTCTATATCTTTGTGAAGTTTCATTGAAATCGGCCCTTCAGTTTAGGAGGAGTTGTCCGGACAAACTTGAAGTTATGGTTTTTATCAGAAAACCTGTTTATAGTGACCAGTTGCCATAGCAACAATTATTTTGAGAAAAATGAAGTGGCATGCACATTGACACATGGTCCTCTATATTTGTGTGAAGTTTCATTGAAATCAGTCCATCGGTTTAGGAGGAGTTGTCGGGACAAACTTAAAGTTATGGTTCTTTTCAGAAAACCTGTTTATAGTGACCAGTTGCCAAAACAACCATAATTTTGAGAAAAATAAAGTGGCATGCACATCTACACATGGTCCTCTATATTTGTGTGAAGTTTCATTGAAATCGGCATCTCGGTTTAGGAGGAGTTGTCCGGACAAAATTAAAGTTATGTTTCTTATAAGAAAACCTGTTTATAGTGATCAGTTGCCATAGCAACCATAATTTTGAAAGAAACGAAAGTGGCATGCACATAAACACATAGTCTTCTATATCTTTGTGAAGTTTCATCGGAATTGGCCCATCAGTTTAAGTGGAGTTGTCCGGACAAAATGCGTCTACGGACGGACGGACGGACAACCTGATTCCAGTATACCCCCTAACTTCGTTGCGGTGGTAAAGATATCCTAAATCACCAAAGTATGTATTAATGTTGAGTAAACTGTTACGTATTTGTGTTCCGCTTACAGTATGTCAACTCTTTGTAACATCCGGTCTATTCGTAATCTGTGAAACTATAACTGTCGCCCATCCTTTCCTAACTGAGCTATCAGTTTGTATACTGAATATTATTTGCCTCTATCGTAGTGTATTTTTATTTTGTAAGGAACATTCCGCTGTATTTCCGAGGTAGAAATGTGTGTCTACTCTTGGTCTCGTTAGCCTGTTACATGTCCGAAGTTAGGTTGTTGCCCTCTCGCGGAGTAGATATCGAGCATCTCCACCTCGCGGGCTGTTTATCTACTGGTAAGTGATAGTTGTTAGGAAACCTCGTCAATAGAAACGAGAGAAAAGACATATTGCTAGCAATTGTTGAGTTCTGACCGGACTTGCCACGTGCTTGAGACCAAAAAATGTGGGTAGTTTAATCACGTGTTAATTGTTCAACCATATTTTAGGGGTCCATTGTCACCAGTCTATCTAATCACATCCTATTTTTGTGAATACAGAATATGCAAGCGAATCCTGAGCAAACCCTTGGTGACTGGCTACCACACGTGGCGGCCCTGCGATACACGTACTGCGCGATAAATAAACACATACACACAGACACGTTGTCATGTTAATCTCATTATACATTTTCATATAATTATTTTCCCCCATTTAACAGTATTCCATTGGTAAACTGCCACAAACAATAACTTACCAATTACAAGAATTGGACGGCCAACTTCTTTCAAATCTGTAATGCCTTTCTTCACATGGTCAAAGAATTTAGGATCAAATCGGAGGACATTTTCCTTCACTAACGAACTTCCGTTTGTGTATCTTTCGAACTCAATGTATACATCAACCAGGAGATTGCAGTCCCTATCATCTTTCTCTAGTAGTTGTTTCAACTTGGTTTGAAACTGGAAATAAAGCAGTAGCATACGTTTAGAATATACTATGTTAAATATTGCAATTTGGTCGTCTCGTTTATATCATTATTTATGGAAGATATACTATGTTTGCTCTAAAAATAGCTATACATTCTTCATAAAATCGATTTCTTTTTTGGGAAAAAAGAGGGGATATTTCTAAAGAATGTACTTACTTGCGTCTTGGTGATGGCTACCTGGGCCATACTGACAGCATGAAACAGTCGACCTGTAAGACAATGCAGAGTATACTTGTAACTTCGTAATCACTTACTAGAAAGTTCGACCGACGAACTCAAGGTTCATATATACAGAGGATATTGGATGGTTTCCCGTTTAATATAACACATATTTCAGAGTAGGACAGAATAATATTTTCCCGATTGCGAAGCACGAATGAAAAATATCGAAATATTCTGCCATACGAGTGAAATATATGTTATATAAAACGGGAAACCATTCAATTTTCTTTATATTGCATTTGCTATACCTCAAAAAAATCATCGAAAAATTATTGGTGTCAAAAGGTGCGGGAATCAGTAACATAATTAATGGCGTCATCTCTTTGTGACATTACTCCACGTCAACTTGACAGCGCCATTTTGAAAGGTCTGATCAACGCAATCATTTAAGGATTTTCTGCTGTTATCGGAAAATCTGTGCATGAATGGCTAACTTCAAGTGAGTATTTTGTCAAAAACTAGTCCGAATATTTCAGAAAAACAGCAAAATAACCAATTTATTTATCTTCGCTTCGATTGGAAAAATCAATGAAGTGAATACAAAGGTTCGCTCTGATTGGTCAAAAACTTATATTTCCATTTCAAAACGTATATTTTCACTGCAGAATCCTAAAAATTTTCATTGCTGATAGCTGCAGTGAAAATATATAAGTTTTATAAGTTATTAGTTTAAATTATGTTATATTCTTTTTCACTTTTTTTACATTCAATTATTGTGTCGTAAATATTCATAACTAAGAGCGATAAACTTTGAAAGTATGCCTGTGTACTCATGAACGGGGAATACTATTTAAACTCTTTATAATGTGACTAGTTTCAATTAAATTATGAATAATTAAACAGTATTGACAGCTATGGCTAGTGCAGATATATGTACATGGCCAATGTCAATATCTGAGTGGTATGTAGTTTCTGTGATATGTTCATAATAATCAAATAATTGCTGTAGTTGTATCATGTGTGTATTATGTGTGTGCGACGTGGGAATGTAATTGTAATTAAGATATACGAATAAGTAATCTCCCTTTAACTGTTGTGTCATATAATTTTCATTTCAAAATTTGATATTGTAATCAACAAACTGTCAATTAATGTAGCCACCGTCGAAGAAACTTTGTATAGGCCTTGTCTGTTATTCAACTCCATATTATGAACATATTATGAGCTCCATTAACTGTAATCATCCCTGTCAATATCTGTTTTGAAAAGAAATTGTTATGTTTATTTGATTTTAGCGATCATGCTTGGAGAGCACGATGATTTGTGCGAAATTAGACGTGGATCTTGAGTTACGTCCCTTACTACTGTTCTGCATGAAAATGGCTGACTCTGGAAAGGGCCCAAAACTGGCCATGTTGTATCAAAATAAAACAAGTTTTGTTGTATATTTAAATGGATTGGTTATGCCTTCGACACATGTATTGTTCCATCCATCGACAATACTATGAGGCAATAGTGCCCACTAAACAGGGCCATAATACAAAACTAGAGTTCACAACACATTACTTTTGTGATTAATAGAGTTCTGAACACATATAGCCTATGTGATCAAGTTCATAACACAGTGTATTTGTGATGAATAGAGTTCACAACACACAGTTTTGTGTTAGAGTTCACAACACAGAGTATTTGTGAAAAATCGAGTTTACAACTCATCCCAGGCGAATTTGCTACCAGAACCAACAATAACCTCAATCACCATTCTACTCAGAGCCCATATCAGAACCAACACTGACCTAAACCCCCATTCCATTCCGATCCACTGTCAGAGCCAACACTGACCTAAACCCCCATTCTATTCAGATCCACAATCAAAGTCAACACTGACATAAACCCCCATTCTATTCAGATCCACAATCACAGCAAACATTGACCTAAACCCCCATTCCATTCAGATCCACTATCAGAGCCAACACTGACATAAACCCCCATTCCATTCAGATCCACATTCAGAGCCAACATTGACATAAACCCCCATTCTATTCCGATCCACTATAAGAGCCAACACTGACATAAACCCCCATTCTATTCAGATCCACAATCAAAGCCAACACTGACCTAAACCCCCATTCCATTCAGATCCACAATCACAGCAAACATTGACCTAAATCCCCATTCCATTCAGATCCACAATCACAGCCAACATTGACATAAACCCCCATTCCATTCAGATCCACAATCACAGCCAACTCTGACATAAACCCCCATTCCATTCAGATCTCTATCACAGCCAACATTGACCTAAACCCCCATTCCATTCAGATCCACTATCACAACCAACAACGATCTGTTTACCCATTCTATTCAGATCCACGATCACAGCAAACACTGACATAAACCCCATTCCATTCAGATCCACAATCAGAGCCAACACTGACCTAAACCCCCATTCCATTCAGATCCACTATCACAACCAACAACGACATAAACCCCCATTCCATTCAGATCCACAATCAGAGCCAACACTGACCTAAACCCCCATTCCATTCAGATCCACAATCACAGCCAACACTGACATAAACCCCATTCCAGTCAGATCCACTATCATAGCTACCATGGACCTAAACCCCAATTCCATTCAGATCCACAAGCACAGCTAACACTGATATAAACCCCCATTCCATTCAGATCCACTATCACAGCTTACATGGACCTAAACTCCCATTCCATTCAGATCCTCTATCACAGCTAATACTGACATAAACCCCCTGTCACAATCGCGTGTATCTATGTATTTGTCATGTGTATCTGTATATATTGTGTCGTATTGTATTCCCTAGAGGGTAGGAGAACGCACACGAGCAGGAGCCATGATAGTGCTCTACCAGGCCTTGCCATGGATTAGGGGTTTTAGACTTATACAGGCACAGAAACGATAGAGTATGTGGTAAGTAGTTATGTATTTTGTTATAATCGTCGTTTATTTTGTGTTATTCATGCATTCTTCAAATTAATGTGCGGTCCAATTATGCATATCGTTCCATGATTTGTAACTGTTTAAAATAGTTTTATGAAAATTTTGATCGTACTTCCAGATAAAAACACAGATATTTGGAAGGTTATTTGTATATTTTATATAACTTTATAAAGCTTCTGTCTCAGTCAAATTTCATTGTATGGAAGCCTATATTTAGGGTACGGTTAGTTTTTGTATCATTTATAATACATAAACCAGCACTTTTCAGGATAAAAAGTGTCAATATTTCAGAAGTATTGACTATCCACTATATTTGTGATATTGACGACTCATTTCAGGAATAATCTTGGAAAAGTATACTTAGAAATTAGGCCCCCAGACCCCCGCCTTATTTTTTTTACCCTAGAACTGTTAATCATATAAAATAATATCCTAAAAATAAAACAAAACAAGAAATATCTTTAAAAAAAAAGATAAATGGCATAGTGTTAATGCTTGTGGTTATCATGTAAAACTGCTGGTGAAATATATTAACGAACTAATTGATAAATGCGCAGTTTCAGCACGGATAATAAAATTATATCTGTTTGAATCATTTTTGGTGATAATAAGACTGCATTTGAATCAGGAATATGATTTTATTATTGTGTCATTTGAATATATACATCCACTTATTCAGTTTGCATTCAATCTTAATTTTGTTTCGTCTTCAACTGCTTGTCTGCATTTTGCATTTATCGCTACATTGACCAATCACATACTTCATCTTGACCAGTAACGACACC
Source organism: Pecten maximus (assembly GCF_902652985.1). NCBI lineage: Eukaryota > Metazoa > Mollusca > Bivalvia > Pectinida > Pectinidae > Pecten > Pecten maximus. The sequence goes on from NC_047016.1 coordinate 4,033,594, forward strand.
TGTCGCGTCATATCCGGGAACAAAAGGAAATTATACGGCTATGCCGAAAAAATAAAAATAAAAACTTGAAAAATATGATCCAGAAACTTCCAATATTTGATGATAATACACCACTTTGTCGAGACCTTCTCGGGACCTGGGCGGCCTCTAGACTCCAGACTCCCGCCTTGTTTCCTTTTTACATACATCCTAAACAGTTTATCATGAGAAAAATATCAGGTTAAAAAAGAATAAAAATAAAAAACAAAAACAAAAAAAAAACACTGAAAATATAGATTATATATACTATACTTTCTCAGAATGCAGGATTCTGCACCATTTCTTGGATAGCTTCATGGGGCCCCCAGACCCCTCGGCTAAATGATTTGGCTCACGCTCTCCTAACATAGAAGCCTGGATCCTCACCTGTAAAGCGACCTTGATTCGCTGTCCGCTGAATAAATAAGACCTTATACGTAGGCAAACCCTATCCTGATACTGAGAAGCGGACTCATCGAATTCCCGGAACCGTGAAGTATACTACATATACAATTACCTGTAGTAAACATACACAGCCTCTAGCACTTTGTCAATCGGGCAGAACAACAACAGGTCTCATCAAATAATATAAAAGTTCCAGAACTTACCAAGGAAAGCGAGATCTTTTGTTTAATTACCATCAACAGTCATTTTCATTTAAATTTCGAAAAATCAATCTATCAAAATTACAGAAATCAAAAGAGTGTACCTGAGATATGATCCAAGTCCCCGGCCACCTCGTTCTCGTTTCCAGGAAACTTATCCAACGCATGACCGGTTACAAATATTTTGTGCTAGCATGTTTTAAGGAACAATATCAGTATGTTACTTGACTCTTACCTCACTCAACATTTTATGGTTTTAAATAAATAGTGATGTTTCAAAACAATTAGTTACTTTTTCCACAGTCTTGAAGTCAAAACTACAAAGAGCATATCCGAAACCATCATATTTACATTAAGTATATAATCTAAACATATACCTTCTCATGATCAGCGTGTTTTACATCAAACTGAACAGTGACGGTTTATTAAGGAAGCTACACCATCACAGCCAACAATGGTGAAAACACCCAGTCCATTTAGCTACACCATCACAGCCAACAACTGTGTAAACACCAAGTTCAGTCAGCTACACCATGATATTCACCAATGGTATAAACATCGAGCTCAGTTAGCTTAACCATCATAACCAACAATGGTGCCAACGCCTAATCACGTCGACTGAATTATCACAGTCAATAACCGGCTCCATAATCACAACCAACAACGATTGAACGGCCATTTCAGTTAGCTACACTATCACAGCTAACAATGGTTTAAATGCCTATTCCATTCGGATCTACTATCACAGTAAATAATGACCTAAACAACCCTTCCATTCGGATCTACTATCACAGTAAGCAATTACCTAAACGACCCTTCCATTCGTATCTACTATCACAGTCAACAATGAACTAAACGACTCTTCCATTCGGATCTACTATCACAGTCAACAATGAACTAAACGACTCTTCCATTCGGATCTACTATCACAGTCAACAATGAACTAAACGACTCTTCCATTCGGATCTACTATCACAGTCAACAATGAACTAAACGACCCTTCCATTCGGATCTACTATCACATTCAACAATGAACCAAAGGACCCTTCCATTCGGATCTACTATCACAATCAACAATGACGTAAATGACCCTTCCATTCGGATCTATTATCACAGTCAACAATGACGTAAATGACCCTTCTATTCGGATCTACTATCAAAGTCAACGATTACCTAACGACCTTTCCATTCGGATCCACTATCACAGTCCAAAATCCCCTAAACCCTCTTCAATCCGTTCGGATCAACTATCCTAACCAACGATGGCCTCAAACATCTTTTCATTCGGTTCTACGATCCTATGCAATGATAGCTTAAAAACCATTATGTTCGGATGTATTATCACAGCCTTTAATGGCCTAACCCCCATTCCATTTCGATATACGTTCATTTAGTCATACATCTATTAATGACAATCGATGTACTACTAGGTGCCGTTTATCAAATTGCATTATTTAAAATGAGCACATATAGTCATCTACTAATGATTTCATCTTGGTGAAGTTCAATTCATGTTTTGCTCTACTGTGTCCAACTCTAAATTTTCACTGAATGTGGTAATATATTGGTAATCGTTTGTACAATCCTGTCAGCATTCACACTATCAACTCTAACGCATACATAAAGCAACCGTGGTTTGCTCTTCGCAGAAAAAAATTAAGACTTTATACGTAGGTAAACCCTATCCTGATACCGATAAGCGGACTCATCGAATTCCCGGAACCGTGAAGCATACTACATATACATTTACCTGTAGTAAACATGCACAGCCTCTAGCACTTTGTCAATCGGGCAGAACAACAACAGGTCTCATCAAATAATATAAAAATTCCCAGAGCTTACCAAGGAAATAATACGGTGGAATGTTTTGGTTAATTACCATCAACAGTCATTAACGTTTAAATTTCGAAAAATCAATCTATCAAAATTACAGAAATCAAAAGAGTGTACCTGAGATATGATCCAAGTCCCCGGCCACCTCGTTCTCGTTTCCAGGAAACTTACCCAACGCATGACCGGTTACAAATATTTTGTGCTAACATATTTTAAGGAACAATATCAGTATGTTACTTGAATCTTACCTCACTCAACATTTTATGGTTTAAATAAATAGTGAAGTTTCAAAACAATTGGCTACACCATCACAGCTAACAATGGTTTAAATGCCTCTTCCATTCGGATCTACTATCACAGTAAATAATGACCTAAACAACCCTTCCATTCGGATCTACTATCACAGTAAGCAATTACCTAAACGACTCTTCCATTCGGATCTACTTTTACATTCATCAATGACCTAAACGAACCTGCTATTCGGATCTACTATCACCGTCAACAATGACGTAAACGACCCTTCCATTCGGATCTATTATCACAGTCCACAATGAAATAAGCTACCCTTCCATTCGTATCTACTATCAGAGTAAACAATGACCTAAACGACCCTTCCATTCGGATATAATACAACAGTCAACACTTATCTAAATGACCTTTCCATTCGGATCTACTATCACAGTTAACAATTACCTAAACGAACATTCTATTCGGATCTACTATCACAGTCAACAATTACCTAAACGACTCTTCCATTCGGATCTAATATCACAGTTAACAATTACCTAAACGACCCTTCCATTCGTATCTACTATCACAGTCAACAATGAACTAAACGACTCTTCCATTCGGATCTACTATCACAGTTAACAATGACCTAAACGACCCTTCCATTCGGATCTAATACAACAGTCAACACTTATCTAAATGACCCTTCCATTCGGATCTACTATCACAATCAACAATGACGTAAATGACCCTTCCATTCGGATCTATTATCATAGTCAACAATGACGTAAATGACCCTTCTATTCGGATCTACTATCAAAGTCAACGATTACCTAACGACCTTTCCATTCGGATCCACTATCACAGTCCAAAATCCCCTAAACCCTCTTCAATCCGTTCGGATCAACTATCCCAACCAACGATGGCCTCAAACATCTTTTCATTCGGTTCTACGATCCTATGCAATGATAGCTTAAAAACCATTATGTTCGGATGTATTATCACCGCCTTTAATGGCCTAAACCCCCATTCCATTTCGATATACGTTCATTTAGTCATACATCTATTAATGACAATCGATGTACTACTAGGTGCCGTTGATCAAATTGCATTATTTAAAATGAACACATATAGTCATCTACTACATGTACTGCTTTCATCTTGGTGAAGTTCAATTCATGTTTTGCTCTACAGTGTCCAACTCTAAATTTACACTGAATGTGGTAATATATTGGTAATCTTTTGTACAGTCCTGTCAGCATTCACACTATCAACTCTAACGCATACATAAAGCAACCGTAGTTTGCTCTTCGCAGAAAAAAATAAGACCTTATACGTAGACAAACCCTATCCTGATACCGATAAGCGGACTCGCCGTATTCCCGGAACCGTGAAGAATACTACATATAAAATTACCTGTAGTAAACATGCACAGCTTGTAGCACTTCGTCATTCGGGCAGAACAACAACAGGTCTCATCAAATAATATAAAAGTTTCAGAATTTACCACGGATATAATACGGCAGAATCTCTTGGTTAATTACCATCAACAGTCATTTTCATTTAAATTTCGAAAAATCAATTGATCGAAATTACAGAAATCAAAAGAGTGTACCTGAGATATGATCCAAGTCCCCGGCCACCTCGTTCTCGTTTCCAGGAAACTTATCCAACGCATGACCGGTTACAAATATTTTGTGCTAACATTTTTTACGGATCAATATGAGTATGTTACTTGACTCTTACCTCACTCAACATTTTATGGTTTAAATAAATAGTGAAGTTTCAAAACAATTCGTTACTTTTTCGACAGTCTTGAAGTGAAAACTACAAAGAGCAGATCCGAAACCATCATATTGACATTAAGTATATAATCTAAACATATAGCTTCTCAGGATCAGCGTGTTTACATCATATTGAACAGTGATGGTGTATTAGGGTAGCTACACTATCACAGCCAACAATGGTGAAAACGTCCAGTTCGGTCAGCTACACCATCACAGCTAACAATGGTTTAAATGCCTATTCCATTCGGATCTACTATCACAGTAAATAATGACCTAAACAACCCTTCCATTCGGATCTACTATCACAGTCAACAATGACCTAAACGAATCTTCGATTCGGATCTACTATTACATTCATCACATACCTGAACGAACCTGCTATTCGGATCTTCTATCACAGTCAACAATGACGTAAACGACCCTTCCATTCGGATCTATTATCACAGTCCACAATGAAGTAAGCTACCCTTCCATTCGATCTACTATCACAGTCCACAATGACGTAAACGACCCTTCCATTAGGATCTACTATCACAGTCAACAATGAACTAAATGACTCTTCCATTCGGATCTAATACAACAGTCAACACTAATCTAAATGACCTTTCCATTCGGATCTACTATCACAGTTAACAATGAACTAAACGACTCTTCCATTCGGATCTACTATCACAGTCAACAATGAACTAAACAACTCTTCCATTCGGATCTACTATCACAGTCAATAATGATCGAAACTACCCTTCCATTCGGATATACAATCACATTCAACAATGACGTAAATGACCCTTCCATTCGGATCTACTATCACAGTCAACAATGACGTAAATGACCCTTCCATTCCGATCTACTATCACAGTCAACAATGACGTAAATGACCCTTCTATTCGGATCTATTATCACAGTCAACAATGACGTAAATGACCCTTCTATTCGGATCTATTATCACAGTCCACAATGACGTAAATGACCCTTCCATTCCGATCTACTATCACAGTCAACAATGACGTAAATGACTCTTCCATTCGGATCTACTATCACAGTCAACAATGAACTAAACAACTCTTCCATTCGGATCTACTATCACAGTCAATAATGATCGAAACTACCCTTCCATTCGGATATACTATCACATTCAACAATGAATCAAATGACCCTTCCATTCGGATCTACTATCACAGTCAACAATGACGTAAATGACCCTTCTATTCGGATCTATTATCACAGTCAACAATGACGTAAATGACCCTTCTATTCGGATCTATTATCACAGTCAACAATGACGTAAATGACCCTTCCATTCCGATCTACTATCACAGTCAACAATGACGTAAATGACCCTTCTATTCGGATCTATTATCACAGTCAACAATGACGTAAATGACCCTTCTATTCGGATCTATTATCAAAGTCAACAATGACGTAAATGACCCTTCTATTCGGATCTATTATCACAGTCAACAATGACGTAAATGACCCTTCTATTCGGATCTATTATCACAGTCAACAATGACGTAAATGACCCTTCCATTCCGATCTACTATCACAGTCAACAATGACGTAAATGACCCTTCTATTCGGATCTATTATCACAGTCAACAATGACGTAAATGACCCTTCTATTCGGATCTATTATCAAAGTCAACAATGACGTAAATGACCCTTCTATTCGGATCTATTATCACAGTCAACAATGACGTAAATGACCCTTCTATTCGGATCTATTATCAAAGTCAACAATGACGTAAATGACCCTTCTATTCGGATCTATTATCACAGTCAACGATTTCCTAACGACCTTTCCATTCGGATCATTCGGACAATCGATGTACTACTAGGTGCTGTTTATCAAATTGCATTATTTAAAATGAACACATATAGTCATCTACTAATGATTTCATCTTGTTAAAGTTCAATTCATGTTTTGCTCTTCAGTGCCCAGCCTAAATTTACAATAAATGTGGTAATATATTGGTAATATTTTGTACAATCCTGTCAGCATTCACACTATCAACTCTAACGCATGCATAAAGCAACCGTGGTTTGCTCTTGGCAGAAAAAAATAAGACCTTATACGTAGACAAACCCTATCCTGATACCGATAAGCGGACTCGCCGTGTTCCCGGAACCGTGAAGCATACTATATATACAATTACCTGTAGTAAACATGCACAGCTTGTAGCACTTTGTCATTCGGGCAGAACAACAACAGGTCTCATCAAATAATATAAAATTTCCAGAGCTTACCACGGAAATAATACAGCGAGATATTTTGTTTAATTACCATCAACAGTCATTTTCATTTAAATTTCGATAAATCAATTGATCGAAATTACAGAAATCAAAAGAGTGTACCTGAGATATGATCCAAGTCCCCGGCCACCTCGTTCTCGTTTCCAGGTAACTTATCCAACGCATGACCGGTTACAATTTTTAGCTCTCTGGACGGAGTCCAGGAGAGCTTACGCAGTCATTCTCATGTTTTTGCCGGAAGTAGAATTATTAAAATTTTGTGGACAGAGGATATCAGAAACAGTGGAACTGTCAGAATGGATTTCAAGACACATGATTGGGGTCGACACGAACTAGATTTGACAAGAAATTTGAGTTGTTAAATGTTTTCATTTTCGAGTAATCGTCAATTTACGGTGTCATTTTGGACATACTCGGTGTCACAGGGACATGCCGAACGTTATTCTGAGGAGTTATGAGGCAAAGTTCCTATATCAACCCACTGTAATGTGTATATAGTAATGTGCTGCAACACACGTATCCCTGTGCCGCTGCAAAAAAATGCTGCTATGCGTGTTACGTTATACACATTATGTCGTCTGCTACAGTGTACAGAGTGTCTGGCGAGGTATACGTATACGTCCCTGGCAAACACTGATATGAAACATTACGTTTATCTTCTCTCATAATATTAACTTAATTTCTTGAAGGCATGGGAATGGAGCCCTATCTCCAGAGCTGTTACTTAGTAATGAAATATGTCCTGTTACCCAGTGAATAGCTTTAAATCACTAATAACTGTTGACAAATGTGTTTTGGGTATAAAGTGTACCTTGTGTAAATATGGTAAATATCAGATAATTTAAATCAAATTTGGAGAGAGTATAGGTTTCTAATTAATTATAGTCATATGCATATATATTGATGATTTGTATTATGAAGTGATAATGTGCAAGCTGAAAGCATGTCGCATTGATACTGTATCGATGACCAATTTGACCTGTGACCTTTGGTGACTTATAAATGTATATGATTTCTCTAGTCATAAACATCGGAAAACGGTGAAAATATTATGAGATGAAACAGGAAATAATTCTCTATAAGAGTACAAAATTTCATTGAAAACGATCAATACTCAAAGTCAGGAAAATTCATTGAAAAAGTTGAAAATACAAAGAATATATAGCAAAATTTAAAAAAAAAATTGAAAGACTAAAATTGGCACGTAACTGTATATACAAACAAGCTGGATTTCAAATCAACGTCCAGAGAGCTACGAGGCCCTTGGCCTCTTGTTTTGTATTAAGGTAGCTCGCTCGGCCGTTTTTGAATGCGCCTGCGCATCGTAAAAAAAACCGTTGTCGGCATATCTTCTCGGTGAAAAATAAAATAATAAAGGTTTGTATGCACCTAAGTCTTCAAAATTACATAGTTGTTGTTGAAATTTTCGGTTTTTGAGCAACATGGGTTTAATCACGTAATTTGAGTTAAATAATAATATTTCACGACAATCGGATGCACTTCCGGTTTGTTTACGTTCGCTTGCTGACAGCTGCGCTGACAGATGCTAGCAACGGTCTGCAGTTTGGAATCATTAAGATAACATGTAGGTATGGGACGCAAGTTAGGACATTATCGTTCGTCAAGTTTTAAAAGTAGAAGAGATAAGATTTTGACGGGACAAAGAAGACGATGTAACGCGGAGAGAGTCAAAGAAGACCATAGTTACTGTGGTGGCGTAATTTCACCGGACCTGTCGACGTCGTGTGTTGGAGAGGTAAAGGATGTCGGTGATGATGATAGGTGGAGAGACGGGAGACGTGTTGTGGAATTAGGGGTACTTGCTGATGGTTTGTCTGGTTGTAAAACGTGTGGAATACCCCTAACTCTATCACATACGACGCACATATTAAACTATGGCCTCGGAGCTTTACTAAAGATTCCCTGCGACAACACTTTGTGTAGAGCTATGAATAGTATTCCAACAGGGAAAAGACACGACCATCAAGTGTTTGACATGAACACAAAATTAGCCACAGGTAAGTGTGTGTGTGTATATTTTTTTCATAACAGCAACCTGCAGTAGGGGTTAGCCTGCAGATTGCCATCCATATACATGTATTACATATGTACATGAGGCTTAATTAAGACTAATCCCATATCTACATATATGCTCAAGAAATTTTTCATTTTTTATTTTAATTTCACCTGAACATATATTGATTTTCAAATAATTTTGCTGCCAAGTGCCTATTCTACATGTCTGATTCTTGCAAAACTGGCATATCAAAACATAGACCTAATGTTTATGAGAACAAACATTTAACACATTAGGTAATTGAATATTGGATTTTTTTTTAATTATTAAATTTCATTATTTGAAAAAAAAAATCTCTCTTAATTTAGTCTAGCAGTATAAGCTTAGAATGATTGAACCATATATATATAATGCAAGTTGAATATATTTTTAAGTTTGTCTCTATAGACCAGGATATATATACCTGGTAATGTTATATTAATCCTCAATTTTGGAACCAAAAACATTCACTATATTTTATATGTAGCAAGTTGTAATTGTAGATACTGTACATAATGGTACAGTCACTTTCTAGTTTGACTTTAGAGGAGTTTCCCTTAGCTCAGTCATGGGCAGTAAATTGAGGGTCACATGTTTGGGCCAGACTGGCTGCTCTCTACTATTCCTTGAACTTTTACATGTACACATAATAAATAAGCTAAAATATGAACACAATTTTAAATCACATTAAAATATTCTTAGTGTTCATTTTTTAACTATATGATGCTTACAGTGTACATGTCAATTTGCAGTAGGACACTCTTTATATAGATAAACCTCTGAGCTACATGTACATATATCAATACATATTGTTCACTTAAAGTTTAACTTAGTGTCATATTCAGTAAATACATGTATATAAAAGTTTATAATGTACGGTGTGCTGTGGAGCTGTTGCACAATTTTTTTAACTATTGTAGTATCTAATATACAATATGTAAAAGAGTACATACTTGTGATACTTTCTTATATATATTATAATTGAAAACTGAATTTTTGTTAAAAAAAATAGTGAATACCTCTGTATTGCAATTTTATATCAACAATACATGATGCATGTATTAGCTGATACATGTATTAGCTGTCATTTCAAGTTCTTAACATTTATCATACAATTATAATTCAACACAATTTAAGCAATTCCCAAATCTATTCTTCAATTTATAGGTATGCTACATGCAGGCATTGGAACTACACAAGTGAACAGTTTGCTAACATCACTTAATATACCAGCAGTTAGCCATGCAATGCTTGATAGAAGACAACGAGAAACTGGGGAGGCAATGGAGGCACTTGCAAAAGAATCAACAGAGCAATGGATGGATGAGGAAAAAAAATTAACAACAGAGTAAGATTTATACATGAATTTGTGTTTTAGACTTGTTTTAGATTATTGAACATGCATGGTTAACACATGTATGAGTGAAAATATCAACATAGGACAATTTAGCTCTTAGTAGAAATTAAACAATATTCCCGATCAAAATAAAAAATCTACAATATTAACATGAAATTCAACTACAGTGGAACTTCGTTAACTCGAACTCGGATAACTCGAATACCCCGCTTAACTCGAAGTACCTCGCCGGTCCCGGCCGAATTCTCTCTTTATCTTAGTAAAAAAAACTCGGAAAATTCGAATTCGGATAACTCGAAAAACTCGGATAATACGAAGTAAAAATTTGGTCCCAGCAATAAAAATCCTACTTGAAATGTTCGAATAACTCGAAGTATAATTTTCGTCGATCGGTGGCAAACGCCGACATTTTTTAAGAGCTAAATTCCGTTTGTAATACTGAACATAACGGCACTACAAACCTACATGCTATTATAAGTGTTTCATAAATTCATAAAAGAAATTGTCGGTTGAATCTTATAACAACAAGTCTTGGTGATAAAAAGTACTGCTTTACTTACATCAGGTAATTTCCCAAGGCGGTCGCCGATATCAGTACACACGATAGTCAACAACTCATCTACCCGTTCGCTCAAGCGGAACTAATCTCTAGCTGACACACCGGTAGATCTACCCGGCTGATGTTTTTACAGGTGTAGAAATTATAGTCACCGGCGCCTATTAAATCTTTAAACTGTTGAAACAATAGCTTAATTACTGCCGAGGTGTTCAGAGTACAACTGTAACGGTCAGTGCTGTCTATTAAATCGGATAAAACACCAACTCAGTTACAGTAACATTTTATACGCACATGCGCAGCCCAACTTCCGGTGCTAATACACATGGAAATGGCGTGGTTATCAATAAAAAGTAAGTAGGCCGATCAAACAGTATTTTATATATGTCCAATAAAAGGTAATGGTTCTGTTACGTTTTGTATGCAATCTGTGTTAAACTTAAAAGGTTATTTGTTTTGACATTAATAACTTGTTATTTTGTCGAATTCCGTTTTATCGTTTACCTTTTGCAAACATGACTTGCACATCAGATCGTTATTGAAGTGACTTAGTGAAAGAAACTTTATCATGAGTGTATATCGGCAAAACTACACCAAATTACAAGTGACATAACGAAACATTACATATATATTTACATGTATTGACATGTCTTCACACTAAACTGATGAGCGACAGAGCGAAGTTATAATGATTATATAATGTTGACAAATATTGACCAAACTTTTCACCAAAAACGATAACTCGCTTAATTCGAACACTCGGATAACTCGAAGTTTTTTCGTGGTCCCGTCGACTTCGAGTTAACGAAGTTCCACTGTATAACAAAAAGAGAGTATTGAGTCATTATGAGTTTTTATTTTGAATCATAGGACACAACATTAAGTTAGATAGATAACAGTATATGTTTAGAATGAGTGTTACTTATACAACAATTTTTTTATCAGGATGACAGGAGAAGACAATATTGAAGTTTCTGTAGATGCAGGTTGGCAAAAGAGAGGCAGTGGGAAAGCATATAACAGTTTGTCTGGTATGTATATTTCAATAATATCATGATACTCTTTCATATATGTACCTTGTCAGATACAGGTAGGTCTATTCCACCCAAGGGGAGAACATTTTATAAAATAAACACCAAAATCTGATTCAGCAATAAACTCCTAAGTGGCAAACATATAGTTTGCGCATGAACTTAAACATTATCTTATTTAGTGAAGGATAAAATTAATTTTGAACAAGGTTCAGGTGTTACAACACTTTACGATACCTCGGGTGGAATATATCACTATCCTTCACTACAACATGCATGTATCATGTAAGAGTCTAAGTAAAGTTTATTTTTTGACCTGAATGTTTTTTACTATACAGTAGAGGCTCCTTGTCACTGAAACATCTTTTTGGTCATTGTTACCTACATTCTGGCAATTTTTGAAATTTATAATTCAGTTATCAATTAAATGCTTGTCTGAGAACAATTTCTGTTCTAGGTGTGTGTGAAGCATCTACATTATGTCATTTATTTATTATAAGATTTATTTTTTGTACAATTGTAGGGCATTGTTCTATGATTGGCAAAAACACTGGCAAAGTCACTAACTACAGAGTGAGGTCGCGATCCTGCAGGGTGTGCACAAGTGCGGATAGCAAGGACCAGTCACCTTCTGACCACGACTGTAGAAAAAACTGGAATGGTTCAGCAAAGGCAATGGAGCAGGATATGATCGTAGACATGGTATCAGATTGCATAAACAGAGGCTTCAAAACACAGACTATAATAGCTGATGATGACTCCACAACAATTGCTAGGCTGTGACAAAATGTAAATGTCAACATAAAGAAAATTTCTGACAAAAATCATGTTAAAAAGAATTTCAGCAAAACCTTGTACAAACTTCAAGCAACAAACAAGAAACTGACAACTACCATCATCAGATATATAATTAAATGTTTTAACTATGTAATTGCACAAAACAGTGGAAATACTGAAGGAATGAAGAAAGGTCTTGATTCACTGTCCAGACATCCATTTGGTGACCACAGCCTATGTGATAAATCCTGGTGTCGATTCATATCAAATCCAAAGGAGGTTTACAGATCTCTTCCTCATGGCAAACCTATCACTGACCCCCAACTCCAGCAAACTTTGACCGAAGTATTTAACTCCTATATTCATCATGCTGAGAAACTTTCATCACTTGGAAGCACCCAGGCTAATGAAAGTTTTAACAGAATTGTTGGTTCAAAGGCTCCAAAATCACAACACTATAGTGGTTCAGCTAGTTTGAACTACAGGGTAGCTGGGGGAGTTCTGCAAAAGAATTCAGGACACACTTACCTATCAATGGTGAGTTTAAAATTAGAATAATGATACATTCAACTTAATATCTATTATGCCATACCGTGGCGTTTGTTGTCCGTCTGTCCGCCGTCCTTCCGTCCGTCAACAATTGACTTCTTCTTCATAACCAATGATCGGAATTTGAACAAATTTCGTCAAAAGCAATGTTCATGTACCCATGTAAAATGCTTATGATATATTGACATAGAAATACCAGTGACAAATATACTTAAGCATCATTCTTGTTTCATATCTCTTGAAACCAGATGAGCGATACAGGCCCTCTGGGCCTCTTGTTTTGAACTAGTAATTGTTTTTGTGTTGATGCTGGCTTCAGCATTACAATGTACCAATGAAAAACACCAGTGCATAATCATCCTTTTATTTTGACAGGCAATATGCTTCAAGACTTTTCCAATTTTATAATTTCAGGTTCACAGAAAAATTGGATTATCTCCTGGTACACACACCTTGAAGCTGGGAATTCTCAAAGATTTACAAAATCGGCGCAGGAGAGCAATTGCAACAACAAAAAAAGCAAAGAAAAAAAGACTTGCATTAAAAGCAAAAAGGTTTGATGTAATTTTGCATTATTTTACTATTGTATGGTTGAAATTGAAATTATTAAACTTCAAGATTCTACTAAAAACAGAATTATATCAACATTTGTCAATGATACCGACAATGTTTTATACACTCTTCAAATGTTATTGGGATATTTTGGTTTCCAGAGCATAATTTTCTCAAATATTTTGAATTGAACTTGGTGAAAATGTAAAGAACATAGGCAATGAGGTATAATGGATTTGTATACATAATTATAATGTACATGTAGAACTAGAAATGGCAAAATCTGAAAAAAAGTCTCATACCAGGTTTCTAGCTTAGCACCTTGTGTCTTTATCCACTACAATATACATGTAGATGTATTTGTATATATCTAAGTAAGTTAACAAACAGACTATCAAAAGTGTTTTTTGTTGTGAAAGCATTTACTATAATTTCTGGTATTATTTACCCAATAGAATGCAGGCAAACACAGCAAATGAAATTAGAGAAGGCACGTCATACCATCCCGCCATAGATACCCTGGACATATCAGCTGATTCCATTAAAGAAATTCCTGAGCCTCAACCATCACCTACAATGGAGACTTCACCTCTACCAAAGAAATGTTCAGCAGTTTACTTTGACCTTGAGAGTACAGGGCTAGGTTAGTTAATCCCTACATAGATCCATGCACATCTCAAGTATATTTATATTGCTAAAAAAATATGAATTTACATAACTATGCATTCGATTTCCAACCCTATTGATTACACAGTGATATAGACAGTTTCTGCCATAATTACCAGTATGAGGTTATCATTTTGACTTTTTAGCCAACCATCATCAGATAGTGGGCTATTCAAATCACCCTGCGTCCGTGGTCCGTCCGTCCGTCCGTGAAAAATTCTTGTTATCGCTAATCCTCAGAAAGTACTAAAGGGATCTTTCTCAAATTTCATATGTAGATTCCCCTTGGTGCCTTGTTATGCATATTGCATTGTGAGACCAGTCGGAAAACAACATGGCCGACAGGCAGCCATCTTGGATTTTGATAATTGAAGTTTGTTATCACTATTTCTTAGAAAGTACTTAAGGGATCAAATTTCATATATTGGCTTCCCATTGTTTGAAAAGTACTTGAGAGATGTTTCTCAATTTGCACAGATTAGTAAGAGGAAGGGAAAATAGAGAAAAGATCAATCTGACATGGAACCTATAAAGATCATTCAATGGTGGGCGCCAAGATCCCTCTGGGATCTCTTGTTGTGTGATAAAACTCATCCTATATATTTTTATACACTATCTCAGGTATAAGACTTTATTAACATGCATTTAAATGAATAACACTCTTATGTTTTGCAGCTAGGACTTCTCACCTCACTCAAATTGCAGCAGTGTTTGGAGAGGAAAGTTTTGACACCTATGTGATACCACGTATCCAAATATCGCCTACAGCATCTACAGTTACTGGGCTCACATGCATAAACAGGACACTTTTTTATAAAGGCCACCCTGTTAATTCTGTTTCAATTTCAGTAGCCATACAACATTTCATTACATATTTGAAGAAACAAACACCACCCGTGTTCCTTGTTGGACACAATATCAAAAATTTTGATTGTCCACTGCTTTTGAATGCATTGGAGGCTGTTGGTAAAACAGACGAATTTCTAGAATGTGTGTCAGGATTTCTTGATACTAAATTACTGTTCAAGATTGGGATGCCTGGCCTTTCTTCATATTCACAACCAAATCTGTTCAAACTAATAACCAAATCTAACTACGAAGCTCATGATGCTGTACAAGATGTTATTTCTTTACAAAAGCTGGTGCGTGAGAGTAAATTAGAAATATCTGATGAGAGTTATGCAAATGCCACATTTTCGGTTGATTCAGCAAAAGAGAGTCATGGATATGCAAAGAGAGTACGAGTGAACCTACCTTCTTTGAAAGGTTTGGTAGGGAGAAAGATTTTAAGTGGAGCTATGGCTAGGAAAGCTGCAGGCAGTGGACTAAACTATAGTTGTTTGAAATTAGCATACACAAGGAATGGAGTGGATGGTATAAGAAATGTTTTTGGAGAGAAGTGTGGTATGAAAGGGGTAAGAGTGACCAGATCTTCAAAAATTGCTGACACTGTTGGGCGATATTTTTCAGAGCTGCAAATGTGTGTAAATGAAGTATAAGCAAAACTGACAATGTATGATCAAAGATCAATTCAAAATGTTTTGATTTATAGCTCTAGATATATACTGTTAAAAATATGTCTGTCATTCTTTGGTATGCCAATCAACAAGTTTTTAGCTTTGTGTAAGTTTTTTGGAAACCTTATAAGTCTAAAAGTGGAAATAATATTATGGCAGAATAATGTGTCAATATATACACGTTGCAATTTTTCTACAAATACACAAAGTATTTGGATAAGCTTGCTAAATACAAAGTGTACAATCCACACCATTCTTATTTTATTAATGCCTACATTAGATGGCTATCAGTGATATAATGGCAAAATTCTGCTGAATATTTACCATTTGCCATGTATTGAACTTCATATTTTGATCTTGAAAAAATTCTTTTGGAAGTTTGAAAAGTGGAATTAAACTCAAACTTCCTACAGTGCTTCCTTACAAAAGTGCTTGTTTGGGATTGCTTTTCTTGTTTAAAGGTCATATGTCAAGGTCACTGTTACTAAGCATAGAAAATTGGTTCCTGTACAAATACTTTACAAATATGTTGCTAAGGCATAATGTTGCTATGGCTTCTGAAGTAAATATAATTTTTTTGTTTTGTTTGACAACTGACATACCTTCCATTTGTATTTTCATGAAGATTTGAATCGCCACTACGAATCTTTTAGAAACAAGCTATATATCCTTTTCAATATCGCTTTTAAATCGACATATGATAAGGCTAATTACATGTATACTTGTACAAATATTTTGGAAAATCATGTCAAGGAGATACTTTTTGAACTAAGTCTAGAACCAAAATAAGCTCAATGACCTATGGTTTTTTGTTCATTTATTGATATAAGATATCCATAGGTGCACAAAAAAACACCTATGAAAAAAAGTTAGTTATTATTTCATTACTTTTTAGTATGTTTAGTTAGGGAGTATGTATCTCATTTCGCTGTACATCTATTCTGGTATTTTAGGGCCTGTTGTCAAGGAGACACTTTTTAAACTAAACCTGGCGAAAAAATAAGCTCAATGACCTATGGTTTTTTGTTCATTTATTGATACAAGGTATCCATTAAGGTGCAAAAAAAACTGAATGGAGAAAAGTTAGTTATTCCTTCATTATTTCCTATCATGTTTAATTTGATATCTTGTTTTGCTCTATATTTATACTCATATTTAGAACAGCTGTTGTCATGGAAACAGTATTTGATCGAGACTAGAATAAACATTACATCTTTAATATATTGTTTTTTGTTCATTAACTTACATTGGACATACATATGGATACAAAAATGTATCAACCAGAAAAAATTAATGTATCATTCCATTAATTTTTCTTCGTCTTTAATGACCGACTGGTTATCCCAATATGCTTAATATCTGTGCATTGTCAAGGAGACGCTTTTTAACTGGCGCTAGCGAAAAAATAAGCTCAATGACATGTTTTTTTCATCATTTATGGACACTAGCCATCCATACGGACATTAAAAAGTATAAACGAAAAAAAGTTAGTTATTTCAAAATTGATGAGCCAGCTACCTTAACATGTATGAGTATGTTACTTGACTTTTACCTCACTCAACATATGATGTTTTAAATAATCAAGTTTCAAACAATTGGTTACTTTTTTCGAAAGTCTTAAAATAAAAACTACAAAGATCATATCCCAAATCATCAGACAGTATATTTACTTTCAGGATATAATCTAAACGTATAGCTTGTCAGGGCCAGCGTGTTTTACATCACATTGAATAACGATGGTTTATTAAGGAAGCTACACTATCACAGCCAACAATGGTGAAAACACCCATTCCATTTAGCTACACCATCACAGCCAAAAACTGTGTAAACACCCAGTTCAGTCAGCTACACCTTAATACCCACCAATGGTGTAAACATCAAGCTCAGCTAGCTAAACCATCATAACCAACAATGGTGCCAACGCCTAGTCCAGTCGGCTAAATTATCACAGTCAATAATCGGCTCCATAATCACAACCAACAACGATTGAAACGGCCATTTCAATTAGCTTCACTATCACAGCTAACAATGGTTTAAATACCTATTTGTATCCATTATCACAGTCAGCAATGACCCAAGTCCCTAGCCACTTCGTTTTCTTTCGTTTCCGGATAACTTATCTAATGAATGAACGGTTACAAATATTATGCTTACATTTTAAAAGGAATAATATGAATAAGTAGCTGTTGACTTTTGGCTTCAGAGTATTTTTTCATCATATTAATAAGACCATAGTTTATTGGTGTAGCTTGATCGATTTACCTCATTGATCGTATTGGAATTTCAGAGTAAACAGTGTGTTAACTTGTGTCTAATGTTCCATCTCTTAATTCTGTCTCATTTTGTGGATTAGTTTTAGACAGATGGTGTTGTAAATGGTTTTGTAAACAGGAAATGACAAAACAATTTTGTTTCAGGATACGGGAACAAATTAGTCCAAAAAGTGAATTAAGCAATGGAGTGATCCAACAAAACCATATTAATATCCAAGTGTAGCAGGATTGGTTCTGTTTGTATTTTAACCTCCGTGATCGTCTGTCGGCTTGGCGGCCATGCTGGAAAGTAGGAACTAGCGCCACCTAGCGTTGGTGACGTGGGGTTTTCCCCTGGTTATATTTGGTAACAGGGTACGTGTAGCTTAGCCGGTTCGGGTAGTTGGCTACGTATATACGCGAGTAGCACGGGAAAATACAGATTGGGGGTGGGGCTACTAGGGCTATATATTCAGTTTCGCGGGGTTCCGGCCAGTACTGGCTGAAGTTTGGACCACGGAACTGGTCAGACACTGAGACCCTGCGTGGCGCAACGAAATTCCGGTAAGTTTAGTCTACACTTTCACAGCCAACAATGGTTTAAAAGCACAGTTCAGTTAGCTACACTTTCTCAGCCAACAATGGTTTAAAAACTCAGTTCTGTTAGCTACACTTTCTCAGCCAACAATGGTTTAAAAACTCAGTTCTGTTAGCTACACTTTCTCAGCCAATAATGGTTTAAAAACCCAGTTCTGTTAGCTACACTTTCTCAGCCAACAATGGCCTAAACACCCATTCCATTCCAGTGTTAACTACCACAGTCAACAATGGTTTGATCCCCGATTCAAGTCGGCTACACTATCAGAGCCAACACTGATTTCAACACCCAGCTCACTTAGCTACATTCAGAGCCAACAATGGTTTCAACGCCCAGTTCGGTCAGCTACACTATCCCAGGACTTTCAATGCATATTTTCTCTCTCTCTCTCTCTCTCTCTCTCTCTCTCTCTCTCTCTCTCTGTGGCGCTTTCAAAGGACTCTCAATGCATATTCTCTCTTTGTGGGGCGCTCTCAAATGACTCTTATTGTATACCCTATGTCTCTGTGGCGCTTCGCATTTGTGGAGCTCTCAAATGACTTTCAAAGATTGTGTGTAATGTCGGCTTGCTTTTATTGTTGTGTACGGGTGTTTAGTGAAGGACATATTAAGTATAGTAGAATTGAGTTCACTTCTGCTAGACAAACGGCTTGATATCAGAATAATTTCAGAGCCACAAGCTTTCTCTCGTATTAATTACATTAATTCAAATAAAAACAATTCGAGGTAAATGGTGTTTTACTAATGTTTCATATGAAAAGAGATTATTTTAAGTTATCATTTATTTTGATAGATGGTATTTCCTTTTATATTTAAATCAGTTATATTTCACAAATCATCGACGGACTGCAGGAACTGAACACATCATTTCGGACTCCCTAGATTTGATACACGGTTAGGGACTGAACACATCATTTCGGACTCCCTAGATTTGATACACGGTAAGGGACTGAACACATCATTTCGGACTCCCTAGATTTGATACACGGTTAGGGACTGAACACATCATTTCGGACTCCCTAGATTTGATACACGGTTAGGGACTGAACACATCATTTCGGACTCCCTAGATTTGATACACGGTTAGGGACTGAACACATCATTTCGGACTCCCTAGATTTGATACACGGTCAGGTACTGAACACATCATTTCGGACTCCCTAGATTTGATACACGGTTAGGGATTGAACACATCATTTCGGACTCCCTAGATTTGATACACGGTTAGGGACTCGTTACTTGAGAGACATCAGATAACATAAGACAAAATATTAAATGAAAAAAAAACTCGAAAATAAACTTCGTTAGATTTATTCGACAATATCAGGGTAGGAAGAACATGAATCCACGTGTTCACAGTAAATACATATGTGGGGTCTTGCGTCTCCGCACTGACAGCCGTTATTTTTGCAACAGGCACAGTCAAACCTAGTTTTATCAAAACCACACTGGCAACCGGACCGCGTGGCTGTGTAGGTGTTGATCTCTGCAGAGAAAGATGCCGTGTCATACAGGACCAAAATACAATCTCATTATAAATCATTTAAATATATACACCGTCAAATAAATATAATACAATTCAACAAAAATCGTTCACTATAAGTACCAAATAAAAAGTTGGGGAATCAACTGACTTCGTTAGTGCACGTGAATCAAGAACGATTTTCAAGTAAAAATGTACGTGGAAATTCCCTTTCGTTTGCATGCGACATTATCTAATTCAAAATCTTACTTCACTTCTTTGAAGTGATATCTTTATGCTAAATAATCCTCGTTAAATGCGAAAAAAGTGATGTTGAAATTGCTGCCAAAGGATTTTTTGCAGATCGGCAAATATTACCTGTTAGGGTAGAGCCAGAGGTCCAGCTGTGGGGGTCAGTCGATGGGGAACAATACGCAGTGTGGTCAGTACTCTGCTCGCCAGCTGCTCTACAGGAATTTTCGATGAGGCATGTGTTGTCCTAGAATATAGGACAAACCATTCTTCTTAAATCATATAATAAACTGATGACAATAAGAATGTGTCAATCGTGTTACTTCCTTGGTCAGTTGGTGTTTTACATATTTGTAACAATGAAGATAATATACAGACAATATTAAGTTGATTAACAGACAATATCAATGTAATATACAGACAATATCAAGGAGATATAGGGACAGTATTAAGTTGATTTACAAACAATATTAATGTGATAAACAGACATTAACGTTATATACAGACAATATTAACGTGATATACAGATAATATTAACGTGATATACAGACAATATTAACGTGATATACACACAATATTAACGTGATATACACACAATATTAACGTGATATACACACAATATTGACGTGATATACAGACAAAATTAACGTGATATACACACAATATTAACGTGATATACACACAATATTGACGTGATAAACAGACAATATTAACGTGATATACAGACAATATTAACGTGATAAACAGACAATATTAACGTGATATACACACAATATTAACGTGATATACACACAATATTAACGTGATATACACACAATATTAACGTGATATACACACAATATTAACGTGATATACAGACAATATTAACGTGATATACAGACAATATTAACGTGATATACACACAATATTGACGTGATATACACACAATATTGACGTGATAAACAGACAATATTAACGTGATATACAGACAATATTAACGTGATATACAGACAATATTAACGTGATATACAGACAATATTAACGTGATATACACACAATATTAACGTGATATACACACAATATTAACGTGATATACAGACAATATTAACGTGATATACAGACAATATTAACGTGATATACAGACAATATTAACGTGATATACAGACAATATTAACGTGATATACAGACAATATTAACATGATAAACAGACAATATTAACGTGATATACACACAATATTAACGTGATATACACACAATATTAACGTGATATACAGACAATATTAACGTGATATACAGACAATATTAACGTGATATACACACAATATTAACGTGATATACACACAATATTAACGTGATAAACAGACAATATTAACGTGATATACAGACAATATTAACGTGATATACAGACAATATTAACGTGATATACACACAATATTAACGTGATACACAGACAATATTAACGTGATATACAGACAATATTAACGTGATATACACACAATATTAACGTGATATACACACAATATTAACGTGATATACAGACAATATTAACGTGATATACACACAATATTAACGTGATATACACACAATATTAACGTGATATACACACAATATTAACGTGATATACAGACAATATTAACGTGATATACAGACAATATTAACGTGATATACAGACAATATTAACGTGATATACAGACAATATTAACGTGATATACACACAATATTAACGTGATATACACAAAATATTGACGTGATATACAGACAAAATTAACGTGATATACACACAATATTAACGTGATATACACACAATATAAACGTGATATACAGACAATATTAACGTGATATACACACAATATTAACGTGATAAACAGACAATATTAACGTGATATACACACAATATTAACGTGATATACAGACAATATTAACGTGATATACAGACAATATTAACGTGATATACAGACAATATCAACGTGATATACAGACAATATCAACGTGATATACAGACAATATTAACGTGATAAACAGACAATATCAACGTGATATACAGACAATATCAACGTGATATATAGACAATATTGACGTGATATACACACAATATTAACGTGATATACAGACAATATTAACGTGATATACAGACAATATTAACGTGATATACAGACAATATTAACGTGATATACAGACAATATTAACGTGATATACAGACAATATTAACGTGATAAACAGACAATATCAACGTGATATACAGACAATATCAACGTGATATACAGACAATATCAACGTGATATACAGACAATATTGACGTGATATACAGACAATATTAACGTGATATACAGACAATATCAACGTGATATACAGACAATATTAACGTGATAAACAGACAATATCAACGTGATATACAGACAATATCAACGTGATATACAGACAATATCAACGTGATATACAGACAATATCAACGTGATATACAGACAATATTGACGTGATATACAGACAATATTAACGTGATATACAGACAATATTAACGTGATAAACAGACAATATTAACGTGATATACAGACAATATTAACGTGATATACAGACAATATCAACGTGATAAACAGACAATATTAATGTGATATACAGACAATATTAACGTGATAAACAGACAATATTAACGTGATATACAGACAATATTAACGTGATATACAGACAATATTAACGTGATATACAGACAATATAAACGTGATATACAGACAATATTAACGTGATAAACAGACAATATCAACGTGATATACAGACAATATCAACGTGATATACAGACAATATTGACGTGATATACAGACAATATTAACGTGATATACACACAATATTAACGTGATATAC
This sequence comes from Pecten maximus, assembly GCF_902652985.1. Taxonomy (NCBI): domain Eukaryota; kingdom Metazoa; phylum Mollusca; class Bivalvia; order Pectinida; family Pectinidae; genus Pecten; species Pecten maximus. The sequence goes on from NC_047016.1 coordinate 4,056,778, forward strand.
AGACAATATTAACGTGATATACAGACAATATTAACGTGATATACAGACAATATTAACGTGATATACAGACAATATAAACGTGATATACAGACAATATTAACGTGATAAACAGACAATATCAACGTGATATACACACAATATTAACGTGATATACACACAATATTAACGTGATATACAGACAATATTAACGTGATATACACACATTAACGTGATAAACAGACAATATTAACGTGATATACAGACAATATTAACGTGATATACAGACAATATTAACGTGATATACAGACAATATTAACGTGATATACAGACAATATTAACGTGATATACAGACAATATTAACGTGATATACAGACAATATTAACGTGATATACAGACAATATTAACGTGATATACAGACAATATTAACGTGATATACAGACAATATTAACGTGATATACAGACAATATTAACGTGATATACAGACAATATTAACGTGATATACAGACAATATTAACGTGATAAACAGACAATATTAACGTGATATACAGACAATATTAACGTGATAAACAGACAATATTAACGTGATATACAGACAATATTAACGTGATATACAGACAATATTAACGTGATATACAGACAATATTAACGTGATATACAGACAATATTAACGTGATATACAGACAATATTAACGTGATATACAGACAATATTAACGTGATATACAGACAATATTAACGTGATATACAGACAATATTAACGTGATATACAGACAATATTAACGTGATATACAGACATATTAACGTGATAAACAGACATTAACGTTATGTACAGACAATATTGACGTGATATACAGACAATATTAACGTGATATACAGACAATATTAACGTGATATACAGACATTAACGTGATATACAGACAATATTAATGTGATATACAGACAATATTAACGTGATATACAGACAATATTAACGTGATATACAGACAATATTAACGTGATATACAGACAATATTGACGTGATAAACAGACAATATTAACGTGATATACAGAAAATATTAACGTGATATACAGACAATATTAACGTGATATACAGACAATATTAACGTGATATACAGACAATATCAACGTGATATACAGACAATATCAACGTGATATACAGACAATATTAACGTGATATACAGACAATATTAACGTGATATACAGACAATATTAACGTGATATACAGACAATATTAACGTGATATACAGACAATATTAACGTGATAAACAGACAATATTAACGTGATATACAGACAATATTAACGTGATATACAGACAATATTAACGTGATATACAGACAATATCAACGTGATATACAGACAATATTAACGTGATATACAGACAATATTAACGTGATATACAGACAATATTAACGTGATATACAGACAATATAACGTGATAACAGACAATATTAACGTGATATACAGACAATATTAACGTGATATACAGACAATATTAACGTGATATACAGACAATATTAACGTGATAAACAGACAACAGACAATATTAACGTGATATACAGACAATATTAACGTGATATACAGACAATATTAACGTGATATACAGACAATATTAACGTGATATACAGACAATATTAACGTGATATACAGACAATATTAACGTGATAAATAGACAATATCAACGTGATATACAGACAATATTAACGTGATATACAGACAATATAAACGTGATAAACAGACAATATTAACGTGATATACAGACAATATTAACGTGATATACAGACAATATTAACGTGATATACAGACAATATTAACGTGATATACAGACAATATTAACGTGATAAACAGACAATATCAACGTGATATACAGACAATATTAACGTGATATACAGACAATATTAACGTGATATACAGACAATATCAACGTGATATACAGACAATATTAACGTGATATACAGACAATATTAACGTGATATACAGACAATATTAACGTGATATACAGACAATATCAACGTGATATACAGACAATATCAACGTGATATACAGACAATATTGACGTGATATACAGACAATATTAACGTGATATACAGACAATATCAACGTGATATACAGACAATATCAACGTGATATACAGACAATATCAACGTGATATACAGACAATATTGACGTGATATACAGACAATATTAACGTGATATATAGACAATATTGACGTGATATACACACAATATTAACGTGATATACAGACAATATTAACGTGATATACACACAATATTAACGTGATATACAGACAATATTAACGTGATATACAGACAATATTAACGTGATAAACAGACAATATTAACGTGATATACAGACAATATTAACGTGATATACAGACAATATTAACGTGATAAACAGACAATATTAACGTGATATACAGACAATATTAACGTGATATACAGACAATTAACTGATATACAGACAATATTAACGTGATATACAGACAATATTAACGTGATATACAGACAATATTAACGTGATATACAGACAATATTAACGTGATATACAGACAATATTAACGTGATATACAGACAATATCAACGTGATATACAGACAATATTAACGTGATATACAGACAATATTAACGTGATATACAGACAATATTAACGTGATATACACACATTAACGTGATATACAGACAATATTAACGTGATATACAGACAATATTAACGTGATATACAGACAATATTAACGTGATATACAGACAATATTAACGTGATATACAGACAATATTAACGTGATAAACAGACAATATTAACGTGATATACAGACAATATTAACGTGATATACAGACAATATTAACGTGATATACAGACAATATTAACGTGAAATACAAACAATATTAACGTGATATACAGACAATATTAACGTGATAAACAGACAATATTAACGTGATATACAGACAATATTAACGTGATAAACAGACAATATTAACGTGATATACAGACAATATTAACGTGATAAACACACATTAACGTGATATACAGACAATATTAACGTGATATACAGACAATATTAACGTGATATACAGACAATATTAACGTGATATACAGACAATATTAACGTGATATACAGACAATATTAACGTGATATACAGACAATATAACGTGATATACAGACAATATTTACGTGATAAACAGACAATATTAACGTGATAAACAGACAATATTAACGTGATATACAGACAATATTAACGTGATATACAGACAATATTAACGTGATATACAGACAATATTAACGTGATAATACAGACAATATTAACGTGATATACAGACAATATTAACGTGATATACAGACAATATTAACGTGATATACAGACAATATTAACGTGATATACACACAATATTAACGTGATATACACACAATATTAACGTGATATACACACAATATTAACGTGATATACAGACAATATTGACGTGATATACAGACAATATAAACGTGATAAACAGACAATATTAACGTGATATACAGACAATATTAACGTGATATACAGACAATATTAACGTGATATACAGACAATATTAACGTGATATACAGACAATATTAACGTGATATACAGACAATATTAACGTGATAAACAGACAATATTAACGTGATATACAGACAATATCAACGTGATAAACAGACAATATTAACGTGATATACAGACAATATTAACGTGATATACAGACAATATTAATGTGATAAACAGACAATATTAACGTGATATACACACAATATTAACGTGATATACACACAATATTGACGTGATATACAGACAATATTAACGTGATATACAGACAATATTAATGTGATAAACAGACAATATTAACGTGATAAACAGACAATATTAACGTGATATACAGACAATATTAATGTGATAAACAGACAATATTAACGTGATATACACACAATATTAACGTGATATACACACAATATTGACGTGATATACACACAATATTGACGTGATATACAGACAATATTAACGTGATATACACACAATATTGACGTGATATACAGACAATATTAACGTTGTGTACAGACAATATTAAAGTTATATATACTCAATATTAAGGTTATATACACACAATATTAAAGAATCCTTACGTTATCAAATCTAAAACCCCCCAAAAAATTACTCTGATATTGAAAGCATTTATCCGACCCTAATAAATAACTTCCTGGGATATTTGGAGCCGAATGAAAACAATGTTGGTGTTTACCTTGAGTGTACAGTTACCAGTGACGTCACAAACTTGACAGCTACCATCGTACACGACGAAGGGGCGTGGGGTACTGTACCTATGCCCGTCGGTAGTCACAGACACCATGAATGCCGCTACGGTACTATCTGAATTCAACAATCATTTAGTTTTTAATTTATACTCGACAAAGAAGAAACGCATAATAATTCCTGCCGGCAGAACACCTCAGCCTTTAATGAAGAATTGAAATATTTTGTCAGGCAATACAGCAAGGATACTCTTCTTTCACAAACTACTCTAAGTCAGTGAAGCATAACCAAGTGATTTTCAGGTTTTGTAAGCTTCTTTAATCCACATCATATTACCTGATTAAGGCACGACGTATTGTCCTCAACCAATCATTTCACTGAGATGATAGGTTAAACCACATTTATTTCTATGCCGATATTTTGAATTCGCCATTGACTGAGATGCCACGATTAACACAAATTGCATTCCATTCTTTAACAATTCATGTTAGACCCGTCAGTTTTTAAACTGCTATGATCGGTTTGGTGCCGACAGAATCATCGCGTGACAACCTTACTTCGGCCGACCTCTGGCATCATTTAGGCTGCAAGTGCGTCTTGATTGGGCGTGCAAGGATGACCCGAATAAGTTTTGTATGCTCCGATGGAGGCATGTGATGTTCACTGTCGAGTCTAGAAAAAGGGGTAAATAGCAGACGCTGTGAGCCTTTCGCCAACGCATATGTGGCTTGGGGGGTATCTCCCATGGAGTAAAATCCCTCCAAGTAGTTCTGAACCAAAAGCCTCAATGCCGTTAGATACAGAGGACAGATCCTCCAACCACATTTCATTCATCGTCTTAGACGGCATTACCACATTTTCAGCAACACAATGCTCAATCACATATTGACAAAGTCTGCCATGATTATCTCACGGCAAATAATACCCAGCCTGTAGCACCTCACGGCCAATAATACCCAGCCTGTAGCACGGTATCCATATAGCCCCGACATGTCGCCCATTGAACATTGGGATGAGGTTGACAGACGTATCAGAACCCTCCAGCTAGCCGCGTCGAGTTGCAGCACTGGCAGAAGAATAGAACAATAATGGAACATTTTTCTATGAGGGAAATCCGCTCGGTAAGAATACTGACAACATAAGTCATACAGACTTTCGCTTTATAGTCAACTTGTCGCTTGATGTTGATATCTGTTTTTGTACAAAAATCCAAAACGATCATGTTATTAATTGTATAATTTGATAAGCGTTTCTTTTTTGCCGAGTTTAAAAAAAGTTCATAGCAATCAGGATGGCACTCTAAATCACACGAAAGTATGAGGTATAAATCTGATAACACTTTCCACTCCCTCTTTAAATCTGAATATTTCCCAACATCTTGTTCGTTTGTTAATATCAAATTATACTGCACATGCAAAATGTTTAGAGGTGAAATTTGCCGTATAATGACCTGAAAATGAGGTCTTCAGGTCAATTTCTTCACAGGAATGGACTATTCTGCTTTTTTCAGGTCGATTTGACCTGAAAATATTTACCTGAAATTGACCTGAATTTGACCTGAATTGACATGAAGACATTTTGCAAGTATATAACTATTGATTCCCACTCTTTCCCAATCAAAACAACATCTATCGCCAGGACGCTTGACTAATACATCAACGTAATTCCATGTGCATTACCAGCTCCAACCCACAGGCTATACGCAACAATGTGTCCCGATAGCAGATCAAGACGGCTGCATAGCTTCAGTGTAAATGGTACTGGGTACACACGTTACAAGAAGTTTGGACGAAAACTGTTGTCTGTAAAAGATTATGACACAGACAGACAAACGAACGGACGGACAGACAGATGGACGGGCATCCTGATTCAATGAAACAACGTCCTCCCTAGCTTCGTTGCGGGTGTTAAGAAAACAAGGTATAAAAGCAAGGCTCGTTAGAAAAACCATGAAATGACGTACATTTGTATGTCCAGCTTCTGTTTCATACTTTATATGAACACGACATTGTATCAAACGTGTCATCAAAGTGATATAAGTAACAGCAGAGACAGAAAAGACAGAAAACCTACGTTAGAGTTTCATCTGACAATTTGACACGTCCAGGTCACCAAACCGCCAAATTTTGAGAAGGTCATTTAAGGAATTTGAATATTTCTGTCCATCTTCGACTATGTCCAACCCTGTTGCGTGTGTTTGTGTTGATGTGTGCTGGGGGATTGGATTTGTCGTTGACTGCAGCCATGACGACGTTTAAAGCGAATATCTGCCTCCTTTACATGGTGTGGCCATTGCGGGAAAAAACTCTATTTGCGATTTGTTTTCTCGCATTTGATTAAGTTTGTTAAAGGATAAAATGGACCGATACCTACCTCGGGTAGACACATCACTGGGCGGCAGAGAACACTCTACTTCAAGGAAGCTAGTGAACTTTGCTGGCGCCTCGATGATAGATCCAACTGGATGAAGACTTCCATCACGGACCTTAATAAATACATATATATAGATATTTGCAAGTTTCCTATAAAGCTTTGGAGTCCTGCAATGTGTGTTGTATGAACGACCATCTTATAAGGAAACTACAGTTACCACTTGGTATGCAATTAAAAGGTCATGATATTAACGATTCTAAATCATTAATGTAATAGTTTTGTTCTCAAGTGAATTTACATGAATTAACACCTTAATTACAAGCCCGATATATACTGTATACTGATATATATTTACATTTACCCTGCAGCCCCACTATATAACTTTACCAAGCTCACTTGAAGGTTACGAGTCCATAACTTCCAAATCTTTATTATGACGTCATTATTATAGTGACGTCATAATTGTAACGTCGGCGATAACGAAAGATGGCTGTTGAAAAGGTGGTTATGTCTTTGACGATAATAATTTGTTCATTCATCGTAGAAGCAAAATTCATGGATATAGTCTTTAAAGATCGTTGTGAAATGTAAATATAAGCATTGAGCTGCTTTCATTTGGAAGCAGTTCAATGCTTAAATAATCTGTAAGCAATAGTCTGTTTTAAAATTGGATGTAATACAACGCAATATTTGAATTACAATCATCTACCTATCAACATTGTATGCTGAGACATTACCTCGACCCTTTGGTAGCGACATTTAAGTCCTGGGCCATCCATCAGATGTTGGGCTATCACCTGCACCTTCATGCATGGCCGACCTCTGACGTCACACACACCATCTCTATAATAGTAACGCCACAAACAGCTTCTATAGTAGCACAACCCAAACATGTATATTATAAAGCCAGGTATAAAATAGTCTTAACATATTGATTGTAATAGTGTGAAAACACCATTTAAATATGGATTGAATAGATTTTTTAAATTTTCATTGCGGCTATGAATACCAGTAGCTAGCTACATATCCTCCGAGGCGCGTGGTAGCTACTGGTATTCATAGCCGCAATGAAAATTTAAAAAATCTATTCAATTCATATATTTACATAACCTTGATTTAAAAAATTTATATCGAGAAAACGAGAAATTTTATTAAAAAGAAAAATTTGTCATGTATACGACGAAACGCCAAATTATTAGAACAGCCGGGAGATCCCGCCTATGCACCACGGTTTGATTTGCACGAGAGACAATGTTTTCATACGGTTTTCATAGTGTATTCATTGTCATATGTTTGTTGTTTTCACTTGGTATGTTCATATCAGCAAACCACATTAGGAATGTAAATATATAAATATGGGGAACTTATGGATGGATGGTATAAACAGCAGACTGTATGATATATACTGAAACGAAAAAGAAACGCAACATGGAAAATTGTGATTAATTTTGTATTAAATATACATATCTGTATAAAAATCGCGGAAATAAACATGCACCCTGCCTAACACCCATACCAATCTTCAAAATCACCCAAGTGTGACTAGAGACCTATGCACTTCCGGCGCGGTAAAAACATCAAAAACCGTGCCTGTACAAACATATGCGTTCTTTTTTCATTCAAACCAGTATCAATTCATCACTAACATTGAGCCACATCATCGCCAATACTTTTGCAAACAATAATTCCTTTTACAATTATGCCACGGTTATCAAAGGTTGATAGAGGACGTGCTATAGCGATGCTTCTGGCAGGGAACACGCAACTTCACGTCGCTCGACAATTCAGAGTTCACAAATCGACTATTAGTCGATTAGTTTCACGTCTTAACGCAACAGGAAGAGTCGATGACCAGCCGAGATCAGGACGTCCACGCGTAACGTCGCGACGTCAAGACCGGGTTCTTAGGTTGGCACACCTGCGTAACAGGAGATTAACGGCCGCTGAAACGGCAAGGAATACGATTGGTAATCATAACCGTCGAATTCATCCCCAAACAGTGATCAACAGACTGCGTGAGGCTAATTTGCGTGCAAGGCGACAGTACGTTGGTTTACCACTAACACCGCAACGTCGAGCACGTCGTATGCAATGGGCAACGGCACATATGCCCAGACGTTTTCCTATGAGACGTTGGAGGTTTATGCTCTTCACCGATGAATCTCGATTCACGTTATTTCGAGCAGATGGCCGTCAACGTGTGTACCGGCGTCGAGGCGAACGTTTTGCTGACGCCTGTGTTTTGGAACACGACCGATTTGGGGGTGGATCAGTTATGGTTTGGGCGGGAATCTCCCATGGTTTGAAGACGCCTTTGGTGATAGTCAATGGGAATTTAACGGCCGTACGCTATCGGGATGAGATCCTTAGGCCCCATGTTGTGCCGTTTGTTAGGCAGCATCATCTAACCTTTCAGCAAGATAACGCGAGACCACACGTTGCAAGAGTCTGTAGAGACTTTCTTGCGACACAGAACATTGTTCCTATAGATTGGCCTCCATATAGCCCCGACCTGTCCCCAATCGAGCATTTGTGGGATGAATTAGACAGAAGAATTCGAAATCGCCGTAACCCCCCAAATACCCTCCCTCAGTTAGCAAATGCACTCGTCCAAGAATGGAATAACATTCCAATGCGGAAAGTCAATGCCCTGATGAACTCAATGCAACAAAGAATTAGAGATGTGATAACTGTTCGAGGAGGACACACACGATATTAGGGCACGGTTTCAAAACTGCTGCCATTTCAACTTGGATTCACGTAGGGTACTACCAATCATGACCTTCTAGCAAAGTGACCTGTTCTTAAAAATCTCTAAACATTTAAAGGATGTTACATCAATATTCAATATTAACTATTACATATGAAATTTAAACATAATGCTCACAAGTATTATTTTATTAAACCTACAATTTGAAGTTGCGTTTCTTTTTCGTTTCAGTATATAAACCATGATTTACCCGCGCAAATGGCTGACGACTGGAGCGACACCTACTGGGACTGAACAATCAGGACCAGTATAGCCGGTGTGACAAGAACAGGTGCCCTCGTGACATGTTCCTAGTCTACTGCATTGATTGGGACACATGTGACTTGTGACGTCAGCTGGTGGGATTCTCTCACGGTCGGGACCGATGGCGTAGTTTGTAACATCGCGCATGACAGTATCTTGGCATTCGGTATCAAAAGAATTCATATGGACAATGTGGAAAACGTCCCCATCGGCATACTGAGGTAACAAAAACAAAACAAAAAAACACAAGATGGTTTAAATGGAGTTTATTATGTATTTGAAAGGGAGATGTTTACGTCAGTTTTATTAAGGTAGATGTCGCACATATGTGTAGAATGAAGTAAATTCGTACTTAACAATACCCAGTGACGTATATCACAATACCCAGTGACGTACATCACAATACCCAGGGATGTATATCACAATACCCAGGGACGTACATCACAATACCCAGGGATGTATATCACAATACCCAGGGATGTATATCACAATACCCAGGGACGTACATCACAATACCCAGGGACGTACATCACAATACCCAGTGACGTACATCACAATACCCAGTGACGTATATCACAATACCCAGTGACATATATCACAATACCCAGTGACGTACATCACAATACCCAGGGACGTATATCACAATACCCAGGGACATATATCACAATACCCAGTGACGTATATCACAATACCCAGGGATGTACATCACAATACCCAGGGACGTGTATCACAATACCCAGGGACGTATATCACAATACCCAGTGACGTACATCACAATACCCAGTGACGTACATCACAATACCCAGGGATGTATATCACAATACCCAGGGATGTATATCACAATACCCAGGGACGTACATCACAATACCCAGGGACGTATATCACAATACTCAGGGATGTATATCACAATACTCAGGGATGTACATCACAATACCCAGGGATGTATATCACTATACCCAGGGACGTATATCACAATACCCAGGGACGTATATCACAATACCCAGGGACGTATATCACAACACCCAGGGATGTATATCACAATACCCAGTGACGTATATCACAATACCCAGGGATGTATATCACAACACCCAGGGACGTATATCACAACACCCAGGGACATATATCACAATACCCAGGGACGTATATCACAATACCCAGGGACGTATATCACAATACCCAAGGACGTATATCACAATACCCAGGGATGTATATCACAATACCCAGGGACGTATATCACAACACCCAGGGACGTATATCACAATACCCAGGGACGTATATCACAATACCCAGGGACGTATATCACAATACCCAGTGACGTATATCACAATACCCAGTGACATATATCACAATACCCAGGGACGTATATCACAATACCCAGGGACGTACATCACAATACCCAGGGACGTATATCACAATACCCAGGGACATATATCACAATACCCAGGGACGTATATCACAATACCCAGGGACGTATATCACAATACCCAGGGACGTATATCACAATACCCAGGGACGTATATCTCAATACCCAGGGACGTATATCACAATACCCAGGGACATATATCACAATACCCAGGGACGTATATCACAATACCCAGGGACGTATATCACAATACCCAGGGACGTATATCACAATACCCAGGGACGTATATCACAATACCCAGGGACGTATATCACAATACCCATGGACGTATATCACAATACCCAGGGACATATATCACAATACCCAGGGACGTATATCACAATACCCAGGGACGTATATCACAATACCCAGGGACGTATATCACAATACCCAGTGACGTATATCACAATACCCAGGGATGTATATCACAATACCCAGGGACGTATATCACAATACCCAGGGACATATATCACAATACCCAGGGACGTATATCACAATACCCAGTGACGTACATCACAATACCCAGGGACGTATATCACAATACTGAGGACGTTTATCACAATACTCAGTGACGTACATCACAATACCCAGGGACGTACATCACAATACCCAGGGACGTATATCACAATACCCAGGGACGTATATCACTACCCAGTGACGTATATCACAATACCCAGGGATGTATATCACAATACCCAGGGACGTATATCACAATACCCAGGGACGTATATCACAATACCAAGGGACGTATATCACAATACCTAGGGACGCATGTCACAATACCCAGGGACGTATATCACAACACCCAGGACGTATATCACAATACCCAGTGACGTACCCAGTGACGTACATCACAATACCTAGGGATGTATATCACAATACCCAGTGACGTACATCACAATACCCAGGGACGTATATCACAATACCCAGGACGTATATCACAATACCCAGGGACATATATCACAATACCCAGGGACGTATATCACAATACCCAGGGACGTATATCACAATACCCATGGACGTATATCACAATACCCAGGGACATATATCACAATACCCAGGGACGTATATCACAATACCCAGGGACGTATATCACAATACCCAGGGACGTATATCACAATACCCAGTGACGTATATCACAATACCCAGGGATGTATATCACAATACCCAGGGACGTATATCACAATACCCAGGGACATATATCACAATACCCAGGGACGTATATCACAATACCCAGTGACGTACATCACAATACCCAGGGACGTATATCACAATACTGAGGACGTTTATCACAATACTCAGTGACGTACATCACAATACCCAGGGACGTACATCACAATACCCAGGGACGTATATCACAATACCCAGGGACGTATATCACAATACCCAGTGACGTATATCACAATACCCAGGGATGTATATCACAATACCCAGGGACGTATATCACAATACCCAGGGACGTATATCACAATACCCAGGGACGTATATCACAATACCTAGGGACGCATATCACAATACCCAGGGACGTATATCACAACACCCAGGACGTATATCACAATACCCAGTGACGTACCCAGTGACGTACATCACAATACCTAGGGATGTATATCACAATACCCAGTGACGTACATCACAATACCCAGGGACGTATATCACAATACCCAGGGACGTATGTGACATATCTATACACCCCTTTAATTACGTACCATCATATCCTCCACACAGGCGTCAATATAATGCTGTGTAATTTCAGGTGAGAGAACAGATCGACATCGGTTGTACAGGGAGGAGCCATGGATAGCGTTGGTACAGCTTGTCGTAGCCATGGCTTGAGTAATTCCACTTGGGGTCGGAAATGAACTCCTCTTCGCGATATGAACTGTATAAAGTATCATGATGGTTATAGATAAATATTACATTAATCATACGGCGTCACACATACCAACTTTGGTATGTCTATGTATGGTGTTGTACATGGCTACAATCAAGATTCCCGTGGATGAACCATTAGACCTAAGATGACATAGAACAATAATCCAAATTATTGGCACAGATTTCATATTCTTAAGAATGAAACTATTGTGCTGATCCGGAAAGCGAAGGCAGAAACCAAATGATAGTATGGTCTCTCAAGACAGATGGCAGAAGATCTATTACTAACTTTACAAACAAATCTTTCTTTGTTTTTCAGACATGTTAAAACCATGGAAACCCTTTCAAAAACCCCAAAACGACACTTTTTCCTGAAACATATTTGAGATTTGAAATTGTTTACCCCAAAGACAGAATTAATCATGGTTTGACATATGTTCATCATTCTGATCGTCTGCTATCTTACCTCGTGTGCTACACACCAGTTTTTTGTTTGCAAGTAACACTGATTTCCTGTGTAAATACACTTTCGGAAAATCCGAAAATTTATCAACTCTAATCCATTTTATATCGCATGTGTTTTTATTTATTTATTTTTACCTTTTTAATGTAAAGCATGTATATACTTCTTCATGATCAATGTACAAATTATAGTATACATTGTTTTTTTTTTCATTTTTTCTGCTTGATAAAAATATCAGTTATAGAAAGACTAACTGCAATATACCGCTCGGCTAGAGAGGTGCCAGCGAACCCGGGTTCGATCCCTAGCGGAGGCAGTGATTTAAACTTACGAATCTATCCTAATATCCCCACGCTGACACGTGAGGGATAAAATATCTCACCTGACTTGAAATCTCGTTTGATTGGCGCCTCGTATGGGTAATCTAGATCACGAGGATGGGCTCCGCCTTGAAGCTGCATTGGGGTGCATTTACCATGGCAGTTCTAAAAGAATAATGTCACATTGTCATCTCTTTTAGATCTTGTGTTTGATATTCTAAATATTCTTAGTCTCGTGGCGTATAATATTAATGTAGAAGAAACAGATTTTATCTATCACTAATTTTGCCATATAAATCACAAGATGTTGAATATGAAACTTTATTTTTACAACATAACCACAGGATTTAGAATATAATTCACGAGGCTATGAAATTGTAATGCTTTACATTTCATAATAGTCCCGTATTAGAGTAAAATATCATATCGTGGCATGTATACATACAAGGTCATCAGATAAAGGTCGTTTTATATACGTACACGGTCATTAGCAAAGGTCGTTTTATGACCGTTCAAGGTCATCAGATAAACCTCGTTTTATGTACATAAATGATCATTAGATAAAGGTCGTTTTATGTACGTACATGGTCATTAGAAAAGGTCGTTTTATGCACGTACATGGTCATTAGAAAAGGTCGTTTTATGTACATACAAGGTCATCAGATAAAGGTCGTTTTATATACGTACACGGTCATTAGCAAAGGTCGTTTTATGACCGTTCAAGGTCATCAGATAAAGGTCGTTTTATATACGTACACGGTCATTAGCAAAGGTCGTTTTATGACCGTTCAAGGTCATCAGATAAAGGTCGTTTTATGTACGTACACGGTCATTAGCAAAGGTCGTTTTATGACCGTTCAAGGTCATCAGATAAAGGTCGTTTTATATACGTACACGGTCATTAGCAAAGGTCGTTTTATGACCGTTCAAGGTCATCAGATAAAGGTCGTTTTATGTACGTACATGGTCATTAGAAAAGGTCGTTTTATGTACATTCAAGGTCATCAGATAAAGGTCGTTTTATATACGTACACGGTCATTAGCAAAGGTCGTTTTATGACCGTTCAAGGTCATCAGATAAAGGTCGTTTTATGTACGTACACGGTCATTAGCAAAGGTCGTTTTATGACCGTTCAAGGTCATCAGATAAAGGTCGTTTTATGTACGTACATGGTCATTAGAAAAGGTCGTTTTATGTACATACAAGGTCATCAGATAAAGGTCGTTTTATATACGTACACGGTCATTAGCAAAGGTCGTTTTATGACCGTTCAAGGTCATCAGATAAAGGTCGTTTTATGTACGTACACGGTCATTAGCAAAGGTCGTTTTATGACCGTTCAAGGTCATCAGATAAAGGTCGTTTTATATACGTACACGGTCATTAGCAAAGGTCGTTTTATGACCGTTCAAGGTCATCAGATAAAGGTCGTTTTATGTACGTACACGGTCATTAGGTAAAGATCGTTTTATGTACGTTCAATGTCATTAGATAAAGGTCGTTTTATGTACGTTCAAGGTCATGAGATAAAGGTCGTTTTATGTACGTTCAATGTCATTAGATAAAGGTCGTTTTATGTACGTTCAAGGTCATTAGATAAAAGTCGTTTTAGGTACGTTCAAGGTCATTGGATAAAGGTCGTTTTATGTACGTTCAAGGTCATTGGATAAAGGTCGTTTTATGTACTACACGGTCTTTAGAAAGTAGGCTGTGTTATATTTACATTCTGTGTTGCATTTGTCTATATGTCGTTGGTAAACCAAATTGTATTCATGAGACTGTATACTACAATTTACAGTGATTCGGTCAGTGTAGGAATACAGCTCCAAGTGTTGTAGGTTAAACAATGGCCGCCAGTTACTTTCGGCCTAGAGAACTTTGGAATGCTAGCATTTATTTACAGAAGCCACAACGAAAAATAAAGCAACATCACAAGTTATGAGAGTATCATTTATAATGAGAAAAATTTAGTCAACACGAAATTACTATAAGTGCCACTCTTGATCTACACGAAATATGATCAAATTGTGAATGTCGTCACTCACAGGGGCTCGTTCCGAATTTTCAGAAATGCAAGATACGTAACAACAATAAAAGTAATGTATTTATAAAAACAATCTTGTATAAATATCGGGAGTATCGACATGGTTTCCGGTTGAATATTTGTAGGCCTACTGGATTTTAGTTTTGTGATTATTCACTGATGTCAAAGGCCTACCTTACAAAATCGAGCCCCTGTGAAGTTGAAAATCGTCTGCTAAGTTAGCCTAGCGACACTGAGTTGACCGGTTAGACTGGAATCTGTTTCGAACGAAATATCCTTGGAATCGTTTCCCCTAGTGTCAAGACGACTTTAATTTAGAATCTAAACGGTGGTATTCTTGTTAAATTAACGTAAATCCAGTCGATAGAAACAAAGTGCCCTTTTGAACCGCATCACTTATAAATGTTAACTTTATATCATTGCGCAGAAAAAACGGTTTCGATTTTGAACAATCAGAAATTATGCAATTGTGAACAATTTGGCGATACCTACAAGCGTATATGAAATAAAAAATAAAGCCAAATTTGTACAAAAACGTTCTTATGTGCTTGCTATTAATAACGTCATCAGGAACTATATTATTCCTTCTGGAAATTTCGGCTGTTCCGGTATTTGAACTTGATGACGTCAGTGATAGGGTAAGCGGCAAATTTAAACGCGTCATAACCTACACTAAATAAAAAAATCTTTATGAATGTAACGGGCGACATGAAATATTTATCTGTCGCCCAAATTGTATTCATATCGACTGTATACTACCATTTGGTAACAGTTCAATGCTTAAATGTACCTTTGCACTGGGGTTGTTGCCCTTAGCCTTCGTACAATCAGCTCTGGAGTGATCACATTTACAGAAGACTTCAGGGCGATCATAGCGTGGGTCAAACATTGGCTGGCTATCGAACATACTGGTCCCTGGCTTCAAACTGGAAAAGGAAAAGGTCGGTTCCATGTGTTAATCCTTGTGGAATTATTTAGATTATAATGTGTTAAATGCGAGTAGTTAAAAGCTAGTCAAAGGAAGGGGCTATAAGTAGGGAGGGACCCTGATATATCAGAACGAGTTTTTAAAGCCTCTCTATAATTTTCGTAGCATATAGATTATTACAAAAATATATCGAATCATAGAATATAATACGTAGTGTGATAGTCAATACCAAGTTTCATTTATTTTTTTAACTTTCAATAGGGAAACTATCCACTGACAACGAGAAATATCTTATGCTGTGTTCCATTCTCTTTATATAAATCAGTCGCGGAAAATATGTCACAAACCCAGGCGCAAAGTGGTTCATTTTGAAGAATGGCAGACTTGAGATCAACTCCACGAATCAAAAGCCCAAAGTCAGACGCACTGGTTGCTGGCGCAAAGGCAAAGAAAGTGAGTGGGCCAAATCACAACATCATGCACGAGTAACACACTCAACATACAGAAACAAAAGATGGGTTAACCAAATCACAACATCATGTACCTAACACACCCAACATACAGAAACAACAGATAGGTTAACCAAATCACAACATCATGTACCTAACACACCCAACATACAGAAACAAAAGATGGGTTAACCAAATCACAACATCATGTACCTAACACACCCAACATACAGAAACAAAAGATGGGTTAACCAAATCACAACATCATATACGACCAACACAAACAAAAGATGGGTTTACCAAATCACAACATCATGTAACTAACACACTCAACATACAGAAACAAAAGATAGGTTAACCAAATCACAACATCTTGTACGAGTAACACACTCAACATACAGAAACAAAAGATGGGTTAACCAAATCACAACATCTTGTACGAGTAACACACTCAACATACAAAAAAAAACATGAATTAACCAAATCACAACATCATGTACGACCAACCCAACATACAGAAACAAAAGATGGGTTAACAAAATCACAACATCTTGTACGACTAACACACTCAACATACAGAAACAAAAAATGGGTTTACCAAATCACGACATCATATACGACTAACTAGCTGGTAACTAGGTAGATATTAACCTCATGTAATATAGGATAAAATATCTAAAATCAGTTTTATAAGGGAAAGGTGATCTCACAGCCAGGAGTGGTAGAAATCTCGGACATGATGCGAGTCGTAAATATGCCGATCGGCTCCCTCCAGATCATTG
Source organism: Pecten maximus (assembly GCF_902652985.1). Lineage (NCBI taxonomy): Eukaryota > Metazoa > Mollusca > Bivalvia > Pectinida > Pectinidae > Pecten > Pecten maximus. The sequence goes on from NC_047016.1 coordinate 4,074,653, forward strand.
ATATCTGTGCCGTCAAAGGTTCCACACAGGCCTTCCGACTCGTCAAGGTCGTCGGATGGTGCCTGTAGCGACACACTCATGTGCCCGTCAAGTTCAGCTCCGTGGTTTACTCTGGCTACATGCGCTCCAACGTCTAAACGTGCGCCAGATGCAAAGTTTAACTAGAATACAAATCACTTTCAGGTCATAACAATGTATGTTGATATCATGATATAGACAGTTTGTGTAGTCGGTTTCGAATTTCACTAGATTAACATTGCCTTTTTCTACTCATATTTTTTGAAATTTTGTTCCTACGTGATAACGTTTCATGTTATTATATAGGTTCACGGCCAACACAGTTTTACCATTATTTATCAGCCATCATAATTTTACCATTATTTATCAGTCGTCATAGTTTTACCATTATTTATCAGCCATCAGAGTGTTATCATTATTTATCGACCATCATTGCTTTATCATTATTTATCAGCCATCATAGGTTTATCATTGTTTATCAGCTGTCATAGTTTTACCCTTATTTATCAGCCATCATAGTTTTACCATTATTTATCAGTCGTCATAGTTTTACCATTATTTATCAGCCATCATAGTTTTACCATTATTTATCAGCTGTCATAGTTTTACCATTATTTATCAGCCATCATTGTTTTACCATTATTTATCGGCCATCAGAGTTTTACTATTATTTATCGGCCATCAGAGTTTTACCATTATTTATCGGCCATCATAGTTTTACCATTATTTATCAGCTGTCATAGTTTTACCATTATTTATCAGCCATCATAGTTTTACCATTATTTATCAGCCATCATAGTTTTACCATTATTTATCGGCCATCAGAGTTTTACCATTATTTATCGGCCATCAGAGTTTTACCATTATTTATCGGCCATCATAGTTTTACCATTATTTATCAGCTGTCATAGTTTTACCATTATTTATCAGCTGTCATAGTTTTACCATTATTTATCAGCTGTCATAGTTTTACCATTATTTATCAGCCATCATAATTTTACCATTATTTATCGGCCATCATAGTTTTACCATTATTTATCGGCCATCATAGTTTTACCATTATTTATCAGCTGTCATAGATTTACCATTATTTATCAGTCGTCATAGTTTTACCATTATTTATCAGCCATCATAGTTTTACCATTATTTATCGGCCATCATAGTTTTACCATTATTTATCGGCCATCATAGTTTTACCATTATTTATCAGCCATCATAGTTTTACCATTATTTATCAGCCATCATAGTTTTATCGTTATTTATCAGCCATCATAGTTTTACCATTATTTATCAGTCGTCATAGTTTTACCATTATTTATCAGCCATCAGAGTTTTACCATTATTTATCGACCATCATAGTTTTACCATTATTTATCAGCCATAATAGTTTTACCATTATTTATCGGCCATCAGAGTTTTACCATTATTTATCAGTCATCATAGTTTTATCATTAATAATTAGCCATCATAGTTTTACCATTATTTATCAGCCATCAGAGTTTTACCATTATTTATCAGCCATCATAGTTTTACCATTATTTATCGACCATCATAATTTTACCATTATTTATCGGCCATCATAGTTTTACCATTATTTATCGGCCATCATAGTTTTACCATTATTTATCAGCCATCATAGTTTTACCATTATTTATCAGCCATCATAGTTTTATCGTTATTTATCAGCCATCAGAGTTTTACCATTATTTATCAGCCATCATAGTTTTACCATTATTTATCAGCCATCATAGTTTTACCATTATTTATCAGTCGTCATAGTTTTACCATTATTTATCAGCCATCATAGTTTTACCATTATTTATCAGTCGTCATAGTTTTATCGTTATTTATCAGTCGTCATAGTTTTACCATTATTTATCAGCCATCATAGTTTTACCATTATTTATCAGCTGTCATAGTTTTACCATTATTTATCAGTCGTCATAGTTTTATCGTTATTTATCAGCCATCATAGTTTTACCATTATTTATCAGCCATCAGAGTTTTACCATTATTTATCAGTCATCATAGTTTTTACCATTATTTATCGGCCATCATAGTTTTACCATTATTTATCAGTCATCATAGTTTTATCATTAATAATTAGCCATCATAGTTTTACCATTATTTATCAGCCATCAGAGTTTTACCATTATTTATCAGCCATCATAGTTTTACCATTATTTATCGGCCATCATAGTTTTACCATTATTTATCGGCCATCATAGTTTTACCATTATTTATCAGCTGTCATAGTTTTACCATTATTTATCAGTCATCATAGTTTTACCATTATTTATCAGCCATCAGAGTTTCACCATTATTGATCAGTCGTCATAGTTTTACCATTATTTATCAGCCATCAGAGTTTTACCATTATTTATCGACCATCATAGTTTTACCATTATTTATCGGCCATCATAGTTTTACCATTATTTATCAGCTGTCATAGTTTTATCATTATTTATCAGCCATCATAGTTTTACCATTTTTTATCAGGTATTGAGAGCGGTTGCCGACAGGTGGATCCGGTCTCTTCATATATTTTTATACTATGTGCAGAGATTTTATCGATATTATTAAGAAATAATTTAGACATTAGTGGTATTGTAGTTGACAATCAAGAAATTCTTCTTTCTCAATTTGCGGACGATACTTCTGTAATTCTTGATGGCTCGGGAAAATCTTTAAATATCACTCTACAACAGTTTAATTATTATGCCAGAGTTTCTGGACTCAAAATGAATTTCACCAAGACCCAGGTAATTTGGATAGGTAGCAAAAAGTATAGTAATGATAAATATATAACAACACACAATCTTTTATGAGGAAGCACAAAGTTTAATCTTTTAGGAATAGAATATGATGTTGATTTGCATAAAATAATAAAATTGAATTTTGACAAGAAACTTATTAAACTGAAATCCCTCATTAACTCGTGGAGCCGAAGAAATCTTACTCCAATAGGGAAAATAACTATTATAAAAACACTACTTATTTCACAATTCAATCATCTCTGTATAGCTCTTCCGAACCCAAATGAATCGTATATAAAAAAAAGTCAACAATATATTATATGAATTTCTTTGGTGTGGTAAAACAGACAAAATGAAACGTGATGTTATAATTAAGTCATATATTGAAGGTGGTTTAAAGATGATTAATTTAAAATCTTTTATAATAGGTCTTAAGACAACATGGGTAAGGCGGATTTATAAAGATGATGCTAGTTGGATGTATATTACAGATAAATATATGGATACATTTGCTTTGGCAAATTGTGGACTTCAAAAACTCAAAATTACTTTGGAAGAATGTACAAATTTGTTTTGGAAAGATGTTCTGAAAGCTTGGTATATAACAACAGATGGGTCCAATACTTACAATGAAAAAATTTGGGAAAATCCTTTGTGGTATAATTATAACATCAAAATAAACAACAAACCTGCTTTCTGCAAAGAATGGTTCAGGAAAGGGGTAATGTATATATATGATATTGTTTAAAAAGATGGCTCATTTTATAATTTTGAAGAATTTCAACAAAAATATGGTATAAGATCCAACTTTTTAACATTTCATGGTATTATTAGAGCTGTAAAACATTTTATAAATAGTAAACAGGAAACTTTCTCTTCAGCAATCTGTTTACCAAACATACCTTTAAATTTGAAAGTTATACTTAGAAATAAAAAAGGGACACATGACATCTATAGAATTTTGTGTCATAATCACACAAAGCCTACATCACAAAGAAAATGGACTTTAATTTTTAACATCCAGGAAAACCAATGGAAAGAAATTTATGCAAATGTTTTTAAAACCACTAATAGTACAAAACTAAGATGGCTTCAATACAGAATCAATCATAGAATTTTAACTACAAATACAATTCTACATAAAATGGGTATAAAACAAGATAATTTATGTACATTCTGCAGAAATTTTCTAGAAACCATTGAACACATTTTTTGGGATTGTGATAAGGTTAGTGCTCTTTTACGTGAATTAAAACAATTACTTGCTGCTAACAACATTTTTGTCGATTTTATTAAACAGGAATTTATACTTGGAAAATTTAGTTTCAGTGATGCAGATTTGGTATTAGATAACCTTATTTTACTATTGATTAAACAATATTTGTTTAAAATGAAATGTTTAGAAAAAGATATCAATTTAATAAGTTTAAAAAACCATCTATTGTTTGAACTGAAAGCTCATAAGCTGATGATAGTTAAGCATAAGGCATACCGAAACAACGTTGAGTTACAAAATAATCTTGAAAACTGGCTTAACATATGATTTTAATGATTTTAATATCTCTATGATGTGGTTTTATTTAATGAAACAGTTTTGTGCTGTCAATTTAAAGTTCATGTCTATACTTTTATGTGTATATTGTATACACTATTTACCATGTGTGTAATGAAACAACCCCCAGTATGTTTGTAATGTGTAAGTTTGATTTGGTGTCTTTATGTGTGTGAGTGAGTGAGTGAGTGAGTAAAGACATATAGAATGGCTACATGTATGAATATATATAACATTATATCTAAATGAATATGATGTATGCTTGTAAGTTTGAATGAACATGTATTGTATTTGTAATGTGTTGTTGATAAAATTAAAATTGAATAAAAAATTTGTAAAAAAAAAAAAAAAAAAAATGATCGGCCATCATAGTTTAACCATTATTTATCGACCATCATAGTTTTACCATTATTTATCAGTCATCATAGTTTTACCATTATTTATCAGCCATCATAGTTTTACCATTATTTATCAGTCATCATAGTTTTACCATTATTTATCAGCCATCATAGTTTTACCATTATTTATCAGCTGTCATAGTTTTACCATTATTTATCAGCTGTCATAGTTTTACCATTATTTATCAGCCATCATAGTTTTACCATTATTTATCGACCATCATAGTTTTACCATTATTTATCAGCCATCAGAGTTTCACCATTATTTATCGACCATCATAGTTTTACCATTATTTATCAGCCATCATAGTTTTACCATTATTTATCAGCCATCATAGTTTTACCATTATTTATCGACCATCATAGTTTTACCATTATTTATCAGCCATCAGAGTTTCACCATTATTTATCGACCATCATAGTTTTACCATTATTTATCAGCCATCAGAGTTTTACCATTATTTATCGGCCATCAGAGTTTTACCATTATTTATCAGCTGTCATAGTTTTACCATTATTTATCAGCCATCATAGTTTTACCATTATTTATCAGCCATCATAGTTTTACCATTATTTATCAGCCATCATAGTTTTACCATTATTTATCAGCCATCATAGTTTTACCATTATTTATCAGCCATCATTATTATTGCCTTTATTTCCTCCAAAATGAAGAGCATGACATAATAACAATGTTCAAAACACATATATGTTACAGAAAATGCATGGCAATATGAGAAGGAGCAATGTACATAGATATGTATATATATATATACTTGGTTAACATAAATGGTATGATTATTAGTTTAAGATTGAAAATGAGCAAAATTATAGATTATTTTGAAGAAACTAGATTTGAATATGATGATCATCGTACAGGTCAAGCATACACTTTATATGAGATATTGTATCCAGCCTGAACTGTTCTAGTATATCAGTTTCCAATGGATCATTATCTATCGACCATCGGAGACGGGGTGTAATTACAATAAAGGAAAACAATATCGATAACGACAAGGTGTAATATTAATAAAGGAAAACAATGAAGATATGGTGATGAATAGAGTTGCTCTTGGGACAAATTTGTTCATTAAATTTGTCTCCAGAACAACTCAAATCATCGCTCCAAGAAATCGACCAAAGCAACAATCAATCCTTAAATGGTTTTGTGTGCCTATCCCTCTTTTTTTGATTTTGTGGTATTTGTATTGTATTCCCTTGTTTTACACGAATTCTGTTTTTCGTTTCATGGTATTTGTTTCACAAGTGTCGCTTCCTGTAGGTTATATACTATATATGTAATATTTACCGACTACTCATCCTATAGGAGAATAGTTGATGTCTTGGTTTACAGACAAGTCGTACTATGGAGAGGTCCGTGAGACAGGATACTATATTTACGTTACTTACGTAAAAGTGTTTTCCGGAGGGATCCCGGTCGATGGTCATACTATGGAGAGGTCCGTTAGACAGAATACTATATTTACGTTACTTACGTAAAAGTGTTTTCCGGAGGGATCCCGGTCGATGGTCATACTATGGAGAGGTCCGTTAGACAGAATACTATATTTACGTTACTTACGTAAAAGTGTTTTCCGGAAGGATCCCGGTCGATGGTCATACTATGGAGAGGTCCGTTAGACAGAATACTATATTTACGTTACTTACGTAAAAGTGTTTTCCTGAAGGATCCCGGCCGATGGTCATACTATGGAGAGGTCCGTTAGACAGAATACTATATTTACGTTACTTACGTAAAAGTGTTTTCCGGAAGGATCCCGGTCGATGGTCATACTATGGAGAGGTCCGTTAGACAGAATACTATATTTACGTTACTTACGTAAAAGTGTTTTCCTGAAGGATCCCGGCCGATGGTCATACTATGGAGAGGTCCGTTAGACAGAATACTATATGTACGTTACTTACGTAAAAGTGTTTTCCTGAAGGATCCCGGTCGATGGTCATACTATGGAGCGGTCCGTTAGACAGAATACTATATTTACGTTACTTACGTAAAAGTGTTTTCCTGAAGGATCCCGGTCGATGGTCATACTATGGAGAGGTCCGTTAGACAGAATACTATATTTACGTTACTTACGTAAAAGTGTTTTCCGGAAGGATCCCGGTCGATGGTCATACTATGGAGAGGTCCGTTAGACAGGATTTTCAGGTCTGGAGCAGCTAACTGGTTCTTCCGTTTCTCGCACATGTCTATGCTAACTATGTCATTTCCCTCCCTAGCAGTGATTGCGCAGATACAAGGGTGATACTTTCCACACGACCAGGTTCTGATGTGGATCTGTGCCATTAGATGTCATCGGTTAGTATTTTATTATAAGACTTTAAAGGTTGGTTTAAAGAATATAGACTTTAGCAAAATGTAAATTTGTGAAACCCCCATTTTCTCCGAATACCAGTAGAATAGTACAACCCTCAACACAAGCCTGACTTTCAAATATGTCAAGCCTGAAAATATGACATCAATTAAACCTACATATAAAGATATCTTGGTTCCTATTTCATAAGGGTTTTCTGTCGCTCATATTAACGTACAACTTTTACTATACGTGTCACCACGTGTCACCACGATAGATACGTGTCACCACGATAGATACGTACCTCAAACGGTCTGGTTTTGCTTTTGTACATAACGAAATCCCCAACTTCGTAAACATCCATTCGACTGAAATACAAGCAATGCTATATGTATCCACTGTATGTTTATCTAGCACTGTCGTCGTATACTCGCACTGTGTAGTCCCACCAAAATGACCTGTCGTGTTCAACTTTGATTAGCACAGAAAAAGAAACTGAAGATTTGTAAAAATCAATCAAGACCTAAAGCGTGGAATACCGTCAGAAAAGAGCCATAGTTGAATCGAAAGCATCAATGCAAAGAAAAGATATAGTTTAGTGAAGACAAAAAATCTGGTACACAAGAAGAGGTAAAATGCCACTTTAAATGCATGAAACATAGTTTAGAGGAAGAGAGGACCGAGATGTTTGATGGATACTCGAAAAAATAAATAATTACACTTGCGTTAGTAACCAATCAAAATATAACTCTAGTGGTCAATCAAAATATACTTGCTTTAGTAGCCAATCAAAATATAACTTGCTTTAGTAGCCAATCAAAATATAACTCTGGTGGTCAATCAAAATATACTTGCTTTAATAGCCAATCAAAATATAACTTGCTTTAGTAGCCAATCAAAATATAACTTGCTTTAGTAGCCAATCAAAATATAACTTGCTTTAGTAGCCAATCAAAATATAACTTGCTTTAGTAGCCAATCAAAATATAACTCTAGTGGTCAATCAAAATATACTTGCTTTAGTAGCCAATCAAAATATACTTGCTTTAGTAGCCAATCAAAATATACTTGCTTTAGTAGCCAATCAAAATATAACTCTAGTGGTCAATCAAAATGTTACTCAAGTTAGTGGCCAATCAAAATATAACTCTAGTGGTCAATCAAAATATAACTTGCTTTAGTAGCCAATCAAAATATAACTGATAATCAGGTTTGCAAGACAAAAGGAAAATTATACGGTTTTGCCATAGAAATACTAAGAGTAGTCGGATGTTCTGGAATTCATTTGAAAGGATTGACTCGTTATAATTAGTTTGTTTTTCAGTATCAGCAACCATGATAATGAAAAGTTGTCTTTAGTGAGCATAACTACAAAATGTAAATTACATAATGTATATTCTATTATACGAAATTAGCATTTACTTTACTGTAGCTTTTTATCTATATATATATATATAATTATCATATCATCTGCCAAATGTACAAATGATAACAATGTATAATTGTTAACATAAAACGGTGTACCTAAGTTGTTTTAACTTGTGTCCAATTCCTTTTGAATTTTTCAAATAAAATATGTTTAAACGAAGCTGGTAAATACATGTCTGCCAGCAATAAAAAAAATAATGCTATGTCTCTTAAGACTTTCTTTAGATGTACAGAATGATTGCAGAAGTATCTTGCATGTTGTGACAAAATGTATAACTCTAGTTTCTAAGCACTGTCAATTTGCTAAAGATGGCGATACAGACAACTGGTCCATTCAAACACATATACATGTACACAGTTTACACCAGATTATTTATGTACATGTACAGTATTATACAGTCACTATATTCACATTTTGTGGATGCTTGTATGGATATTGACTTGGAATGTTAGGCTTTTTGATGATGGTCAGTAAATCTATAGTTTATAGTCCTTATTCTGTAACTCACCCTTTTCTGTCTATTTGTCTGAAGTGAGGATCGCCAGAGGCGGAACAAAGGGCGTGCGGCCGGTCTCGGGATGTCACCTGGAAATAACATGTTGGCAAATGAAATTGGAAAAAGAAAATGCTTGGAAAACATGTCGATATTTGACTTTCAACAGTTCACGAAATGATTGTGGTATGTTATCACAGTACACGGAATTATTGTGGTATGTTATCACAGTTCACGAAATGATTGTGGTATGTTATCACAGTTCACGGAATTATTGTGGTATGTTATCACAGTACACGGAATTATTGTGGTATGTTATCACACTTCACGGAATTATTGTGGTATGATATCACACTTCACGGAATTATTGTGGTATGTTATCACAGTACACGGAATTATTGTGGTATGTTATCACACTTCACGGAATTATTGTGGTATGATATCACACTTCACGGAATTATTGTGGTATGATATCACACTTCACGGAATTATTGTGGTATGATATCACACTTCACGGAATTATTGTGGTATGTTATCACACTTCACGGAATTATTGTGGTATGATATCACACTTCACGGAATTATTGTGGTATGTTATCACAGTACACGAAATGATTGTGGTATGTTATCACAGTACACGGAATGATTGTGGTATGATATCACAGTACACGGAATTATTGTGGTATGTTATCACAGTACACGAAATGATTGTGGTATGTTATCACAGTACACGAAATGATTGTGGTATGTTATCACAGTACACGGACTTATTGTGGTATGATATCACACTTCACGGAATTATTGTGGTATGATATCACACTTCACGGACTTATTGTGGTATGTTATCACAGTACACGGAATGATTGCGGTATCACAATTTACCTGTATGGGATTGATTTTATAACCATTGAACATAGGATTCGTCCACGTGAGGAGGGGGCGGAATGCCAGCTCGTGAATCTGGTCTCCGTCCTTGACGAAGTCACGTGTGGCCGTGACCTTAATTGTGGCCTTGTAGGTGTGACTGGCGTTGTCGTATTTCAAAGTATATGTACAGGACGTAGTAGAAATATCTGCTCCAAAGATCAATTATAAATAGTGAGTCAATATGTATAATGTATGTACAGCAGTGAGTCAATATTTATAAGGAATGTACAGCAGTGAGTCAATATTTATAATGTATGTACAATAGTGAGTCAATATTTATAATGTATGTACAGCAGTGAGTCAATATTTATAATGAATGTACAATAGTGAGTCAATATTTATAATAAATGTACAGCAGTGAGTCAATATTTATAATGTATGTACAGCAGTGAGTCAATATGTATAATGTATGTACAGCAGTGAGTCAATATTTATAATGTATGTACAGCAGTGAGTCAATATGTATAATGTATGTACAGCAGTGAGTCAATATTTATAATGTATGTACAGCAGTGAGTCAATATTTATAATGTATGTACAGCAGTGAGTCAATATGTATAATGTATGTACAGCAGTGAGTCAATATTTATAATGTATGTACAATAGTGAGTCAATATTTATAATGAATGTACAGCAGTGAGTCAATATTTACAATAATTGTACAATAGTGAGTCAATATTTATAATGTATGTACAGCAGTGAGTCAATATTTATAATGAATGTACAATAGTGAGTCAATATTTATAATGTATGTACAGCAGTGAGTCAATATGTATAATGTATGTACAGCAGTGAGTCAATATTTATAATGTATGTACAGCAGTGAGTCAATATGTATAATGTATGTACAGCAGTGAGTCAATATTTATAATGTATGTACAGCAGTGAGTCAATATTTATAATGTATGTACAGCAGTGAGTCAATATTTATAATGTATGTACAACAGTGAGTCAATATTTATAATGTATGTACAGCAGTGAGTCAATATTTATAAGGAATGTACAGCAGTGAGTCAATATTTATAATGTATGTACAATAGTGAGTCAATATTTATAATGTATGTACAGCAGTGAGTCAATATTTATAATGTATGTACAGCAGTGAGTCAATATGTATAATGTATGTACAGCAGTGAGTCAATAATTATAATGTATGTACAGCAGTGAGTCAATATGTATAATGTATGTACAGCAGTGAGTCAATATGTATAATGTATGTACAGCAGTGAGTCAATATTTATAATGTATGTACAGCAGTGAGTCAATATGTATAATGTATGTACAGCAGTGAGTCAATATGTATAATGTATGTACAGCAGTGAGTCAATATTTATAATGTATGTACAGCAGTGAGTCAATATTTATAATGAATGTACAATAGTGAGTCAATATTTACAATAATTGTACAATAGTGAGTCAATATTTATAATGAATGTACAGCAGTGAGTCAATATTTACAATAATTGTACAATAGTGAGTCAATATTTATAATGTATGTACAGCAGTGAGTCAATATTTATAATGTATGTACAATAGTGAGTCAATATGTATAATGTATGTACAGCAGTGAGTCAATATTTATAATGTATGTACAGCAGTGAGTCAATATTTATAATGTATGTACAACAGTGAGTCAATATTTACAATGTATGTACAACAGTGAGTCAATATTTACAATGTATGTACAACAGTGAGTCAATATTTATAATGTATGTACAATAGTGAGTCAATATTTATAATGTATGTACAACAGTGAGTCAATTTTTATAATAATTGTACAATAGTGAGTCAATATTTATAATGTATGTACAACAGTGAGTCAATATTTACAATGTATGTACAACAGTGAGTCAATATTTACAATGTATGTACAACAGTGAGTCAATATTTATAATGTATGTACAATAGTGAGTCAATATTTATAATGTATGTACAACAGTGAGTCAATTTTTTTAATAATTGTACAATAGTGAGTCAATATTTATAATGGTTGTACAATAGTGAGTCAATATTTATAATGTATGTACAACAGTGAGTCAATATCTATAATGTATGTACAACAGTGAGTCAATATGTATAATGAATGTACAGCAGTGAGTCAATATGTATAATGTATGTACAACAGTGAGTCAATATGTATAATGTATGTACAACAGTGAGTCAATATTTACAATAATTGTACAGCGGTGAGTCAATATTTATAATGAATGTACAGCAGTGAGTCAATATGTATAATGTATGTACAACAGTGAGTCAATATTTATAATGTATGTACAGCAGTGAGTCAATATTTATAATGAATGTACAGCAGTGAGTCAATATTTATAATGTATGTACAATAGTGAGTCAATATTTATAATGTATGTACAATAGTGAGTCAATATTTATAATGAATGTACAATAGTGAGTCAATTTTTATAATGTATGTACAACAGTTAGTCAATATTTATAATGTACGTACAATAGTGAGTCAATATTTATAATGTATGTACAATAGTGAGTCAATATTTATAATAATTGTACAATAGTGAGTCAATATTTATAATGTATGTACAGCAGTGAGTCAATATTATAATGAATGTACAACAGTGAGTCAATTTTTATAATGTATGTACAATAGTGAGTCAATATTTATAATGTATGTACAATAGTGAGTCAATATTTATAATGTATGTACAATAGTGAGTCAATATTTATAATGTATGTACAATAGTGAGTCAATATTTATAATGTATGTACAATAGTGAGTCAATATTTATAATAATTGTACAATAGTGAGTCAATATTTACAATGAATGTACAGCAGTGAGTCAATATTTATAATGAATGTACAATAGTGAGTCAATATTTATAATAATTGTACAATAGTGAGTCAATTTGTATAATGAAAGTACAGCAGTGAATCAATATTTATAATGAATGTACAATAGTGAGTCAATATTTACAATGTATGTACAACAGTGAGTCAATATTTATAATGTATGTACAATAGTGAGTCAATATGTATAATGTATGTACAATAGTGAGTCAATATTTACAATGTATGTACAGCAGTGAGTCAATATTTACAATAATTGTACAATAGTGAGTCAATATTTATAATGAATGTACAGCAGTGAGTCAATATTTATAATGAATGTACAACAGTGAGTCAATATTTATAATGTATGTACAATAGTGAGTCAATATTTATAATGTATGTACAACAGTGAGTCAATATTTATAATGTATGTACAACAGTGAGTCAATATTTATAATGTATGTTCAATAGTGAGTCAATATTTGTAATGTATGTACAACAGTGAGTCAATATTTACAATGAATGTACAACAGTGAGTCAATATTTACAATAATTGTACAATAGTGAGTCAGTATTTACAATGTATGTATAACTGTAAGTCAATATCTACAATGTAGTCCTTTGTCTAATAATGGTCTATCGTTACAAACGTTGACACCCACTCTGATACCGTAGTTACATGTATATCTGTACAAAACAATGATAACTCCCCTAATAGGTTCGATAATTGATATGTACGTATCCCTTACTGCAGGTTACACTACAAACATTAACAGGAACACACAATTAGATATCAATCCCATTATGAATCTTGATGCCACATTACTGATGTCATTCAATGGCGGAACGATATGATATACCGAATGGGTCCTTAGAAGACATCATCTCTACTTGGACGGAGCAGACTTGTTTATGTGGGTCGTTACAGGGAATAGGAACTGTGGATTCCAACGTCACTTCCTGCTCCGTACCTTTCTCGTCGGCTGTGATGGCATTGGTGGAGGCCTAGAACGAGTTACAACAACTATTTTATTTCGTAATTCAGGTGTTATAAGGTTGATAGTGTATGTCACACTGAAGGAAACAGACTGGCAATACGTTTTCATACGATCAGACCAGCGATTTGGAGTTCACATTTCAATCGTGCTCAATTATATGTTATATACGAGCTGGTTTATATCATTTAGATATGAAAATGTCCACCAAATAAAGAGTGATTTCAAGATTTTTTTTTAGATTCTACAAACAAAACCAAAGGCCGGATGAGGATTCCTAGCTTACGTCGTCGTTTAGAGGTGAACAAAGACAAACATATCTCCATGTATGTTTTGTATTATAAAAACCTAGATAATATATTCTGGTAAAACATGTCACTATCTATATTAAAACAGTTAAGGTTGATCTCAATATATCCTTCTCCTTTCATAAAACTCACAATATCAGTATTTACTGTCAAGCCATTCAAAACTCACAATATCAGTATTTACTGTTAAGCCATTCAAAATCCACAATATCAGTATTTACTGTCAAACCATTCAAAATCAACAATATCAGTATTTACTGTTAAGCCATTCAAAATCAACAATATCAGTATTTACTGTCAAGCCATTCAAAACTCACAATATCTTCTTTTTTCATTAATCAATATTGTGTAGTAATATTTTTCAGAATGACATGAGGTATTTCATATTATTAATAAACATCCTCTTTACCCTTATTCCGGCCCAGAATCCGTTGCTGCTAAGCGAGTCACTCTGAATACCCGGGGATGACACGTGGTATGACGTCACGTTACATTTCAGCTATAAGAAAGAATGACATTATAGAGTAAAACCACCCAACTTGTTGCTATCACCATCTGATACATGTTTAGTTTCACCAACTTGTTGCTATCACCATCTGATACATGTTTAGTTTCACCAACTTGTTGCTATCACCATCTGATACATGTTTAGTTTCACTGATCACTTCGCTGACTTCTCTGTATCATAATCGATAGTAAATAAGATTGTGACTAAGGTTTGAGTTTGACAATAATGGTCCACATCAGTATTATTGGTAACCAGGGACAATATTGATGTTTACTGCATGGTCTAGTATCACATTGTCTTCATTCTCCATTTATAACAATCAGTTTTGTCATAAAAGGGCTCGTTATTTTACCGTTTTGTAATATAAGGGCTCGTTATTTTACCGTTTTGTCATATAAGGGCTCAGTATTTCACCGTTTTGTAATAAAATGGCTCGTTATCCTCCCGTTTTGTAATATTAGGGATTTCCGTCTTACCATCTTTCCCATGTGTCCCGCCATATGAATGCGGTCCAGTATCTTACCGCCTTTCCCATATGTCCGGCCATATGAATGATGTCCAGTATCTTACCGTCTTTCCCATGTGTCCCGCCATATGAATGATGTCCAGTATCTTACCGTCTTTCCCATGTGTCCCGCCATATGAATGATGTCCAGTATCTTACCGTCTTTCCCATGTGTCCCGCCATATGAATGCGGTCCAGTATCTTACCGTCTTTCCCATGTATCCGGCCATATAAATGCTGTCCAGTATCTTTCCGTCTTTCCCATGTGTCCAGCCATATGAATACTATCCTGTATCTTACGGTCTTTCCCATGTATCCGGGCATATGAATGCTGTCCAGTATCTTTCCGTATTTCCCATGTATCCGGCCATATAAATGCTGTCCAGTATCTTTCCGTCTTTCCCATGTGTCCAGCCATATGAATACTATCCTGTATCTTACGGTCTTTCCCATGTATCCGGGCATATAAATGCTGTCCAGTAGCTTACCGTCTTTCCCATGTGTCCGGCCATATGAATGCTGTCCACTATCTTACCGTCTTTCCCATGTGTCCCGCCATATGAATGCTGTCCACTATCTTACCGTTTTTCCCATGTATCCGGCCATATGAATACTGTCCAGTATCTTACCGTTTTCCCCATGTTTCCCGCTATATAAATGCTGTCCAGTAGCTTACATTCTTTCCCATGTATCCGGCCATATGAATGCTGTCCAGTATCTTACCGTTTTCCCCATGTTTCCCGCTATATAAATGCTGTCCAGTAGCTTACATTCTTTCCCATGTATCCGGCCATATGAATGCTGTCCAGTATCTTACCGTCTTTCCCATGTGTCCGGCCATATGAATGCTGTCCACTATCTTACCGTCTTTCCCATGTGTCCCGCCATATAAAAGCTGTCCAGTATCTTACCGTCTTTCCCATGTATCCGGCCATATGAATGCTGTCCACTATCTTACCGTCTTTCCCATGTGTCCCGCCATATGAATGCTGTCCACTATCTTACCGTCTTTCCCATGTGTCCGGCCATATGAATGATGTCCAGTATCTTACCGTCTTTCCCATGTGTCCCGCCATATGAATGCTGTCCACTATCTTACCGTCTTTCCCATGTGTCCCGCCATATAAATGCTGTCCAGTATCTTACCGTCTTTCCCATGTATCCGGCCATATGAATGCTATCTAGTATCTTACCGTCTTTCCCATGTTTCCCGCTATATAAATGCTGTCCAGTATCTTACCGTCATTCCCATGTATCCGGCCATATGAATGCTATTTAGTATCTTACCGTCTTTCCAATGTGTCCTGCCATATAAATGCTGTCCAGTAGCTTACCGTCTTTCCCATGTGTCCGGCCATATGAATGCTGTCCAGTATCTTACCGTCTTTCCCATGTGTCCCGCCATATAAAAGCTGTCCAGTATCTTACCGTCTTTCCCATGTGTCCGGCCATATGAATGCTGTCCACTATCTTACCGTCTTTCCCATGTGTCCGGCCATATGAATGATGTCCAGT
This sequence comes from Pecten maximus, assembly GCF_902652985.1. NCBI lineage: Eukaryota > Metazoa > Mollusca > Bivalvia > Pectinida > Pectinidae > Pecten > Pecten maximus. The sequence continues at coordinate 4,091,172 of NC_047016.1, forward strand.
ATCTTACCGTCTTTCCCATGTTTCCCGCCATATGAATGCTGTCCACTATCTTACCGTCTTTCCCATGTGTCCCGCCATATAAATGCTGTCCAGTATCTTACCGTCTTTCCCATGTATCCGGCCATATGAATGCTATCTAGTATCTTACCGTCTTTCCCATGTTTCCCGCTATATAAATGCTGTCCAGTATCTTACCGTCATTCCCATGTATCCGGCCATATGAATGCTATCTAGCATCTTACCGTCTTTCCCATATGTCCTGCCATATAAATGCTGTCCAGTAGCTTACCGTCTTTCCCATGTGTCCCGCCATATGAATGCTGTCCAGTATCTTACCGTCTTTCCAATGTGTCACGCCATATGAATGCGGTCCAGTATCTTACCGTCTTTCCCATGTGTCACGCCATATGAATGATGTCCAGTATCTTACCGTCTTTCCCATGTGTCACGCCATATGAATGCGGTCCAGTATCTTACCGTCTTTCCCATGTGTCACGCCATATGAATGCTGTCCAGTATCTTACCGTCTTTCCCATGTGTCACGCCATATGAATGCGGTCCAGTATCTTACCGTCTTTCCCATGTGTCACGCCATATGAATGATGTCCAGTATCTTACCGTCTTTCCCATGTGTCACGCCATATGAATGCGGTCCAGTATCTTACCGTCTTTCCCATGTGTCACGCCATATGAATGCTGTCCAGTATCTTACCGTCTTTCCCATGTGTCACGCCATATGAATGCGGTCCAGTATCTTACCGTCTTTCCCATGTGTCACGCCATATGAATGATGTCCAGTATCTTACCGTCTTTCCCATGTGTCACGCCATATGAATGATGTCCAGTATCTTACCGTCTTTCCCATGTGTCACGCCATATGAATGCGGTCCAGTATCTTACCGTCTTTCCCATGTGTCACGCCATATGAATGCGGTCCAGTATCTTACCGTCTTTCCCATGTGTCACGCCATATGAATGCGGTCCAGTATCTTACCGTCTTTCCCATGTGTCACGCCATATGAATGCGGTCCAGTATCTTACCGTCTTTCCCATGTGTCACGCCATATGAATGCGGTCCAGTATCTTACCGTCTTTCCCATGTGTCACGCCATATGAATGATGTCCAGTATCTTACCGTCTTTCCCATGTGTCACGCCATATGAATGATGTCCAGTATCTTACCGTCTTTCCCATGTGTCACGCCATATGAATGCGGTCCAGTATCTTACCGTCTTTCCCATGTGTCACGCCATATAATTGCTGTCCAGTATCTTACCGTCTTTCCCATGTATCCGGCCATATGAATGCTGTCCAGTATCTTACCGTCTTTCCCATGTGTCCGGCCATATGAATGCTGTCCAGTATCTTACCGTCTTTCCCATGTATCCGGCCATATAAATGCTGTCCAGTATCTTACCGTCTTTCCCATGTGTCCGGCCATATGAATGCTGTCCAGTAAGGCATCTCTGCTGTCCCCGGTTAGTTTCGTCACCAATGGGACATTAGTGTTAGGATCAGTTATTGGTTGTCCGTCCACCGTCCACGTCACATCGAATCCGACATCAGGCTCTCCCTTAGGGTACGGAATGTGGCACGGGAACTGCACGTGATTGTTCTGGTCTATGTAAGGTTGACCCAGTGTAGGGAAATGGGTCATCTTAGGATAAAGATCTAGTCATAAAAATAAAAAAGACTTTAATACAAACACCAACAATAACGTTATCATCTTAACATAATTTAATCTTCCTTGAAACAAATGTTTTCCTTTAATTTGATTTGAATTTATGTGATCAGCCCATAACGTCACGTAACTGTTCGTAGTGTCCCTTTGGTGGGCTGAAACAGCGGCGTAAGGATTTCTAAGTGAAAGGATTTCACAGATTTCAACATGATTTGAATAGAGGAGGTTAAATTATAAGGGTTAGCCTGAGTGTATAAGCATGAACATCTTCAATACTAAAAGAAATGTAAAAAAACAAACGTGTAAAATAAAATAGAGACTATATCTAAATTATCCATGTGGTAACTATTCCAATAAAACAGAGAATATATCTAAAGTATCCATGTGGAAACTATTCCAATAAAACAGAGAATATATCTAAAGTATCTATGTGGTAACTATTCCAATAAAACAGAATATATCTAAAGTATCCATGTGGTAACTATTCCAATAAAACAGAGAATATATCTAAATTATCCATGTGGTAACTATTCCAATAAAACAGAATATATCTAAAGTATCCATGTGGAAACTATTCCAATAAAACAGAGAATATATCTAAAGTATCTATGTGGTAACTATTCCAATAAAACAGAGAAAATATCCATGTGGTAACTATTCCAATAAAACAGAGAATATATCTAAAGTATCCATGTGGAAACTATTCCAATAAAACAGAGAATATATCTAAAGTATCTATGTGGTAACTATTCCAATAAAACAGAGAATATATCTAAAGTATCCATGTGGTAACTATTCCAATAAAACAGAATATATCTAAAGTATCCATGTGGTAACTATTCCAATAAAACAGAGAATATATCTAAAGTATCCATGTGGTAACTATTCCAATAAAACAGAGAATATATCTAAATTATCCATGTGGTAACTATTCCAATAAAACAGAAAATATATCTAAATTATCCATGTGGTAACTATTCCAATAAAACAGAGAATATATCTAAAGTATCCATGTGGTAACTATTCCAATAAAACAGAGAATATATCTAAAGTATCCATGTGGTAACTATTCCAATAAAACAGAGAATATATCTAAATTATCCATGTGGAAACTATTCCAATAAAACAGAGAATATATCTAAAGTATCCAGGTGGTAACTATTCCAATAAAACAGAGAATATATCTAAAGTATCCATGTGGTAACTATTCCAATAAAACAGAGAATATATCTTAATTATCTATGTGGTAACTATTCCAATAAAACAGAGAATATATCTAAAGTATCCATGTGGTAACTATTCCAATAAAACAGAATGTATCTAAAGTATCCATGTGGTAACTATTCCAATAAAACAGAATTTATCTAAAGTATCCATGTGGTAACTATTCCAATAAAACAGAATATATCTAAAGTATCCATGTGGTAACTATTCAAATAAAACAGAGACTATAACAAAAGTATCCATGTGGTAACTATTCCAATAAAACAGAGAATATATCTAGAGTATCCATGTGGAAACTATTCCAATAAAACAGAATATATCTAAAGTATCCATGTGGAAACTATTCCAATAAAACAGAATATATCTAAAGTATCCACGTGGTAACTATTCCAATAAAACAGAGAATATATCTAAAGTATCCATGTGGAAACTATTCCAATAAAACAGAGAATATATCTAAAGTATCCATGTCGAAACTATTCCAATAAAATAGAGAATATATCTAAAGTATCCATATGGTAACTATTCCAATAAAACAGAGAAAGTATCCATGTGGTAACTATTCCAATAGAATAGAGAATATATCTAAAGTATCCATGTGGTAACTATTCCAATAAAACAGAATATATCTAAAGTATCTATGTGGTAACTATTCCAATAAAATAGAGAATATATCTAAATTATCTATGTGGTAACTATTCCAATAAAACAGAATATATCTAAAGTATCCATGTGGTAACTATTCCAATAAAACAGAATATATCTAAATTATCTATGTGGTAACTATTCCAATAAAATAGAGAATATATCTAAATTATCCATGTGGTAACTATTCCAATAAAACAGAATATATCTAAAGCATCCATGTGGTAACTATTCCAATAAAACAGAGAATATATCTTAAGTATCCATGTGGTAACTATTCCGATGAGACACATAAGAGGATAAGACTGGGATAAAACTGACGTCAGCCATTATATTAGGGCCCATGACGTGATGTTGGCCACACTCGTTGTACTATCCACTACTTGTCCCCGACAACATTAAGTACATCAATACTGTAGATACATACCCGTACAAGTGTTGGAACCGATGTTTGTCTGACCGATCGGACACACGTGCTGATTTCCTGTTACAAAACGTAAGATTTGAGTCCAAACTCATGTATTAAAACTGTAAAACCTGAGAAAATTACTTTACTTTTTAGAATAGTTTGCTGTTCAGATATTACATTTAAAAAAGCAATTTAAAATGTATTAAATCATACATAAACGAGTACAGAGGGGCGACATCTTAGTATAATAGACAATAGGTATAAAGTGTACAAGGATTTCTCCATAACCCTTCAGTAACTTAAACAAGCCTTGTCATTTTCAGATAATATAGTGTTCGGTATTCCTGATGATAACATATTAATTCAAAAAACCAAATGAAGATGAGGTCGATAACGAAAATCGTGGAAGACTTCGTAGATTCCATGAAAAATACTTCAGACATAGTGTTTTTAACATCGAACATATGACAGAGTCACGTGACTGGTGTAATTTCCGTACATGTATATTACCGCCTACATATGACAGGGTCACGTGACTGATGTTAGAGAGGGCACATAGGTTTATTCTCAAAGCAATTCAGGGATTTAATAACAGGACCCGTACCGATATGTGTTTGGGGTTGATTGGATGGACAACCATAGAAGGTTATATAGACATTAAAAAACTATTGTTTTTTGGAAGATTATGCCATTTAGAGAAGAGTACTTTGACATATTGTATATTTTTAAGAAGGCTTTACAAATCTATGTTAAGTGGAAACGAAAACAAAGGTGGAATTGTGGATGATATTATGAGAGTAATTAATAAATATAAATTGAATGATGTAATCAAATTATTTATTCAAACAAGTACATTTCCCTCAAAACCGCAATGGAAGAAACTCGTGAAAGCGTCAGTGTTGTCAAAAGAAGAAAAAGAGTGGAAAGAGAGAATGATGAGCGATAATGAATTCAGTAGATCTATTTAGGCTTATTCATAATAAATTAGAACCGCATGTGTTATGCAAACTTGCAATGAAATATCCTTGCTGCAGAAACTCCATACATTATGTTATGAAAATTGTCGTTTCCAACTTTACAAATGAATTGACAGAGCTATGTCACAAATGCGGCAATATGTATAGAGATGTTTTAACCCATATCATATTAGACTGTAGTTACATCGATAATCTGAGAGATCAATTATGGTGTTCCATCGCATGTATTAGTGACACGGGTTTATTGTTGAGTGTCTATCTACATTCCCTCTCGGATAAAGAACTTGTACATATCCTAATTGGTGGACCTATTAATTTCGAATTGAGTAAAGTAGATATTGATGAATTCAGAAGAATAACAGTAGTTGCTGTTGAAAAAATGTCAAAAACGTATTACCAGTAGCGTGACTGACGTCACTACATTTGAAGTTTTTTTGAATGAATATACATCATTAATTACGGTTTGCACGTATGATTTAAAGTGTAATCTATTAATCATAGTAATTTAATATATGAGTATGTGAAATATATATGTCTAGAAAATGATATTCGAATGCACCTTAAATGTAATGTCTGTTTATAGAGACATATTATCGTAGATTATGTACATAGTACCACTAATCGACTATAATGCACAAGTCTATTGTTAATTCCACTTGTAAAAAAATATGCACATTTAATTATTCCTACGTGCATGTCATTCAAATCTATTTGTATATACACTTATGTATGTATTCTGTTTATAAAATCTTCATTTTGGAGGAAATAAAGAGAATAATAATAATGACAGAGTCACGTGACTGGTGTAATTTCCGTACATATTACCGCCTACATATGACAGAGTCACGTGACTGGTGTAATCACCGTACATATTACCGCCTACATATGACAGGGTCACGTGACTGGTGTAATCACAGTACATATTACCGCCTACATATGACAGAGTCACGTGACTGGTGTAATTACCGTACATATTAACGCCTACATATGATAGGGTCACGTGCCTGGTATAATCACCGTACATATTACCGCCTACATATGACAGGGTCACGTGACTGGAGTAATCACCGTACATATTACCGCCTACATATGACAGGGTCACGTGACTGGTGTAATTACCGTACATATTACCGCCTACATATGACAGGGTCACGTGACTGGTGTAATTACCGTACATATCACCGCCTACATATGGCAGAGTCACATGACTGGTGTAATCACCGTACGTATTACCGACTACATATGACAGGGTCGCGTGACTGGTGTAATTACCGTACGTATTACCGACTACATAACAGGGACACGTGACTGGTATTACGATTGTACGTATTACTGCTTAAATTACAATTTGTACCTGCACAATAAGCCATAAAGCAGGCGGGCGTCCTGGCCAGGTGATACACGTTGTAAGAGCCACAGTTCTTTATCTGGATCGGTAAGGAATGGTGGCAGCATGTAGTTCCGCCGTAGGCAGCTGCACTGGCAGTCTGTCCAAAATTGATACAAGCTTTCCCGGTAATGATGCCGTCGGCTGGGGACGGTAGTGTTCCGTCGTACCATATAGGAGCGTTAGTACCACAATGATAGGACGGTACACAGGACGTGGGCATGTCGCCATTACTGAACCGGTACCAGTCCGTCAGTAGGGCGCGATCACACAGAAGTCTGTCCGTACCCTCGGGAATGAACGCCACACTCCTGTGGGGCTCGGAGATGTCCCGGTAGTTTGTACAGGGATCCGAAATGGCCGCAGCAACTAGAATTAAATATATAATCAACTTTAAACAAATTGATTTACAATGTAAAGGTAAACAGGACAACTGTCTTTAAACGCTAAACTCCACATAAGTCGTCTGTCAAAATGGTTTTTGTGGGCCAGTGTCATCTGAGTCAGTTCAAACCTTGACAAAGGAAAACAAACCAATGTCTTGGTTAATGGGTTTTGACTTGACAAAGTTAGTCATTAATTTCTTTATCATAAACTTTGGCATTAGGATGTAAATAAGATGGCAAACACCTTGGTAGAACATTTACTGGGTAATAGGAAGCAAGCTGTCATCTTGAGGGAGGGGGTGTAATGTTGGTACAAGTAACATCTCGGAGCAATTTTCGGCAATCCTCAATCAATTCTCGATTTCCGAGGATCACCAGAAATGCCTGTGGTGTTGCGATTGTCCGCTGAACGTCTTTTTGTATGTGATATTGTCTATCGAACTATTGTTTGTGATATTGTCTATCGAACTATTGTATGTGATATTGTCTATCGAACTATTGTATGTGATATTGTCTATCGAACTATTGTATGTGATATTGTCTATCGAAATAGAAAGGTTACCATCTGATGTCCAGCTATTACAACAAAATTTATACAAATTATGGAAGATAGCATGTCCTTCCATCCAGACGCTGTAGCGTCCTTTCCGACAACAAACACACACAACATCACAAATACAAGCTGCACGGAAAGGGATTACACCATTAACACAAAGCCCAATATTAAGGTGTCACTATTCAGTCTAATCCGTAGAGGGAATCATATATGGGAATACCAACTCACGCCACCGTAGGCTTTCTCAGACAATAAGAACAATAGTATAAACTAATAGTCTTTTCACGTATGTCAACACACTAAAGATCTTCATCTAAAAGGTTGGTGGCCAAACTATTTAGACAGTCCAAGCTGTGACACACCTAGATGTACACATTGATAGCTCCCTGAACACGGAGAAACAGGTAAACGTTATCGTAAGTTCCTGTTATTACCACATCAGAAACAGTGGGTTATCCGGTCCGGCCGGTTCAACACCATAAATGTGTAACGGTTCAAATTCACCTATAACCCAGGTTCTTAATTATACTTAATAGTACCGTACTTTGAATGTATAAACCACACAACAACTAGATACAGGTCCTATATTTATTCAATACTATCAATGGCAATATAAAACAACTAGTAATCATGACTATTTACAGCACCACAGAATAAAACCATCTTCCACACTATCATACACGAAGCAGCTATTATCCCAAAACATAGACTGAAAGTGTAGAAAGGAAAGAATAGAAGGGAAGTAAACAACCAACTTGTATAGAGATACCAGCCAATGGCTTCTATATCTTCTACAACTTCCCACACATACGTGTTACATTCACACATATAAACTAGCAACCTTTTCCATTCACAATGGTGCACATAGATTAGCATACACTGTTTTCAATATAAAATACACAATCATAGTTACCCGCACAAATTCTCAAACTATATACATACTCTCATACTACATATTTTCTACATTCTGAACACATATATTCACACTCACAATTAATAAATCAACTATAATCCAACAAATACTATCATACATACACAAATATATACTTCTACTAAGGGACACAACTCTCAAACAAAGGTACATAACTCACAAAATCCATTCCCGTTACATTCCTCCCTCCTTTGAAAAATAGACAAATGTTATTTTCTAATAATAACATTTTGTCTCAAAACACAATGGAAAAATAACAAATATGTCAAATATTAAAAACAATTACATATATATCACAGCAAATTATACATATCACAGAAAATGTCCCAAATATCCCAGGAGATGTCCACAGATCCTCACGCGAATCGCGCGGTCGACGATCCAAGGCCTCCTTCAATACGTGGTACTCGCTTCACGGTAACTCCCGTCTCTGGTCCGTCACACTGGTACAGGTATCTTCGCAATTCAACTACAGACCATGCAGTGTCCAGCTCACATAGAACTCGTGTTCACCAAGAACACAGCCAGTACTCACAAAGAATACACAAGGCACAGACACGGCAAAAACTTTTGCAATTATCACACAGAGATCAGCAAACAGTACCTGGTAACCAGAATTCAGCGGGGAAAAAAAACCTTTACAACTCGACCACTTAAAAATACTACCATGAAACACCGGAGGCCATGTTGTATACACAGGTATTTATTCACCTTCCGTATATAACAAAACATATTTAAAACCACTACACCAATCACACAGCCTTATATGGACATTCACTAGCTCTATGTCCTTTCCGACGACAACAGTAGCAAAGACGATGACCTTTGAACCTTGTCCTGACCGTTTGTTCCAACTTTTCAAGAATGGCCTCGATCTTTCCTAAAGTCAGAGTGGTATGACTAAATGTATGTGACTCAAACCCAAACATTTGCATGAACGACTCATACTGATTACCCACAACCACAGCCTCAGATAATGACTTGGGATTGTTCAGACAAACATGTTTCCTGAGCTCAAAATCGGGTATACCAGCTTATGAACTGTGAGATGACATACACTTCCTTCTCACTCTTCACAGACTTTGGAAATGCCTTCCTAGCAAGTATCTGTAGACTGGCCCCATATTCTGCTAAACTTTCAGACTCTAGATACTGCCTGTTCTTGAAACATGAACGAAATGTCCATTCAAGACCTTCAGGTTCAAACCGTTTCCTAAGCAAATCAACAATGATGTCAAAATCCTCCAGCTGATGAGAGTCTAGACCATGGAGTACCTGTCTAGCTTTACCCTCAAGTGACAATGCTAACTGTCTAGCCATCTCCCTAGTACTCCAACTATTCCAGACACTGACCTGACCAAAATGCACAAGGTAGTCATCAATATCTAACGACCCATCAAAAGGCAAAGGCTCCTTATGCTTCCTATGTACAAACTGATTCAATGTCTGGATACCTATATCGACAGTAGTCCTATGAATCTCAGTATCACTACAACTAGGGTTGACCTTGACTCTACAGCTAACTGGCTGACAAACTATAGGTGGAGTCGACAGACAACAACTGGTCGAGTTCACAACACTACATGACTGAACTGATGAAGCAGTACTGTATACCACAGACAATGTAGGACTGATACTAAATGACTTCAACAATGCCTCCATAGTAATAATCACACACAAATATACATTCAAAGTATGGATGACTAAAAAGTTGCTCACGGCACCAATTCTGTAACGGTTCGAATTCACCTATAACCCAGGTTCTTAATTATACTTAATAGTACCGTACTTTGAATGTATAAACCACACAACAACTAGATACAGGTCCTATATTTATTCAATACTATCAATGGCAATATAAAACAACTAGTATCATGACTACTTACAGCACCACAGAATAAAACCATCTTCCACACTATCATACACGAAGCAGCTATTATCCCAAAACATAGACTGAAAGTGTAGAAAGGAAAGAATAGAAGGGAAGTAAACAACCAACTTGTATAGAGATACCAGCCAATGGCTTCTATATCTTCATACAACTTCCCACACATACGTGTTACATTCACACATATAAACTAGCAAACCTTTTCCATTCACAATGGTGCACATAGATTAGCATACACTGTTTTCAATATAAAATACACAATCATAGTTACCCGCACACATTCTCAAACTATATACATACTCTCATACTACATATATTCTACATTCTGAACACATATATTCACACTCACAATTAATGAATCAACTATAATCCAACAAAATACTATCATACATACACAAATATATACTTCTACTAAGGGACACAACTCTCAAACAAAGGTACATAACTCACAAAATCCATTCCCGTTACAAATGCATGCAAGACATTGGTATATACATTCGCTTGATACTTCTACTATTTAGTAATGTTTTGCTCTTTGGTGTATCTGGTGCACTAACAAGCCGCCTGCAGACGGTCCAGAACACTGCGGCACGCCTGGTTTCTGGTACTCGACAGAGGGACACATCACACCAGTGCTGTACTCATTACTTTGGCTACCTGTGCGTGACAGGTTACAGTACAACATTACTAGACAAAACATGGGCCAGCTCGGGAGTATTTACAGTGACTTGTCACTCTCTGCCAGCCGTCACGTTCACTACGATCAGGGGCGGAGTACTTGGTATGAGTTCCAAACTTTCGTACTGTGACTTATGGTAATTCAGTGCTGTGGAAGCCTTTGTGGAACAGCTTACCATTTGTTACCAGGAATCTCAAAACCCTGGCCAAGTTCAACAGGGAGGTTAAAACTCGCCTGTTTACGCCCGCTTTTTAGAGTCTCTTACAGAGGTCATGTACACGGTATCATCGAACTGCTCGAGTCGACATGTCGGTTATATATGTTCTGTACATTGTGTAACACTTGGAATAGTTGGCATTATTATATGATGTAATGTGAAGTACATCAGAGTAATTTTGCAAATTAGATAGTGCGCTATATGAATGCTGTATATTATCATATCTGACAAGGAGTGGGAATGTAGAAGTCTTATCAGACCATCCCTAGAATATGCCTGCTCAATTAGGGACCCTCACACTATAAACAGACAAACAAGATAGACATTTTACAGCGTAGTCAGATAAGTCACCGACAAATTTGTGAGGATGGAATCTAAATTATGGGTATCTAGGTTATGGACATTTGAGGAATGGACAATCGAGTTATGGACATATGAGTTATGGACAATCGAGTTATGGACATCTGAGTTATGGACATATTAATTATGGACATATGAGTTTTGGGCATCTGAAGTATGGACACAGTAGTTATGGACAATTGGGTTATTGACATCTGAAGTATGGACATCTGAATTATGGACATTTGATGCATGGACGTCCGAGCTATGGACATCTCAGTTATGGACATCTGGGCTATGGACATCTGAGTTATGGACATCTGAGTTATGGACATCTGAGCTATGGACATTTGAGTTACGGACATTTGAGTTATGGACATCTGAGTTATGGACATCTGACTTATGGACATCTGAGCTATGGACATCTTAGCTATGGACATCTGAGCTATGGACATTTGAGGCATGGACATCTGGGCTATGGACATCTGAACTATGGACATCTGCCTTAAGCTCTATCGTGTTTTCCTTGGGAATTGATTGAGTAATATGTACGTAGCCTAGTAAGGTCGGTATACCTGTATAGGTCATAGTCAGTGGTCTTATCTCGGACCACGTCATACTGTCATGTACGTGGGAGGTTGACGCCCCTGATTTTTAGAAAATCCTGAAGTTAATTATAGCTAGTATTATGACAATGAATGCAAATGTAGAATTTCAATATTCATGGATAAAGATATCCCACATGGGTGTTCCACATGAGAAAATGTATCTTGTATATGAAAAGGTGTGAGAAAAATGTATATCAACGAAATGATAACCGATCGCATATTGAGTTTGAAATCATTCGTCTTCATAACAGCTCCTCATATTATTGTAAATGTCCATTTACGCGTTTGAAGATAACTGTGGAAAACTGCTTTCATTTCACCATGAAAACACAATTCTTGTCTACAGAACGGTATGAAGTTTATAGTTGACTCCCATCTCTATACCAGTTCAGATTACGCACTACAGCTGTATTTCAGAATTCCTTATTTTCGGCGTAGTGATAGACATGTAAAATGTTTGTATATATAGCAATCTATTCCGTTTCTACAGACACATTATATGCTTTCATGGTGACTATAACCTTACAAAATCGTTTAATGGACCCATACGTACAAGTCCTTTGCTTCCTCTTAGGTGAACAGAGCAAAACCTCCTCAACAATTTATCAATGATCAAGGTGTTCTCAAAATGGACCCAACAAATTCTAGAGCAGTTTTAATATTCTTTTCAGATTATCATCTGTCCGTTTAAGACTTGACTTTATGTACACATTTTCTTTTTGAAAATTTGTATTTGTATTATATGTACGGCCGCTGTCGGCCATCGTAATATGTAAACTGAATGTTTATCAATCGTTGACTGCAGTTTAATGTAGATCACCGTTCCTTTCAACATATCTTATAAAGATATCTTTTCGACAGTTGCATGAAAATCACATGTTCAATTCGTGTCAGAGCCCAACGCCATTGTCGGACCATGTCAGTGTTCCCACATTGTTAATGTGTCTCTAAAATGGTGGTTTGAAACAGAAAATGTTCTCCCAAAAACCGATATGTACACGGAGAAAATGGTCAAATAATGTTTAATCCATGCTAGAAACTATGTAGAGACCGTTAGCCTTAGTTAATAACTTAATCTAAATGATTTGAAGTTCTCATAAACCGCTATATATATCACAACCTAACGGTATCAAAGCGTTTCACATATTAGCGCCCTGAGGAGCGCACAACCGGATCTGCCAATACCCTTACCAATACCCTTACCAACCCTTACCAACCCTTACCAATACCCTTACCAATACCCTTACCAATACCCTCACCAATACCCTCACCAATGCCCTCACCAATACCCTCACCAATACCCTTACCAATACCCTTACCAATGCCCTCACCAATACCCTCACCAATGCCCTCACCAATGCCCTCACCAATACCCTCACCAATACCCTTACCAATACCCTCACCAATACCCTTACCAATACCCTTACCAATGCCCTCACCAATGCCCTCACCAATACCCTCACCAATACCCTCACCAATACCCTCACCAATACCCTCACCAATACCCTTACCAATACCCTCACCAATACCCTTACCAATACCCTCACCAATACCCTCACCAATGCCCTCACCAATACCCTCACCAATACTCTACACAATATAATGCTGTGGGTTCGACTAAAATCTTAAAACTTGGGATTTAAACTTAAAACTCGTTTTCGGAAAGTTTAGGTTAAGTCATAATTTCAAAATTTATTGACTTATACATACGTGTGATAGCACTAAATAAAACAAAGGCAGTGACCCTTACATCTGTTAGATATTATGCCTAGATCACACAGGAGCGTCTTAGCTAAACTACGATGTGGAAGTTTGCCACTATGTATAGAGACTGGTCGCTATTTTAAACCTGCAATACAATTATGTGATAGACTGTGTACATATTGTAAATCTAAATCTGTTGAATCTGAAATTCATTTTTTATGCGAGTGTGATTATTATAATGAATTCCGGGAACCTCTTTTTATAAAGGCTAATGACATCTCATCAGATTTTTTAGATATGTGTTCGAAAGATAAATTTATATTTTTAATGAATGAGGCATCTCTGCAGTGTTTTATGGCTAGAACAGTGTTTTTATGTATGAGAAAACGTCGTTCTTTTAATCATGATTGATTTGTGTTAATGTTGTATATTAATTTCTGTGTCTCGTAAGCCAAATACTGGCTGGGAATTTTATAAATCATGCATTGTTTTAGTTGAAACTATTATGTATGTATTTTAAAAGGTGTGACACGCTAATAAAATATTTATTATTATTATTATTATTTAAAAAAAATACTTCAACTAACAAAAAATAAAACAAAAATAGTGGTCCTAATATCGGTAAGATTTTAAAAATCACTTTAACTAACAAAAACTGATTACCTGTGACAAAGCAGAGAGACAAGGCCAGCAAGTTGTCCATCTTGACGATGAGTGGCCTGACATACAAATGGGGACCGGACTTTAGGAGTGACCTTTAGTAGTGACCTATAAGAGTGACCTTAGTAGATATAGATAAGGCGAAATCTGACTTTGTAGTTATAAGTAGGCATTACATATACAAACTAAATTCAGGACTAGTTTGAACTGTGACCGGATCCTTGGTGCTATTTCTGTCTGAGGTCTTTATTATCAGACATAGTAATAGTCCTTCTGTACAGCTCAACCAACCTTCTGTTGTTAGTCAATAAAATCCAACTTCCTAATGGAAGCTACGTACTAGCTATTATGTAACAAATATGTACTAGTTAGTATGTACATTTACTAAATAAATTCTATAGCTATTATGTACTAAATAGATTATATAGCTATGATGTACTAAAAATGGACTAAAAATGTACTATAGCTATTATGTCCTAAATGTGTCAAGCAATTATGTACTGAATATGTACTATAACTATTATGCACTAAATATGTACTACAGCTATTATGTACCATATAAGAACTTTAGCTATTATGCAACATATAAGTACTATAGCTATTATGCACTAAATAGATTCTATAGCTATGATGTACTAAAAATGTACTATAGGTATTATCTACCAAATATGTATTATAGCTATTATGTACCAAATATGTATTATAGCTATTGTGTACTAAATATGTACTAGCTATTATGTACCAAATATGTACTATAGCTATTATGTACCAAATATGTACTATAGCTACGTACTATAGTTATAACGTACTAAATAGGTCCTAGCTATTCTGTACCAAATAGGTATTATCTATTACGGACTTTACATTTAACAGGTACATTGCTATTTTGTACTAAAATGTACTAGCTATTACGCACTAATTAGACACTATAGCTATTATGTACTAAATAGTTACTAGCTATTATGTACTAAATATGTACTATAGCTATTATGTACTAAATATGTACTATAGCTATTATGCACTAAATATGTACTATAGCTATTATGTACTATAGCTATTATGTACTAAATATGTACTATAGCTATTATGCACTAAATATGTACTATAGCTATTATATACTAAATATGTACTATAGCTATTATGTACTAAATATGTACTAGCTATGATGTACTAAATATGTACTATAGCTATTATGTATAAGCTATTATGTACCAAATATGTACTATAGCTATTATGCACTAAATATGTACTACAGCTATTATGTACCAAATATGCATTATAGCTATTATGTACTAGATATGTACTAGCTATTATGTACTAAATATGTACTATAGCTATTATGTACTAGCTATTATGTACCAAATATGTACTGTAGCTATTATGTACTAAAAATGTACTATGGATATTATGTACTAAGTATTTACTAGCTATTATGTACTAAATATGTACTAGCTATTATGTACCAAATATGTACTATAGCTATTATGTACCAAATATGTACTATAGCTATTATGTACCAAATATGTACTTTAGCTATTATGTACTAAAAATGTACTATAGATATTATGTACTAAGTATGTACTAGCTATTATGTACTAAGTATGTACTAGCTATTATGTACTAAAAATATATACTATAGCTGTTATGTACCAAATATGTACTAACTATTATGTACTAAGTGTGTACTAGCTATTATGTACCAAATATGTACTATAGATATTATGTACCAAATATGTACTATAGATATTATGTACCAAATATGTACTATAGCTATTATGTACTATAGATATTATTACAATTATCTATCTGTTACTAGGCTCTTTGCCGACGACACCGCACTGACACATTTTTTTCCAAAAATCCAACCGACATTAAACAGAAAATAAACTTTGACATGAAACTAATGAATCTTTGGTAAAAAAAATGGCTAATGACTTTCAATCCTACTAAAACAGCAATACTCTTGGTTTCTAACACAAATATACCTTCTAATTTCTTTTCGATAATACACCAATCCCTGTTGTTAACAAACATCAAGGTGTAGTTATGAATAGCAGTGGTGCATTGAACTCTCACATTGAAGACATTTTAAACAAAACTAAAAAAATACCTAGCAACGTTGAGAAAATACATTTCAAATTGGAAAAAATTAGCAAAAATATTCCTTGTTTTTATAAGACCACTTTTCGAGTAAGCCTCCGAAGTATGGGATAACTGTAACGCCAATTTAACAAATAAACTTAAAAATATGCAGTATGAAGCTGGTCGAATAATTACCGGTTTACCTATCTTTACTAAGAAAGAATATATATATAGGGAACTTCACTAACAGACAGACGAAGAAATAGAAAATTGTGCATGTTTTATAATATTCGTAACGATAACTCTCCTTCTTATTTAAAGTCCCTACTCCCACCCACAGTGTCTAATCATACTAGTTATAATCTCAGAAACAGAGATGATTTACAAAATCCACACCATAGACTACAAGTCACAAAATCATCTTTTATTCCAATTGCATCAAATTCCTAGAACAACCTAACAACCCAAGCAAAATCATCACAATCAAACAGACATTCTAAAACCTTTCTACCACACCAAGATACATTTCAAATTCAAATTCAACAATTTCTCGAATACGGGCAAAGTCAAATCGTTGTTGTTCTTTAAAATATCAGACTTGGACGATGGTCATGAAAGTTGTTCGGTCCCAAAGGTTCAATGGTAGGACCACTCATATTCAATATGGTATGAAATTATAGTTTTCTCTACATCTAATACTCTGAATAGATGACAACTGTTTATCTCATCTTCATATTTTTTCCAAAACAAAAAACAAAAAATATTATTGAGGGGAGACAACTCTCGCTAACAGGACCGATGATGATTGATGCTACTTTTGAAAGGAGTTATGTCCCCTAGACCTTATATTTCAACATAAAAACAGAGTTACTTCCCCTCAACCGTCCTCTGAACAAATCAACATTTTAACATTGTTATGTTATTTTGGCAATGAATAAACTACCGATTCTCCCGGTTTTTTTTTAAAAGGCTGAGTTATATTGACTTTGGGGTTTTATTTTATTTCGTGTATTCAACTTATACCTGAACCATACTACGATATTAACCATGGTGATATATACATATGTATTTATCATTCTTGCTTGAATTTAAATGGACAGTAAGTTAGTTAAGGTACTACACTCCCAACTACAGTTACTGGTCTAACGTCTATTCGCACAATCTAATTTGCTATATGATCTTACCATTTCAACGGAGTTTTTTCAAAGGATTTTCCTGATTTCGTTTTTTTTTTTTTTTTTTCTCTTTGATAATAACCCAATTTTAAGAAAGCGTTGTCCGCTGAAAGATATTGGTTTCAATATTTTTCATAATTATTCCATTTATTACCATTGTCGATTACATAAAAATTTTAAAAGCTATTTACTACATGAATTTCTGAAACGTCAATATGATGATATTTTGTGTATGAATGGTGACGGTGCCACGAGTGATCTGATTTTGTTGCTAATTTTCATTTCTTCTTAATTTGATTGTGTTGTGCATCGGTATTTTACATAGGGAATCAACACACCAAACATCAATAAAATGCAAGCATGCATGAAGTAAGGGCGAGTGATTGAAAAATGTTGGAAATACTAAGAAATTATAGTAAAATTAAATATTGCGGAATGATTTTTGACCCGAAAGTGAAGTTAACCCGAACTATTACTAGTGTGTCAGAACTCCAATATGTTTGTTTCCGATCAGATTACATGTGTCTCGGAACTCCAATATTTTTGTGTCCGATCATACCCGGACTTATTACATGTGTCTCGGAACTCCAGTATCTTTGTGTCCGATCATACCCAGACTTATTACATGTGTCTCGGAACTCCAGTATCTTTGTGTCCGATCATACCCGGACTTATTACATGTATCTCGGAACTCCAGTATCTTTGTGTCCGATCATACCCGGACTTATTACATGTGTCTCGGAACTCCAATATCTTTGTGTCCGATCATACCCAGACTTATTACATGTGTCTCGGAACTCCAGTATCTTTGTATCCGATCATACCCGGACGTATTACATGTGTCTCGGAACTCCAGTATCTTTGTGTCCGATCATACCCGGACGTATTACATGTGTCTCGGAACTCCAGTATCTTTGTGTCCGATCATACCCCGACTTATTACATGTGTCTCGGAACTCCAGTATCTTTGTGTCCGATCATACCCGGACGTATAACATGTGTCTCGGAACTCCAGTATCTTTGTGTCCGATCATACCCGGACTTATTACATGTGTCTCGGAACTCCAGTATCTTTGTGTCCGATCATACCCGGACTTATTACATGTGTCTCGGAACTCCAGTATCTTTGTGTCCGATCATACCCGGACTTATTACATGTGTCTCGGAACTCCAGTATCTTTGTGTCCGATCATACCCGGACTTATTACATGTGTCTCGGAACTCCAGTATCTTTGTGTCCGATCATACCCGGACTTATTACATGTGTCTCGGAACTCCAGTATCTTTGTATCCGATCATACCCGGACGTATTACATGTGTCTCAGAACTCCAGTATCTTTGTGTCCGATCATACCCGGACTTATTACATGTATCTCGGAACTCCAGTATCTTTATGTCCGATCATACCCGGACTTATTTCATGTGTCTCGGAACTCCAGTATCTTTGTGTCCGATCATACCCAGACTTCTATTACATGTGTCTCGGAACTCCAGTATCTTTGTGTCCGATCATACCCGGACTTATTACATGTGTCTCGGAACTCCAGTATCTTTATGTCCGATCATACCCGGACTTATTACATGTGTCTCGGAACTCCAGTATCTTTGTGTCCGATCATACCCCGACTTATTACATGTATCTCGGAACTCCAGTATCTTTATGTCCGATCATACCCGGACTTATTACATGTGTCTCGGAACTCCAGTATCTTTGTGTCCGATCATACCCCGACTTATTACATGTGTCTCGGAACTCCAGTATCTTTGTGTCCGATCATACCCGGACGTATTACATGTGTCTCGGAACTCCAGTATCTTTGTGTCCGACCATACCCCGACTTATTACATGTGTCTCGGAACTCCAGTATCTTTGTGTCCGATCATACCCCGACTTATTTCATGTGTCTCGGAACTCCAGTATCTTTGTGTCCGATCATACCCGGACTTATTACATGTGTCTCGGAACTCCAGTATCTTTGTGTCCGATCATACCCGGACGTATTACATGTGTCTCGGAACTCCAGTATCTTTGTGTCCGACCATACCCCGACTTATTACATGTGTCTCGGAACTCCAGTATCTTTGTGTCCGATCATACCCCGACTTATTTCATGTGTCTCGGAACTCCAGTATCTTTGTGTCCGATCATACCCGGACTTATTACATGTGTCTCGGAACTCCAGTATCTTTGTGTCCGATCATACCCGGACTTATTACATGTATCTCGGAACTCCAGTATCTTTATGTCCGATCATACCCGGACTTTTTTACATTTGTCTCGGAACCCCGGAATCTTTATAGCGCGTGCACGACTTGGTGTAGAGATCCTTTGACAGGTCGGTTATAATGAAGATCTATGTTGTTTTATCAGCGTGATGCGACTCCTTTGAAGCTATTGATGAGCTTCCGATCAAATGCACAATTTTTTCTTGGAAAATTTAACCCGTTTTGATAAGGACTTAAGCGGACATTTATGGATGTCCTGATAACACCCCGAACGGACATATTTATTATTCCACACTTAATCCTTGGACCGTTAGTAAATTTGTCAATAATGACCAACGGTCAGTATAATGGCTGGACACACTTATCGACTGACCGCCACGCGACATATACCCAGGTAATCGTGGTAGCCGATCATCGACCACAATGGAGTCACTCGTGTTCAATTTAACGGATGGCCGCATTTTGAAATTGATACGGTCACTCCGGAGTTTCAGCGGGTGTTGGTCAGTTGTGGCCGGAGAGAAATAAGGGTAACGCCAGGTCACCATAATTAACACCTTTTAGATTATACAGCTTTGTTGGTTTTGATTCAATTCTAGTTTACATTGCCAACGGTGAAAAACTGAATAGCGAGTCGTTCGGCACGCGCTTTGTCCAAATTAAAGGTAAGGGAACCGGGTGATGGCCAGTCTTGAGTGGACGCACATGTCCGGAGCCATGCCATGCCCGGTCACTCGGACTGGACACTTGACCTTTGATAAACATTATCACCTGGTCAGTGTTGATACAAAACTGACTAAAGATTTGACCGGCACCTTGGGACAAGTACGGGAATAAATTAGTAAGTGGATACTGGCAAAGTCTGGCATTGTTTCGGAAATAACCAACATACCTGTCAATATCCCAGCATTATACGGGCCGCTCATGCTGCTCAGAAGTCTGTGGTGATAGGTCAGGTTCTATCAGGTGTGGTGAGCTAAAACAAAATCAACATATAACATAAGCGAAACATTATGTAAAACACACGTGTCTGGCCCATTACCTTTATTACATCAATGTGTCTAGCCCCATACAGTCATAACATCAATGTGTCTAGCCCCATACAGTCATTACATCAATTTGTCTGGCCCCATACAGCCATTACATCAATGTGTCTGGTCCCATACAGCCATTACATCAATGTGTCTGGTCCCATACAGCCATAACATCAATGTGTCTGGTCCCATACAGCCATTACATCAATGTGTCTGGTCCCATACAGCCATTACATCAATGTGTCTGGTCCCATACAGCCATTACATCAATGTGTCTGGTCCCATACAGCCATAACATCAATGTGTCTGGTCCCATACAGCCATTAAATCAATGTGTCTGGTCCCATACAGCCATTACATCAATGTGTCCGGTCCCATACAGCCATAACATCAATGTGTCTGGTTCCATACAGCCATAACATCAATGTGTCTGGTCCCATACAGCCATTACATCAATGTGTCTTGTCCCATACAGCCATGGCATCAATGTGTCCTGCCCCTTACATACCCTTCCTATGATTACATCAATGTGTCTGGCCCCTTACTTTCCCTTCCTATGATTACATCAGTGTGTCTGGCCCCTTACATACCCTTTCTATGATTACATCAATGTGTCCGGCCCCTTACATACCCTTCCTATGATTACATCAATGTGTCTGGCCTCATACAGCCATTACATCAATGTGTCTGGTCCAAAACAGCCATAACATCAATGTGTCTGGTCCCATACAGCCATTACATCAATGTGTCTGGCCTCATACAGCCATTACATCAATGTGTCTTGTCCCATACAGCCATGGCATCAATGTGTCCTGCCCCTTACATACCCTTCCTATGATTACATCAATGTGTCTGGCCCCTTACTTTCCCTTCCTATGATTACATCAGTGTGTCTGGCCCCTTACATACCCTTCCTATGATTACATCAATGTGTCTGGCCTCATACAGCCATTACATCAATGTGTCTGGTCCAAAACAGCCATTACATCAATGTGTCTGGTCCAAAACAGCCAATACATCAATGTGTCTGGCCCCATACAGCCATTACATCAATGTGTCTGGCCCCATACAGCCATTACATCAATGTGTCTGGCCCCATACAGCCATTACATCAATGTGTCTGGTCCAAAACAGCCATTACATCAATGTGTCTGGCCCCATACAGCCATTACATCAATGTGTCTACCCCCATACAGTCATTACATCAATGTGTCTGGCCTCATACAGCCATTACATCAATGTGTCTGGTCCCATACAGCCATTACATCAATGTGTCTGGTCCCATACAGCCATTACATCAATGTGTCCGGCCCCTTACATACCCTTCCTATGATTACATCAATGTGTCCGGCCCCTTACATACCCTTCCTATGATTACATAAATGTGTCCGGCCCCTTACTTTCCCTTTCTATGATTACATCAATGTGACCGGCCCCTTACATACCCTTCCTATGATTACATCAATGTTTCCGGCCCCTTACTTTCCCTTTCTATGACTACATTAATGTGTCTGGCCCCATACAGCCATAACATCAATGTGTCTGGCCCCATACAGCCATTACATCAATGTGTCCGGCCCCATACAGCCATTACATCAATGTGTCGGGCCCCATACAGCCGTTACATCAATGTGTATGGCCTCATACAGCCATTACATCAATGTGTCTGGCCCCATACAACCATGACATCAATGTGTCTGGTCCAAAACAGACATTACATCAATGTGTCTGGCCCCATACAGCCATTACATCAATGTGTCTGGCCCCATACAGCCATTACATCAATGTATCTGGTCCCATACTGCCATTACATCAATGTGTCTGGTCCCATACAGCCATTACATCAATGTGCCTGGCCCCATACAGCCATGGCATCAATGTGTCTGGTCCCATACAGCCATTACATCAATGTGTGTGGCCTCATACATCAATTACATCAATGTGTCTGGTCCCATACAGCCATTACATCAATGTGTCCGGCCTCATACAGCCATTACATCAATGTGTCTGGCCCCATACAGCCATTACATCAATGTGTCTTGCCCCATACAGCCATTACATCAATGTGTCTGGTCCCATACAGCCATTACATCAATGTATCTGGTCCCATACAGCCATTACATCAATGTGTCTGGCCTCATACAGCCATTAAATCAATGGGCCTCGCCCCATACAGCCATTACATCAATGTGTCTGGTCCAAAACAGCCATTACATCAATGTGTCTGGCCTCATACAGCCATTACATCAATGGGCCTCGCCCCATACAGCCATAACATCAATGTGTCTGGTCCAAAACAGCCATTACATCAATGTGTCTGGGCCAAAACAGCCATTACATCAATGTGTCTGGCCTCATACAGCCATTACATCAATGGGCCTCGCCCCATACAGCCATTACATCAATGTGTCTGGTCCCATACAGCCATTACATCAATGGGCCTCGCCCAATACAGCCATAACATCAATGTGTCTGGTCCAAAACAGCCATTACATCAATGTGTCTGGTCCAAAACAGCCATTACATCAATGTGTCTGGCCTCATACAGCCATTACATCAATGGGCCTCGCCCAATACAGCCATTACATCAATGTGTCTGGCCTCATACAACCATTACATCAATGTGTCCGGCCCCTTACTTTCCCTTCCTATGATTACATCAATGTGTCCAGCCCCTTACATACCCTTCCTATGATTACATCAATGTGCCCGGCCCCTTACATACCCTTCCTATGATTACATCAATGTGTCCGGCCCCTTACTTTCCCTTCCTATGATTACATCAATGTGCCCGGCCCCTTACAGCCATTACATCAATGTGCCCGGCCCCTTACATACCCTTCCTATGATTACATCAATGTTTCCGGCCCCTTACTTTCCCTTCCTATGATTACATCAATGTGACCGGCCCCTTACATACCCTTCCTATGATTACATCAATGTGTCTGGTCCCATACAGCCATTACATCAATGTGTCCGGCCCCTTACATACCCTTCCTATGATTACATCAATGTTTCCGGCCCCTTAATTTCCCTTCCTATGATTACATCAATGTGTCCGGCCCCTTACTTTCCCTTCCTATGATTACATCAATATGTCCGGCCCCTTACATACCCTTCCTATGATTACATCAATGTGTCTTAATCGTGTGGTGTCAATTTTTAACAATTTACAAAGTACTTCAACCAATTAAGAAGATTTTCTGTTGATAAGAACCGAGACATTGGACTGAACAGTTTGTTTTGACAATTCAATTTTAGAAGCAGTAGAATTGGCGACAGAGTGTCGACCTGTACGTTAAGTTTTCTTCGGAACACGTCCGCACCATTATCCAAACATTTGAGCGCATTAAAAAGGCTTGTTCGTTTTGAATGAACCCTTGGTCAGTGCTTACTCAACACATCTCTCTCTATTTAAACGTGATTTAAATTTCCTGTGATTGGCATATACTAGTAGGTGCAAGTCAGGAGCATACGG
Organism: Pecten maximus; assembly: GCF_902652985.1. Lineage (NCBI taxonomy): Eukaryota > Metazoa > Mollusca > Bivalvia > Pectinida > Pectinidae > Pecten > Pecten maximus. The sequence goes on from NC_047016.1 coordinate 4,115,458, forward strand.
AGACGGATGCTGGACCCACGGCTAGGACAGGACGAGACTGATATTGTACCCACGTCTCGTCTTGGACAGGACGAGACAGGATGCTGGACCCAGAGCTTGGACAGGACGAGACAGGATGCTGGACCCATAGCTTGGACAGGACGAGACAGGATGCTGGACCCGCGACTTGGACAGGACAAGACTGATATTGCACCCACGTCTCGTCTTGGACAGGACGAGACAGGATGCTGGCCCCACGACTTGGACAGGACGAGACTGATATTGTACCAACGTCTCGTCTTGGACAGGACGAGACAGGATGCTGGACTCACGGCTTGGACAGGACGAGACTGATACAGGACCCAGAGCTTGGACAGGACGAGACAGGATGCTGGACCCAGAGCTTGGACAGGACGAGACTGATACAGGACCCAGAGCTTGGACAGGACGAGACTGATACAGGACCCAGAGCTTGGACAGGACGAGATTGATATTGTTTTTCTGTTTTTTTTTGGTTTTTTTTTGTTTTTGTTTTGCTGGACCCACGGCTTGGACAGACAAGACTGACGCTGGGCCCTGGACGACTGTTTTCCATTAATTTCTAATAAATCTCAAAATGAAACAGGAAATCCGTATGGACCTTGGAAAGACTTCAAAGTCAATTACAGAGAACAAGGGTAAGAATCCACAGCAACGTCAATTCCATCAGGCTGTCCTTTTCTAGTCGGCTTGAAAATAAATACATGTATACGAAATTTAAGATAGATCATTACATCATTTAAGTGTCAAAACACAAGACGTTCGGACTCGGAATTCAGTCTGGTATCCTGATTGTTTTATATAAATGTTTATATCTACTAAATAATCCAGTCTGGTCCCCGATTGTTTTATATAAAGGTCTATATCTACTAAATAATCCAGTCTGGTCCCTGATTGTTTATATAAATATTTATATCTACTAAATAATCCAGTCTGGTCCCTGATTGTTTATATAAATATTTATATCTACTAAATAATCCAGTCTGGTACCCCGATTGTTGTATATAAAGGTTTATATCTACTAAATAATCCAGTCTGGTCCCCGATTGTTTTATATAAACGTTTATATCTACTAAATAATCCAGTCTGGCATCCTGATTGTTTTATATAAAGGTTTATATCTACTAAATAATCCAGTCTGGTCCCCGATTGTTTTATATAAACGTTTATATCTACTAAATAATCCAGTCTGGTCCCTGATTGTTTTATACAAAGGTTTATATCTACTAAATAATCCAGTCTGGTACCCTGATTGTTTTATATAAAGGTTTATATCTACTAAATAATCCAGTCTGGTACCCTGATTGTTTTATATAAATGTTTATATCTACTAAATAATCCAGTCTGGTACCCTGATTGTTTTATATACAGGTTTATATCTACTAAATAATCCAGTCTGGTACCCTGATTGTTTTATATACAAGGTTTATATCTACTAAATAATCCAGTCTGGTACCCTGATTGTTTTATATAAAGGTTTATATCTACTAAATAATCCAGTCTGGTACCCTGATTGTTTTATATCAAGGTTTATATCTACTAAATAATCCAGTCTGGTACCTGATTGTTTTATATAAAGGTTTATATCTACTAAATAATCCAGTCTGGTACCCTGATTGTTTTATATAAATGTTTATATCTACTAAATAATCCAGTCTGGTCCCTGATTGTTGTATACAAAGGTTTATATCTACTAAATAATCCAGTCTGGTCCCTGATTGTTTTATATAAAGGTTTATATCTACTAAATAATCCAGTCTGGTACCCCGATTGTTTATATAAAGGTTTATATCTACTAAATAATCCAGTCTGGTACCCTGATTGTTTTATATAAATGTTTATATCTACTAAATAATCCAGTCTGGTCCCTGATTGTTGTATACAAAGGTTTATATCTACTAAATAATCCAGTCTGGTATCCTGATTGTTGTATATAAAGGTTAATATCTACTAAATAATCCAGTCTGGTACCCTGATTGTTCTATATAAATGTTTATATCTACTAAATAATCCAGTCTGGTACCTGATTGTTTTATATAAAGGTTTATATCTACTAAATAATCCAGTCTGGTACCCTGATTGTTTTATATAAATGTTTATATATACTAAATAATCCAGTCTGGTACCCTGATTGTTTATATAAAGGTTTATATCTACTAAATAATCCAGTCTGGTACCCGGATTGTTCTATATAAATGTTTATATCTACTAAATAATCCAGTCTGGTACCCTGATTGTTTGATATAAAGGTTTATATCTACTAAATAATCCAGTCTGGTACCCTGATTGTTTATATAAAGGTTTATATCTACTAAATAATCCAGTCTGGTACCCTGATTGTTTTATATAAAGGTTTATATCTACTAAATAATCCAGTCTGGTTCCCTGATTGTTGTATACAAAGGTTTATATCTACTAAATAATCCAGTCTGGTACCCTGATTGTTTTATATAAAGGTTTATATCTACTAAATAATCCAGTCTGGTCCCTGATTGTTTATATAGAGGTTTATATCTACTAAATAATCCAGTCTGGTACCCTGATTGTTTTATATACAGGTTTATATCTACTAAATAATCCAGTCTGGTCCCTGATTGTTTAATATAAAGGTTTATATCTACTAAATAATCCAGTCTGGTACCCTGATTGTTTGATATAAAGGTTTATATCTACTAAATAATCCAGTCTGGTACCCTGATTGTTTTATATAAAGGTTTATATCTACTAAATAATCCAGTCTGGTCCCTGATTGTTTATATACAGGTTTATATCTACTAAATAATCCAGTCTGGTACCCTGATTGTTTTATATAAAGGTTTATATCTACTAAATAATCCAGTCTGGTCCCTGATTGTTTTATATAAAGGTTTATATCTACTAAATAATCCAGTCTGGTACCCTGATTGTTTTATATAAATGTTTATATCTACTAAATAATCCAGTCTGGTACCCTGATTGTTTTATATACAGGTTTATATCTACTAAATAATCCAGTCTGGTACCCTGATTGTTTTATATAAATGTTTTTATCTACTAAATAATCCAGTCTGGTACCCTGATTGTTTTATATAAAGGTTTATATCTACTAAATAATCCAGTCTGGTACCCTGACTGTTTTATATAAAGGTTTATATCTACTAAATAATCCAGTCTGGTACCCTGATTGTTTATATACAGGTTTATATCTACTAAATAATCCAGTCTGGTACCCTGATTGTTTTATATAAATGTTTATATCTACTAAATAATCCAGTCTGGTACCCTGATTGTTTTATATAAAGGTTTATATCTACTAAATAATCCAGTCTGGTCCCTGATTGTTTATATAAAGGTTTATATCTACTAAATAATCCAGTCTGGTACCCTGATTGTTTTATATAAAGGTTTATATCTACTAAATAATCCAGTCTGGTACCCTGATTGTTTTATATAAAGGTTTTATCTACTAAATAATCCAGTCTGGTACCCCGACTGTTTTATACAAAGGTTTATATCTACTAAATAATCCAGGCTGGTACCCTGATTGTTTTATATAAATGTTTATATCTACTAAATAATCCAGTCTGGTACCCCGATTGTTTTATATAAATGTTTATATCTACTAAATAATCCAGTCTGGTCCCTGATTGTTTTATATACAGGTTTACATCTAGCATGTGTTAATTCATTTAAAAAGAAAAAAATCCACTTACATTGATAAACAAATGTTATATTTATGAGATAATCGTATGACGCTTTAGCTTGTCGTAACTCGAACATTGATAAGGTCCATTTGTAACATGAACACTGACCAATATGGTCGCCCATTCCCCTGTATATTATTACAGAAATACGCGACAGATGACAGGTCGAGGCCCGATACCTCCGTTTACGGTTTGTGATTTTGTCCTATTCGCCAATTTCCAACAATACTGATTGATAGTATTCAAAGTAAAGAACCGATAAACGTGGTATTTAATGGAACAATGCATTGTGTTCATATTTCTATCATAAAAGTTACCGTTCTAAGAAAAACTACGGGAATGGTGTATTCTCCGGAGGGAGACCGATTACATGAGTGATAACCCGGACATATATCGAATCCGTATCAAATTATCCTGCCATTACTACGACCCTTAGAAGCCGGTGATGAGGCTGGTGCGGATTGTTTTGGATGGGCTCCCTTGATAACATCTAACACCTTTTTGGACCAGGAGGGAACTCTAAAGGGCCGGTCTGTCGACGTATTTGTAAGGACATCTGTTAGGGGTGTGAATGGTTGTCATAGAAACGGAGGTACGGGAAATTGAATGAAAACATCGGAGTTAGTGAAACAATGGTGACGGAGACTTTATATAAATAAAACACCGCCAACATCAAACGACATTCCAGCCACGACATTGTCTTAATGAAGGTCGAGGAGCAGGATATTTTCAGATTCAATACATCAATAATAACCCTTTATAATGTTTTGTTCTGGATTTGTCGTTTCATGCTAATTACATTTGAACACAAATATTTCAAAACCATGTATGCTTCAGCGATTTTTAACCGTTTTTTCTGATACGCGATCTTCTCAACCTGAGGGTTAACAGTGTTTTAAGCTGCCAAACAATCGGCAATCGTCATATAAGGTAACTAAAGACTCATCTCCAAGAGGATGAAAAATGCTTTTATTCCCCCACATTCATCTGATTTAAAGGAATTAATATTTGTGAGATCCACATCTTCTTGTCCAATAATGGTTATTTTGTCGATTTTGTAAGGTTGGCTTATTGATAATTCATTTAACGATTAGAGAGTGATTCCTTTTTTTTCGACATAGCCGTATAATATTCTTTTGGTCCCGGATATGACGTGACAGGTGGCGTTACTGGTCGAGATGAAGTATGTGATTGGTCTATGTAGCGGTAAATGCAAAATGCAGATATGCAGTTGAAAACGAAACAAAGTTAAGATTGAATGCAAGTTGAATAAGTGGATGTATCTTTTCAAATGATACTTTAATAAAATTATATTCCGGATTCAAATGCAGTCTTTTTATCACCAAAATGATTCAAACTGATATAATTTTGTTATCCGTGCTGAAACGCATTAGTTCGTTTTATAACCACCAGCATTAAAACTATGCCGTTTATCTTTTTTAAAGATATTTCTTGTTTGGCATTATCGTGTTTTTGCTGTTTTTGAAAAAGCAAATATAGAAGGTATCTGTCTACTTGTAGTAGCTGATGAATACCACTAACGAACCAAATAATCTGGTGTGTCTACGCAATGATGTTGAGGCAATCGGGGTCGCACGTCTAGGAGAGGAACAAAACATTGCGTCTGCAGAAACCAGTACTAAAATATTATGTACAAACGTTACCAAGTGTATGTGGTGACGTCAGTACTACAATATTATGTATACATGTTACCAATTGTATATACAGTGACGTCAGTACTACAATATTATGTATACACGTTACCAAGTGTATGTGGTGACGTCAGTACTACAATATTATGTATACATGTTACCAACTGTATATACAGTGACGTCAGTACTACAATATTATGTATACACGTTACCAACTGTATATACAGTGACGTCAGTACTACAATATTATGTATACACGTTACCAAGTGTATGTACAGTGACATCATTATCCATATTATGTCATAACAATTCATTTCTGTCTGGTGTAGTCAATTAAAACAAACTCCAGGGTATTTTATCAAAACATACTTCATGAGGGATTAACTGGAAAAGTGGTTGACCGTCTGATAAAAAGAGATGTTTGTACTGGATAGTATTGAAGTTACGCCTCTTGACAGATATCCATTACGATAAGTGATGACGACTTTAGGTTTAGTTGTCTATTGTTAATTAAGTAACAAAAAATGAAATGACTACCGCTGTGGCCGCTAGTGTTTGTAGCATATTTGTGATGACAGTAACAAGGGTTAGTGATACTAGAGTGACGGTAACAAGGGTTAGTGATACTAGAGTGACAGTAACAAGGGTTAGTGATACTAGAGTGATAGTAACAAGGGTTAGTGATACTAGAGTGACAGTAACAAGGGTTAGTGATACTAGAGTGACAGTAACAAGGGTTAGTGATATAACAGACGTTAGTAGAATGACAGTAACAAGGGTTAGTGATATAACAGACGTTAGTAGAATGACAGTAACAAGGGTTAGTGATACTAGAGTGACGGTAACAAGGGTTAGTGATACTAGAGTGACAGTAACAAGGGTTAGTGATACTAGAGTGACAGTAACAAGGGTTAGTGATACTAGAGTGACAGTAACAAGGGTTAGTGATACTAGAGTGACAGTAACAAGGGTTAGTGATACTAGAGTGACAGTAACAAGGGTTAGTGATACTAGAGTGACAGTAACAAGGGTTAGTGATACTAGAGTGACAGTAACAAGGGTTAGTGATACTAGAGTGACAGTAACAAGGGTTAGTGATACTAGAGTGACAGTAACAAGGGTTAGTGATACTAGAGTGACAGTAACAAGGGTTAGTGATACTAGAGTGACAGTAACAAGGGTTAGTGATACTAGAGTGACAGTAACAAGGGTTAGTGATACTAGAGTGACAGTAACAAGGGTTAGTGATACTAGAGTGACAGTAACAAGGGTTAGTGATACTAGAGTGACAGTAACAAGGGTTAGTGATACTAGAGTGACAGTAACAAGGGTTAGTGATACTAGAGTGACAGTAACAAGGGTTAGTGATACTAGAGTGACAGTAACAAGGGTTAGTGATACTAGAGTGACAGTAACAAGGGTTAGTGATACTAGAGTGACAGTAACAAGGGTTAGTGATACTAGAGTGACAGTAACAAGGGTTAGTGATACTAGAGTGACAGTAACAAGGGTTAGTGATACTAGAGTGACAGTAACAAGGGTTAGTGATACTAGAGTGACAGTAACAAGGGTTAGTGATACTAGAGTGACAGTAACAAGGGTTAGTGATACTAGAGTGACAGTAACAAGGGTTAGTGATACTAGAGTGACAGTAACAAGGGTTAGTGATACTAGAGTGACAGTAACAAGGGTTAGTGATACTAGAGTGACAGTAACAAGGGTTAGTGATACTAGAGTGACAGTAACAAGGTTAGTGATACTAGAGTGACAGTAACAAGGGTTAGTGATACTAGAGTGACAGTAACAAGGGTTAGTGATACTAGAGTGACAGTAACAAGGGTTATGATACTAGAGTGACAGTAACAAGGGTTAGTGATACTAGAGTGACAGTAACAAGGGTTAGTGATACTAGAGTGACAGTAACAAGGGTTAGTGATACTAGAGTGACAGTAACAAGGGTTAGTGATACTAGAGTGACAGTAACAAGGGTTAGTGATACTAGAGTGACAGTAACAAGGGTTAGTGATACTAGAGTGACGGTAACAAGGGTTAGTGATACTAGAGTGACAGTAACAATGGTTAGTGATACTAGAGTGACAGTAACAAGGGTTAGTGATACTAGAGTGACAGTAACAAGGGTTAGTGATACTAGAGTGACAGTAACAAGGGTTAGCGATATAACAGACGTTAGACTAGATCTAACAACGGTTAGTGATACTAGAGTGCTAGTAACAACGGCCTTATTGATACTAGAGTGACAGTAACCAGGGTTAGTGATACTAGCGTGACAGTTAACAAGGGTTAGTGATACTAGAGTGACAGTAACAATGGTAAGTGATACTAGAGTGACAGTAACAATGGTTAGTGATACTAGAGTGATAGTAACAAGGGTTAGTGAAACTAGAGAGATAGTAACAAGGGTTAGTGATACTGGAGGGACAGTAACAATGGTTAGTGATACTAGAGTGCTAGTAACAAGGGTTAGTGATACTAGAAGTGACAGTAACAATGGTTAGTGATGCTAGAGTGACAGTAACAAGGGTTAGTGATACTAGAGTGACGGTAACAAGGGTTAGTGATATAACAGACGTTAGTAGAATGACAGTTACAAGGGTTAGTGATACTAGAGTGACAGTACCAAGAGTTAGTGATACTAGAGTAACAGTAACAAGGGGTTAGTGATACTAGAGTGACGGTAACAAGGGTTAGTGATACTAGAGTGACGGTAACAAGGGTTAGTGATACTAGAGTTAAAGTAACAAAAGTGTTGTGATACTAGAGTGATAGTAACAAGGGTTAGTGATACTAGAGGTACAGTAACAAGGGTTAGTGTACTAGAGTGACAATTTAACAAGGGTGTAGTGATACTAGAGTGACAGTAACAATGGTTGTGATGTTTAAAAAAAAACAAGGGGGGGAATAGGGACGTAAAAGGGGTTGGTTTAAAGACGTTAAGAAAACTAGAGTGACGTAACAAGGTTAGTGATTTAAGGAAATACAGGGAATTTCTAGAGTTAAAAAAAAAAGGTTGTGATTAAAAAGTTAGAAAAATTAAAATAAAGGGACAATAAAAGGGGGTTTGTGATATAACAAGGGTTTTAAATAGGTGACAGTAACAAGGGGTTTGTGATTAGGGAAATAAACAAGGTTGTGATCTAGAGTGACGTAACAAAGGTTTGTGAAAAGAGTGGCAGTCAAGGGTTGTGATACTGAGTGAAGAACAAGGGTTAGTGATTAAGGGGTTTTTAAAGGGGGGAAAAAACAGTCAAGGGTTTGTGATAAAAAGTTAGTTAGAAATTTGTTAAAAATTTTTTTTTAAAAAAAAACCCAAAAAAAATGGGGAAAATTAGGAAAAAAAAGTAAAGGTAATTCTAAGGAAGTTCAAGGGTTAGTGTTTTATAAAAAAGGTATAAAGAAGTTACAAGGGTTGTGATACAAAGAGATTTGAAATAGAAAAAGGTTTTGTGAACTAAGGGGGGTAAAAGGGTTTGTTAAGGGAATTACAAGGGGAAGGAAATTTGGGGACAGAAAAGGGTTAGTGATTAGAGGAAGAACCAGGGTTTTTAAAGATACAGTAACAGGGGAGTGAAAGGACGAAACAAGGTTTGTGATTTCTGAGGAAAAAGGGTGTGTTAGAGTGTAGTAAAAAGGTTTGGATACTAGGGACAAACAAAGGGTTTGGATCTAGAGTGACAGAAAAAGGGTTGGAAACAGGTGATAGTAACAAGGGGGGTGATACGGGTGAAGTAACAAGGTTATGTATAGAGTGACAGTAACAAGGGTTAGAAAAAAAGGAAGTAACAAGGGTTGTGTCGGCGAATTAACAAGGGTTTTGGGTTTTGGTGACAGTAACAAGGTAGTGATACTAAAAGAAAAAAAAGGTATGAGGGGAGTTAAAAAATAAAATGTTTAAATGATCTAAGGGGCAGTAACAAGGTTAGTGAATAAGGAAGTAAAAGGGGAGTAACAGGAGTGTAAAAGGGTTAGGTCCCCGGGGGAAAAAAAAGGTTTGATTGGGGCTAAAAAAGGGGTTGGATCTGTGAAGTCGGTAAGTGTATAAAATTTGAGTAAGTAACGGGTTGTGACTGGTGGTTTAAAAAGGGGTTTTGATACAAGGGTAAAAAAATTTTCGGGTTTTAAAAATGGTTGTGAATAAAGGTTCAAGGGTTGTGTACTAGAGTGACAAAAAAGGGTTTGGATCAAGGTGATTTAACAAAAATTGTTTTTGGTGGGAAGTAACGGGGTTTGTGCTAGGTGAAATAAAAAGGGTTGGCCAGGTTGTCGGGTTGGAAAAGGTGTGTAACAAGGGGGTGAAAACAGGTTTGTGAAAATTGGGTTAGGAAAAGTTCCCCCTTTTGGTTCTAGGGTGCCGGGGTGTTTGGGGGCAGTAACAAGGGTAGTGATCTGGGGGGGTAAAAGGTTAAATTTTTTGCTAGTGGGGGGTGATATAAAGGACCCCGGGAAAAGGTATAGGTGCAAAAGGGGAAAGGATATAGAGTGACGTAACAAGGGGTTGGAAAAAAACGTTAAAGCGTTACAAGGGGTTAGGGCTAAACCATTGTTTAAAAAAAACGAGTGACGTAAACAGGGTTTTGCTACGGGAAAGAAAAGGGGGATACTGACAAAAAAGGGGGTTAAATTTTAAGGACGAAAAGGGGTTCATTCAACGTTGTAAATGACAAAAATTAGTGATACCCCCCCAGGAAAGGTTGGATTAGGACTTTGGGGCTAAAACAAGGGGGGTTTTTTAGGTGGAAAAAGGGGGTTTAAAAAAAGGGGGCTTTAAAAAATAAAAATTTTTTTTTCAGAGTACGAACGGGTTGTGGGTCTAGAGGTTTTGTAACAATTGTTTAAAAGCGTTGTCATAAAAAAAAAGGTGACAGAAAATGGGGGGTCTAGGTGGGGGGTTAGGAACTTGGAAAAAAAGGGTTTTGTTTTTAAAACTTGTCAAAAACTGGTGGGAAATAACTGGGTTGTATTAACTGGGAAGGGAAAAAGGGTTAGTGAAATGGGGAGATGTAAAAAGGTTTGTTTGGGGGGGAGAACTGGTTGGGGAAAAAGTCTGTAACAAAGGGATTGGAGATAGTAAAAGGGTTGTTTTGGTTTTTAAAAGGGTTGTGATAAAACGGTTGTAAAAATTTGAGTCGAAAAAAATGTTTTTAAAGGAATAAAAAAGGGTTGTAAAGAGGAAAACCGGGTTTGTTTAAAAAGACTTTTTTTAAAAAAAATTTGGGGGACTAAAATTTATGTTGGGGGATAACGGGTTTGTGAAAAAGGGAAAAAGAAAAATTTTTGGGGCTGGAAAGGGAAAAACTGGGTTGTATAATGATCTGAAAAAGGGGTTTGGAACTGGTGGAATAAAAAGGGTTTGTGGGATCGGTAAGTAAAAAATGGTTGTAACAAGGGGGAAAACGGGGGTTTGAAAAGGTGGCTTTTCAGGGTTTTTTGGGAAATGGTAAGTAAAAAGGGGTTTGAAAATAATGGGGAAAAAGGTTGTCTAGGAAAAAAAGGGGTTGGTTAAAAACGGGTTGTTTGAATTAAAAAAGGGGTTTGTCTAATACATAAAAATTTTGGTTTGAAAAAGGATTTAAAACAGGGTTTTGTACTATAAATACTAAGGGGGCGAAACAAGGGGTGTTAAAATGAAAAAAATTTATGATACAATCATAAAAGGGGTTTTTAAAAAGGGGAAATTTCAAGGGGCAGCTGGTAATTGCTGGTCGTAAAAAGGGGGGTGTCGATGAAGTCAGGGTTTATTTTAAAATTTTTCCCTTTAAATCAAGGGGAATAAAATTTTTAAATGGTTAATCAAGGGGGGGTTGAGTACAGTAAAAGGGGTTGGTTTTTGGGTATAAACAAGAGATGAACTGATACATCAAGGGATAAAAATTTTAAAAGGGGGGGGTTTTATTAATATTAACGGGTTGTGGAAAAATAAGTAAAAAGGGGTGGTAAGGGGGGGTAAAAAGGGTATGTCTAAGTGGGAAAACAGGGGAAAAAAAAAATTTAAATGCATTACAAGGGTGGGAAAGGGGGCGTTAAAATTTGGGGGTTTAAAAAGCATTGTAAAAAAATACAATGAAAACAATTATGATTGGGGAAAACAAGGAGGATAAATGAAGTAAAAAGGGGTTTTTATTTGGGGGGGGGCAAATTTTTTCTGGAGGGACTAAAATTTATTTTTACAGATTAGTTTTTAGTTTTGAAAAGACATAACACGGTTTTTAAATTGGGGCTAAAAGGGTTTTTTAAAACTGAATGTAACGGGTTTTTATATGGGCAAACAAGGGGAGTGATTAGGGGTTTTAAAAATTGAATAAATACATAACAAGGGATAACTAGTGACTAAAGGGGGAGGTACTAAACTAATAGGTTCGGGCGCCTTCGGTTGACATCTTGTCCAACATTTTTGGTGCCATAAGCAACGGCTGCCTGGATCAACTCTCTAGTCATGGCCTTCCTGATTAGTAAAATTAATTAGTCTGTGAGGAGTGTCATGAGATACGTTTTTATCTTCAATTTTTATATCTTTAAAATTCAATTAGTCAACTCTAATTGTTTAAAATTGGCATTTTACTCGAGAAGGTTCTGTTTGCGTCGTTACATGTTTGTGAAAACGTTTTGTTTCTTTGATTTTTTTTATAATTGATTTCTTATACGGAGACAATGAAAACTCGAAGATCAAACAAATACAACAGAGCGACCTCACCCACTTATTTAATTATTATGGTTCTAATCTGATTTTTATATTTTGATCGCGTTGTGTTGCCAAGCTAACAGATGGGGGAGACCTTTTGGTACCGTTAGTGGTCCCTAAAACGCCATATCGGTCTAGCGGTGTCCTTGTGCCGGTACGACCAGGCATAATGAACTAGGTGTTTCCAGATAGCATCACTGACAAGAGATGGCGCTGTACGACCTGCTCTAAAGACCTTATGCCCGCCGTTTTAGAATTACAGGTCGATTTTGTAACAAAGGAAAAATTACCAACCATGAAAACACCGATCTTAATCGATTTGCACGAACACACCGCCATGGCAATCAAATATATGCTAATTATGATATTGCTAATTGATTGTCACCGGTGCTTTAATCGCCTTTTTCTAACAGACCGAGAAAAGCATTAAATTCCTTTCTCATTTTTTACTATTCATTTTTTTTTCTTTCATCGATATCAATTTATGTCTTTTGAAATGTCTGATTCACCCAGGCATGGCATTTCTTTAATTGATTTCTCAAAATGTTTACCCATCCATGAAATATGTTTTAATCCGGGCATATCATTTATAATTTTTGTCCAACCTCAATCGATAATTGATTGACGGGCCGATAAAACTGTAATCAACTATTCAATGAAAGCATTGCCATTAAACTGATGACTAGACATCAATCGGATATCCGTAAATCTCTTCAAGTAAAAAATGTGACAAAATAACAAACAATATCTACAGAACGACTACAACAAAACAGTATTGACAAAATAACAAACAATATCTACAGAACGATTACAACAAAACAGTATTGACAAAATAACAAACAATATCTACAGAACGACTACAACAAAACAGTATTGACAAAATAACAAACAATATCTACAGAACGACAACAACAAAACAGTATTGACAAAATAACAAACAATATCTACAGAACGATTACAACAAAACAGTATTGACAAAATAACAAACAATATCTACAGAACGACTACAACAGAACAGTATTGACAAAATAACAAACAATATCTACAGAACGACAACAACAAAACAGTATTGACAAAATAACAATCAATATCTACAGAACGATTACAACAAAACAGTATTGACAAAATAACAAACAATATATACAGAACGATTACAACAAAACAGTATTGACAAAATAACAGTCAATATCTACAGAACGATTACAACAAAACAGTATTGACAAAATAACAAACAATATATACAGAACGATTACAACAAAATAGTATTGACAAAATAACAGTCAATATTGACAGAACGACTACAACAAAACAGTATTGACAAAATAACAAACAATATCTACAGAACGACAACAACAAAACAGTATTGACAAAATAACAAACAATATCTACAGAACGATTACAACAAAACAGTATTGACAAAATAACAAACAATATCTACAGAACGACAACAACAAAACAGTATTGACAAAATAACAAACAATATCTACAGAACGATTACAACAAAACAGTATTGACAAAATAACAAACAATATCTACAGAACGACAACAACAAAACAGTATTGACAAAATAACAAACAATATCTACAGAACGATTACAACAAAACAGTATTGACAAAATAACAAACAATATCTACAGAACGACTACAACAAAACAGTATTGACAAAATAACAAACAATATCTACAGAACGACTACAACAAAACTTTCTACTGAATAACAATATAGAAGATGCTCACATCGTTCTTTAACCTTTACTTGGCCATACTTAAACAAAAGTTGAAATCATATGAAACAGCTTTTTTTTCTTCGTCTTATAGAAAAAAGATGGAGGTTCAAGCTTATTTGTTCATTATTTTTTTGTTTTTGTTTTTTGCTCTATGTTTGTTTGGTTGTTTTTTTTTTAATTCCATGACACGATTTATATCTGTTAATTCATTAGTTTAGTATTATTATTATTATTATGTCTTTAAATATTATTTACTGAATGCCTTTTTTTAATCTTCAAAAACTTGATCTTAAATTTACGTATTATTTTCCTCTGAGAAAAAAAAAACCGTCTAGGAATCCAAACAAACTTGTGCTAGTGTTGTTTTCCCAGATAAAGCCGGGTACGTGTATTTCGTCGTTAGTAACAGTTGATGGATTGAAATATTACTCTGTCTGACATCAGATAAAATGTCAGTTTAGCGACTGGAGTTTCGATGAAGCGTCCATAATTTTGGCTCTAAGAAGCAGAAGAACTTCAGCCAGAAATTACCATAACAACGGCCGATCAGATATTATCGTATTTCATCAATGAGGATCGTCAGATTTGCTTTCTTGGGTACAATTAACCATTATTTGCCTAGCTACGCTCACAACTACAACGATTTCCCCCATCTTTGTAAATAATGATAAATACATCTGAGGCGCGTTCGATTGTTACCTTTATTAGGAAATTGGAAGTAACCGAGCTTGCATGATGGGGTGCACGTGGCGGTCCACACCAATAATCGTAAAGACATTTCCCGAAATGTCAAAATTAATATCCTCTATCAGGGTTGAGGATGAACAATCGAATGCGCCTAAATGAAATGCAGATTCGAGAAGGAATTATGCACATACGAACGCGCCTTATATTTCCAAGAAACAGAAAGAATGGTGTGCAAGTCTAACATGATCTATGCTCTTATTTCAAATTATCGGTTAAAATTGTTAAAATTATTATTTACTATATTTAGAAAATTTCAGAATGAGATATATGAAAACAAATCATTTTGTTATATATTTAATATTTCAGTCGAACTCAAATTTCTCCCATATTGAAAACATTACATGTAAATAAGAGCGTTCAGTAATGAAGCCAAAACGGTTTCGTGTCTCATTATTCACCTCGCAACACACCTACATCGTACACACGCGCACATCAACCTTCATGTTGTACACACGCGCAAACCTACCGTCACATCGTACACACGCACAAACCTACCTTCACATCGTACACACGCGCAAACCTACCTTCACATCGCACACACGCGCACACCTACCTTCACATCGTACACATGCACACACACGCGCACACAAAGACTTCCTACGTCAATGTTTGTTTATCGTTAGTATGCTTATGGGCTCTCCCCATAACGGATTAGTGTCAAAGTTCACGTGCCTCATCGATTTCTGGATGTTTTAGAAACATCACTGAAATCTGCAGGAATGCATAGAGAAAAATCAATTCTTTCATAATTATGTTGTAAATAATTAGCTCATTTAGAATTAGGTCAACAATAAACATTTGTAACATACTGGTCATACTACCAAACTTCCCGTTTGTAGACATTTTAGGTTAATCCGTTATATATCTTTCTATCTACTAATTTCTACCTTTTATTCATTTTTCGTTAGGTTTATTATTTATAAGATTAACATCCAGACCATCAATTAACCGTCAGGGTATTTAAAGTTATTTTGATTTATAAAAGAACTAATTCCTCTTTTTTATTGGATTTTTTTATGCTGTTTCTGATAAACCGTATCTGGACCGATATCTATTAATGATGACCAGGTAGTATTTAATTACAATGGTTATTTCCCCTTCCCTGTCTTTTTATTCCTCTTCGTCTACATCTATACTACAGTACTTTGAGTTCATCTCAGATAATGTCCGCCATTTTTCTCCATCCTATACTTTCCTAAACAGACTATTACTCATCGCTACCACTGTCCATGCCTAGCCCAGGTGCTCGATGACGATCGTTATTTAATAGCCATTTGGGGCTACATGACATTTTCCAGCATCCGGACCGAGTTATACCTTGTATAATTATCCTAATATTTTCCACTCAATTTATCACATGGTCACAGAACTCCACCGAAATAAATTGGATAAAATGGCCTTGTTGTTTTACAACAAAGGTAGTTTTCATTCGGTGGCTCATTTGTACCCTGTAAATGCCAACGTTTTTATGTGGACGGTAAGGGCATCCATTCTAAAACAAATAAAACACCAGTCGTTAATGTATTCTCATTCATAAAAGAATAACTTATATTCTCACTATAATCAGAGACCTATATAAATATTAGTATATAGGTCTCTGCTATAATGTATGATTTTGTAAACACATGTTTCTTTTTCGTGGACAAACTGATATCGAATTATAAAAACAAAACAAAAACAAAAAAACAACAACAACAAAAAAAAACAAAACAAATAAAAACAAATAAAAAGAAAACAAAAAAAAACACGAATTTGAGAGTGTAATGGTTTTGCTATCTTCGTATTTAATTATTCAACTTTTCGTCTTACTAAAAGGCAGAATTCCCAATTGAAATCTTTGGCACAGTTATGTTATTGTTGGTATCTGATGATTCACAAGCCTAAGGAAGTATGACCCTTCTATGTTAATGTATTTTGTATTCGTATCTTAAGTTCAGAATGTATTTAAATTTGAAAACATGATCTTATAAAGAATACAGAGTCTGAACGGTGTTTCCCGCCAAAAGTAGCCAATGCAGTTACATAAAAAGCTAAATGACTGGTTCCCATGCAGATACAGAAATAACCAACATCTTTGATATAAGAGGAATTTCATATTCACACTTCAACCTTTTATTTTCTTTTGATCTGGTGAGTTGGTAGTGATTAACGTGCGACTGCTGTCCGGTACAAGTGACCACAAGTGACCAACTGGCCAGGTGAGTATATCAAGAGTATACACACAGTATACCTTGTCCAGGTAAATCACAAGAGAGTGTTTACTGGGCCGTTATATGACCCTTTACCTGTGAAGAACCGTAACGGATGCTGGGGCTAATTAACATCCTGATCACCGACTAATACCCCGGATGCGTCTACCGTGCGTTTGGCACGCGACCAACTCCCAGGTAGTTGTCAAAGGTGTGAGGATTAGGTAAGGTGAACTCTCATTGGCTAACATTCACACTAATCACCCGTCAATCAAAATCTCATGTTACCTGAGTTAGCGAAGGAAATCGATGAGTGAAGATCATTGACAAACAAGCGATCACTCATACAGACACGCACAGGTAAGCCCAGCATCCGTATCATTTATTTGCAAATCGACATCGATTTCCGTAAATTATTCATCACCGAAGGTGTGGGTTATGATTATATCAATAGGGATTACAGGTAATTTCCTGTAAAATAACCAGGGTGAACTGAACAATTATTGGCAATGATATTATCTTTATTGTAGTCTTGTTTGCTCTGTTTTTTAATACTTTCTTCAAAAGAAAACAAATCGTCTGTTCATGATAAACGGATTATAGACTTTTATTACCGGATAATGGAGTATAACGTCCTGGGTGTTTACTGTGTTACATTTTTTAGAATTATATTTACACATCACCTGTATATTTAATGGTCGAGAAACCCCATGATAATTATATATGTAGAAAAATAAAAGATGTTTACTGAAATGTCAAAAATAATTTAATCTCACAACTTGAGCATTCTATTCTACAAATTAATTGAATGTTCTACTGAATTCAATTGACCGTAAAAATGGGAGTTTTCCTCTTAACCACGGAATTATCTTTCTGTTCTGTTTTAAAATTTAATGAAATTATGGATAAAGTCTTATTGGAAAAAAAAAGCATTCTTCAACATTGTTATTAACTTGACCAACCCGACTTATTTCTCCCCTTGTGTGCTATAGTGTCTATCTAACTCACGAGGTACATCCTTGTCTTCACGCATGTTACGTGTTCAATTAATTTTCTGATTCGTCTACATCATAGTAATTAGACTATAATATATATTTGAGGATATATACATGTATTGATAAAGCCTATGACTTCTCACTTAGCAGTGGACCTAATCAATATTTTTGTTTGAGACAAATAAAGAAAAAGTCCGTGTATAATATTATCTGCAGTAATTAATGGACAAGGAATCTTCAATTACTCTATAATATATTGTATTATTATCTGGTATAACTGAGAAAGTACACTGAAAACTTTAGGATGTTTTGCTGTAAGATATAAGTAAGATGAACACGTGCAGTGTTATAAATATGTTTTCATTATATTTTAATTGGTGTGACATATATTCCAATATATATTGTGCCAACATTTATGAGGAATTCTAAGTGAATTTCAGTAGTTATCTACGTGTGACATTCTGTAACTATATGGAATGTTCTTGTTCTTTATGAATGGATGGATTATGTGAGACAAAATAACTTCATATTTGAGCCATTTTTTATACACTTTTCTCTTCATCCATGTATTTACAAAGTTATGATTTGACAGATAATAAATATGTCATACCTATGAAAACTGGTGTGTCACCAACTAAATTCATTATTTGACACCACTTTGAGGTCTGTAGAAGATAAATTTTATGGTGTATATTGATAATTGTTGAAATTTACTTGACAATAATTTGTTGAAAACACGCGTGCAAACTTGCTATCAGATTTACTCTGGTCAAATAATTATGTATAATTGTATCCACTATAAAACTATTAATATGAAAGGGACAAAACAACAACAAAATGTTTTTTCATAAATTAGCATATTTTACCTAAGTTAAATTTAAATATAATTACGACCTACTACCTACATAAGCGCTGTCCCATATATTATTATAAAAATGTTGACAAAATATTAACCCCTTATAAAACCCAGGCCTCACCGCCCAACTCCAGTTAGATACAGAAGCTGGCAAGCGTCTCCGATTTCACGCGATGTCTGTACGACCTAAAGTCAACCTCCCATTGTTTATGCCTCAAGTAAATTTATGTCTTTTCGCGCTTCCCTTTAATTTCACACTTAATTTTCCACCTTCTCCTTTAGATAACAACATTCAAATTTAATTAAACAGTTATATAAATAAATAATAGTGATGTCCTTTATATTTCACGGGATATATGTAAGAATGATTTTCTGTAGTGGGCTGTATGTAGGTGGGTGGTTGAGTTTATGTGTAGTTTCTTTGTCCCACATTAAAACGCCGATGGCAGATAACTAGCTATAGGTGCCCAGCTAAATAACGTAGTTGTTGTATACATCACTCACCGAAGCTGCGCGTGGGGATCAAATTTCACGCGCTCCTCTATCCCCAGCTTCTGAAACCGCCAAATCTTGGTCCGCCTCAAGACAAAGTGTATACATACATACCCACCTTCCACAACAAATACATGTTCACCTTTGTGAGTCAATTTCCATGAAATCAGTACATTTATTAAATATTTTACCATTATTTTCCATGTCTATTTCTTCATCTTTGAACCAGCTTCATCTTACAACCTTTGGAACCTACCTAGATAAGATAGACATTTGCCAGGGGGAAATGACCTACCTTTGTCTGTCTGTTTACCTTACCTTGTTCTAAAAATATCCATCCAGATTTTGCCAGTTGTTGGCACTTGCTGAAATATGCTTATACATATACATAATATATCATTTTCTGAAGAATTGGTCGTTTTTATCATAAACGATTACCACAAATGTCAAAATTTTCGAATGTCACACATAATTTCAGTTTTACACGTGAACTTCGTAATTAAAGGTATTTTGATTTTTTCATAAACAAATCATGTTTATTGTTTAATATTTATATAAATGATTAGCAATGTTTAAATATTTGATCACATTAAAGCTAAAAGATATAAAAGCACCTGAATAACTGTTCATCTGTCACAGTACACCGTGTGGCTGGTGCAGGACCGTTACCACACGTGTGCTCATTTAGCCTGGGTCACACCGCGAGGCAGCATTAACAAAGCGCTTTTTATAAACTATCTGAATTTGTATTTAATCAGGTTAAATCAGGGGAGATATTCAATGTAAAGAAGGAAATTTAAATGATTAAAAGTGACAAATGTTTTTGACCGGAAGCTGACATTTGCTATAACGGTACATGCGCAATAATATTTACCAGGTTGGATGTGAAGTCACTTCTCAATATTGAAATGAAAACATGGCAGAAGCGGCCAGGTGCGGAAGAAGAAAACAGAGAAATCCCAAAAGAAAAAACGGTAAGTGAACCTATTGATTTATAACATCGATATATTTACACACACTCTGATCCTTAGATTCATTTTCTGTGGCAATTTACAGCCAAAAATTGGCCCGGTATGTGATTGTTTCTTAGGTGACTGTTACCTTTCCCCGATACCTGATTTGGCTAAGTGATGAAGTGATGGAGCTGCATGGTTTATATGATGCTGGGATATTAAAATTGTGTGTTTAATTGTAATTTTTAGATATGATTATGTTGTGGAAGATGTTTATTTCATGCATTCCGATAATTTTCTGGCAAAGGTGAGATTATTTGATATGTGACCTCAACGCGGCGTGCTTCGGAGCAACTCGGTGAAGTTCTCGCTCCATCCGCAGCCGCATCTAGTTAAACCAGTATGGCGGTCGTTCACAGATGCGCAGTTAGCAAGTCATTTTAGATAAGGACAGGACTTCTTTCACATTTATTATTAATATATCCAGGTGTAAACAAAACTAAATTTATTTACGGTAACTATTTGTGCCTTTTTATATCGTGAATCTTTATAAAAATGGGTGAAATTTGGATATGAAGTTGGGATTAAATTGATACAATATCCAGGCTAACCTGTCAGTCACAGTCGTGAAGCCACTCGACTCCAGCCGGAGACCTAAAGGTGGGGCACATAGACATGAATACATCTCTTTCATTTTGATTTCAGTTAAATTATTTTTGTTATTAATACTTTAGACAAATATAAATACTTTCATATTATAAAATTAGTGATTTTAGGACAAAAATATTTAGGTAGGATAATATCCTGGGGATTGTACAGCTCTATAGGTAGATGTCTACCACCTTTGCTGAATGTTATGGACACAAACACTAACATTTGATTGAAACCATATGGAGGACTTGTATATCATATTTCAAAGTTTCAAAATGAATTTATCTTGGTTAAGATTAACACCTAGGTGAACCAGGCCAGAGACCTATCATACCCCTGCTGTTACCTTAGCACAGAGGTCAACCTCCCATAAATTATGGGGATCCAATTATCATAATTTTTGGGTCTCATTGATACAAAGATATAGGGTTCCAGCCTTCCAAGAGTGATTGTTGATTAAAACAAGCTTATTCTTTTAAGACTAAAATTGTTTTATATATAAATTTTGTTTTGGAAAAAATATTGGCCCAGCTTCCATGTTAAAGAAGGACAATGACGGATCCAATTGTCTTTGGTTTGTGATAATGAGATTCATAGTCTTTGTTATCACAAACTTATCTTATTTCTGTTGTATACAGTGTTGGATAATTTTGTCTCTTACTGTAGGAGTAATTAATTACATTTAACAAATTAGGATCCACTAAAAAAAAAAATTGTATCTTTTAGTTTTAATACTTTTTTTTAAGATTTTAATTTTAATTAGGAAACTTCTAAAAATTAATATGCTAGAAATATGACTTGATGTTTATTTTTTTCAGGTAGAAAAAAAAGCACATTGATGCAAATAAAATGTTTGTTTCTGTTACCTTTTTTGCTCATTACAATATTATCTTGATTAATATTTTCAGTGACAGCGTAATATTGTAGATAATTTGTCTTAAATTCTCCACATTTTATGTTCTTTCTTTATTAGAAGAAATTTTATTTGTATTTATTAATAGCAACAATTCTCTTCCTACTAGAAAACAAAACAAAAATTTTCCAAAACTATAAAAGTAAATTCTAACACAAATTTTATTGGTCTTAGGTAATTCATAAAAAAAGTAGTAATTGGCATTGGTAATGGGGAAATTGGCAAAAAATGTGAAAATGGTAGAACAATACCCTATTTCACCCTGTTTAAGGACATTGACACAAAATAAATCAAACTTTCTGAAATATCAGGCATTTGAACCAAACTGTAGTCGGCTTGAACATGGATGAAATTATCAGGTAGACAGCTTTATTGAAAGGAAGCATTGGCCCTAAGGGATTGTAGCGTTTGCCTACAACATTTCTCGTAATTGAAAATCAATCTTTTGTAGCTGGTAACTTGAAAGGAAGGGATCATCTTCACTGTACCTTGAGGTGACCAGGTGAACTTTTACCCCATCAAATTACATTAATCAATTTCATCTAAGTATAGAGCATCTATTTCTGGCGTCCCAGTATAATAACTAGTTAGTCCTATCATAACTCGATTAGCTCTTCCCAACTAAGAAAATGGTTGGCTTCTCTGGTCAGTAACAGCACTTAGCTGTAATTATTTCAAACTATTGAACAGATGAGTAATAAATATGAAATTGAATTTGTCCAGGTGTGTTATTATTTAATTACAATACTGATTAACATTCCATCTGTCATATCGGAGGCAGTAGAGGAATAGTCGTGTCTTACTAATTATATGCAGGTACTGAGAAATCTCCACACTGTATCTTTTCTTCCCCATGAATATCAGCCTGGATAATTAAAATGATAGATTTATAGATAGCATTTGCAACTTAAAACAATATTCTACATTAAACAATATATATATGCCAAACGTATTTCTCTATAAAACATTGCTGTTTGATCATTTTATTTGATGAATTGTGTTGTTTGTGATTGCAGTACTAGCAATACTCACCAGGCATCTTATTGAATACACTTAAAATTTACCTCATTTATTTATTATTGAATTTAAAATTCAATCAGCAATTTAAAAAGTGGCCAGAGATGAAGACAGATTTAGTTTTGTAATAGATCAGACAATTAGTACACACATTGTTTTTGTCTCACAGGTGTAATTCTAAAAAAAGAACAAGTTATTGTAATTGTTTTATATTTCTCTCATTACTGTATATGACATAAACATTTGAATGATATATTCTTTGATATTAGACTAAAGATATTGAAGTCATGGGGAGATTAGTTGTGCCCCCATATCAAATCCCACCTGTCCTTTTTCTTCCATTCTTGCCAGCCCTTCAATTGTGGCGACCATCACAACCAGCCTGGCAATTAGTGACTTTTTTAAGTGTTAATAGGTACCATTCTTCAATGAACCAATTCATAATAGATTTTCTTCTTCATTCTTAACATGATAATTTCACACCTGTATTTTTGTCTTGATTTAGCTTTGTATGTTAATTTCAGCTCTTCCAAATCATAATTTTCTGCTTAATCAAGCTTGTAGTATTATCCCTCAGAAATGAACAAGCTCTTTAGATGTCCATTAATTTTCAGATATTTTTCAATTGTACCAGCGGTAAAGTTAGCGAGAGTTACCTGCACAGTGTTCCAAACCCTGCAACTGTCAACTTCTATAATCTCTGTAATTCTTAAAGACAAAATTTTCAAAAGCGTCTCTACTTGAACATGACAATGGCAATGCGAAGGGACTTAAAAGTGCCGGGGGAGGTGTGATTTATTTTAGAACCTTCACCGTTTCTTCCGTAGACAAAGGCACTGATTGTTTGCTTTCTTCCCTTATACTTCTCCAAGCGTTTTTTCCCTAAGAGAAAATCTTAGGCGGGCCCTTTGTTTGTTGTCCACGCCCCTCCAAGGTAGTGATATGCTCCTTAGCATCTTCCAATATACAGTTGCAAAGGTCCTATTACGGCTTGAATCAACAGTATAATTTTCTTTTTGACAAGCACGCGGCAGAATAATAGTGTGCATAAAGGCGTAAAAACTCTGGCACGTGCCGTACACACGACCCCAAAAGGAGGCCAGGTAAATGACTTGTTAGGTTTACACCTGAACAGGCCCATAAACGTGGATTTTCCCGCATGGACAACTTAAAAGTCTTTTCATGTGTCACTCAAAACCCCATGAATTTGTTTCATATGAAAATAACCTAGAATTTAGCCAGCAAATCGGCCTGATACGGTTGACAATGAACCACTACCTCCTACAAAAAGACTAACATCGTCAGTATCAACTTACCTGTATTTTATTTGAGAACAAATCACTGTAAAAAAGATGTCAGAAAAATAAATGTTCAATTGTGAAGATGTTGTCAGCTGGTAGGATCCCTAGATCATGACCTGAACATGAAGGAGTATCAGCTTACCTGGGTTTTTATGCACAAACATTAAAAAAAAAAAAAAGATGAAGACCTGAATGTTGTAGTTTGTTGTCACCTGGTGCGATTCCAGGAGCATGACCTCGACCCACGAAAAGGAGAAAGGTGTAAAGGCCTGGAGTAACAATGAAGTGATAATTATGTGCATAGAAATTAGGTCTTTTCCAGCTTCTGTATTTCAAGTCATCCAGCTAGACAGCTTTATAATTTGAATAGATGTAGCCAGCCTGGTATTGGTAATAGCATGCAGAAGCAGAAGACTATTAGATTTAAGTAAATGAAAACAAATAATAAAAGTAATCCAAAAATATTTGTTTAATCAGTAAAACATTTGTGCTATAATCTGAAATCTGATTGTTTGAATAAAAGTGTATGATGCTACACTGAAAGATTTTTTTCACAGAATGACTTTAACATCTGAAAGTGGCTAAAGCATAACGTCTGAAACACATTTTTTATCAAAATATAGGTAAAAAGTAAAAATTATAAATATAAGTAAAGAAAAACCAGTAAAAATTATAATTTTTTTTACATCTTTATCATCATGTGTAATGGACACTGCTCTTGAAATGTGACATTGTGCAGTGTTTGATAGTAAGCCATTACCATCTGATACTGTACCTGTCTGACTTTTACCTGGCTAGACGAGCAGGTGATAATGATGACTGCCCCGGTGGTTTGCTTCCTCTGATACTTAAGTGAACTGTAAACGATCAGTAATACATCCAAAAAACAGGCAATCTCAGGTATATTATATATACGTAGGTGGGATTGAGTCAGCGTGGCACCAAAACACAGTTGTGAATTTTAAAGTAGTGATTGGCTTCAATTGAAAATGTTCTCTTTATCATGATATTTGCTTACCTGTCATTTTCACCTGAATTGGACAAATAGGAAACATGAACACAGTAAGTCTGCTGCTATTGGCAGGTTGCTTTTCCAGTTGTTGGCCAATGGACTGATTGCAAAGATAATCAATTGACATACCTTGAGTTTACCTGAACAGAAAAGTGCTATACCATGACAGTGGCCATTTGCTTCCTCTGATACTTGCTTACAAACTGCCTCGTAAAGGTGAAAAATCAATTTCTGCATACCTGTGTTCTTATAGGTAACCACAGCTTGTCACACAAATGGTTGGCTATCGCTGTCCCTGATTGTTGACTCTGAGCCTGTTCAGCAATCAATGGTGTTTAAGGTCATTACTCCTATCTGATCCTTGTCATAACTGTCATTGTTATCATTTCATATTTATTTACTTATTGGAGAATTAATTGTGTGATTAAGTCACCTGTATGAGAGGGAGCAAGCATGCAGGTGATAAATCTAATAGATGATGTTACAATGCCAATGAACCATTAGACTTAATTGTTTGAACAGGAAGCTGATAACAGAAATCAAACAAATGGCAATAAATTGTTGCTAATTTACAGGAATAATGGTCTTCTGTGCATCATTATATAGAATATCAATACATGATGTATTAGTAGTAAGAAGGGTTGTCTGCTCTTGGTAATTTTAAAAAAGCAAGCAATACTTAAGAATTCATTAATCTTAATTATATAATTTGAAAATAAATTTAGTATAAATTATATAATTTGAAAATAAATGTAGTTAATTGGTTTATCCCTTTATGTCAATATTATCAGAATATCCATTTTCTCTTAATTTGGTTTGATAAAATGATAGGAAATGATTATACATGTACCATGTAGATGATGCTGTTTATCCTCATGGGGGGAGGAGGGCTGTACTTTTATCAACCTTGATAGAAGACAGATACCTGGATAAATGTCCAAAATCAGAAAATATCTCAGGTATGTAGACATAAACAACAAAGGTGATTCATATTTAATTGACATATCAGTTCTCGTTAGTTTTAATTAAATCATATCAAGGTGTGTCCTCACCTGAAAGGTTAAAGGTCAGATAAAGGTGGAAAGTTGGAATAGTTCTTGTTATGTATGGATAACAAGCTGAAAGGTAAGATGATAAAGCTGGCGTACCTGGAGTTTATTGTCAGGAAAAATGAGATTGCTCACCTGACAGGTGCGATTAGACACAAACTTGGCACACCTGAGTTTGTTTTAAGTGTGGTAACCCTTTCTGAAATACATTTTGTGACTCGATAAATGATTGGAAGAGTTATGAAGTAAATTTGTTGTTTGCTTGCAGTTGAATTGATGGTGCCACATTTAGATTCAAGTCGAGATTTATAAGTGAGAATAAGATGATTGTAAGATACACGGTTCAAACAACATGATAGTCGTGCACTGACAGGCATCAGGAACAAATTGTCTCCATAATTCTGAAGTAAAGAAACATGACCTCGAAGATAGGGAACTTTGGCATCTTGGTTACCTTAATTGGATGTCAAGGTCTTGCAGTATGGCAGTGTACCTGTTCATATCTTACCTGTAATCATGTCGGTATTCGATAAGTTAATAAACTGTTAATATCAGTTTAAATTGTTTGAATTAACTTTATCAGGAAAGTGGATCCTGTAATATCTAAATGAGATTCAGGATAGGTACATATTTAAATATACCAACTACACCTTGAATTACGTATGGAAATTGATTTACCTGAACCAATCATTTGTCAAGGTATAGCATGAGCTTATTGAGATGTCGGAACTATCTTACTAGAGTGAGACTAATCAATTTAAGAGAACAGTATAGTACTCTATGTAATGTATAGTGTTATAAATATTGCATATTGAAAATCAGTTCAATTCAATTTTATTAGCACTTTTGTAATTACAAATGTTATGTGATGGCTAAACATGAACTAAATGGAAATAACAATAAAATATATATTGAATCAGACTGGATGCAGGCCAGTCTTCTTCTGTTCTAATTACGAATTACTTAAGTATGATCTTCGTATTTATAAATAGTCTGAAGTATGATCTTCGTATTTATAAATGGTCTGAAGTATGATCTTCGTATTTATAAATGGTCTGAAGTATGATCTTCGTATTTATAAATGGTCTGAAGTATGATCTTCGTATTTATAAATGGTCTGACGTATGATCTTCGTATTTATAAATGGTCTGAAGTATGATCTTTGTATATATATATAAATGCTCTGAAGTATGATCTTCGTATTTATAAATGGTATGAAGTATGATCTTCGTATTTATAAATGGTCTGACGTATGATCTTCGTATTTGACCAGGACATATATTTGCAAAATCTCTTTAGAGTTGGGTTAAAGATATCTAATCTGGAGAAAGAACTTGGATCTTACTGTTTGGTTAAATGGGGCAATGAAAAATGATATGTGATTCATCATCAAGTGAATTATAGGTTGTATGTAATCTTTGCATTCTGGGAATTACTTAGGATGTGTATCTGAGAGAGAGTAGACATTACTTAGGATGTGTATCTGAGAAACTTAGATTTGTATCTGAGAAACTTAGGATGTGTATCTGAGAGACTTAGGATGTGTATCTGAGAGAGAGTAGACATTACTTAGGATGTGTATCTGAGAGAGAGTAGACATTACTTAGGATGTGTATCTGAGAAACTTAGGATGTGTATCTGAGAGACTTAGGATGTGTATCTGAGAGACTTAGGATGTGTATCTGAGAGAGAGTAGACATTACTTAGGATGTGTATCTGAGAGAGAGTAGACATTACTTAGGATGTGTATCTGAGAAACTTAGGATGTGTATCTGAGAAACTTAGGATGTGTATCTGAGAGACTTAGGATGTGTATCTGAGAGACTTAGGATGTGTATCTGAGAGACTTAGGATGTGTATCTGAGAGACTTAGGATGTGTATCTGAGAGACTTAGGATGTGTATCTGAGAGACTTAGGATGTGTATCTGAGAGACTTGGGATGTTGGTCAGGAGTGGTGTTGGGGCTCTGAACTTTTTTGCAGCAAGACAATTATTTTGATGTTTGATTAGCCACACAAATTACAACACATGCATCAGAGCACAGTTGGGATACATTTTTATTATCAAATTATTCATATCGACAAGACTTTTATGGTATGAGCAGGTAAAATGTAATTAGTACACACCTTTGCAAAAAAAAAAAAAAAAAAAACACAAAAAAAATGGTAAAGAGCTAATCAAATTTGTTGATGGACATTGCTCATCAAATTCAAATTAAAAAAATCATCAATAGTGTATTTCATAGTCTTGTCAATAACGGTTGAGCTCCTGCAGGTAAATCTCATTAACGTTATTGCAGCTCACCTTTAAACAAAGGTAGAAAACAAGTTTAATCCAATAAGTACTACTGATAGAATGTTTCATCATGGGCAAGAGTTGCCGTTTTCTCTGATGTACAGGTAAATTGCATGACAGAATGCCATATTTCTGTTCATGCAATTCTCATAATCTGGTACAACGGAAATAGCTGTCAGCTAATTGCACGTGACGAAAGATACCTGTAATTGAAGTATAACTAGCCCACAGATGACAGGTAATGAAATTAATCCATAATGACAGGTGTAATCAAATTAAACAATGAGACAGGTAATTACATTAGACCTGATGACAGAAATGGTCGTGCTGATGTATATCCTTGTCCTCCTCTGTAGCCACGGTTAATATACACAGACAGGTGTAATTATAGTAACAAAACAGGAAATTACTAATAGAATTATACAGGAGAGGAACATTTTGTATGGCTTAGTACACATCATCCCTGTGAACACCTAGCAAGTGGTAAATGTCTATCATATATAATCAGTATCAAAAAAATGTCTATTGTACATGTAGTCTCAAAAATGTCTATTGTACATATAGTCTCAAAAAATGTCTATTGTACATATAGTCAGTCTCAAAAAAGGTCTATTTTACATATAGTCTCAAAAATGTCTATTGTACATATAGTCAGTCTCAAAAAAGGTCTATTTTACATATAGTCAGTCTCAAAAAATGTCTATTGTACATATAGTCAGTCTCAAAAAATGTCTATTGTACATATAGTCAGTCTAAAAAAATGTCTATTTTACATATAGTCAGTCTCAAAAAATGTCTATTGTACATATAGTCAGTCTAAAAAAATGTCTATTGTACATATAGTCAGTCTCAAAAAATGTCTATTGTACATATAGTCGGCCTCAAAAATGTCTATTGTACATATAGTCAGCCTCAAAAAATGTCTATTGTACATATAGTCTCAAAAATGTCTATTGTACATATAGTCAGTCTCAAAAAATGTCTATTGTACATATAGTCTCAAAAATGTCTATTGTACATATAGTCAGTCTCAAAAAATGTCTATTGTACATATAGTCAGTCTCAAAAAATGTCTATTGTACATATAGTCAGTCTCAAAAAATGTCTATTGTACATATAGTCAGTCTCAAAAAATGTCTATTGTACATATGGTCTCAAAAATGTCTATTGTACATATAGTCAGTCTCAAAAAATGTCTATTGTACATATAGTCAGTCTCAAAAAATGTCTATTGTACATATAGTCAGCCTCAAAAAATGTCTATTGTACATATAGTCTCAAAAATGTCTATTGTACATATAGTCAGTCTCAAAAATGTCTATTGTACTAATAGTAGTCTCAAAAATGTCTATTGTACATATAGTCAGTCTCAAAAAATGTCTATTGTACATAGTCAGTCTCAAAAAATGTCTATTGTACATATAGTCTCAAAAATGTCTATTGTACATAGTCAGCCTCAAAAAATGTCTATTGTACATATAGTCAGCCTCAAAAAATGTCTATTGTACATATAGTCTCAAAAATGTCTATTGTACATATAGTCAGTCTCAAAAAAAGTCTATTGTACATATAGTCAGTCTCAAAAAATGTCTATTGTACATATAGTCAGTCTAAAAAAATGTCTATTGTACATATAGTCAGTCTCAAAAATGTCTATTGTACATATAGTCTCAAAAATGTCTATTGTACATATAGTCAGTCTCAAAAATGTCTATTGTACATATAGTCAGTCTCAAAAAATGTCTATTGTACATATAGTCAGTCTAAAAAAATGTCTATTGTACATATAGTCAGTCTAAAAAAATGTCTATTGTACATATAGTCAGCCTCAAAAAATGTCTATTGTACATATAGTCAGTCTCAAAAAATGTCTATTGTACATATAGCAAGCCTCAAAAAATGTCTATTGTTCATATAGTCAGCCTCAACAAATGTCTATTGTACATATAGTCAGTCTCAAAAAATGTCTATTGTACATATAGTCAGTCTCAAAAAATGTCTATTGTACATATAGTCAGTCTCAAAAATGTCTATTGTACATATAGTCAGTATCAAATTAATGCTGATCTTCTGTATTGTATTGAATAGAGAGGAACTGAGAAAGAAATATAAAAAGAACAGGTAATAGTTTTCTTTCGGAAGGAAACTTGTTTTTAGACTACATGTATTTCTTTATCTGGATGGACAAAAACTAATGTTGTCTTTGAGGAAAAAAATAAACAATTCTTGGTGTCATCTGTCTAGGTACTGTTATGAGATCTATTAAAAAGTATTCAATGTGAAAGCCACCATTTCATAACGGGCCATATGTTATAGGAGAAGTGTACAAGATTGTATCTGGAAAAGATATCAAACATCAAACAAGGGCGCGTACTACTACCTGGCCTGCCAGTGATGGTCATATGAAAACGGAAACTAGGAACATTTGTGGGTCTCCTGGTTTATAGAATGTTTACAGCGTGACGTCGTTACGGAAGATTATTGGCTGATATTGAGATGTGATTACAGGTATATTTGCTAATCAATTGCTACGGATACCTGCATGTGACGGCCATGTAATTGGATTTTGTGGCCAACAGATTTCATTCATCATACAGAAAAGTCTGTCGATGATGTGGCAGTGTTTTCATTGGTTAATTCATATCAAGTTAGCTTGATATAACTTATAAGCATCATGTAAAAATAAAGTTTCTTTCAAGAAAAATTTTCTTCAATTAGTTGTTAATTTTGCTCTTTTTTGCTCTTTAAATTATCT
Organism: Pecten maximus; assembly: GCF_902652985.1. Taxonomy (NCBI): domain Eukaryota; kingdom Metazoa; phylum Mollusca; class Bivalvia; order Pectinida; family Pectinidae; genus Pecten; species Pecten maximus. Next base: position 4,146,459 of record NC_047016.1, read on the forward strand.
TTCTTGAACAAAAAGATTTTTTTATATATAAACTGCATATTAAGCAAGAGTTAAAAAGAATGAATTTTAGAGAAAGTTGCATATGCTTGAATCAATCCCACTCAGGTAATTCCATATAGATGCATTTGTTAATTACATGCATAATCTGAAGGTAGGGGGCACATCAGGTGGCAGTGACAGTCCCACTAGGGGGCGCCAGGGTCATTTCAGGTAAAACGAGAAGCTGATGTGCTATCTGGAACTGAATTGTTACTTTCAAAGGGACTAGGACAAATTTAATTAATTAAAAATCAATTTAGATATTAACAAAATAGCTGATTTCAATGAAAAAACGAGTAGTTAATATGAAGGAGATAACAACATGTTACAAAGTTAATTTATGATTGTGTTTTAGAGGAGAATCCTGTTTCATATTTACCCATTGAGAAGGCAATATGGTAACCAAATGTTAGACTTTAAATGAGAGCAGTCAATGTACTGCTGTTGATTTAGGTCAATTAAGGATAAATCACCACCTAGAATAAAACAGTAATACAATGTACCAGAATTGTGACAGCCTAGCCTCAAGGTATTGATGATAAGAGTTTCGTGTCTACAGAAATCACTCAGAAATTTGGAACTAATGCCTTTTTGTAGCAGTTACAGTACAAGTGCCCTGAGGATGATATGTGCTGTTACATGACTGCTCGATTGCTTCAGGGAAAATGGCTTTCGGCCTTCTTCATACCTTTCTGAAATATTAGTTTTCTGATCTTTATTACCGGTATGGCCGATTTTTAACCATAACTTTTGTATAAAGAGATTTGCTGTAAAATGTCAACTTGTCTAATCTCCTGTATTGGACATACATGTCGATGAAAGGTTTGAATCTTCTCCTGGTCCTTTACTGGATCAGTCAATGAAATGTTTGAATTGTACTGAATCATAGTCTGTAAAATGCTTGAATCTTGTCCTGAATCTGATCCTGGTCCATTACTGGATCATAGTCAATGCAATGTTTGAATCTTGTCCAGGTCCATTACTGGATCATAGTTGATAAAATGTTTGAATTGTGTCCTGGTCCATTACTGATTCATAGTTTGTAAAATGCTTGAATCTCATCCTGAATCTTGTCCTTGTCTTGTAATGGATCATGGTCAATAAACTGTTTGAACCTTGTCTTTGCTCCTCCTGTACTGAATTTGTAATGAAAAAAGTAAAATTTGCACAGGATTCAAAACTTGAATGTGTGCTGATTTTGCTGTTTTGATCGAAGGAATTGCAATATAAAGTAGATGCATTTTTGGATCTTCATTTTTATGTGAACAAAAGATCTAAAAAGTAACAAAGTGTTTTATTGAAGATTTTCCTCTTGATAAGATAAGAGTTTACTTAACATCCATTTAAATGACTGCAATTCTTTGAATAGCATATTTGTTAAAGATATTGTATATATGTAAACTGTATCTCTTCCTAAGAAGAAATGTGTAATAAATATGTGAACACTAAATTGCTGGTTAAGATCAGTGACAAGTGTTGACCTTTGGAGAAGTCATGTTTGAAGACTGCTACATGAATAATTTACAGAATTTCATGTGAAAATGTAAGCTGATGTTTAGTCAAGTATGTTGACTTGACATGCTATAAGTATGTAACATGTTAACACTGAGGTACACGTAACTGCTGTCATATATAGAGTTTATAACAACCAGTGATTCATGCTGGAAATATGGAGCAATTCATCAGCGGGATTCGTCAAAATCATGTCACGTGTCAGGTGACGCCTCCTTAGATACAGTATTAATCTCATAGCAACCTCTTAAAATGATCATATTATTCAATCCCTAGTTTATAGGTGATATATCTTAAAGCCACATTACAATGGGTCTTTTTGAGGTAGGGTTGCAGTCAGTAGAACCATAGCAACAGAACACTGGCAGAAGTAGATTTCATAAATAATAAGTTAAAAAAAAAATACCATGGTCAAACTTTGCAAAGGTAAAATTAGGTGATCATGTGTTGTTTTAGATATTATCACCTGTGATGAAGTACATTGTGTATCATAATTTCCCTCTATATGTGAATGATAGAAACTACATGAGGAAGTTTTTGCCCAGATAAACAATACCATACATACGATACTACATCGGAAACTAGACAGGAAGGCAGGTCAATGCTATCATGTCGTAGACACCTGATGTATAGATTTATAATGACAAGCCTGTAGGTGTAGGCTGTGTGAAACAAAGACACAGCCTGTTAGTCATATAAATGTTGATCGGCATCACATTATAGGAGTTCACATTACAAGTGCTATCAAGATTAAGTCAAGACATTAGTTAGCCTGACAGTAACGATAAAAGTGCTGGTTTATATTTAAAGGTGTCATATGCCATACAAGGCTACCAACCCTAAAACTATTCAGGAGGAAAATCCCCGATTCTGGACCCTTATTTTGATATATTATTTAGTGTTCATGATTTTTAAAATCAAATTGTAGAAGTGTAGTTTCAAAGTATTATTTTTATCAGAAGGAGGGCTTCTTTAGGTTTGGGAATTTGAACATTTTCACAATCTTCTGCCATAGAATTGTAGGTAATATGTATACAAACAAGTGATCCGAGGACCAAAAGTTTTGATGGCAAATTCTTAGTTTTTGTGTAAAATAGGTACCAGCTTGTTATGAAATAAATGAGCCAGTTCCACATGTAAAATGGACGGAGCACCGAGTACAGTGGACCCGCGATAATCCGGACGCCGATAGTCCGGAAAACTCACAGTCCGGACGGAAATGCACGGGAACGGATTTCCGTAACGTTATTTGTACTCACCAGTCCGGAAATTCGGATTCCGATTCCGGAAGCCCATTTTGGGAACGGAACGTACTTTTCATTAGTAAATTTCCCTCAATAATCCGGACGATTTTTTCACCACGAGGAGAAAAAAATGTCGGGGCAAGTCACCCGTGTCGACAGCGGTACAGACTATCGCTTGACACTGTGCATAGTCATAGCGACCGCTGCCAGGTCATAGCCCCGGGTGTTTACCTGTGTTAGAATGTGTAGCTTTTGTTATTATACGGTACATTGCTTTTTCTCTACGACCTAAATGTTACAGAATTTATGCACAGAAATAAAGTACGTGATACGATAATTAATCAATCTCAAATACATGTAATAAATTTATGATCGGTAATTAACATCATTAACACTTGTATTGGGTAAACACGGATATCGGCTTTGTAACACCGTTACGTGAAACGACGACTCATTGAAAGATGCATGTTATTAATTACATACACATTTACGTATTAAGCAGTGATCACAAGAACTGGGTTGATTACACACAAATTAGTCAATAGTCGTCTGATACTTAACTAAGCGTCACATTGTTAAGTGAATACGGGTTTAATAATTATCGGACATCTTGGGTAGTTCTCGCTGGTGTCGCGTACTTTTAAATAGATAGCTTGGGGTTTCTGGTACGTAAAAATCATAAAAAACATGGACTAACGGTAAGTTGTAAAATCCGGGTATTTTATTTAAGGTATTTAACGTTTGTAATTTCTACTTGTTTGTGAACCTCCGGGATGTGACACATGTGTGTTGTTTGTAGGTCACATATGCCCGCTATAAATAAAACAACTTTCACTTTACATGTTCTTTTAAAAACATAGTTTATTTTTTACTTTCTACAAAACAAAACAAGAATCATATCAGAAACATAAGTATATTTATTGTTAAAAAGTCTGACAATTAGACGTGTTTATGAAAGTCCCGGATTGTATATAATCAAGGGAGATAACTCTTACACGACAATTTTTTTGACCTGGTACACGAAATTCGGCAGTCTGGAAAACTCGTAATCCGGACGGTTTGGACTGGGAACGAAGGTGTTCGGATTATCGAGGGTCCACTGTATATCTAACATGCGAAAGAGTCTTGTGGGTTGTGTTATTGCTTGTCTGTTCGGTTCACGGTGGTGCCCTCTAGTGGCTGTGATTTTAATTTGGGTGTCAACACAAATCCCTATGATTTCCTTAGAGATCCTTATTTGTCTTATTGATTGTGTATGATACAAAGCATGTCTTGGTTTTATTGTAGTTATATTGTTATTATAAACTTTGTGTGGCTGTATTGGAAAAAAATCAGAGTCAAAGTACAAGACAGTGTTTAGTAGCAGCATAGATGACAGGACGTAGCCTGAAATTAAGGTTGAAACCTTTGATAATGATGCTACTTAAAATGTCATACCAAGAAATCTTATTCCTTTTAAATATCCAACAGTAAATGGTATGTGTCCGGTAATATTTAAGTTGGGGACATCGGAAAAGCAATGTGCAATACCAGACCTCATAGTAAAGAATGAAATATAGAAACCTGAAAGTAAAGTGGAAGAAAAATGTGTATTTGGTCTTTCTCTAGCTATATCTGACCAGTCAAACAAAGGTGTGGAATAGGTCTTTCTCTAGCTATATCTGTTTATTAAACAAAGGTGTGGAATAGGTCTTTCTCTAGCTATATCTGTCTAGTCAAACAAAGGTGTGGAATAGGTCTTTCTCTAGCTATATCTGTACTAGTCAAACAAAGGTGTGGAATAGGTCTTTCTCTAGCTATATCTGTCTAGTCAAACAAAGGTGTGGAATAGGTCTTTCTCTAGCTATATCCGTCTAGTCAAACAAAGGTGTGGAATAGGTCTTTCTCTAGCTATATCTGTCTAGTCAAACAAAGGTGTGGAATAGGTCTTTCTCTAGCTATATCTGTCTAGTCAAACAATAGTGTGGAATAGGTCTTTCTCTAGCTATATCTGACCAGTCAAACAAAGGTGTGGAATAGGTCTTTCTCTAGCTATATCTGTCTAGTCAAACAATGGTGTGGAATAGGTCTTTCTCTAGCTATATCTGTCTAGTCAAACAAAGGTGTGGAATAGGTCTTTCTCTAGCTATATCCGTCTAGTCAAACAAAGGTGTGGAATAGGTCTTTCTCCAGCTATATCTGTCTATTAAACAATGGTGTGGAATAGGTCTTTCTCTAGCTATATCTGTCTATTAAACAAAGGTGTGGAATAGGTCTTTCTCTAGCTATATCTGTCTAGTCAAACAAAGGTGTGGAATAGGTCTTTCTCTAGCTATATCTGTCTAGTCAAACAATGGTGTGGAATAGGTCTTTCTCTAGCTATATCTGTCTAGTCAAACAAAGGTGTGGAATAGGTCTTTCTCTAGCTATATCTGACCAGTCAAACAAAGGTGTGGAATAGGTCTTTCTCTAGCTATATCTGACCAGTCAAACAAAGGTGTGGAATAGGTCTTTCTCTAGCTATATCTGACCAGTCAAACAAAGGTGTGGAATAGGTCTTTCTCTAGCTATATCTGTCTAGTCAAACAAAGGTGTGGAATAGGTCTTTCTCTAGCTATATCTGTCTATTAAACAATGGTGTGGAATAGGTCTTTCTCTAGCTATATCTGACCAGTCAAACAAAGGTGTGGAATAGGTCTTTCTCTAGCTATATCTGTCTAGTCAAACAAAGGTGTGGAATAGGTCTTTCTCTAGCTATATCCGTCTAGTCAAACAAAGGTGTGGAATAGGTCTTTCTCCAGCTATATCTGTCTAGTCAAACAATGGTGTGGAATAGGTCTTTCTCTAGCTATATCTGTCTAGTCAAACAATGGTGTGGAATAGGTCTTTCTCTAGCTATATCTGACCAGTCAAACAATGGTGTAGAATAGGTCTTCCTCTAGCTATATCTGACCAGTCAAACAAAGGTGTAGACTAGGTCTTTCTCTAGCTATATCTGACCAGTCAAACAAAGGTGTGGAATAGGTCTTTCTCTAGCTATATCTGTCTAGTCAAACAATGGTGTGGAATAGGTCTTTCTCTAGCTATATCTGTCTAGTCAAACAAAGGTGTGGAATAGGTCTTTCTCTAGCTATATCTGTCTAGTCAAACAATAGTGTGGAATAGGTCTTTCTCTAGCTATATCTGACCAGTCAAACAAAGGTGTGGAATAGGTCTTTCTCTAGCTATATCTGTCTAGTCAAACAATGGTGTGGAATAGGTCTTTCTCTAGCTATATCTGTCTAGTCAAACAAAGGTGTGGAATAGGTCTTTCTCTAGCTATATCCGTCTAGTCAAACAAAGGTGTGGAATAGGTCTTTCTCCAGCTTTATCTGTCTATTAAACAATGGTGTGGAATAGGTCTTTCTCTAGCTATATCTGTCTATTAAACAAAGGTGTGGAATAGGTCTTTCTCTAGCTATATCTGTCTAGTCAAACAAAGGTGTGGAATAGGTCTTTCTCTAGCTATATCTGTCTAGTCAAACAATGGTGTGGAATAGGTCTTTCTCTAGCTATATCTGTCTAGTCAAACAAAGGTGTGGAATAGGTCTTTCTCTAGCTATATCTGACCAGTCAAACAAAGGTGTGGAATAGGTCTTTCTCTAGCTATATCTGACCAGTCAAACAAAGGTGTGGAATAGGTCTTTCTCTAGCTATATCTGACCAGTCAAACAAAGGTGTGGAATAGGTCTTTCTCTAGCTATATCTGACCAGTCAAACAAAGGTGTGGAATAGGTCTTTCTCTAGCTATATCTGTCTATTAAACAATGGTGTGGAATAGGTCTTTCTCTAGCTATATCTGACCAGTCAAACAAAGGTGTGGAATAGGTCTTTCTCTAGCTATATCTGTCTAGTCAAACAAAGGTGTAGAATAGGTCTTTCTCTAGCTATATCCGTCTAGTCAAACAAAGGTGTGGAATAGGTCTTTCTCCAGCTATATCTGTCTAGTCAAACAATGGTGTGGAATAGGTCTTTCTCTAGCTATATCTGTCTAGTCAAACAATGGTGTGGAATAGGTCTTTCTCTAGCTATATCTGACCAGTCAAACAATGGTGTAGAATAGGTCTTCCTCTAGCTATATCTGACCAGTCAAACAAAGGTGTAGACTAGGTCTTTCTCTAGCTATATCTGACCAGTCAAACAAAGGTGTGGAATAGGTCTTTCTCTAGCTATATCTGTCTAGTCAAACAATGGTGTGGAATAGGTCTTTCTCTAGCTATATCTGACCAGTCAAACAAAGGTGTGGAATAGGTCTTTCTCTAGCTATATCCGTCTAGTCAAACAAAGGTGTGGAATAGGTCTTTCTCCAGCTATATCTGTCTAGTCAAACAAAGGTGTGGAATATGTCAAACAAAGGTGTGGAATAGGTCTTTCTCTAGCTATATCTGTCTAGTCAAACAATGGTGTGGAATAGGTCTTTCTCTAGCTATATCTGACCAGTCAAACAAAGGTGTGGAATAGGTCTTTCTCTAGCTATATCTGACCAGTCAAACAAAGGTGTGGAATAGGTCTTTCTCTAGCTATATCTGCCCAGTCAAACAAAGGTGTGGAATAGGTCTTTCTCTAGCTATATCTGTCTAGTCAAACAAAGGTGTGGAATAGGTCTTTCTCTAGCTATATCTGTCTAGTCAAACAAAGGTGTGGAATAGGTCTTTCTCTAGCTATATCTGACCAGTCAAACAAAGGTGTGGAATAGGTCTTTCTCTAGCTATATCTGACCAGTCAAACAAAGGTGTGGAATAGGTCTTTCTCTAGCTATATCTGTCTAGTCAAACAAAGGTGTGGAATAAGTCTTTCTCTAGCTATATCTGTCTATTGAACAATGGTGTGGAATAGGCCAAACAGAAGTGTGGAATATGTCTTTTTCTCTACCTATATTTGTCTTTTGAACAAAGGTGCTGGATAAGTAATGTCATTCTTTAGCAATATGCATGGCCTCTACTCTAGCTTCATGACAAAAGTAATTTGAAAAAAGGGTGTTCTTGAACCAGCCAATTTTTGTGGGGACTGTAGGTAATATAAGGATGTTGAGTACATACTCAAAATTGAACAATCTCTAAATTTGGAACAACTAGCATTGTAATTCATTGAAAATAATCCTGAGGTATTATTTGGTGTCTGCAATATTACAAAGTCTTAGGAAGCTGTGTGTGGGGACCAACAAAGCAAATATGATATTTGAACAGCGTATGAGATTTCTGAGATGACGTGATTGAAGAATGACAAAACAACGACCTGGGCACAAGTGAAAGTGCTTTGGCTGCTTGTGATGAAGGGGTCGGTAAATAGTTACTGCTAAGGATGGTTTACAGAGCTCCAACAGGCCTGTTTGCTTTCTCCTAACTTTTGATTAGATTGCTTCAGGTTTTGGCTTGGTTTTCAGGCAGAGATTCGTAGGAAGGGGGTCGATACATACACACAAAGAGTAGTCGGATCAAGCTTCATGCTGAAGCAATAAGTAATGGATTTCAAATTTATTTCTTAGATTAATGCTATAAAGGTTTTAGGATTAGAGTTTCTTGGTTTAACTAACCTGTAAAACATTTGAGGTAAGTTGTATGACAGTTTTAATTGGCCGCTGTATATCAGCATTGATTCCATTGTAGTCACTTTAAAATTAAACATGGCACATTTTGATGGATGGAGTCAATGTCAAGGTCATTGATCTGATAATAAAGGGAACTTTAGAGTCTGATGGCACAGCCTGCTAAAGCTGTAGGAAGAAACATTGAATTCAAACTTCCTGAAAGCTTGATTGATTTAATATATGCAACTCTAATATGTACATTACAACAATCAATGTAACAACCATAAACTAATTTTGCCTGTTCAGCGAAATACAAATGACTAAATTCTAGGGCGTTTAGAAAATGCTATTAGCTACCTTCTTCTATGAATCAAATTGGGAACAAAAAATTGGAATATTGGAAAATGGCACAGTTGTGTATTCATTGTGATGCCCTGAGGATCTTGTCATGGATATGCAAATGAGTGGAGGGCTCCTGGCTTCCAAGACAGATGTATCGGGTGTGAGGATGGGAAGTCCTATTGACTTAGTATAGATGAGGCATTGTCCCCCATTCCTTGTGTTGCAAGGCTATTGAAAAATTGTATGCAGAATATTGGCTACGGTAGAAATCAACGTGTGCCTCTAATTGATCTTCTGCCTGGAGAAAATTAACGAGCACCTTAGACCATCTTAGAAAATGTGTGGAAATTGACGTGACCAACCATGGGGCCAGGTCACACGTATTTAATATTGGCGACAGATGACTCAACATTTTCCTCAGAAGGGTTTGATGACATTCTGGGAGAGGCGGAACGGATATCGATAGACGTCCCAGAGTATGATGTCCCATAAGAATATTGATAATTCATGCTACACTCGTCAAATATTGTACTGCGTCAAGGCAAAAAAAGAAATAAAGGGCTATTTGATCACTTAGGATTACTCCTAACCTGAGTGGTCAAATTTTATTTTCCTTTGTTGGTGCTCCGGAAAGTTTGTGATGTGTAAATAATGGAGGGAAACAAAATAAAAGTAGCATTCAAATTAACTTGAAAATTCTTAATTACAATTTTGATTGAGCAAATTAATATAAAAAGATTTGGTGGTACTATGGAGATAAGTCAGACAGCCTTGGTATGAATAATAAATAGAATGTATAAACAACCAACCTATAGGCTGTATTTGATTCATTTTACTAAGAAACTTGATACTTCTGATGAGATGCAGTTAGCTGTCACATATGATACAGGAAGATGTAATTTTAGAACAATACCTATAGCCGCAGCTCCCCTACTTAGGAAACGCCAAAGTACCTGCTTTTGAGAGGCTGACTAATATCAGTGTTTTAAGGGTTACAACAATACCTATACATGGCTGTATATATAGTACTTTATAAAATGAAGCAAGTACCTGCTTAGCGTCTGACTAACATAATTGCCAATTTCCTTTTGGTGTTAGTCATAACGGTAACATAAATATATTTCGTATGAATTGCCGATCCTCTAAGCTCTCCCTTTTGACCCCCCAACACAAGGGTCAGTCTCCTAATAAGTCCGAGGAGAAGTCCACCCTCCAAATTATTGTTAAGTATTTTTCTCGTCAGAGTTGCATCTTCATTGTTACCAGTAACATGTCTATATACGGACTTTGTATTATAGAAAAGTGTATGTGTGTGTGTGATGATAAAAATATATATACCTGGTATATGTGTGATGGATTTCCTCTAGACCTTGATGGTGTATTATATAACACTGCTCTATTCAGACAAGTCCTCAGTACCAGTTCAAAAAAAATATGTAGGCGAGTCCCACAGCAAAGGCAGGAATCCCAGAAATTACTGCTTAGGGTATTTTCTTAAAAAAAGAACACTTTATAAACTGTTAATATATTAAAATGTATCAGAATATATTTTATTATTTTTCTGATAGGTTGTGGTTTATCAGAAACCTTAATCTGCCTAGAACTGAACTTGCAGGTCATTATATTATTTTCATAAAATATTGTATACTGTCTATTGATAAAGACATATTTTGTTATATAAAGCAAGATAGTATTTTTTCAATAAAATCACTTTTAATATATCAAACCGTGTGTAAAGGAGAGAGTAATATGATGGGGAATGGCTATAGGTAAAAGGCTGGATCGGCCCTACAGTAGCTGTATCTGGGACAACACAACACTATAAATTTTCATATGTTGGTTAAAACTGTATCATTTTCCTGGTTGCTATGGTTACAGAAAGAGAAATGTCCTAACTGGATGACTTGAGGTGCAAAATGTTGACATTAGGATTTTTGATTTTTAGGTGATTGGGGTACCATGAAGGGAGCCTTTTAATGCAAAATAATTTGTTTGAGTATTTTTTATAAGAAAGGATGGACAATATATACATGTATGTTACAGATGTTAGTCAAATTATGGAAGGAAGATACATGAAATTAATTAAGTTTAGTCAGGTATTTTGAAATATTCAATACCAACTTAAGATTTATTCAGAAATTACCATAAGACCTTGACCCCTGTTTCTAAAAAGCATGAACATTTAATTACAAAAAATAAGTGATGCCCTTGGGTGTGCCTCCAATCCTGAATAATGCAGGTAGACAAATGGTCGTTGTAACAGAGCTGCTGGCTCCCCCTCCCTTCATAGATAAGGAACAGCACCATATGGATACACTAGGGCCTTTACCAATACCATATGGGTGGCGACACACCAGTGCACACTTAGCAAACCTTATCTTACCAACTTGTTGGTTTTCAGAAAATTAGAAAAACAAAAACTTCACTTTAGAGATTTCAGGACATGATTCATTCATTAGTGTCAGACACATGACTGTGTATATAGGTGTAGAAATGAGAGTTGTCATTTGCTGTAGAAATGTGTTAGTTGAAGCCTTTCTGTCAATTAGTGGTCCTTGGAATGACTGATGGAATCATATCCAAAAAGTTTTATACCATACCATATTTAGAAATAATTAAGGGAATCAAACATTGAAATAATAAATCAATGTAGCAAACTTTAGAAGCAGAATAACTAGTCCATATATACCTCTTCAGTCAGATACTAACTTAAAAAAAACAACAACTATTTATCCTGTTTGGTGCCTCATTGTATTACAAACAAAATTTATACCTATCACAGTTTGTGGGTCTGTAAATTCCATCAGTAGTTCCCCCTCAGCTGTCGGGCTGTCAGGACCCAGGTCTGACAGGGGACCCCCAAGCTCCCTACACCTAGCTAGTCAGGGGGCCCAGCAGCAGAAACCATCGCCATGGCAACCACATCTTGGCTATCACAAAGGTGCTACTGTTGACAACTCCCCAAAGTAAAGGTAGCAATATGAGATATGAGATGTTGTTAGCTTGCAGAATACATTTTTAAGTAACGTTAAGTCCATGTTAAAAGTTCAGTCATTTTTTTCTGTGTCACAGTTAAACATCTAAAGATAACATACAACACAAACAGTGTAAATTGTGTTCCATTTATTTGAGGTATCAACAGAGAAGCTACTTATGGTTTTGAAATAAGTTGACCAGCCTCCGAGCGACATCCAAAAATGAGTAGGAATTGGAGAGACCCAGTTAGTGGGTATTGGGATCAGATTAAGATGTATCTGGTAGATTGAGGAGAGATTAAGGTGTAAAGTTTACAAGTAATTGGACCTGTGTGTTTACACAGATACATATGCTGGTGACTGTAGGATACAAAGGAACAGTGTTAATGCCAGGCTCCACCTCTGTATTGTAGGGGGATTTTTATCTGCTCTTAGTTACCAACATAATTATATATTTCTAACAGGTGGGATGGATGATAAAGAAAGGGGAAAGAGTACATGTGTATTTGTATACTTGTAACTTACAGCAATCAGGTTAATATCTCTTAAGTGACTGATTGGTAAAAAAAATTACTTTTGAAGGAGTGCTCAGTAATAAAGGTAAATATACCTGCAAAATGAGCGTTCAATAAGGAAATACCATCAAAATGAGCGTTCAATAAGGAAATACCTGCGAAATGAGCGTTCAATAAGGAAATACCTGCAAGGTGTGCCAAGTTAGCATTCAATAAGGCAAATACCTGCAAGGTGTGTCAGGTTAGTGTTCAATAAGGCAAATACCTGCAAGGTGAACCAAGTTAGCATTCAATAAGGCAAATACCTGCAAGGTGTGTCAGGTTAGTGTTCAATAAGGCAAATACCTGTGTGCAAATGTTGGCCAAGGAGGATGATGTGCAGGGTCAAAAAGGGTCAAATTGACTGAAATATTTGAAAACTTGGGTGACCATTAAGGCCCATGGGCCTCTTGTTATACATGATCTTGGTATTGACTTGTAAACTGCCTCCTTTGTTTTACCACCACGTTAGACATCAGGTATGACCCAGCACCAACTACCTTTTGTACCAAAATAGCTACAATCCTGTCGGCACACCTGTAACATGTGGTACTTGTACACACAGGGAGATAATCAGACTCCAGATTTTGTGTGTGGAGGGTCAGAAGGTATATTACCATGGTCAGTCTGACCAGACTCTTCCTACCTTTGTATCAATATATAGCTCCCCCCAACTCTGACCTCCACTGCACAGACACCTGTACATATGACTGCATCTTTCCACACTCCATGGTAGCTAATATGCTGCATATTGGAGCATTTATTGTACATCAAAACAAACTGATAGTGGATATTGTAACATATTTATAATATATTACTGGCATTGACATCAATTTTCACCTGGTAACACTCTCACACTGTTTTCTAGTCATTCGTAAGCAAAGCTTGGTGGACCAATGATCTAATATTTAATGCTGAATTACCACAGTATCAAATTAAAAACTGGTAGCAGCCAAAATATCTGTATTAAAAGATTAAACAGAATATAGCTTAAAATCATGAGTTTCTCTTTGAACATTTGTTTTAAATTTGTCCCTGCTTATCTATACTTGTAGTTGAGGTATTCAGGACACAAGTAATATTTTTCAGGAGATGCTTTATGGTTTATGGTCTGTATATAAACAAGCCATTTATTCTCTGTAGAAGGACGATGAATTATTGGACAAAATGATGAACTATGGGAATTAGCTATAGTTATAGGTGGATCGTTGGTAAATGTCATAAACTACGGGCCACTAAGAAAGGAATGGCGGAACTCTGCACTTTATTATTCTAAAGGATGAGTGTCTCATTCATGGTTCTCCCAGGACCGATCAAGTCGGATGGAATTTCTGCACGTCAGTGCATGTGGGTAAAGGGTTGCCTTGGTAACCGTTTGTCACACTAGTGGTCAGGTAATTTTCCTAAGCAAACTTTCAGATAAACCATTATCAGGATAGGGAAATGTAGAAAACACAGAGAAAACTAGTGTATCCTCAAAGAAATTATGAATATTTATCATGTTCTGATCAGTAGCGTCCTTTGCTGTAACGATTTTTACTACGACGCCACCGCACACGGCAGTCACGTGACTGCGCCTCTAGGTGCCGATCTGTTTGTAGGTATACACAACTTTCGGCACTGAAATCAATAGACTACTTTGTGTGGTGTGCTTGGCAATTTATTGTCATATAAAGAAAAATATTTATATTGGTGGCAGTAGGGAAAGGGTGAACACAGTTGAGCGGCGAGATATAGTATACTATTGATCCGCGGGACGGCCTGAGCCAAATACTCCAAAGCTCGGTTAGATTTTAATCCAAAAATAGAAATTGTAATATTGAAAATAGTTTGATAATTCCATAATTAACAAAGTCGTACTGTTTTTACACCGTAGTTCAACAGACTACAGGGAATGTAGATTCATTAACTTTGATAATGTTTTTAGTCCATCACTATAAAGATCATATTTCTTTGTATTTAGGCCGTGAAGGTAACAAAGCTGTGAGTAGAATACTGGAGAGAATGTCTTGATGATTATTGTCGGCCCGTCATACCGCTATTCATTACTATTTGGAAAAGAAGTGCATGCCATTCTATCCATTTTAATGAATAATCTTCCTCAAGATTATCTATCACTGAGACGACACTACAACGCTCAGTAATGGACCAGCTTTCAGTCACAACTTTCCATGAAATTAAGCGCTTGATTGCCTATACTAACAGTATATTTGAAGGAAGCATTGCCAAATTGACTTATTGATTCTCTGGTATATAGATGTATAAGGATCCCACCGTCAATATTAACTAGGCCCATTATCATATCACAGGGACCCATTTCATTTCCGTTCCTTGTCATTTCTGTATTTTTCGAATTAATTTTGAAGAATGCAAAATGTTTCTTTAATTGAAGTTAATTTAGAACATTTCAAAGATATATCATCAGATGGAAAAGTTCTGTAGACAAAAAAAAAAAAGTATTCTGAAAATGGTGAAATGAAATCCACCAAATTAACACAATTGACAAAGTACATCAGATATAATCAAACGTAAATACTAATTCTATTTATTTTCACTGTTAATCTCAAATAATATATCTTAATGACATGAAATATTATGGAAGAATTACTCACAAAAACACTTAATAATCATTATAATACAGAGAGAAGTAAATGTTTGTCTATATTAGATTAGTACGATTGTACCACGGTTTTCTCTACGAATAACAGTATTTCCCAGCACGCACAGTAGGACAATTCATAATACAGAGTCCGAGCACACAAACCCGAGACATCAGATTGGACGCATGATCACCATTATGATGGCAGTTACTTGTTCTGTATTAGGTTTTATGTTGTGATGGGTTCCATTTCTGAAACTTACAGATCTGCATCATCAGCTTGCTTAGTATATAAAATTGTCTCATAAAATTTTTCTTTTGAAATTAATTTTTTCTTTCTCATAATATTTCCATTTCTGTGTTTTTAATGTCTAAGGCAAAAAGATATTCTGGAGGCTAGACTTTTATGGAAATACTAGAATCAGACTCTGACTGAAAGAGTTAGAGCGAGCGAGCATGCGAGTCTGTCCGTGTGTATACAGATGGCAGTGTTCATAGGGGCGGTCCTTAGGGAGGTCGTAGCATTCTACCTGCCTACTTCACCGTGTATTTAAAAGTCGTCCAGGTGTAAACTTTATGAGAAAATGCTTTTGTTGGAATATCGCTGAATTCCCTGAGGACGTTTAGAAGCGTGCCGTAGATTAACAACAAAGTAGGTGTGAAAACGTGATACAGTACAACAATTATTATTCCGTCACCTTACCAAGATTGACAATGGCCTTAATGATATCCGATGTGTTCTACAACTGCTGCCGCAAACTTGTTTTACAAAAAAAAAAATGTTGTTAGAAAAAAAACGATTGATGTAGGTGGTAAATTAGGTGAACAGTCGACTATGGATATTGTTGCACAGTTTCTAAGTGTAAGATTTATTTTTCATGTTGTAATTTTTTTTCTCTCTGTTATCTTTCATGAAAATCTATAGAAACCCGTTATGTTACAAGGAAATATTTTCACCCTGCTTATCTTGCACATCAAGTTTCAAAGGCAAATTTGAGGACCAATATGGAACTGCTATCAGAGTTAAAAGGCAGTTTTCACACCTTGCAGAGATTTTACGAGCATTTTCAATTTTGATGATGGACCATCCAAACCTGCTCGATATTTCCCATTGTTTTGCTGGTAAAAAGTTCTTGTTAGCTATAACATTCCTTAGTTTTAATGGCTGAAAAGATAAGGCAGCAAAATCTCCTAATCAATTCTCAAAAAAAAAAAAAATAAAAAAATACCATAGTCTAAAGATTATAAATTACATTTTGTGACATATATATGAAATATCATAAATTTGATATTTAAACTAAAACAACATAAAATCTTTATAATTAATATGCGATTAAAAATGAATCTTTTCTGAAGTTTTCTGAACTTTGGTTTTGATTAAAAGCATAAATAATAAGAAAAAAAATTGTTTATTTAATGAAAGTATTCAATTGGACCCATTAAAAAACCTGAAATGAAATATTTTTATTTTTAAGTTAAATTTTCTTGGTTGTTGATTTCACAACCACATGTCAAAAGTAAGAATTTGTAACATAAAATACAATCTGTTATAATCCATGCAATTTATGCCCAGATGAATTCTTTAAAAAATTAAAAGTACAGAAAATATGATTGAAGGCTTATTGTTATGGGGAATTGGGGAATGGGAGGGGGAAAGTAGGCGTGTCCTCAAGATTGTCCACAGTTGCATACTTTAGAAGGTATTTTTCCAATAATGATTTACAAGTGCAGGGTTTGGATGTAAAAAACACAGAACAAAGCATTAAGAACAATAGAAAGAAAGCCAGCAATCAGTGTGAATCATTGTGAATAAAAAACAATCGCCACGACAGGATTCAGGTGACGAAAAACGTTTGCAATTTACCCTGGGCCGACCACCTTAATTACAGTTGCTCTTTTAGTTTCTTAGAAATGTTCTTCCTTCTTCAATCAGGGGGGTCTAGAAACCTAGAATTAACTCTCTTTAATGGTTTGAAAGAACACTAGCCAAGCCGTAAGACTACCCTCCTAAGGTGAGTCGAGCTGCACTGGTCTTTTGTCAGCCTTAATCAGCCGCTTCAACATGATTTCTCTACGAACCAATGAAACAATGTCCGCGAGTTTAGCGTCTACTGACAGATTCGAGCACCATTCAGGATTCCATTGTTTGCCATTGTAATTAAGAATCTGCAGACTAAAATCTTGGAAGACTTTCTTGTGAATTTGAAAATCAAAGGGACTAGCGGGATTGAAGATGTGAAAATCTCTCTGAGAGCCGACTGTTTAGTGAATTGTGAAGGAGGTGTTAACACTTGGGCATCAGACTGAATAGTTGAAGCGTAATTACTCCAAGTTCGCCCAGGTGAGCTGGAATCCACATATTCGCCCTAAGCAACCGGGTAACTTAGAGGTGATTAAAGGACAAATTATATTCAAAGACGAATACCAAACTTAATCCCGACTCGTGCCAACCGTCGTTATTTCTGTATAATTTCATAATGACCTCATCTGTCTTTTTCCCTGCGATAGGTGATTTCTGAATTCAGTGAGGCGCCTCCCTCACCCTTACAGTCCTGTCTGTCAATGATTAGTATGACTTGTCAGCTTTTTTAGCTGTGAAATTGTAGATCGAACTAAATAGCACAAATTTAATGGATTAGAATTTCATGAGAACATTGAAAAACTTTTTACCTTTGTTTTAATAAGGGATGAAGTCCCCATGAACATTTGCCAGTGACTTTCTTTTTCAAGTATAAAATGAAGTTAATTTCTGTTATTGATGATGGATTATGGATTGATTTTTCTTTGGAGATGTTTCTGTTTCCTTTGTTTTTCAGGAAGTGGTGAAAAGGAATGGAGTAGGTGAAAATTTGTGGGTAACATTAAAGACAGATGCCATTTTATAATAATGATGTATTGCTTATCAAATATTCATTGAAGACAAAGAAACCATCCAATTTGAAATGACAAGCTGACTGATGACATCACAGCTTTTAATCTAAACCAAGGGGAGAATTCTTAATCAAATTGACAATAAAAATACAATTTTAATCTTATCTACTAAGTTGTGATAAAAATATATAACTTTCTATTAACATTGTATTTACTTATCAAAGTATCTCAATATCCTATAAGATTGTATCAGCTACTCTCAATATCCTATAAGATTGTATCAGCTACTCTCAATATCCTATAAGATTGTATCAGCTACTCTCAATATCATATAATATATTGTATCAGCTACTCAATATCATATAATATATTGTATCAGCTACTCAATATCATATAATATATTGTATCAGCTACTCAATATCATATAATATATTGTATCAGCTACTCTCAATATCATATAATATACTGTATCAGCTACTCTCAATATCATATAATATACTGTATCAGCTACTCTCAACATCATATAATATACTGTATCAGCTACTCTCAATATCATATAATATACTGTATCAGCTACTCTCAATATCCTATAATATATTGTATCAGCTACTCTCAATATCATATAATATATTGTATCAGCTACTCTCAACATCATATAATATATTGTATCAGCTACTCTCAATATCATATAATATATTGTATCAGCTACTCTCAATATCATATAATGTTGTATCAGCTACTCTCAATATCCTATAATATACTGTATCAGCTACTCTCAATATCATATAATATACTGTATCAGCTACTCTCAATATCATATAATATATTGTATCAGCTACTCTCAATATCATATAATATATTGTATCAGCTACTCTCAATATCATATAATATATTGTATCGGCTACTCTCAATATCCTATAATATTGTATCAGCTACTCTCAATATCATATAAGATTGTATCAGCTACTCTCAATATCCTATAATATATTGTATCAGCTACTCTCAATATCCTATAATATTGTATCAGCTACTCTCAATATCATATAATATACTGTATCAGCTACTCTCAATATCCTATAATATATTGTATCGGATCAGCTACTCTCAATACTCATAAATATATTGTATCAGCTACTCTCAAATCATATAATATATTGTATCAGCTACTCTCATCTCATATAATATATTGTATCAGCTACTCTCAATATCATATAATATATTGTATCAGCTACTCTCAAATCATATATAATATTGTATCAGCTACTCTCAATATCTAATATATGTATCAGCTACTCTCAATATCTATAATATCTGTATCAGCTACTCTCAATATCATATAATATACTGTATCAGCTACTCTCAATATCATATAATATATTGTATCAGCTACTCTCAATATCATATAATATATTGTATCAGCTACTCTCAATATCATATAATATTGTATCAGCTACTCTCAATATCCTATAATATTGTATCAGCTACTCTCAATATCATATAATATATTGTATCAGCTACTCTCAATATCATATAATATATTGTATCAGCTACTCTCAATATCATATAATATATTGTATCAGCTACTCTCAATATCATATAATATATTGTATCAGCTACTCTCAATATCATATAATACATTGTATCAGCTACTCTCAATATCCTATAATATATTGTATCGGCTACTCTCAATATCCTATAATATTGTATCAGCTACTCTCAATATCGTATAATATATTGTATCAGCTACTCTCAACATCATATAATATATTGTATCAGCTACTCTCAATATCATATAATATATTGTATCAGCTACTCTCAATATCCTATAATATACTGTATCAGCTACTCTCATTATCATATAATATATTGTATCAGCTACTCTCAATATCCTATAATATACTGTATCAGCTACTCTCAATATCATATAATATACTGTATCAGCTACTCTCAATATCATATAATATATTGTATCAGCTACTCTCAATATCCTATAATATTGTATCAGCTTACTCTCAATATCATATAATATATTGTATCAACTACTCTAAAACTATTCCGTCTTTTCTATCCCATGACATTTTCAGTTTATTTATTACCTCCCTTTGATATTTCAAGCCTCCATCAGCTGTACTGAAATACTCCCTCTGATATCTCTGTTATTACAGTCTAACATCTTGTGATGATGGGTGTGTTACCTCTGTTAGTTACATTATACTTACCTCTTATCTCCCTTGGATATTCCATAATTTCCTCCCCCTGATAGTTGTACAGTGTTACTTCCCTTGGCTGTCTGTTCCCTCCTGTTAATGCTTGTAATGTTGTAATTGTGTAGAGGAACTGGACTGGGTTGATCATCAGCGACCAGGTAGCTCAATTGCTAGAGCATCCGGCTAGTGTTCGGAGGTCCTGGGTTTCAAACCCCAGTTTGGCCGTGCATTTTTCCTCTCCTATTACAATTGTATATTACCTCTTTGGTTACACCATAATTATCTCCCCTATCTATGGCAAGTATCAAGATATATTTATATACTGACCTAGAAACAGAAATCTTGATATTCAAAAAACCTAAAATGTCAACAAAATCTATTGATATTTTAGATACAAAAATAGAGAACATATCTTGTTTGTGTAAACAATCTGAGTTAATATTAGAAACATCAGAAAATAAAGGAAGCATCTAAGTTAGGGATGTTCATTATACCGAGTTATTGATTACCTCTCAGGATCTGTTTGTGTTATTATTTACAACTGGGGAGACTAATTCTTTATCAATAAATCATAATGAGACCGTTGAGTCGGGAGACTCTGTAGAGATTACAGAACAGGTAATGGACATATTAAATATTGATGGTGGAGAGGCTGTGGTAGGAACACCTGAGACAGATCAATACACCTGGCCTGCCAATCAAATGTAAAGGTGTGCTGGAATTCAAATGCCTTCAAAGAATTGGCTGTTGTAAAAACATGTTCAGTAGTTGGAGATTTTGGATTTGTTTCTTTATTACATTAACATGAACGTTTATAATATTTTCAGCCATTGCAAATTACCTTTGCTAATTACAAATGTGTTTTACAGAAGTTTGCGTGATTGTAGGACTGTAAGCATTAAATCACATAATGACAAATGACCTGTATTTGATTGTAGGCTAGAGACACAGGTTCCTCATGATAATTATTTGCTGCTTTCAGAGTTCATATGATATTAATTCACACCAGAAACAAGTTTTTGTTCCTCGTCTAACATTGGTATATTTAGTCAATACTCTGCTATCTATAGCAGAGTATTGACTAAATATACCAATGGTAGACGAGATGTGATAGATGTGATGTTATTATAATAGGTCTTTGTGGAAGTTACTTCTGACATTTAAAAATTTCTGACACAGTATCATACTTTGTTACGATCAGCATCACCTGGCCTGAAATGTCAGCTATTCAAATTGGCATTAAACCTGCACTCAGGTATTGTTTTTGAAACTGATTCTTCAAAAAAACATCCCAGCAGGTGCTGAATATATTGGTACAAGTATCCCCTGTGTGCTCACAAACTTATCTTGGCATTAGGACCATTAATATTGTAAGTCAATTTGAAAAGGGAAGGTAACAGTTTTACATTGATATTTTAAGATATATTAGTACTCATAAAGTGACACATGTAACATTTTTGTTTCACATTAAGTTGTCTGGACATGTCTAGAAGTTTGACAGGTACTTGTGTAACAGGAATGTGTATTGAAAAACACTCTATGCTGGGACTTGAGCTAGTAACCTCTCTCTCACGGCAGACATCCTACCACTAGGCTCTTTGCTGGGACTTGAGCTAGTAACCTCTCTCTCTCTCACGGCAGACATCCTACCACTAGGCTCTATACTGGGACTTGAGCTAGTAACCTCTCTCTCTCTCACGACAGACATCCTACCACTAGACTCTTTGCTGGGACTTGAGCTAGTAACCTCTCTCTCTCACGGCAGACATCCTACCACTACGCTCTTCTGGGACTTGAGCTAGTAACCTCTCTCTCTCTCACGACAGACATCCTACCACTACGCTCTTCTGGGACTTGAGCTAGTAACCTCTCTCTCTCTCATGACAGACATCCTACAACTAGGCTCTAGTAACCTCTCTCTCTCACGACAGACATCCTACCACTACGCTCTTCTGGGACTTGAGCTAGTAACCTCTCTCTCTCTCACGACAGACATCCTACCACTAGGCTAAAGGTAAATTCCAGCTAGCCTGATCTATGAAGATAACCAATACGCTCCACTGTTTTAGGGTCCGTAATATTTAGGGTCCGCAATAGCTCAGTCAGTTGCAGTGTTGCAGTGGTTGTGTTTTTGGGGCAATATACTTTAACCTAATTGCCCTGGATGGCATTTGATGGGCCAGTGAGGTACTACAAGGAGACCCCACTTCAAAATGACCCAGGCTGTTCACTGAGCTATAAACCCAACAAACAAACAAATTTTACTTTTACAATTGATCTAGAAAACAATTACTCTCTAAATGATTTGAACAGAATCAAAAGTAGGTATATATATATGTATATATAAACTTATCATAGAATACTGAAGACAGAGGTCACCGGTGTGCTTGATTAGGATGAGCAAGGCAAGCTCTCAAGTGACAAAGACAATGATTGCATAAAACTACTTTTGAAATGGTAGATGTCTTACAGATTACTGGATGATGGCTGATTCAGATCCAAAATGCTGTATAGAAGACAGTTCCTTTTTGTGACTTAGAAAATGCTAAAAAGGCTATAGAGAGTTAACATGGAAACTAACTTTGATATTATTCTTGTATCAGTATTGTTCTTAAACAAATAACTTGATACAAAGGATTTTAAATCAGATCATGATAAGAATGGTATTTAAATAGTAAAAAAGAAAATATCATTTATTTAGGAAAACAAGGGGGAAAACACTGCTTAAAGTAACCCAAGTAGAAAAGACGATGTCAATCATTTCAAGGTATTAAGCGAAGATTTTATGATAAATTTATTCAAATTGACAATTAGGACGATACAAAGTTGGGCTATCTGTCCCTGTCACATGGGTAACTAACAGTCTTCTTGTAATATAACACAAAGGTATTAGTTCTAATATCTTGTCTGGAGCTTTCATATGCTAATACCTTTTGTGAGTACCCACTCATACAGCGCGTGTACAAATGTCCAATAGGGCACCACAAGCCTGCAGATTGTTTCCTCGATGGCTGATGCATAGTTAAAATCCTGTATTTAATCTGTCAGTGATAGGTCGTCAGATCTTGATGTTGGTTTCAAGGTATCGATGCCTGTAAATCCGATGTTTAATCTTTCAATGATAGTTTTGTCAGATGACATTGTGTTTGTTCCAAGGTGTAGGGGCTTTAAATTTCTTTGATATAATCTGGCAATTACTATTTAGTCAGTGTTTGTTTGGCCATTGTGTGTGTCTCTTGGTCAACACGGAGTTAGGTGGCTGTGGCGAGGTGATTCTCTCATGTATCCATATAGCAGGAATGTCACAACCCGATATTGTTCCTGGTGAATTACCAATCGAAACCATTGATTTTACAGTAACACAATACCTTGGCTCTTTACGTTAATGTCCTGCATCAGTAAGCACTAGGCACCTTGTGGGTGTAGACTCGCTTTCTTTTTACAGCACCATAACACAAGTCCTTAAGGAAAAGCTTTCTAGCAAATCGTGAAGCCTTTCATTTTGGGATTGATTAGTCCAGCCATACAATCTTGTTCTTCTTTCAAAGCCACATTTAACTTTACATATAGAATCACATTCATCTTCATCTATTATTTTTTTTAATTTAGAGATTGTGGACAATAAAACAATATTTTTCTTTCAGTCAATATTCATTGGAAAGTTTTTTGTCATTTTTCTTTAACATTATATGAAATTATTTAGACTCCAACACCTTTTCATTGAAGTAATAAAAACTAATTTAACTTGTCCATAGTAAATCTATTTTTTTGGGAGCTAACTGAAATCCCATAATTTGTCTGGACTTAATACTTCGCCTATAGGACATTTTATCAATACCTACCGAACAAATGCCCTTCTATTTGATTTCGGCATAATAAAATCGACATTTTTGATGAGTGCCCATGTCAGAGAGTTGTTTTTGCCCCTGATGGGAATTAAGAATGCCATTATTCTGGTCCATTTGCATAGATCGATAAGGACATTTTCTAGTTGTTTCGATTTACAGAGGCAGCCACTTTGGGTACAGTTACATAGTCCTTTTGCATAATTTCATTACCAAATAAATTATGTTATTGTTGCCAAGATAAATGTTCTCGATAAACAATATTATGAAACAAGCTCTTTGTTGCTGATTATAATTAAACAGTGATGGATGCCAGACTCCAAAACTTTCTTCTGTAAAAGTTGATACCAAATACTGGAATTAATAGATGTTCGGAATCAATTTGGTAAAATGAAAACTTTTGATAAGTAATTACTAATAGCGATAAATTGATCAATTCAGTTAATTTTTTTATACTCTACCTGGTAAATTATGCTCGGTCAATTATCTACTTATCATTATAATTTTTTTTCCCCTGGTGTTAATAAGTCTCTAGGATCTTTATAATTTTTTCATTAAAAAGATATTCTCCTTTGGGAAAAAAAAGAAAGAAAACCACTTTAAAACAAATCCTTTATTTTTTTTCAAGAATATGAATGTTGTGTTGTATTATGTGACTCTTTATGCTACTAATTAATAGTGTTGATACTTATAGGACACAAGCTCACATAATGCCTTGTGTAAACACAGAGGTGACGACTTACTTTAATGAAATTCTTTTACCTTTTTTTTTTTTTATGTAATTTTTTCTTACGGACAGCACCATTTGAATGATACATGTCATGATAAACTGGATGACAGACGGGAAAAGTCCTTCACATGCTTCGTCATTACGTGCCTTTGTGTAGCAAGCATACCTTTGATACCATGCGAGATCCGAAATAATCGAATAAGTGATAGAATTGATTTGATTGATATTGATTGTGTAAACACTCAATGTAAGGAGCCACTGGCAGTTCTCTGGGCATGGCCAAGCAGAAATGGATGAAATCTCATATTTTTGTCCCCAGATATAAATGTTAGGTTTGTAGTTATTCTTGAGGTGACTTTCGATGTCCTTGGCAGTCAGTGACTTTCACAAATACACATTGGTCTTTATTCTAGCTCATCTTATGGGAAGAATCCATTGACCATTTTAATTTATTTTTTCCTTCAATCATTGTTCTTGTTCCTGAGAAGGTATGTTTCTTTTTGTACTAGTAAGCATTTCTCTAGAGTGAATATGTTTCATTTTTGTAATAGCAAGCTTTTTACTTGTGATAATAATTATTGCTGTTTTGTTTTATACATGCAGCTGTCCAGCAAATGTTATTCCTATAAAACAACCCCATTCTTTAAATATATTAAATTTTCAAATAAGACTTTGTGTGTTTGTATTGTTTTGTTATGGAAAAAAAATCAAAGCTGCTTTTGAAGATTTTACTGGGTAATTCAATCATTTTACACAATAGACATAGTGCTTACAGACTTAACAGTTAGACCAGTAATTCAATCATTTTACACAATAGACATAGTGCTTACAGACTTAACAGTTAGACCAGTAATTCAATCATTTTACACAATAGACATAGTGCTTACAGACTTAACAGTTAGAGTATACTCTTTATCAGTACCAGGCAGTTTTGAAATTATTGTATTTGATAATAGAAATTCTCATTTTCTTGCACCCTATGGGTAAATCGAGTTTGTAGTAAATTATAAGCCATTGATATGTGTGATAAAACTGGACTCGATAGATGTCATTCATATGTATTTTTTGTTTCAGCCTGATCAGAAACATGAAATGCCACTTAAGATCTTATCTGTATTATTCCTAGTCACCAATTATCATGTTTTGAAAGTATATACACTGTGAGATTTGTGATAAAATTAATTTAATTGTTCTTTCATGTGCAGAAATGTTAATGGCTATTTCCATTTCATCATCAGAAGATTAGTAAAATTAGATAATATTGAACAGAAATTTGTATTTTTTAATCATCATTGTTCAGTGGTTGTTTACGATGCTGTGACCTTCCAATGTTGTCTGTTCAGTGGTTGTTTACAATGCTGTGACCTTCCAATGTTGTCTGTTCAGTGGTTGTTTACAATGCTGTGACCTTCCAATGTTGTCTGTTCAGTGGTTGTTTACGATGCTGTGACCTTCCAATGTTGTCTGTTCAGTGGTTGTTTACAATGCTGTGACCTTCCAATGTTGTCTGTTCAGTGGTTGTTTACAATGCTGTGACCTTCCAATGTTGTCTGTGGTTTAAAATTGACCTTCCCCTATTACAAGGCTGTGACCTTCATGTTTGTAGCGACAAAGTTTTCTACGATAACGTCTATGACTTGACGATGACCTTCACCCATATGAAATGACCTTCATGTATCTATAGTAATATTTTCATGCTGATATGTTCATTAACCGCCCACATTGTCCTGTTGACTTTTGGTCTGTCTTGGACCACTGCAGCTAGAGAGAAACTACAGGAGATAGGCTAGTGTTTATCTGGTACACCTTTGGATAATTTTGATTATGCCATAAATACAATAGACACTTATCACTGGAAAATAAAAGTGGAGCTGGAAGGTGGATACATTCTAAAGCTCTCTTGGCTCCATCCTGTTGATTTTTTCATGGCGTCGAAGGGACACATGATTTTAACTTTATTGGTCGGTGCACGACTACCTCACAGCAGAAAGTCTCCATAGAGCCACACAGCATATAAGTACAAACAAAATGATTGAGTTTGGAAACCCAGCTAACAACAATTGCCACCAATTACTGTCATGGGCTAGCAATGGCACGACCATAACTAGGGAAACCAACCATGATGAAACGCAATGATGAACAGCAAACACACGATCATACTGCTACATCAACTTAACCTATTGCAACCTTTCATGTTCATCTTCAAAGAGAAACAAGGGTCTAAAGCAGCAATTACTTTAGTTCTGCCTTCCCATGTACGATAATAAAGCCTGTTTTGTCAGTCACTTTTTTTTATTGTTTTTGGTCAACAACTTAAGAATTAAACTGCTCCTTTTTAGGAAAACATTATTGGCACATTGTGAATATATAACTGAAAGCATGTTTTTTTTTAGTTAAAGAACATATTTTTAGAATTTTAGAATTGATTCAGCAGAAACACAAAGTAACCTGATTTCACAGCAACAAAAATAAAAGTTTATTTTATTATTAAAATTTTATCTTATGCATATCAATGAAATGATATCTAAGAAATAGTAAGGTGATAAACTGTTAAATTGAAGAAATGAGACAATTTTAAGGTGACTTTATTCAGGTGTCATGAGTCAGGTGTCGTAGATTTCCAAGAAGAATGTATCCTGTCGTTGATGTAAACAGGAGGGTATCTAGCTTTAACCAGATACCTTGTACTGATGGGCTATAAATTAAACATTCCCTTATCAGTAGTTGATTAAATTTGAAAATTACCGCCCATGGAATGGATGGTGGTTAATGTACAATTAGCTATGAATCAACCAATTACTGAAAATTGATTTAGAAGTCAGGTAGACATGTGTCCTTTATCAGAGCGATAGCAGACCTCTGGTCAGTGTCAAATAGGACTGACCATCTCCAGCCTGACACCATTGTCCAGGGTACTTATAAAGAGCTAAAAATAATCATAAACTGACCACTGGGTCGGATTACATAGTGACCATTGAAACCCTGAAACATTTGTTAGCTTTTGATGCTTTGGAAAAAACAATAATAGCCCTAGTTTCAGTAAGCATATTTTGTATAAATGATTCTCAATTAACATTGAATGTAGATTTTGTAGAATTTGTCTCAATATAAGCCAAGTTTATTTAGTTACTACCATAGAGTTTTGTCCTTACCTGGGAACAAGAGGACAATACTTCAGTCATATGGCCAGTGGGCATTATATAACCCTATAGGGGCACTGGCACAGAAGATGTCATTGGAGGAACAGAGATCCTCACGGGACAATGGTCAATGCACATGGTGGTCAACTGCCTTGACCATTGGTCAATCGGTCATTCTTACAGGTAATGACCACATTGTGTAATTAATGTAGTCTCATTATTGTTAGATTATATATGCCTGAAAGAGTAATTTCTTTTCAGTGAAATTGTTAATGATAAAACCAAGAAATGAAAATTTGAAATTGGTTAAGTAACTGAATATGGATCAATAACACATTGAAATACAAATTGACAAGACTCTGTAAATTGTAGTTGAGGATGTGGAAATACAATTGTGATTAAGAAACATTAGAGGCGATGAAAGCCTTTATCAACCTACAGAGTCATTCTAGGACAAGTTGGATTTGCATGGTGCTCACATGTTTAAAGTTGAATTTGTTGAGAGACATGTGTTATCAATGTCTGAACAATGACAGTTCATGTTCCTATGAATACCAATTAATTTGACATTACTTAACACAACTTAGCATCAACCTAGTGTCTTGGTGTCATCCATACTGAAATGGAATCAATATTTCAATTTTCATAAAATTTCAACAAATTCACTTCAAATTTGAAATATATAAGTAATGAACTGCCATAGTACTAATAGTAAACAGATGAATCTGATCACATAACTATCGATCTGATCACATAACTATCGATCTGATCACATAACTATATTGATCTGATCACCTAACTATCGATCTGATCACATAACTATCGATCTGATCAAATAACTATCAATCTGATCACATAACTATCAATCTGATCACATAACTCTCAATCTGATCACATAACTATCAATCTGATCAAATAACTATCGATCTGATCAAATAACTATTGATCTGATCAAATAACTATCGATCTGATCACATAACTATCGATCTGATCACATAATTATCGATCTGATCACATAACTATCGATCTGATCACCTAACTATCGATCTGATCACATAACTATCGATCTGATCACATAACTATCGATCTGATCACATAACTATCGATCTGATCACATAACTATCGATCTGATCACATGACTATCGATCTGATCACATAACTATTGATCTGATCAAATAACTACTATCCATGTCATAATTTAACACCAACAGCTACACAATTGTTTGAGCTTCTAGTCTACAAAACTTGAGATCTGGCATCACATGCAGATGAAAAACAAAAAAGGCTTAAGGTTGAAGTTCACGGTATCAAATCTTTAGATATTGGCCATAGCTGTTGATTAGATATTACCTGAGAGTATAACTGTTACATACCTGTTAGATAAAGATATTATCTATATGTGATCATTAAAATCTTATTTTCATTTCCTTTTTCACATTAGATTCATGATCGAATGTTTTTAGCAAAATTTTTGAACAGTTTTGAAATGGACTTTTTTGACAAGGAAAACAACTTAACACCTTTGTAGTACTGACAATTAAATGTAGTACTGACAATTAAACATGGTTCTGGCAATTAAACTTTAAGTTCTTACAATTAAACATAGTTCTGACAATTAAACATAGTTCTGACAATTAAACATAGTTCTGACAATTAAACATAGTTCTGACAATTAAGCAAAGTTCTGACAATTAAACATAGTTCTGACAATCAAACATAGTTTGACAATTAAACATAGTTCTGACAATTAAACATAGTTCTGACAATTAAACATAGTTCTGACAATTAAACATAGTTTTTTGTAAGTATACGGTTTGTTCATCAGTGGAAACTTGTTACTGAACTTTGATGATTGATGAAGTGGTTTTTAAATAGAGAGCCAAAAAAATTGTGAAACCATCATTGATTTTTACTAAATTTCCTAACTGTACAATAACAATTAAAGCCTTTGTCATTGACAGCTCTACAGCTACACTTTACACCTCACAAACGTCTGACTATAACCATACACGCATCCAGATTAACAAGTATCTTGTTAGTGTGTTAAAGAGCTGAGAACAAAAGTACCACTTGTGATTTCTGATTGGTGCCACAATGATTTTACCCCAGTCTTCACCAATCAAAGTATTTTACAATGCTCTAAAGCAAATATGTATTTAATATAAGGGTTTACATTGACATCTCTTCCTCTGGGGTTCATCTTTGATGAAGCGTTTGAACGTTGCTGTTGAGAATGAGA
This sequence comes from Pecten maximus, assembly GCF_902652985.1. Classification (NCBI taxonomy): domain Eukaryota; kingdom Metazoa; phylum Mollusca; class Bivalvia; order Pectinida; family Pectinidae; genus Pecten; species Pecten maximus. The sequence goes on from NC_047016.1 coordinate 4,176,301, forward strand.
GTATGGCGGTAGTTATATGAGGGTTCTGATAATGGGGAGGTGAAAGGGTAACCAGACGTGATTCCTAGTTCCTAATGTCTTATAATCATATGTCATCACATTTACCTTTCCTTAATAAGCCTTAAATTCTTTGAAATTGAAGAAAATTAAGAGCTCGCAATTTCAGCACTGTTTTAACATTATGCAATTTTGTATTGACTTCATTTGATCGTATTGGTCAATTTGTATGATGAGATAATAATGAGTCTCAATATAGGGCTGAATTACTCCAAATTTCACTAGCAGCATTGTCCTCCCTGTCGCTCTGTTTTCATTCATGATATATTTAATGATCAAAAACAAAAATCATAGATGTAGAAACTGATCATCACTCAAATGACTATTTTGTGCCTAAAACTCATGACCACTGAACTTTGGATCTCCATCAGGAAATGGAGAGCGCAGAGGTATAAGATCTCATAGGCATTGACCGATAGTGTTACAATGGTCAAGAGCCTGACCGTTAAAGTGACGGAGATAAATAACAATATCTAGGTTAATAATAGATAAGTCCCTCAAAGCCTGCATTTTGGAACCATTTGTGTCAAACTTGCCAGGAAGCAGTTTTGAAAAGTAAGTAAAAATTTTATGTGAAAAGTTCATGAGATGACTTTAAACTTTTCAAGGAATTCCCGATCATGTTTCCCCGAAGACATCTGTCATGTTTTGAGTATAGTCGTGAAGAATGTTCTCACACATGAAGTTGGTAACTAGAAAAAGAATAATTGCCCATACCACCATTCTTTACAGCAGATAAAAAAAAATCCCCAAAACAGAGGTAGATTCTACGATTATCTCGAGTACATCCATCAAAATTTCAATCTTTGTGAGGGATTTGTTGTTGCATGAACCATTCTCAGATCTGCAATGTTGATCAGGATGTGAACAAATGACGATGCACGGGGATAGCTTTTGTAGTGAAGATTTAACGTAAAGATCCTGCAGTCATAGTAACGTTAGCGTTTGATTGGTCCTTATCAGTTCTGCCGTGTTTGTTTGTTGTTGTCCCGACTACGAGGCTGGGCGACAACAACTGAAAACTAACAAAATTATGGTGTGCACATGTAATTGATGTGCAGCGTAGCCACAAAATGTATGTGATGCAGCACTGTATGTATTGGTAGCCACACGCAGCAAACAGTTGCTTAGTCAACAATTAAAAAGGTTTATCTCGCGTTTTATCCTTATGCGCATTTTTGAAATTTTTATAAATGCTTTAAAATATTTAAAAAAAAATATATATTGATATTTGCTAATTTCTAGAAATTGTATTAATGTCCCTTTTAAGAGAACTTCATGAATTTCCCCTTAAATTCAGAAAAAAGGGATTAATCTATCAGTTCAAGTCCCTATATGTGGTAATTACTGATAGTGTTAATTGGATAGTTGTAAACATTTTCTATAACCAATAACTGCCACAATGAACATATTACTCATGGACTTTATAATCATCACATTTTTTCAGAGAAAATGTACAACACACAAGGGTAGTCTAATTGTTCTTCCTTAGAAAACACAGATGCCATAACAGTAGTGGTGATTTTAGGGTGGTGTCAGGTTGTGCCCAGCTTCTGTAGCCTAGATGTACTACTGGGAACCACGTAATCACAGGATCAAGGTCTAATCGGGTCTGGGAACATGTGACAGTTGCACCTGTCTCTTGTATGTAAAAACACACACATGATGTGGGTAATCACCTCCCTCCCCACTAGTCAGCCTCAGTCTGGTGCATTCTGGGTTAAGTAGTATCACCTCCCTGTAAAGGTATGACCTATGACTCCTAATCATGTCTCCTGGGGCACCCCAAGGGGAAATAATATATATCTTATCAGCTTCCAAGTTAAATTAAAGGAAAATATTGTAGTACCTCCCTAATGTCTGGAGGGGTCTCCAGGAGGTTTTGAGTGTTTCTTCCAATCGTAGAGGTACCCTAGCTACTGTTGTATAATTAATGATATTTTTTTTAACTAGCCAAACCTTTCCTGGTCCTACGTCCGATTTACATGTACTTGACACTACATATGGTTATATGAGCTCCATGGTATACACATGGGACAGTAATACAAGTATGCTTCAATTTAAAATCTTAAGTCTACATATATGTACTTCAGAACAGAATGCCACAAACATATTGATTACAAAAACCATCTATTTGGACAAGATCGCTGTAAAGATATGCAACAAATTTTTGAATGATGGCTTCTGCAGCATTTTTACCCTTCAATGCATACATTAAAATCTGCCTTCCCAGAGGAGAATCTGTCTTTTTTTAGATAATGTGTCATTTTTTATTTTCTGTCTCATGCCTTTAGTAAATTTCTTATATTGCAATGGAATTGTACATGAAAATAGGAAATGAAAACATGAACACTCGAAAAAATAACCAGCACAGTGGTTGATAGATCACCTAAGGAAAAAACATGATTTACCTTCATTTACTGCAGCTTGAGGCTCTAATTTTCTGTCTAAAATTGAGCAAATAGAAATGTGATGTTATGGTGATCACTCCTGAGTTGTCTACGTACAGGGTAGATAATTGTAGGTTGGAATGGCTTCATCATTGATCGTCAACATTTTCAAATGATGGATGATTAGTATTCATTTAACATGAAGGAGTATTACCAAAAAATATAGTCATAGAGGTTCAAAGACTGATAAATTGATTAATTAGAATAATTAATACGGTATGCTATGGAGAGGATGTCGCTAGAGAGAATGTCAATAGAGAGGATATTGCTATATAGTGAGGATGTTGTTATAGAGAATATCGCTATGGAGAGAATGTCGCTATAGGGGGGTTATTGCTATATAGTGAGGATGTTGTTATAGAGAATATCGCTATGGAGAGAATGTCGCTATAGGGAGGTTATTGCTATATAGTGAGGATGTTGTTATAGAGAATATCGCTATGGAGAGAATGTCGCTATAGGGGGGTTATTGCTATATAGTGAGGATGTTATAGAGAATATCGCTATGGAGAGAATGTCGCTATAGAGAGGTTATTGCTATATAGTGAGGATGTTGTTATAGAGAATATCGCTATGGAGAGAATGTCGCTATAGAGAGGATATTGCTATATAGTGAGGATGTTGTTATAGAGAATATCACTATGGAGAGAATGTCGCTATAGAGAGGTTATTGCTATATAGTGAGGATGTTGTTATAGAGAATATCGCTATGGAGAGAATGTCGCTATAGAGAGGATATTGCTATATAGTGAGGATGTTGTTATAGAGAATATCGCTATGGAGAGAATGTCGCTATAGAGAGGTTATTGCTATATAGTGAGGATGTTGTTATAGATAATATCGCTATGGAGAGAATGTCGCTATGGAGAGAATGTCACTATATAGTGAGGATGTTGTTATAGAGAATATCGCTATGGAGAGAATGTCGCTATAGAGAGGTTATTGCTATATAGTGAGGATGTTGTTATAGAGAATATCGCTATGGAGAGAATGTCGCTATAGAGAGGATATTGCTATATAGTGAGGATGTTGTTATAGAGAATATCGCTATGGAGAGAATGTCGCTATAGAGAGGTTATTGCTATATAGTGAGGATGTTGTTATAGAGAATATCGCTATGGAGAGAATGTCGCTTTAGAGAGGTTATTGCTATATAGTGAGGATGTTATAGAGAATATCGCTATGGAGAGAATGTCGATATTGATAGGATGTTGCGAAGTATATATAGACAAAACAGAGATTTCCATTTATATTGTTTCGCGTCAACATGGATTTTAACACTAAAAGCAGTGTAAACACTTGGAACTGGTATATATTTTGAGATAAAAGATGAATTAATATTCGTAGGAGCGATGGTATGTCGGGTTCTAGTGGTAAGGGCCATCTATCCTTCCATTACAAACGTTTGATTGACATATCTAGATTTTAAAGGAGAAAAAACGAAACAAAACGCTCATTCATCAATGTGTGGATGCAACGGAAGCAAATCAACTTTAATGTCATCTGGCGTAACATTGGTAAATAACTTAGGAAACATTAAGTAAACTCTGGCATTATCACGGCCAGAACCTGGTCCACACTAATCATGAGTAACCCTAATCATATCCAACAATTATGTAAAATATTTCACATGACTAAGGATGAAACCATTCAGATGATCTGCAACAAAATATAGTACTTTGTGTTTGGGGGAGAAAGATAATTTGATATTTATCAAATGCAGTGCAAATAAATCCGGCTCGGAAAAAAAAGACAGCGTGGTCCTGTAATCATGTAGTGTGATGTCACTTTTGCTGCCGGAGAAAACCATCATGGAAAGTCATTGTGCACGAAGCCTTGGTGTTCTTGGAGATTTGGATTCCACGCTTGACTGAATATTGACTGGTCTTTATTGGTACAATTATGATATTTGGAACATAACTATGCTCCTGGTTTTCATTGTAACCATAAATCTCCCGCCAGTGTTAGGCTTGTAATTTCATTAAACCACTATCTCCACAATCAGGTAGCATTGGCCACCATAGGGGGGCACTCCAGGGGAATCCAAGTAATCATACCAAAATTGGGCAATTCTGAACCTTATTCTATTAATGAACAATGTGGTTTTTTGTCTTCATTATGAGGTATTTGTTGGATCGTAATTCTTTCAGTGTATATATTTTCATTTAAGTTTATAGATATTTTTCTATCCTCGATTTTACTTGTGTTGTAGGTGAATTTATGATATAGCTGTCATATTTTGACCATTCTGTATGTGTGTATACATTGATATACAAATCCACTAAATGATGAATATTCCCTGAATGAGGGATTGATGAACTGAGTTGGTAATTGTTTACTATCCCCAAGTGTCATTACCATACCTTGAACGTTAATATAGACTGAATATATTTTCCTAAAAATATACGAAAAATTAACATAATGTGCTGGGAAGAATAACGATCGTCATGTAAAAGTGTGTTCTGGGTGATACTTAGAGCCATTTTCTGGAGGCTGCTTCTAGGGCGCACAACCCTTATATTATATCGTGTGTCATTACCTAAATCGCTTTTGTGTATGTGCGTGCATCGAGGTCTTATTTCAAGACAATGACACCACCTAACTTTGCCCTGTATTGAAAGCTTTTGTTACCGGTTCAAAACCCGAAGATATGGTGAATTCTTTGAACCCTTTGGGAGGCCCCTAGACTGGGTATAGGATCCCTTCCTGTGTATTGTAAGAAAAGCACAGAGCCAACCAAAAGTGGGATTGATTAATGGTATATTGAAGTAATGCAATTTCCCTAAAATTCAGATAGCGTGCGCAAGACTGATGAGTGCGAAACAACGTTCGGGTAACTTCTCTAATTTCACGAATAAAAGAGTTCGGTAAAATGACAGAGGGCTTTTGATTTGCGATGCGCGCTCCTGTAATGTCAGAAAACATTAGGGCGAGATATGTATCCTGTCATGAATCCATTGTCGTGAAAATAAAACCACAGCTCATTATGATACGGTAAAATATTCATAGTTGTCAGTGTAAAGGTGTATACAACCAAATGTCATTGATGTCTGGTTGGTTTGTGATCTAGTGCAACGGAATTCCCGGAAATGTCATCATATCATAACTAATCCTGATGTCTGATCAAGTAGGCTTTTAAAAATGGCAGTAGGCTTCAAGCACCAAGTCTATATAAAATAGCTAATAATCAAAAAAATATTTTATCTACAATTTACAATTATGGACTGATATCTTTTTAAGTTTTATAAAAACAGTTTTGAGGTAAGTATGGAAAAAGGTGTATTTCATATATCAAATTACCTCAGTGAAAAAAAAGTTTTCAATAATTTTGTCTTAATAAGGCGAATTCTTATATGTCTCGTGTTTAGATTAAAATTGAATTTTTGATAACTTTTTATAAATGTCCAATTTATGTGGTCTTAGAACTGAGTTTTGTCTGATTTACTGCTTTCAAAGGTGTAAGGTTGTCAAACTTGAGAATAATGCTGACCCACCTTCCTGGCATAACTGATAAGCGACTGATCAGAAAGAACCCAACATATGTTTCTCAGCTAGATCTTATCTCCAAACCTGATATACAGGTTATTTAGTTCCTGTGATACAAAGGGAGACAATCATATAAAATATAGCCCTTATTAAAATTAAGAAAAAGTTCAGCTGTTCACAGAAAGTCAGCCGATAATTCTAGAAAAACCACAAAGGCTTTATTATCTTGATTTAAGATAGGAAATTTGTAGGTTCCAATTTTTTGTTTGTAATTAGAATATAAGGACATTTGGCGGGTGGTCTTGGAAACAAAGACTTGATTAGATGTTGGGACAGACTAAACAAATATTACACTTATCTATGTCCGGCTTCTTTTATCAGATTCTTGTAAGTTTTGATAAATCAACTGGGAATATAATTGACATACAGGAAATATGTCTGTATTCTAGGATGTTTATGTGTTAGGTCTAAAGGGTGTAGATAGAAGTTCCTCATATTTCATAAACAGTCTTGGATCTAATTTACTCCATATAATTATATTACAGAAACAACAATGCTGAAGCAAATTCCATGATGGAACTAATTTATTGGCTTTTGATAATTGATTATGTAACTCTTGGGAAATTTTGAAAATATGAAGTTTATGATATACCCAATAACTATTTGATGTATGGGAATCATGAAATTAAAAACATTTTCAAATTAAAAAGAAAAATTGCAATGATATATGACACAAGGGAGAGAGAAATTGTAGGAATTGCAGAGCAAATGATACCTGATCTAAGTATACAGTAAATGGACATTTTATTATTAATATGTAAAATCACTGACTTAATTTCTATTTTAAGGAGAATGTGGGACTTCCTGCTTTCAGGAAAACGTCATATTTATGTTATTTCTAGACTGGAGACAAGTAGGTGACCAGGATTAGGACTACAAAGTCAATATATAACTTGTCAGATTGGTGTTATAAGTAGGAAGGTGCTTGAGGAGGACATGAAGATCTAGGGAGGTGAGGGTACAGACCCAACACATGCTCACATTTGTCCCTAATTACAGTAGAAAGCTAGGGTAAGGTGTCATCAGGCACCAGGAAAGGATCTGGAGCCCCTTAGTGGTAAGCAGTGTATGTAAGCTCCAGGATAGTGTAATCAGGTGATTATATCCTCATGATATCCTGCTGTGTCCCACAGCCATGACAGGGAGTGTGGACATAACTGTAGGGGTAGATTAGATCCCCTGGAGTCCTACTGGTCTAGGTAGAGAGTACAAAGATTAATAAGGAAATGTCAAATTAATAGGGGTTACTGATCTGAAAGTGTTGTGTCACAGATCATACAGATTACTGCAGCTGTCATAGGATCAGCATCTGTAGCTACCTGGGAATGGAAGTAAAGAGTAGACAATAAAGAAAACTTTCTCCTAGAGGTTTTATAGTGAAAAACACCCCAGATCAAGTACCAACTTTCAAAATTGCTCTTAGAAAAAGGTGTATCCTTGTGGTAAAATTCCATCTCAATCTGAAACAAAAAAATATGAGTTTGAAATCATGCATCACCACCCCTCCAACAGCACCTTCAGAGGTCAGGGGTAAAAGTGTAAACAAGTATATAAACAATTATGTAATGTGTGTAGGTACGACTGCCTCCCAGCTCTGAACACAAAGGACCAAGCTGTCCCATGCTCCAGCAATGGGGGAGTGGGGCCGTCTAGTGGTAACAGGAAATCACCCATCATTAAGATAAAGTTGTCAGCTTCTGTAGCAGGCAAAAAGACATGGCCTCCCAGTAAATATGGACTGGACTGTCTGCCCGACTACATGTTCTGTAGAGAAAGATCTAAAGCTTTGGCCAATAATAACTGATGTTAAGGTTATGGGAACACCAGAACGAAGCAATATTTTACAAGTGACTAAGCTTAGAAAAAGAACTGAAAATATTATTCTGAAAGTAACAGAGACATAATAATGATATATGTGTATCTGTTGAAATAAACTGATGGCTTAAATTTAACATATGCCATAGCTGTATTAGAAATAATGAAATTAAAATGATTAACATAGATTTATATATCATTAAGTATGAAAGCTTCACTAAGAGACTGAAATCTGTGTTAAGTTTATTACAGTTCTTTGTTAGAACATTTTGTCTGCAGTAATCAAATATAAGATAAATTAAAAAATAATACGAACATTTCCTTTGAGAAGTTACTCTTAAAAAACTGGTGTAAAAAATCCTGTGTGAAGTCCATATTTCCCTGAATGCTACATGTAATGGGTTTGCTTTATGGGTGAAAAGCTGTAATTATATTCTTTAATGACAACTAGGACTTGGGAACTATCAGATTTGTAACAAAGGATCAGCCAGTTAGTCTAGGTTGTGACACACAGCATTTCCAAGTCTACTGGTACAGCAGCAAATTATCTCTAGTTTTCTATACATCCAAACTGCCACATTTCTTTCCAGTCAATTGAAAGTGAGCAAGATTTTTTTTTTTTTTTTTTTAGAAATTTTGTGTATATCAGAATATTCTTGATATTTATTTAACAAGGTGCACCTTCCAAGAACTGTTAATTTGTTATTGGTTAGAATACACTGTATGTAGTTAATGTGGTCAACTATACAGAATTCTGTCTTAGAGACTGGATAGATTTTTTTTAAGTTTGATTAGAACCTATAGAAAACATTACCATGACTTTAATTAGTTTTCAATTGTTTAGATTCATTTTGAATTATTTTTCCTTAAAAACTATGTAAAAGAATCAAGTAATAACATCAAATTAATTTCAAATCTCAATCTGTCATGAAATGTTTTATGTCAATGTTGTTTCAACATGATGACCATATATATATTTTTTTAAACAATGAATTCAGAATTCACCTTTAGAAGTTGATAGGCTCTGTAGTTTATCAGAGAGGAACAGACCCCACATTAATACAAAATTTAGTCACCTCCATGCACCCACGGTTGATCAAGACCAAATTCAACGAAAATCTTTTTGTAAGGATGTTTGTAACGCACCAAATAAATGTATAAAAAATCCTTACAAAAACCGTACCTTCCAACCTGAAAATGTTTATAAATATTGGTGGAAATCTGTTCTGAACTAGTGATATAGAGAAAGTTGACAGACTTTGGATGGTAGTGATGTAGAGAAAGTTGACAGCCTTTGTATGTTATAGTAATGTAGAGAAAGTTGACAGACTTTGTATGTTATAGTAATGTAGAGAAAGTTGACAGACTTTGTATGGTACAGTAATGTAGAGAAAGTTGACAGACTTTGTATGTTATAGTAATGTAGAGAAAGTTGACAGACTTTGTATGGTACAGTAATGTAGAGAAAGTTGACAGACTTTGTATGTTATAGTAATGTAGAGAAAGTTGACAGACTTTGTATGGTACAGTAATGTAGAGAAAGTTGACAGACTTTGTATGTTATAGTAATGTAGAGAAAGTTGACAGACTTTGTATGGTATAGTAATGTAGAGAAAGTTGACAGACTTTGTATGGTACAGTAATGTAGAGAAAGTTGACAGACTTTGTATGGTATAGTAATGTAGAGAAAGTTGACAGACTTTGTATGTTATAGTAATGTAGAGACAGACTTTGTATGGTACAGTAATGTAGAGAAAGTTGACAGACTTTGTATGTTATAGTAATGTAGAGAAAGTTGACAGACTTTGGATGGTACAGTAATGTAGAGAAAGTTGACAGACTTTGTATGGTATAGTGAATGTAGAGAAGTTGACAGACTTTGTATGTACAGTAATGTAGAGAAAGTTGACAGACTTTGTATGGTACAGTAATGTAGAGAAAGTTGACAGACTTTGTATGTTATAGTAATGTAGAGAAAGTTGACAGACTTTGGATGGTACAGTAATGTAGAGAAAGTTGACAGACTTTGTATGGTATAGTGATGTAGAGAACGTTGACAGACTTTGTATGGTACAGTAATGTAGAGAAAGTTGACAGACTTTGTATGTTATAGTAATGTAGAGACAGACTTTGTATGGTACAGTAATGTAGAGAAAGTTGACAGACTGTGTATGTTATAGTAATGTAGAGAAAGTTGACAGACTTTGGATGGTACAGTAATGTAGAGAAAGTTGACAGACTTTGTATGGTATAGTGATGTAGAGAACGTTGACAGACTTTGTATGGTACAGTAATGTAGAGAAAGTTGACAGACTTTGTATGGTACAGTAATGTAGAGAAAGTTGACAGACTGTGTATGTTATAGTAATGTAGAGAAAGTTGACAGACTTTGGATGGTACAGTAATGTAGAGAAAGTTGACAGACTTTGTATGGTATAGTGATGTAGAGAACGTTGACAGACTTTGTATGGTACAGTAATGTAGAGAAAGTTGACAGACTTTGTATGGTACAGTAATGTAGAGAAAGTTGACAGACTTTGTATGGTACAGTAATGTAGAGAAAGTTGACAGACTTTGGATGGTATAAGCTTGTCTGTTCATGGACCAGGTTAACTATAAAACAGGTTTTTACTGGCAACATTCACACTCCATACTCTATCTTCCAGATAAGGCCAGTTTGAAATTGTATTTGAATTCAAAGATGAAAGGTCAAACCATTGCCCCATGGCCGCTTGTTATAGAGGATAAATACCAATGCTTGCAGATCCCGATTGTCCAGGGACTATTTTATCTAGATATAAACATTTCCAAATTCAAATGGAAGCCTTTTGTAATCCTTCCAAAGAAAATTGTGATAATGTGAATAAACTGTTGATTACCTTCTTTTTAAGAAAAAAAAAAACCAATTTATGTTTCTGAAATGTGTGGAGAATGGAATTGAAACAAAACCAGTAGATTCTAGCTTCGATACAGTACATACACACTTGTGTATCAAGGTTTACAGTTGTGTAAAAATCAATGACATGCTTGCATAGTTGAGGATGTTAAAAGTGAGTGTTTATAGGGCATGAACACCCAGGTAGCTTCGCGGTCCTAATATCAGTACCAAGTTTTACAGTACTGGGGATGAAGCAAACGTTTGTACCTTGGTGTATTTTGCTTGTCAAATACATATTTATTATAATGAACTGATATTGTTTATCAATTAGAGAGACTATTTGCAGTTTTGCATCTGTAGACATGGATAGAAAATGTCCTATTGCCTACCACAGGTCTGGTACTCCAGTTAGGTTGTATGGATACATGTAGATTGTAGGCCAGCTTCTCAAATGTCACAAAGATAAACGTCTATGTACAATCAATAATGTATGTGTTAGCTAGGAGTAAAAGTTATCATTTGTGGTGATGGTGGTCGGTACAGCTGGTAGGTTACTATTGGTGACCATTACAATAGGTACACTCTGATATAAAAAAAGTAACACTAAACCAAAGGTAAGCTGTGTGATACCAAAAATATAGTAAACAAAAGGTAAGCTGAGAAACCAAAAATATACTTAACAAAAGGTAAGCTGAAATACCGAAAATGCACTAAACAAAAGGTAAGCCATAGTTAGGCCTGGTTACCAAAAAAAAAAAACCAAAAAAAAAACACTTAACCAAAAGAAAGCTCTGATACAAAAAAAATGTAGACATCAAACTGGGATACAAAAAAAATGTAGACATCAGATTCAGAATACAAAAAGGTAGATGACAGATTCTGATATTATAATCAAATCATGGGTGTTTATAAGGTGAAAAGTGAATTCTGAAGATAGCTGTCATCAGGTAATACCTGGTAAATTAAAAGGTTTTCATAAATCTTTTGTCTTGCTAAATAACAAAATTAGAATTAAAAAAAACACAGGCAAGCATCCATCGCGATGTTTTTCAGGCAAGCATCCATTGAGATGTTTTTTCAGGCAAGCATCCCTCACGATGTTTTTCAGGCAAGCATCCATCGCGATGTTTTTCAGGCAAGCATCCATCGCAATGTTTTTCAGGCAAGCATCCATAGTGATGTTTTTCAGGCAGGCATCCATCGCGATGTTTTTCAGGCAAGCATCCATTGTGATGTTTTTCAGGTAGATGTCAGATTCTTAACTGATAATTGTGATGTTTTTCAGGCAGGCATCCATTGTAAAGAAAAAGGTATTGATGAATTTAGTGTGCATACCTGGTATTACTTTGAACAGAAAAAATAAGCAGTTTCTGAACTGTTTAACAAAAATTGAATTGAAAAAATTAAAGAATAAATGAATGTTATACCAAAATAAAAGTGAACAAAAATATAAGAATGCATGAATGTTATTTCATCAGGAAAGCAAACACCATAATTTCCATATTTCCAGTATAAAGGAAAGTTAAAGAAAAGAAATGCCAATTGTTTAGTGCAACTCATTAATTTTGTGTAAATTTCTCATAGTGTCGGACAGTACATCATGATAGGTGTACATTAGGTCACCAGAAATTTCCTGGTGTCAGTCGACTAATCCGTAATTACAGATTAATTTGGCAATGTCTGGTACAGCTGGTACACATTGACAAAACAAAACACAGGTAGGATACATACAACACTTTGTTATATAATTTATGTGAACAGAACAGTATGATATTGAGTTATATCTCCATGTTAATTGCCACCATCCTTTTATAAAGGGGCTGGTATACTGAGGGGCCATGTAAAGATTTTATAAAGGGGCTGGTATACTGAGGGGCCATGTAAAGATTTTATAAAGGGGCTGGTATACTGAGGGGCCATGTAAAGAAATTGTCCAGAACCACATGTGATTGTTGGGCTTGATGTACTTTATGGCAACTAAAGCATTTGATCATAATCACAAGTTCATTAAGTGAGCGTTGTTATGTTATAAATTGTAAGTGTGATGACAACAGCATCACCATAACGGATAAACAATGTACATTTATACATTGTTTTTGTTGAGAATAGCTTATCTAAAACTTGTGTCAAATATTTACCTGAACAATTAATGATGATCAGTTAATTATATTTAAATCCAAAATAAATACATATGTACCGCTATTTTGAGTACATTCATTGTTCAGGTGTAAAGACAATGTTAAATGTTTAAGACAACGGTTTGTGTCGGTGCGATGGACAGAGAATTGTTGTACCTAGTCACACATCCTCCATTACTGTACCAGTCTGATAGAAGATGGAAAAGTCAGCAAACAAAATCAATAAGCCTGAATTCATCTATCAGGATATGACAGCCTGCTGGGGTCCTGTGATTGGTGGATTGCTCCCCTAGGAAGGCCCCACAGGAAAAGGTGACTGCTTGGCCTCACAGGCAGGTAGCTCCACCTTGATACAAAGGTTGATTTGATGCTGGCATTGTATTGGGGTACACTACAGGGTATTTCTCATGCTGAAGTTATTCATAATGAATTTTCTCCAAAATTTCAAGAATATCATCATGTAATAATGTTAAATAACTTGAAAGTCCATAAAAAATTATATTTTGTAAATACTAATATTTTCATATGGAGTTGATAAATATATCATTTAGTTTAATCTTTAAACAAAAGGGCCATATTTAATGACATTATATATTCTATGACTGTATAAAGAAAAAAATATTGCAAATTAGAATATATGTTTATCAATATGTTTTGCCCATGTCAATTAAAATAATTGATATGAAAATGGTTAATGGAACATTTGTATTAGTAATAACCAGAATATAAACCAAATGTTTCTCACATCCTGTACTAAACCAGGATGTGACTAGTAGGTACTAAAATTCTGGGATCAATCTATGGATTTCCCTGTGGGAGCCCCTTTCTAGAGCTGAGAGCCTTGAATAGCACAGCTGTTGGTTACAGCTACAAGACTGAGTGCTAGGTTTGTGATTGGTGAAATTGATTATGATGATGGGCAGGCCTTAGGAAGGTGAAGCCTGCCTTAATCTGCCAGTTAGGGGTAGATCTCACCTGGTCCCTCCCAATGCAAACAAGAGTTTATTTTAAATACCTGTGATGATAAAGGTGTAACTTCAATATTAACATTGACTTGATAACTACAACACATGGATCCAGTCTGTGTCTACCTCTGAGGAGGATTCTCTACAAGTGACCTTATATAAAAAGTATCAAGATGCTGAAGGAATTTTGCATTTTCCCTTTTGGTAAGTTTACCTTTGATGTGATACATACATATATAATGTGTGATATATATATACATACAAATATTACCTATATTCCTCTTAACTATTTACATCATATTAGACAACATAAAAAAATCCTAAATAGTTTTGATATTTTACTTAATTTTACATTTAGAACAAATTAAAACAAATGATAATAAAAAATTACCAGTTTTCAGCTTCAGTAACTATTAACAGAATTTAAACAGTTGATAAGTTTAAATCTTGAATTTTGAAACACTGATTATGTAAAATTCTTTTCTTTGATATATATGGCTTTGATTTCGATTTTGCAAATTTTGGAATTGAAGGAATATGATAAGATTATTTTTGATATTCGGCACCAGAGCTGTGGTTGTGGTTTGTTGATGGAGCGTGTTTGTAATTATCTGTGTGGCCAGGTGAGAAGGAACACAATGGTAGCCAGGTGGGCTACTGTCCCTTCCTTTACAGTTAAACACACACCCGCTAACTGTATGTAAATCACCCGGAACATCTTAACAATCGGCTAGCATCTCTTCTGTCACTGTCTAGTCCTACTCAACTGGGTAGCGTCTTACAATTATTTTACTGTTAGGGCACACGCTTTGGGGCTTTTCAGAATATGGAAATTAATTTGAAAACATCTTTAAGTTTGAATATTGGCTCCAGGTAACATCTTAATTACAGGTACATAACACCCTTAGCCATTACCCACTATCTTGTATGTAAATGAGCTTTTCTAATGCTCAGAACTGATACATTGTTATGTTTTAAGTATCATTTGAAACCGTTACATAAAGAAATATGTAAATTATTTCAGAAGACATCCTTTTAATTACAATGTATTTTCTTGAGGGAAACAGATGGTAGATTTTCTGTGCTTATTTTCACGCTTTCAACATCTCAGCGAGTCTTTCTGCATGGTAATTTCATGTTGCGATACCTTTTAGATTTTAACATCTGTATTCACCTGGACTTTGAACTTTTGTAATGTAAAATACATGGATATTACCAGGTTATTCAATTATCAACCGCAGTCTTAATGACAGGCATCCAGTAGCTGTGACATGTAGCTAGAAATGTTAAAAAGATAAGGAGGGGAATTCTAATGATACAAATTAATACTAGATTGAACATGATCTAGCCCAGACTTACAGAAGGAGTAATAGAATAATTGTACAGGTGAGATGGAGTTTACAATAACGGGTACAGGTAAGATGTAATTGTACAGGTGAGATGGAGTATACAATAACGGGGTACAGGTGAGATGGAGTATACAATAACGGGGTACAGGTTTTATTTGTAAGGACACTCTGAAAGCCTTCAGGTATGCATCTGACAGATCAACTTAGAACATCTGTCAAATTTTCTGACTGAAGGAGGCTTTATAAAATACAGAGAAATTCTAAAACGTTATGATTTACCTGGTTGTATAGTGAGTTTAGGTGGGAATTAAAGACTTGAAGAATAGTTCTATGTACTAAAATCGGTCAATAATGTTTTTTTGTGAAGAATTTGTTTTTCAATATTACCAATTTTGTTT
This sequence comes from Pecten maximus, assembly GCF_902652985.1. NCBI lineage: Eukaryota > Metazoa > Mollusca > Bivalvia > Pectinida > Pectinidae > Pecten > Pecten maximus. The sequence continues at coordinate 4,191,897 of NC_047016.1, forward strand.
TTTGGGGGATTTTATCCACATAGAAAGGTAATGTTGTTGATCAGTGTTGGGGTAATTAAAAAGCGATTGTTTCAAAGAATGTTAGGATACTTTTGTCATTTTAATGGATGCATTTTACATTTTCCCCTGCTTTAAGTATGAAAAATATTTTGGAAATGTCAAAAAATTAACAAGAAATGAACAAAAATGAAAGGGTACAGGTATGAGTTGAAGTAAATGATCATCTTTATCTGTATTGTAATTCCAGGGATTATCAACGAAAAACATCAAAATGTAAAACCAGTGAAGTTTAAAACTTTATGTATAAAGCCTGGTTTGCTGTGTTGCTTACTATTATTTTAAAGTGTTAGGTCGTGAAGTAATATAAAGAATTTAGCAGTAAACAGACACAGCAGTGTTCTTTGGTGCTACTGAACTGATTGCCACAATTGTGATTCATGATAAATCTGTCCAGATAGATGGACAAAATGATGGCTTTATGAGTAATGTAATAGGATGTTTTCTGGTAGTTTCATGACTACATTATTCATATTTAACTCAAATAATAACATATCCTTAAATGTTGTAGACCACTTTCTACTCACAAATCCAATTTAATTATTTGATGATAAAAGCCAGTGCTCATTACCATGGAACTCAGGTGGAAATACAAGAGGGGCTAAATATGGCAAGTTCAGAGAAAATGACATGGAAAGAATGAAAATCGGCTCACATAATTGGCTCAAATGAGTAGGCTGTAAATGTCAGATTGTACGGACAAATTGATGTTTTGTGTGTGGAATGTAACAATATTACTGATGTTACCTTTGGCATTTACCAGGACGTACGTGCATATGTTAATAGCGTAAAGGGTACTCGGTTGACGTCCCCTCATGAATATCTAAACGGGTGTTTAGTAGTACTGTTGACTGGGGACTGATGTTATCAGAGACCACCTCACGTGACTAGATATGGACAGTATCATTATTACAATGATTTATTCCAGCACGAACCTTTAAACCATCACCTGATCACCAACGCAACCTGGTGTAATTTCTTCTAATTAGTTAATCAATTAAAAACATGTGTATTATGTATTTTTAGTCAAATATGTTGATTGCACTAATTGTTCATTAGCTTTGACCTGAATGAAATATGAAATATTCAAAATGAAATGGAGTTTTATGACAGTTGACACATGATGTGTTTTTGTCAGGTAATTCCAGCCTTTTACAGGATTTTGCATTTCACTATCAAAGTTTCAACTGAATCAAGCAATGACGACTGAGATCTGTTTAGACTGATAAACATATCCAGTACATTAAAGAACAGATGTACTTTTCCTGTATTTCAAAGTTGATTCATTGTATATTTTTCCATCAGCTAGAAAATTGCAGCAAGAATGTTTTGTTTGTAAAAGTAAGATATCTGGAAAAATATTGTGCTAACATCAGTTGTAACAGAATGATGTTTTTGTGTATTTTCAGTCGAGAATGATGATGTTGACACAAGCATAAACAAGAAAAAGAGGGAAGTCGAGACAGAAGCAGTAGTGGAGAAACACGACAACAGTATCCATGACAGCAATGGCCATGACAACGGTGCAATCAGTGACCACGACGAGGACAAGACAACACCCAACCTTACAAACCATGACATGGAGACGGATGTGGAAAAAGGTAGGTTTTGGTTCTCACATTAAATCTTATTTGAAAGTGTGAGTTCCGGATAAATTTCAAAGTGTGGAATTATGATGTATGACTTGTTTAAATCATTTAGTGTCTGGTAATATTTTAAAAATACATGCTGTCAAAATGTCACAAGGCAACACTATCTAGCTCCACCAGACCAATGTTACGATGTTTTCCATCTGTTCCTCTGACAGCCATTGGTGTAAATAACTCTTCCTCTTGTTGGTGGGTCATACCAATCTGTCCTAGATCAGTATAAACAAGGATACAATTATAGAATCATAGAACTGACCAAATATCTCTACCTTCCAGACCAGCTGAAAGACATGGTTATACCTGATGTACCAGAAAAGGCCATGATCCCTGAACCTACAACTGCTGTGAAAGAGAGTGTGGAGGAAGCTGTGGAGAAGCCTGATGATCCCGAACCTGTGAAGGTCACAGATCTGCCCTGTAAGCCCCCAGTATGTGTTGCCTTGACAACAGGATGTGTTACCGAGGAAGAGAAGATCCAGGAATACCTGAATCGTAGTGACACAGCTGTTATATACCCAGAACCAGTTTCTGACCGTGAGCCTGATGAGGAGGAAGACGATGATAACAGTGGCAAGAACGAACCTGATACTGGTAGGTCAAGGTCAAAATTAGCAATCCTTTTATAACTGTTATTTCCCTACTGTATTACAAGGTCAAGGTCAAAATTAGCACTCCTACCTCATACGATGAATGTAAATTCTTCACTTTACTACCAGGTCAAGTTAATAAACAACCTTTTTCTCAAAATTATGACTGTTCACAGTGATGCGCATAGACACAGTTACCTAATTTTTTATGACAGTACACCTTGGCGTGTCTAATTTGTTTCTTCATACTTGTGTCATTATGTACAATGTTTTAGCCTTCTTTTTTAACTTGAGGTTATTTCTCATGTACTCTCTCCTTAACTTTGTAAACAAATACCTCTTGATGACATTTGGGTCTCCTTCCCCACTAAGATTGGCCTTTCGTTTAATTGTGTTTGACTTCTAGGTACCCATAAATGGTGTATCATTATCTCAGATTACTTCAAAAGAATTTGTTGGATTCATTCATCTTTGGTCATGTCCATATCCACAGTTAAATAGTTGGAATGAACAGGAGTGAATTGTTTAAGTAGATGTATTATATCGGAGCTTCCTCTTACAGATTTGATGCTACCTGGCGAGGAAGTCATTCTGCGATGTATCCACTGTGACCAAAGCTTCATCCGTGCTACTCTGCTCCGTGACCACATGAAGATGCTCCACCCAGACAAGCCTATCAAGTACCTGTGCCCTAAATGTGATGAAACATTCCTTCTGAAGTCTCAGCTGGACAAGCATCTGGCTCTCCATTCACCAACATCCCAGTCCTGTAAGATCTGCAACAAGACTTTCGCCAATGTGTACCGTCTTCAGCGTCACATGATCAGCCATGACGAGAGCACAGATCTACGCAAGTTTAAGTGTCCTGAATGTGGTAAGGCATTTAAGTTCAAACATCACCTTAAGGAACACGTCCGTATCCACAGTGGTGAGAAACCATTCCAGTGCCCCAACTGCGGGAAGCGATTCAGCCACTCAGGATCCTACAGCAGCCACATGACCTCCAAAAAGTGCTGGGTGATGAACCAGAATAAGCCAAGATCATTGGACCAAAACAGCAATGCCGAGTCTCCAAGCGTGTCCTATTCTCCTATCCGTACTCCAGTCACAGCCATTGGTATGGAAACCATGATCCAGAGTCTAACAGCTGGCAAGTTCTCTCCGGCGTTTCTTCACTTTGATCCAACAAAGGGAGGCCTTCCTTACTACACCCCTCCTAGTGGATATCTCCCCATGGCATACACTGTGAGACATGGAAACCCTATCAAGCCCATCATGACCCCACTGATCCACCATCAGAAGCCATTGGAGTGCCCGCCATCATCAGTACCCAGCACCAGTCCCTCAGCACCAATGCCATTGTCCCAGATCTCCCCAGATGTCAACTCTAACACTCAACTCATCAGCAAGCAGGCCAGTCTTCAGGTAGATGGAACCATTCCTATCCCAGCCTCAGTTGCTGCCACCATTGCTGCTACGGTCGCTGCCACCATCGCAGAGACCCGCACCACTCCTGTTGTTGATGCAAAAGAAGCTGCTGCTACAGAAAAGTCTGAGTCACCTCCTCCACCATGTAACATTAAGGTTGAGAAACTGACAGATTCAGAGATGGAAATTAGTGAGAAACCTGAGGAGCTGCCAGATGTCTCGATGATCAAGCAGGAACACCAGAATGGTGAGGGTACACCTTGTAGATTCTGTGGTGACAGCTTTAACAGTCCTGTGGACCAGCACCAGCATGAGCGGTACCTCTGTAAGCTAAATAAGGACATCATCCATCGTATCCCTAGTGGAGAGAGTGCCAGGAACTCTCCCTGTAGTACTATGTCAGAGAGCGGCAGCCATCGTGATACACCCAATGGGAGCATCAGCGCTGAGGCCGAGACAGACACTGAGGAGATTGAAGAGATATACAAGACAGAGAAGAACTCACCGATGGAGAGCAAGAAATTTCGCATGAGATCTCTCATCAGTGATGATCAGCTGAAGGTTCTCAAATCCCACTACCAGGTCAACCCACGCCCAAGGAAGTATGAACTCATCCGCATTGGAAATGAGATAGGACTTCCTAAACGTGTTGTACAGGTGTGGTTCCAGAACCAGCGAGCGCGGGATCGTAGACGAGGCATGAATGTTCCATATTTCCCATCAATGGCCAGATTCAAGCGTCAAGAGAGTCCCTCAGTACAGTGGAAGGAGACTGCACCCAAAACATCCACTCCAAACTACATAGCTGTGGTACCAACACCCTATGCTCATGGCGCCAAGGTCAATGGCAAGGTGACACCTCCAAAACGTACAGGTGAGGAACAGCCTCTGGATCTTAGTGTGAAGATGTCTAAACCACCAGACGCTCATTCTGGTAGTAGGTCATCCAGTGCCACACCACCTAGTAGCCGCTCAGGCGAGACAACGTGCCGTCCAGGGGACCAAGTTCTAAATCTGAGTACTCGAGCAGACGATGCCAGCAAGCCAAGTGTGGAAGGCAGTCTTCAGAACTCGGCCATCTACAAGTATATGCAGCAGGAGGGTTTGTTCGCCGCACACAGACATCTCCTCACCAATGCCATACTGACATCATCTCCTAGTCTAATTCGTCCACTTTCTACACCCACCATTCCAAGGAGAGAACTCTCTGTCACACCAACTCCATCCATCTCATCACTAAGTGACATTGCCAGAAGCCACTGTGAACGTGCCAGATCCACACCCAGCGACAAATTTGACAACTCATCAGATGGCCACAACCGCGACATGGAAAATGGCAGAGATGTAGATCACCGACTCATAATTGATGAACAATCGGACATGTCTGACGAAGATAGCAACCACAGTTATGAGTGCAGCACAGCAATGGCCGATGCGACCTGTAACCTTTCGACCTTGGCTGAGGTCAGTCTTGCTGAGCACCACAACATCACAATGACTGCTGACGGCGAGATCAAGGTCAAAAGGTTACGCAAGAAGTCGTGGCGACAGGTACACAGCTATGTCTGTATCAGTGTTTTTCTTGCCTTTTTACCCCATAGTTAGTTACATTGGGCTGTGTTGTGTGGAAATTCCATATTATGTCAATGATTCATGTCCAACAAAAGCCAGATCTTCAGACAGTTTTGTTTAATCAATAAGGCACATAACAAAGTCTTCACAAAGTACATCATGCTAAAATATAACTGTCAACTGTAAGAAAGATGAGAAAAAATTGGTTGTTATAATCCTACTGACTAGACTTTGATGTGTGCCTCTGTCTGAATATCTGTGGTAGGGGATGGTCGGGTTACACTGTCCTTTTCTTTTCCCAATACTTCAAAATTCTTCTTTGGGGAAATATTTGATTTCGATCACGAATGAATTATTATTTTGATTATCAGAAAAAGAAATGATTATTTGAGAATCATACAGTGTAAGCAGCATCTATCTTTACTTCTTATTTTCCTCTAGTATCTTAAAACTCTGAAAATAATTTATCTTGTCTATAATGTAGCTTTCTTTGCCATGATCAAACAACACACAACTCTCTTGTGCAAGTTGTCATTTATTTATTATTTTTCTTTCTTTCAATTTTTCATCCTTTTTTGTCTTTCCTTTCCAGAACACATTTCTCTACATTTTGTGTTAATCACTGTTACAGTCTGACACCTCTCCTATTGGTTCCATCAAATTTCTTATACTTTTTAGTTATTTATGATTTTCGCCTAACGTCTTATTGAACCTGCTGCTTTGCAATAGAATGATTTTACTGGTGTTTTTATCCTGAACCCTTTTCACCTTTTGCATTACCCCTCACGTTTTCCACACGACATTAGCGGAGAAAATCAGACCATTTTTCAAAGGGATGGTGGGGGGATGAGTTAGAGTTCTACTAACAAACTCTAAAATCATTCAAATTTATCAATATTGAGCTTTTGTAATACTTTTGGGGCATGTTATCAAAATTGTATCTTTTAAATTCTAAATTTGTAAGAATTTGTTTAAGAAAGTACCAGGGAAATTCTTAGAAATTTGAATGATTTTAAACATTAAATTGGTCTGATAGTCTCACAGCATGCAATATTACCTATTAAAGTTTCACTCAAGAATTTACTGATTTCATTAATAATTATCATTTAGAAATGTCATTGTATGTATAACTTTACACTTAGAACATCATCTTTGTATTCATAACAATAGTATATCACAGTTTACTTAGAGTTATTCCCCTTGGATATAATCGCAATGCATTCAGTATTTCCTACCAATTGATGCCGTTATCTTTGTATACCATTGTTTTTGTGCAAATTTACAGTTGATAGGAATGTTTTTGCAATAAAGTATTGCACATAATGGTATTTTGCATGATAAAAGTTGATTCAAAGCAAATCTCCTTCACCAGAAAGACATCTGTTAATGTGAACAATTCAAGATTGTATTTATCTACCCAAATTAAATATTTGATCGAATTGGAAAGTTTTTTCTCGATCAGACATGATTTCTTCTTAATTTCAAAAAATATTCTAAAAGTTTGGTTGATAACACTCTGCAGATTAAATTTACTGCTGAGCAAAATGGAACATGGGAGGTTTGCATTGGTTGCTGTGAAGTCTTATTTTGTGTAAATACCATTGATCACCTAACACAAACCCATTTAAGTTTTTGTTCTGAAACAATTACATTAAAAATCATTACTAAATATGTCAATATTCCTAAACCTCATATGAAAGATACTTTGCTTAGAAATTATATCTTTCAATATACTTCTCACTTTTCTGCGTCTATTTTCATATTCTCTGACAAAATTAAAACTGAAAACATCTTTTGTCGGAAAATTAGTTCTTATAGTATAAATAGCATTAATAAATATATCAAAAATTACATTGCTAACATTATCAGAATATTATTGATAGTATTAACCATAGGGTGGAGGAAGAGGGGGGGGGGGGGGGGGGGGGGGGGGGGGGTCATGTCAAATTAAGATTAAAGATAATAATAGAAGAAAAAAAACTCTATTTAAAATTATGCTAAGGTAGTCTCATTGGTCTTACTGGTATTGATGAAATTATGAATGGATTCAGTTCTTTCTGACCAAGTTCAATTATAAATGAAAGATTATTTAAGATTATTTTTATAGCCACTTACTATTGATTGTTGGTCACAAATTATTATATTTTGTCATTTCATAATGTCAGTTATATCATGTAATTAATAATTAGGAAATTATTTCTATAAATCTTCTTGTCAGTTTATTTCACAGTGAAGGTACACTAACAATGGTTGTTGTAGTCACAGTCTATATATAGCACACAGCACGTATAGTATATATGATGGCAGTTACACGTAGCTGTCCTCACTGGTTACCTCCCCTGTTATTGTTCACCAAAAAAAACTCAGGATTGACAGAAAATCATTTGGAATTAACTTGGAATTGCATTAATTTTAGTTTGATGTTTATTTTGTATGGAGCGTTGACATGAATGTTTTTGTTGATTTGTTTGTTGTGAAGTTAAGCATTTTTTTGTTGATTTTGAAGCCATTTTGAATTAACATCCTAAGTTCAAATCTAATACATCATTTTCATAGACAAATAGACTAGTTTACATGAGAAGTTGATTTTGAAAATGAAATTAGTTTTAGACTCACTCTCAGCAGCTTGAGGAGATTATAAAGAACTTATTGAAATGATGATACAACATTTGATTTTTTTGATTCAATGGAAGAAGTTCAACAAACAAGCTGTAAGTGTCTGAAAAAAAAAAGAGCACTCTTAGATATGAAAGTCAACGTATACTTAAATATATGCTCATATATGCCGGTTTCAATTTCTAAGGACGTAAAGATCAGTAAACCATAAAGCAGATTTAATGCCACCCAGCAGAGACCAGATCATACAGAAATTAATTTTTTTAAACCAGTATATGAAGTTTTTTCCTAGTTTGATATTTACAGGACAATTCCCCCAATTAGAGTACAATATTGAAGTATCTTTGGCAGTAATATGTGTTAGATGGATGTAAAACAGTGTGATGACACATCACAACTTAGCACACCAACACAATTGGACGAAGGAGATCATTCTGTTATAATTCTAAAATATTTTTTGTAAATGTCTCACATTTTCACCATAGTGCAGGTTTTGTAAACATCACATAATTTAGAATTAAATATTGGCACTGTTCTAGTATAATTTACAAGAAAACACTTTTAGAAGGATTGAGGTGACCCAGATAAACCCAGTGGTATTTTCATTTGAATAATGACTTCATAAATGACCTTCAACTTTAGAATAATTTTAAGTAGTTTTAGCTATGATACCTTGGAAGTACTCATCACTTACCTGTTGTTTCGTTCAGATGGAGGCTGAGGAAGCTCAGTTAGAGCTTGATGAATCCTTACTGGATGAGGATCACCCTTTCCGTAAGAAACGTAGATCATGGAAAAATCATCGCATGGATTCCGAGGAAGGCCTGTACGCCTGTGATCAGTGCAAGAAGATGTTCAGCAAGCAGAGTTCTCTGGCACGCCACAAGTATGAACATTCAGGTAGGTACTCGGTAACCAGATAGGGGCAGGAAACTGGATTTAATTTGACAAAGAAAGCAATATTTCTGGCTTCCAATGGTATACAGGTCTAAGGTAGTATTGAACTGTTGCCACACGCTGTCACCCAGGTGTGCAGTCAATATAAGGTACACAGTACAATTTGGGTGACAGCTGAATTGAATGGTGCTTGTTTGATGCAATTTTCCACAAACACAAAATTAATATGATCTATTAAAATCGAATCACTGACGGAAAATTAAGGTTAAATCAAATTCTTTTTAAATAAGAGCTATTTTTGTGGAATCAGTATTCAAAAAACAGTCTAGGTGATATTTTAATGAGACCAACTTTATTTTGACAGGAGCCCGGCCCTTTTCCTGTGAGCTCTGTGGAAAAGCCTTCAAGCACAAGCACCACCTGACAGAGCACCGGCGCCTGCATAGTGGAGAGAAGCCTTTTCAGTGTAAAAAGTGTGGCAAGCGCTTCAGTCACTCTGGGTCCTACAGCCAACATATGAACCATCGCTACAAGTACTGCAAGCCAATGAGAGGCGAGGAAGGTCATGATGACCATGAAAGCCATGATGGACATGAAATGATGGACCTTCACGAAGGATCCTCTTCACCATAGGCAAACCAGTTGTATGTCGAGGTTGACCAATCTAGTGGCATCTTGCAAAAAGGGAGTTTTCTGTCTCTGCAAAAATTATGTGATGGATGCTGATTGGTTCATATCTATATTCATTGACCAATCAATATTTCTCTAACAGTAGATATACCTGTGTGTAAAGTGACTGTAAATGAATGCTGAATTATTGACCAATCATAAGTCCTCTTATTTCAAGAGTGCAGCTGCTGTCTCATTCATTGAGAATATGAATTCATGACTTGTATTAAGACTTGATTCCAGTATTTTTGTGTGCTTCATATTCAAGTGGAAACAAATTGATAATTGTAATTGATCCCTAATCATTCCTGTCATAGAAAAAATGTTATCAGTTGTTCTGTTCTATGTTGGTCACATGATATAGGTCACATGGCTTCATTTTCATATGCCAGCCATTTTGAAATTTATATGACAAGAAGACGATCATTAATAAAAAGAAAAAAAACAACATTTGACACGAATATGTGTCTGATGTAGACAAAAACTCTAGTGCTGTAAAACTCTTTTCTCAGTAATGAGTGTTGATGACTTTGTAACAGTCCAAGTTTCTCATTGTATTGCTGTTCTGAGATATGTTTTGAATAGTGCTCAAGATAATTATGTGTTTGGTTGGCGTTATTAGCTAATCTAAGGTTTTGATATTTAAATATTCCGACTTTAATTAATCAGATAAATTTGTCATGATTTCATTGGCTGACACTGTGACCTTGGGAGTGTGATGCAGATTTTTTGTGTATTCTGTTAAGGTTTACTATTAATAGTCATTTTTATTTTTGTAACGTTACATGCAAAGTAACATTTTCTCACTTGTCCTGTTTAAATGGATACTAAGGAGTCCTCACCAGTAATGTGATCATCATAGCTTCAATATCTGTAAATTTATCAAAACTCAAAATAGGACTGAAGTAGCAAGTCGAGTGTGATGACTCCAGAAATGTACCATTGATTGGAATTTACAAATGATTTGTATTCATGGTGAGAAATGTTCCATGTATGTTGACTGTATACAATCCTGTATTGTAGTTGGTTTGTAATCATTGTCTGTAAACATTGTTCCTATGTGATAACGGGACCAGAACTACGTGTTATCTTTGTAAGTTGTCATGGTAAATGTATTAGGTACATATAGATATATATATATAGATTCCTGGTTTGGTGTTTTGGTCGAAAAAATGACCATTAGCCAATCAGTACCTGATACTAAATACTCAGTTTATTAACCAATAGGATTCATTGTTACATATTTGAATTGATCGATAACCAATCATTATTTAGCAATTGATGCTAATCAAATGACTTTTCCCCCATTATTGTTATTATGTTTAAGAATTGTTCACATCACTTAGTCTACTGTGTCATGTCATCGTAAGGCCAGATTACGGTGTCATGTCATCGTACGGCCAGTCTACTGTGTCATGTCATCGTACGGCCAGTCTACTGTGTCATGTCATCGTACGGCCAGTCTACTGTGTCATGTCATCGTAAGACCAGTCAACTGTCTCATGTCATCGTAAGGCGAGTCTACTGTGTCATGTCATCGTACTGCCAGTCTACTGTGTCATGTCATCGTACGGCCAGTCTACTGTGTCATGTCATCGTACGGCCAGTCTACTGTGTCATGTCATCGTACGACCAGTCTACTGTGTCATGTCATCGTAAGGCCAGTCAACTGTGTCATGTCATCGTACGGCCAGTCTACTGTGTCATGTCATCGTAAGGCCAGTCTACTGTGTCATGTCATCGTAAGACCAGTCTACTGTGTCATGTCAACGTAAGGCCAGTCAACTGTGTCATGTCATCGTAAGACCAGTCTACTGTGTCATGTCATCGTAAGGCCAGTCTACTGTGTCATGTCATCGTAAGGCCCGTTTGGATGTTGCATGCTCAATTATTTTAGTGAACATATACATTTTTAAGTAGGGATACTATTAATTTCTAAACATTGTATTGTTTTATCCTACTAAGGCACTCCAGAATTTTAAAGCAGTTACCCATAACAACAATCATTTCTAGATTGAATAGTTTATTACAGTATTATTTTTATTTAAAAGATTTTTTAATTAGGATTCTGCAATAATATGTGTGCAATGAGGTTATCTTTTATCGTTTAAATTAAGATGTACCTGGTTTCATCTACATGGACAATAATATTTTGTTTCATCAGATGCCCAAATGACTATCAGCTATTATATTTTTAATCTATGTTTAGGAAATATCAGTATTTATTTCCTACAGCTGCCAAATCTTTGTTAGTCCCTCACTAAGTGAGATACTGGGTGAGAATTTAATCGTGTTTCTCCCGGACATTTCACTTGTACTGTGTTATATTTAGCGTATAGAAAAACTGGGAAACCGTGGCAAGTCTCCTATGTATATGTTGTGTACAAATTGTAATTAAACTGGTGATCATTTCTGCTAGAATTTTTACTGATTTCAGATGGTGTCTATGTGGTTAGAGGATAGTTTTAACAGGTTTATATATAGATATGTACTCATCTTATTATGTCTGTTGTTTGTAAATAGGAAAGAAATATTCCCTGGTACATTCTCAAAGGCTATAACTCAAGTTTTTATCCAAAGAAATATTCCCTGGTACATTCTCAAAAGCTCTAACTCAGGTTTTTATCCAAAGAAATATTCCCTTGTACATTCTCAAATTTTTATCGAAAGAAATATCACACAAAGATGGTAAAAAGTTTGTATTCAGAAAGATTTCTTAAAATTTAAAATATTTTGAACAGAAAGTGTAGTTTTTGGAGATACTAGTAATTAAATCAAAGTTTTTAGATTTTGAATTTGTAAATGAACTACGAACATTTATTTGATAGATGTACCAGAGATATTTTTTCCCCTGTAGTCATGTCGTGTGTGTGTGCTTGTTTGTCTGTTTTTATATTTATTATAAATTCTAACAAATGATCGGGCTGAGGAAATGGAGTTAATTTCTGATGGATTTAAACATATGCTGTATTTAGATATCAGTCGTGGGCCTACCATGGTCTGAATACTTTGACTGCAATATTACAGTTAGGATGTAGAATGAAAGAAGTTTTTGAAATATGGAAAGCATCTCATTATGGGTGCCAAAGATGATCAGAATAGCCTACCGTATCTTTCAATAGAATCACATTATCAAGAATATGATTGGAAAAAATCATTTTCATGCAAATATTTTGTTAAATGTTTCTAACATAATTTTTTTTTTCTTTGTAGTAATTTCCAAAAATCTGTTATTTCCATCATTCAATGTTGAGCTGTGACAATGATTTATCAGAAACTAATCTCTTATCCGATAAAGCCTGACAACACATCAAAATCCGTGGTAGTCTTCCAGTGTCACTGTGCTCGTCACCGTGCTCGTCTTCCAGTGTTAATAGTTGTTATAGTTGTTGACTTGTTACTGTTTGTGTCGTTACAGAAGGATATCCTAGGTAAATTGATCCTAGTCATCAAGGAGTTGTGGAGTAGCTTTCCTTTTCTGTTATAAAATTATTCTTGTCTTTTTTTTGAGCATTTTCTTCTCACTTCTTGAAAGCATTAACATATTTGTTTAAAATCATCTAATTATTCTCATTTGCAATATTAGAATTACTATTTGAAGAATGTTTTATAAAGTTTTATTGACATTGCAAAGAAGATCTCTTTTGTTTTGGCTAAAGAATGTTAAATTAGATTTTGTTGAAGATATAAACCACTATTACAATTGTTTAGTGTAGTTTTCTGTGAAGTTTGGTGATTTTCTGTGAAGTCTGTGAAGTGTGGTGATTTTCTGTGAAGTTTGGTGATTTTCTGTGAAGTTTGGTGATTTTCTGTGAAGTCTGTAAAGTTTGGTGATTTTCTATGTTTGGGAAGTCGGGTCAGTATTACATTATACATCACTAGTTAAATAAATTCACACTCATCAGAACAGACATTCTTGAACAATTCATACCTTCTTATGTGCCAAAGTTTCCTCTAACTTAAGGTCACATTTCCCAATGACTGACCTTCGTGGTGAATTCATTTGTGCCAAAATGAAAACTGATTCATGTTGTATGTGGCTTTTGATTTCACGCTGGTCATAGTGATGTTGTGGAACAGGTAATCTCACCTGTTGTCAAAATTGTAGATGTGTTGTTATTAAGTAATGATCACAAGACCGACATTTCTTTACAAGTTAGAATATCATAAAGATTTGTTACTGCAGCCCAAAATGGTCGCCGTACAGAAATATAAGGGAGACTACCCACTTTTAAAAAGGAGGAACTCATATGTCTTCATCTTCCCCAGATACGTTGAACATTAACAGGGTGTGTGTTTGTGTTTGTGTTTGTGTTTGTGTCAAGGTTTCCTTGGACATCTACCCATACAGTATTAAAGACAGATGTCTTCCATTATATAACCCATGTATATAAAATCATTGTGGATATATAATCAATTGGTGTGGTCCACAAACATTTATCCTTATATTCCTCGCTGCTTTATGTAAAATGCATGTTCAGTTTTTACAACAAAATTTCAAACAATTATGCTGATATTAAGACTAAAATTAATCAGGTATGAAAATTTCAATGTTCAGTTAAATGTTTTTTATATCCAAACTGAGTGTTCATCCTCAATGTTATTGGTACAACCTTTGTACATTCTGTGACAGATATAAACAGTTTAGATAAAAATTGATATTTTTGTTTGAACTACAGGTACTGTAAATTACAATATTTAAGTTTATTAAACAAAATGTTTTTGAGATACTTTGATTAATGAATAAAATGTTTACCGTATTTTATTTGGGAAGGAAAAATTCACAACATACTTCACGTATGATTGGATTAGTTTTTGAGAGATATTTGAAAAAAAAATATATTCCAGTTGTGATTTACAGTTCACATCATTACTATAAAGCAGTGAGAATTTATAGGTCACAGTGACCTGGTACAGACTTTTATAGGTCACTGTGACCTAGTATAGCCTGGTTTCTTTGATGCATGTTTTGTGTACATACTAAATATTTATATCTCTTTGTGCCAATATTTGTAAAATTCTTCCCATAATGTCTAATGTTATTTCTGTAACATAACTATGATTTCTTTTTTTAATACTTTCCACCTGAGACTAAAAAACAATATCACAAAATATCTGTGACTTTCCCACCTTAATAACACATTAAAGAAATAATGTATATGACTAAAGTTATGCCAACTTCATTTTTGTGGATACATAACAATAAAAAACTCAGTATTAGTTGTATTTGATGAACATAGATTTTCATTAGTAGCAGGTAGTCCCAGGTGTAGTTATTTCTGTTAAATGAACCTTAATTTGTAATGTGCCAATGACAAATCTCCATTAATGTTCATTTTCATATCCATGTTCTTCCGTTATAGTTAATTATTATGTGCCAATTTGAAATTATGGAAAATACTCAAACACTCAAACCATTTCAGTATTCAATGTTGTTATGCCTTCCTGTTTACGTATTGAAGTATTTATGATATTCCTTAATATTATACAGTAACACTTGACCAATACTTACAATCCTGTATGTTTACACTAATCCTGAAATCCAGTTTTGCCAATACTCAAGTCCTCAAAACCATGTCAGTATTCTATTTCTTTTATTATTACCTGCTGATCTTCCAGGAATATTGTTTGCACTTATTATTTAGAATATTGTCATGAAACCACTCTGCAATCATTGTTTGTCTTCCTAATGTTGATTACAGAATGTGCCAACACTAGAAAATAATACTCATTTTACTCAGCAGATACATTTAAATGCTCAAACGTGTTAAAACAGAGATCAATGTTTTCCTGGTTTGAGGATAGAAACTCAGCCTTGTAGTGTCAAACCTTTGTCAATTTCTCTACTTAATGTAACTTGTAAATATTCCAATATAATCTTGTGAATGCATAATATTGTCATGTCTGGTCATATAAAATATATCTCTTCGTGAATGCATAATATGTAATATATGATTTCAAATTTTATCAATTTGAAGATGTCAAATTTGTTTTAATACATGTAAACTTATTTAATATATAGAATCAGTGCATGTTGTATATTTAGTATAGTGTTTTAAATAGCTGCTTGTGTATGCATTTCCTTGAGTAAAAACCCTGCATGTTTTGTTAGTATCTACAAAGTTCTTCTAGCAATAATGATAAAACTTTGTCTCAGTATGCCATAGTGAAATTTACATAAAACGGCTTTAAATGGCAATTAATCAAAATCTTATATAATTTGTGTTGTCTTCTCTGTTTTAAGCTCTGTGAATTTCTATGTGGCCATACTATAGCTGTACTAGTTAACTGTTATATCTAGTGTATTCTGTACGATATGAGTAATATTTACGATTGTTTATCGAGACTTGCCATGGTTTCTATTTAATTGTTTTTGACGGCTTCCTCAGAGTAACAGGTATAAGATACCTGTGTATGTGCCAAACAGAACATAGTCCCAAGTATTATCCTCGTGTATACAATCTGGTCCTAATTTATATATAGTAAAGCAGCAATATATCATGTAGAATTAAACGAGTAATCAAAGACAACCAATGAATTTAAAATCTCAACATTAAAGATTTTTAGCCATCTAGTATCAGATGGTATGGTATTCAGAATACCCATCGTCTATCTGTAAAAGTCCTTTTTATTTTTTTAGAAGTATTGGAGGGATTTTTCTCAGACTTCAAGTATAGATACCCTTGATCCCTAGCTGTTCCCATTCAATTCTGAGTCTGATTGGCCTGGCAGGCATCTTTTATTTTGATATTTGAAAATTGGTCGCTAGTTGTGCCCATTCAATTTTGAGTTGTTTGGAAAAACAAAATGGCCGACAGACAGCCATCTTTGATTTTGATGGTTTCAGTTTATTTTTATTTCCCAGAAAGTTAAGTCTGTTAATTTTGAAACCAGATTTCCATTCATGGATTAAATCATGAGTTTAATCAGACAATTAAGTGTTTAAAAAACTTGTACTTAAAACCATATTTCTGCATATTTACACATGATGTTGGATTTAAATTATGATATCAATACTAGAATGTTCAATATTTAAATGAACATAATCTTTGAGATTGAAATAGTGTGTAAATGAATGGCAGCAATAAGTATTATAGCTAGGTATTATAGCTATGTATGTTATGTAACGTGAAGAGATGAGTCAATTCTAGTCAGTAGGATACCACTGGTGTAAAGTGCAATATCGGGCAGTGCTTAGTCTCCCAGTCAACCAGCACTCGCACAACATGTGTCTTCACAACTTTATCTCTGGAATTTGTATTTGTCAGAAATGACAATCAGTTGGAAACTAAAAATCTCATTTTATATTTAGAACTAAAAAAATATTCTCTGATCTTACCCTCTTTTTTTTTTCCATTTTTTTTTTTCTTTTTTTTTCTTTTATCATAATAATCTTTATTTTTAAAAACTTAAAGTTATATGCAGAAATATTAATTTCATGATCGTAAATTAATTTAGATTGTTTAAAATGTACCATTGATAATTATGCCATTAAAACTAGTCAGTGTATATCAGGTAACAAGACGTAGAATAGGTTGTTGTGTCGTTAGGTCGTGTGAATCATTTAAACATGTGTTTAATTCCAATTTTGAAAAAAGAACCATTGTTTTACTCATTTACCCATTAATGATTAAAATTGATTTTAATGATGTATGATTTAATGTTTAATTGATGTTTTAGTAATGATGTACTGAGCAGTTGCTAATTACTACTCATCAGCAATATACCGTTCTTGCCATGGATGTATATAATTGTATCTCAATATGAAAGTGTATGTATATTTGCTAATGTATAGTATGTGTAAAAATGATTTTGTAATGCAATTTGGTATCATGTATATTGATTGTATAGTGAAAATAAAATGACTTAATCTAGTCTTGCTGAAATTCAATTTGATTTGTGACATGTGTTGAATGTTGATAATAATGCTTTTCAGTTTTAAGCCAGAAAAGGAACACCCCTAATTTGAAAGAAAGGTATTTTTTATTTTATTTGTTAAAATATACAACCGCTCTGTATTAAACATGCCTTGACAATATAATAGATAGCTCATGGGGCAGGCTAGAGAAAATTATCTGATACAAACTATAAACACACCCTATACAACAATTTATATAATATTGGAGGTGTGGGGGGAGGGGGGAGACCCCCTATATAACAATTTATATAATAATGGGGGGGGGGGGGGGGGGGGGGGGGGGGGGGGGGGCATTCAATTATTGAGGGTAAAGAAAGAGACAAAGTGGAAGTTGGATATTAAAATTTTGAAATTATATACATATAGAACAAATGGTAGAAACAGATTAGAATACAGATATGTTTTGTTGACCTTGTTTGAATAGCCTTACCTCACCCCGTCGTGTTCCAGACCACTGGCAGCACTCGTTTAGATATGCAAAATTTTACTTAGTTTGAACCCTCCCATCCTCATATATTTATATGAATTTTCTTTATATCAGTTCTCGGTCATAACGTACAGATTACTTTTAAAGATATTTCATTATGTATTATAAATGGACAATACTTTTGAGGATGTCAGCTCAAAATTTAGCGTTTCTTTCAGGAAAAGTCTTAAAAATCGAGAAATTGAACATGGCAGTATGATCTTACTATGATGTATGTCTTAATACTCACCTTAACCTGCTCATAATTATAAAACAGTTTTACGTAGAAGTAGAACTCGCTGTTAATATCTATTTAGTCAGCTGTACAACAAAACACTGTCTCAGAATTTTTATTTTTTTCTATAAATGTGTTATTTTTTATTACCGGTAAGTTGAATTATATTCGAATTTTACATGAAAACTTTGTATATAGTACATGAGATTATATAGAAATGTATTTTTGTGTAGATGCTTCTTTAAAGATGTAGCATTAGATTGCTCCGCTATTAAGGGAAACGTTCAAGGGTATTCCATAGGAACTTATACTGTAACTTACTGTGGATCACAAAGTCAAGGTTCATTTGAATATGTTACTCACAGTGAGCCTGAGGGAATACCTTGTGAACCTTTCTGGTTGCTACAGTGAAGATGAAAATTACTGCTATGAATGTCTTGGGATTTACCTGCTTGTATAGACAGGTGTAAGCTCACAACTTGGGATTTACCTGCTTGTATAGACAGGTGTAAGCTCACAACCTGGGATTTACCTGCTTGTATAGACAGGTGTAAGCTCACAACCTGGGATTTACCTGCTTGTATAGACAGGTGTAAGCTCACAACCTGGGATTTACCTGCTTGTATAGACAGGTGTAAGCTCACAACCTGGGATTTACCTGCTTGTATAGACAGGTGTAAGCTCACAACCTGGTTATTAAGATATTTTTATGTCAAGACACTTCTATATATGGAAAGTCTACAATGTTATTTTTGTCAACTTGAAATATCTTGGACATATTTGTACAGCTGGTGATAAATGTATGTGTATAAGATATTGCAGACAATTTATCATTCAAAGTCGAAATAAAATTCAAGGATTACAAGAAATTTTTAAAGAACAAACTAAATGATTGTGTTAATTCCAAAACGTTTCAATATTGACAAATGATGTTGAATTTCTTCTCATACTTTTAATGATAAGTAAAATTAATATTGACTGACTTCCATTGGGACATCGTCAGGGTAACAGTAAAATAAATACTGACTGACATCCATTGGGACATTGTCAGGGTAACAGAACACACACTGCTTATATATGACGTGTGTTATTCAGGGGACATAACTTCCTTATTGTGTTGTAAATGTCCAGCATGGTATATTAGGTTAGCATGGTCTGTAACGTTTAGTCTAGCTCTGTGTTATTTCCTTGTAAATGATACTTAATTCTACTGGATGTGTATTTTGGAGTAAATGATATGATGTATTCAATAAATCCTGGATACATATGTCAGCCAATGTTTGTTACATTGAAATTTCAAGTTGATCATGTGAATATCAGATTCAACATGGACTTGTGAATATTAGAACAAAGGCATTATACAAATAGTTAATCATGTCTGAAATCGTAAAACTGTAATAATAATATGTAGACTTATTGCTCAAATTATAAGAACAAACATTTTGGTTTTCTATATCAAAGAAAGGTAATTTTTTTCGAAAAAAATTAACGCTGTAAAATTGTCACGAACATTGTGATATTTTCCATCCCATGCATATCTGTTGCTATGGCAAATTTCCAGTCCCTCACCCCAGGGACATCTCTTGTCCCAAACCCCAGGGACATTTCTTGTTATGTACAAACATTGTTAGGACATGCATTGCTAATTCCAGAAATCTGTTAATAGATTTCTCAATTCTATAAGGATATTATTAAAATGTGAATGCATTTTCCTTTCCAATAAAAACGTATGCAAAAACTATCTGATTGTGTGTTGTTTTTTAGCTTTATTTGAAATGAAATCCTGTGAATACGGTCTTTTTTACTGAAGTAAAATGCAATGATTGTAACAGAGTAAATTTACCATGTGGAGAAAAAAAAACATCACTGTTCATATAAGTCGAAAATTGGTTTCCGAACAATAATTCAAGTCCAACTGGTCCAATCAGTTTGAGGAAGAGGTGAACAGTCAAGGTCACTATTACTAAAAATAGAAATTGCTTTCTTGAAAACAACTCGCCTTCAAGTGGACTAAGGTCCTAAGATAGGTCCAGGAGGTGGTCAGACCAAGCTCAGACATGATGGGCCGTTTGTTTGGGATATCATTTAGGGTACAAAGATCAAGGTCATTGTTACTATGAATAGAACAAAAATTGTTTTCTCCCAAGAACTCAAGTTCCAACTTTACATGAAGTTTACTGACTGATATACATTGTTTAGATTGCTATTTGATGTGAACGGTTCAGGTAAAGGTCACTTACCATTTTGACATGAATGGTTCAGGTAACCATTTTGACATGAATGGTTCAGGTAAGGGTCACTTACCATTTTGACATGAACGGTTCAGGTAAAAGTCACTTACCATTTTGACATGAATGGTTCAGGTAAAGACCACTTACCATTTTGACATGAATGGTTCAGGTAAAGACCACTTACCATTTTGACATGAATGGTTCAGGTAACCATTTTGACATGAACGGTTCAGGTAAATGTCACTTACCATTTTGACATGAACGGTTCAGGTAAATGTCACTTACCATTTTGACATGAACGGTTCAGTTAAAAGTCACTTACCATTTTGAGAAATGACATATGCTCTGATACTGAGTTCCCTTGGATATATCCTCTGTTAGTATGGACATTTCTCCAAGTCTAAGTTGACCAATCAAACTTTACATAATGCTGACTTATCAGAAGCCATTGCTTGTAATTGCTTTTCAAATCAAAAGATCACATGTCACTATTACTACTAAAGACAAAAGAGTTACAAGAAATGAACATATCAGGGCAATTAGTATCACTACAGCAATACCTTTTTTAATAAGTATTAATATTTCTTGAAAATAAAGTGATCGCCTTCGCCATCAGTTATTCGCTTGTAGTTAACATTGTTGGTATATTGTCACTGTAACAGCTCAGCTCAAAGGACCATTTATAGTGTCAACACACTGAACTGACCTACCTTGGACACATTTACCCCATAACAGCTTAGCTAGTGTCGTCACACTGAACTGACCTACCTTGGACACATTTACCCCATAACAGCTTAGCTAGTGTCGTCACACTGAACTGACCTACCTTGGACACATTTACCCCATAACAGCTTAGCTAGTGTCGTCACACTGAACTGACCTACCTTGGACACATTAACCCCGTAAAAGCTTAGCTCATAGGACCATTTATAGTATCATTTCACTGAACTGTAATAACATGGACAAATCAACCCATAACAGTTTAGCTCATAGGTCCATTTATAGTGTCATCATGCTGAATCATCATAACCCGGACACATAAACCCCATACCAACTTAGATAATATGAGCATAACAGTGTTATCACACTGAACTGTCCTAGCCTGGACATATTAACCCCATAACGGCGTAGATCAAGGGTCATACCTACAAAGGTCAGGGCATGTCTTTACAGAAAAATGCTCATTCATTTGAATTTCAAGAAATATTCTGTGATGTTATTGTTTACAGCCGCTTACTTGTTTAATCCGACCAACAATATCATTTCCCTATATTCTGACAGACAGTAATCTTACCCTTTGTTCTGACAGTCAAAAATCTTACCGTTTGTCCCGACAGACAGTTATCTTACTCTTTATTCCAACAGACAGTTATCTTACCCTTTATTCAGACAGACAGTAATCTTGCCCTTTGTTCCGACAGACAATAATCTTACCCTTTGTTCTGATGCACAATAATCTTATCCTTCATTCCGACGAAAACTAATTTTAACCATCATTCATGAAAAATCATTTTAACTTTAATTACGACAAAAAATAATCTTACCCCTCATTCCGACAGACAGCTATCTTACCTTTTGTTCCGACAGACAGTAATCTTACCCTTTGTTCCGACAGACAATAATCTTACCCTTCATTCCGACAGACAGTAATCTTACCCTTTGTTCCGACAGACACTTATCTTACCCTTCATTCCGACAGTTATCTTACCCTTCATTCCGACAGACAGTAATCTTACCCTTTGTTCCGACAGATAGTAATCTTACCCTTTATTCCGACAGTAATCTTACCCTTTGTTCCGACAGACAGTAATCTTACCCTTCATTCTGACAGACAGTAATCTTACCCTTCATTCCGACAGACAGTTATCTTACCCTTCATTCCGACAGTTATCTTACCCTTTGTTCCGACAGACAATAATCTTACCCTTCATTCCGACGGACAGTAATCTTACCCTTCATTCCGACAGACAGTAATCTTACCCTTTGTTCCGACAGACAATAATCTTACCCCTCATTCCGACAGACAGTAATCTTACCCTTCATTTCGACAGACAGTAATCTTACCCTTTGTTCCGACAGACAGTAATCTTACCCTTCATTCCGACAGACAGTAATCTTACCCTTCATTCCGACAGACAATAATCTTACCCTTCATTCCGACAGACAGTAATCTTACCCTTTGTTCCGACAGACAGTTATCTTACCTTTTGTCCCGACAGACAATAATCTTACCCTTCATTCTGACAGACAGTTATCTTACCCTTCATTCCGACAGACAGTAATCTTACCCTTCATTCCGACAGACAGTAATCTTACCCTTCATTCCGACAGACAGTTATCTTACCCTTCATTCCGAGAGACAGTAATCTTACCCTTCATTCTGACAGACAGTTATCTTACCCTTCATCCCGACAGACAGTAACCTTACCCTTCATTCAGACAGACAGTAATCTTACCCTTTGTTCCGACAGACAGTTATCTTACCCTTTGTCCCGACAGACAATAATCTTACCCTTCATTCTGACAGACAGTTATCTTACCCTTCATTCCGACAGACAGTTATCTTACCCTTCATTCCGACAGACAGTAATCTTACCCCTCATTCCGACAGACAGTAATCTTACCCTTTGTTCCGACAGACAGTTATCTTACCCTTTGTTCCGACAGACAATAATCTTACCCTTCATTCCGACAGACAGTAATTTTACCCTTTGTTCCGACAGACAGTAATCTTACCCTTCATCCCGACAGACAGTTATCTTACCCTTTGTTCCGACAGACAATAATCTTACCCTTCATTCCGACAGACAGTAATCTTACCCTTCATTCCCACAGTAATCTTACCCTTTGTTCCGACAGACAATAATCTTACCCTTCATTCCGACAGACAGTAATCTTACCCTTCATTCCGACAGACAACAATCTTACCCTTCATTCCGACAGACAGTTATCTTACCCTTTGTCCCGACAGACAATAATCTTACCCTTTGTTCCGACAGACAGTAATCTTACCCTTTGTTCCGACAGACAATAATCTTACCCTTCATTCCGACAGACAGTAATCTTACCCTTCATTCCGACAGTTATCTTACCCTTCATTCCGACAGACAGTAATCTTACCCTTCATTCCGACAGTTATCTTACCCTTCATTCCGACAGACAGTTACCTTACCCTTCATTCTGACAGACAGTAATCTTACCCTTTGTTCCGACAGACAGTAATCTTACCCTTCATTCCGACCGACAGTAATCTTACCCTTCATTCTGACAGACAGTAATCTTACCCTTCATTCCGACAGACAGTAATCTTACCCGTCATTCCGACCGACAGTAATCTTACCCTTCATTCCGACAGACAGTTATCTTACCCTTCATTCCCACAGACAGTTATCTTACCCTTCATTCTGACAGACAGTAATCTTACCCTTCATTCCGACAGACAGTAATCTTACCCTTCATTCTGACAGACAGTAATCTTACCCTTCATTCCGACAGACAATAATCTTACCCTTTGTTCCGACAGACAGTAATCTTACCCTTCATTCCGACAGACAGTTATCTTACCCTTCATTCCGACAGACAGTTATCTTACCCTTTGTTCCGACAGACAGTAATCTTACCCTTCATTCCGACAGACAGTTATCTTACCCTTCATTCCGACAGACAATAATCTTACCCTTCATTCCCACAGACAGTTATCTTACCCTTTGTTCCGACAGACAGTTATCTTACCCTTCATTCCGACAGACAATAATCTAACCCTTCATTCCGACAGTTATCTTACCCTTTGTTCCGACAGACAGTTATCTTACCCTTCATTCCGACAGACAATAATCTTACCCTTTGTTCCGACAGACAGTTATCTTACCCTTCATTCCGACAGACAGTAATCTTACCCTTCATTCCGACAGACAGTTATCTTACCCTTTGTTCCGACAGACAGTTATCTTACCCTTCATTCCGACAGACAATAATCTTACCCTTCATTCCCACAGACAGTTATCTTACCCTTTGTTCCGACAGACAATAATCTTACCCTTCATTCCGACCGACAGTAATCTTACCCTTTGTTCCGACAGACAGTAATCTTACCCTTCATTCCGACAGACAGCAATCTTACCTTTCATTCCGACAGACAGTAATCTTACCCTTCATTCCGACAGACAGTTATCTTACCCTTCATTCCGACAGACAATAATCTTAACCTTCATTCCGACAGACAATAATCTTACCCTTCATTCCGACAGACAGTAATCTTACCCTTTGTTCCGACAGACAGTTATCTTACCCTTCATTCTGACAGACAGTTATCTTACCTTTCATTCCGACAGATAATAATCTTACCCTTCATTCCCACAGACAGTTATCTTACCCTTTGTTCCGACAGACAATAATCTTACCCTTTATTCCGACAGACAGTTATCTTACCCTTTATTCCGACAGTAATCTTACCCTTCATTCCGACAGACAGTAATCTTACCTTTCATTCTGACAGACAGTAATCTTACCCTTTGTTCCGACAGACAATAATCTTACCCTTCATTCCGACAGACAGTAATCTTACCCTTTGTTCCGAAAGACAGTAATCTTACCTTTCATTCTGACAGACAATAATCTTACCCTTGTTCCGACAGACAATAATCTTACCCTTCATTCCGACAGACAATAATCTTACCCTTTGTTCCGACAGACAGTAATCTTACCTTTCATTCCGACAGACAGTAATCTTACCCTTCATTCCGACAGTCAGTAATCTTACCCTTCATTCTGACAGACAGTTATCTTACCCTTCATTCCTACAGACAATAATCTTACCCTTCATTCTGACAGACAGTTATCTTACCTTTCATTCTGACAGACAGTTATCTTACCCTTCATTCCGACAGACAGTAATCTTACCCTTCATTCCGACAGTCAGTAATCTTACCCTTTGTTCCGACAGACAGTAATCTTACCCTTCATTCCTACAGACAATAATCTTACCCTTCATTCCGACAGACAGTAATCTTACCCTTCATTCTGACAGACAGTAATCTTACCCTTCATTCCGACAGTCAGTAATCTTACCCTTCATTCCGACAGACAGTTATCTTACCCTTTGTTCCGACAGACAATAATCTTACCCTTCATTCTGACAGACAGTAATCTTACCCTTCATTCCGATAGACAGTAATCTTACCCTTCATTCCGACAGACAATAATCTTACCCTTCATTCCGATAGACAGTAATCTTACCCTTTGTTCCGACAGACAATAATCTTACCCTTCATTCCGACAGACAGTTATCTTACCCTTTGTTCCGACAGACAATAATCTTACCCTTCATTCCGACAGACAGTTATCTTACCCTTTGTTCCGACAGACAATAATCTTACCCTTCATTCTGACAGACAGTAATCTTACCCTTCATTCCGATAGACAGTAATCTTACCCTTCATTCCGACAGACAATAATCTTACCCTTCATTCCGACAGACAGTTATCTTACCCTTTGTTCCGACAGACAATAATCTTACCCTTTGTTCCGACAGACAATAATCTTACCCTTCATTCCGACAGTCAGTAATCTTACCCTTTATTCCGACAGTTATCTTACCCTTCATTCCGATAGACAGTAATCTTACCCTTCATTCCGACAGACAGTAATCTTACCCTTTGTTCCGACAGACAATAATCTTACCCTTCATTCCGACAGACAGTAATCTTACCCTTCATTCCGACAGTTATCTTACCCTTCATTCCGATAGACAGTAATCTTACCCTTTGTTCCGACAGACAGTAATCTTACCCTTCATTCCGACAGACAGTTATCTTACCCTTCATTCCGACAGACAGTTATCTTACCCTTCATTCCGACAGACAGTAATCTTACCCGTCATTCCGACCGACAGTTATCTTACCCTTCATTCCGACAGACAGTTATCTTACCCTTTATTCCGACAGACAATAATCTTACCCTTCATTCCGACAGACAATAATCTTACCCGTCATTCCGACCGACAGTTATCTTACCCTTCATTCCGACAGACAGTTATCTTACCCTTCATTCCGACAGACAGTTAGCTTACCCTTCATTCCGACAGACAGCTATCTTACTCTTACTTCCAATCGACAGGATAACATCAGTATAACATCAACATCAGTATAACATCAGTATAACATCAGTATACCACCAGTATAACATCAGTATACCACCAGTATAACATCAGTATAACATCAGTATAACATCAGTATAACATCAGTATAAAGTCAGTATAACATCAGTATAACATCAGTATAACATCAGTATAACATCAGTATAAAGTCAGTATAACATCAGTATAACATCAGTATAAAGTCAGTATAACATCAGTATAACATCAGTATACCACCAGTATAACATCAGTATAACATCAGTATAACATCAGTATAAAGTCAGTATACCACCAGTATAACATCAGTATAACATCAGTATAACATCAGTATAACATCAGTATACCACCAGTATAACATCAGTATAACATCAGTATACCACCAGTATAACATCAGTATAACATCAGTATAACATCAGTATAAAGTCAGTATAACATCAGTATAACATCAGTATAACATCAGTATAAAGTCATTATAACATCAGTATAACATCAGTATAACATCAGTATAACATCAGTATAAAGTCAGTATAACATCAGTATAACATCAGTATAACATCAGTATAAAGTCAGTATAACATCAGTATAACATCAGTATAACATCAGTAACATCAGTATAACATCAGTATAACATCAGTATATTACTGTAAGTTTTTTTTAACAAACCCTGACATTTTACGTTGTCGGAAGCAAAAATGTTTGTAGGAACATATTGAAGAGTAATCAATTTTAATGTATAGTTGAGCATCCGTAACTATGTAGGCGGTGGTCCGACGCTTGGTTTCGGCGTGGTTTGGTTGATATTGTGTTGTTTCGTGAGGTGTAAAGTTCATCTACCTCATAAACAGATAAAACGTATCGGCGGGCCGTGTGGGGCAGTGAGTTGTCGTAGGATGTTGTTTTATTTAATTAAATTACTGGTAATAAACATATAAACTCGGCAGGTATCCTGGCTATTCTAATAGGACAGCTCCATTACAATACATTATAGCGCCACATCGTCATCACATCGCGCCTTTTGTGTGGGGCAGGGGAATAGATAACACGTCGTTATAGTGAAATAAAACTATCGATCACCGATCGATCAGACCTCACCTTGACAGGTGCTCGTCCCTTTCGTGTCACGTGTCCTACGACGTTCCAACAATATAGTGTCGTATTAATGCAGTTTCACGGGCAGTGCCCGGGGAGGGGGTAGGGGTCGTGATGCCTCAGGGGTTGTGGTGATCGTCACGAATGTCGCCGTGTGTTTATTAAAACATATACTAATTAATATATTGAGAATACTTTTTATGGAATTAGATTTCCATCTATAGTTAATTAAAATGGGTTTTTTTTCAGGTAAACAGGTGGTCAATTTATAAGGGAAAGGAATACCTTTATATATGAAATTAGATTTCAATCAGGTAATTGAAGAGGTTTTTTCCCCAGATAAAGCATTAGGTCGTTTGATCGTTATACGGGATGAAAATGTATGTTGAAAAGCAAAGAGATCTTGTTCTGTTACAGGTAGAACAGTTGGTGTTTTATCGAGATAAGGAGATGTACCACCGCGACTGGTAATTAAAGGTAAGAGATCGATCGTATGCAGGTAAAAATCACAGCTGAGAATGAAACAACAGCTGCTAACGGGGAGAATGATCTGAGAAAACAGGCGAAAAGAAACAGTTAAGAATTCTGATATATATGGAAGTCGGCACTTTTTTGCTTTGTCGTCGGTGTAAAGACACCAAGACACATAGTCTACAAATACAGCGTAACACGATAACATTATATTACGAAGAAATAATATGATTTTATAACTCGCCAAAACAAAATGAAATTGCAAAAAAGTTTGAATAAAGTAAAAACCGAGAGTACAATGTTTGTCAAAGATAGATAATATTTTGACAAAGTATAAAATATACCAAAGTGCAAAGTATACTAACTATAAAGTATGATAAAGTATGAAATATACAAAAGTGCAAACTTTATTAAATGAATAAAGTACATCAAAGCTTACAAAATTCTTACTAATGGTTCGTTTTTGTCTTCGCTTTGGCAAAATTAACAGTTTTATGGCTGCGTAACTGTAAGATGAATAAGTAAGAGAGATACCAGGAGAGGTGACGATGTATAAGTAAGAGTGATACCAGGAGAGGTGACGATGTATAAGTAAGAGAGATACCAGGAGAGGTGACGATGTATAATTAAGAGTGATACCAGGAGAGGTGACGATGTATAAGTAAGAGTGATACCAGGAGAGGTGACGATGTATAAGTAAGAGTGATACCAGGAGAGGTGACTATGTATAAGTAAGAGAGAGATACCAGGAGAGGTGACTATGTATAAGTAAGAGTGATACCAGGAGAGGTAACGATGTATAAGTAAGAGTGATACCAGGAGAGGTGACGATGTATAAGTAAGAGAGATACCAGGAGAGGTGACGATGTATAAGTAAGAGAGAGATACCAGGAGAGGTGACGATGTATAAGTAAGAGTGATACCAGGAGAGGTGACGATGTATAAGTAAGAGTGATACCAGGAGAGGTGACGATGTATAAGAGAGATACCAGGAGAGGTGACGATGTATAAGTAAGAGTGATACCAGGAGAGGTGACGATGTATAAGTAAGAGAGATACCAGGAGAGGTGACGATGTATAAGTAAGAGTGATACCAGGAGAGGTGACGATGTATAAGTAAGAGTGATACCAGGAGAGGTGACGATGTATAAGTAAGAGAGATACGAGGAGAGGTGACGATGTATAAGTAAGAGTGATACCAGGAGAGGTGACGATGTATAAGTAAGAGAGATACCAGGAGAGGTGACGATGTATAAGTAAGAGTGATACCAGGAGAGGTGACGATGTATAAGTAAGAGAGATACCAGGAGAGGTGACGATGTATAAGTAAGAGTGATACCAGGAGAGGTGACGATGTATAAGTAAGAGTGATACCAGGAGAGGTGACGATGTATAAGTAAGAGTGATACCAGGAGAGGTGACGATGTATAAGTAAGAGAGATACCAGGAGAGGTGACTATGTATAAGTAAGAGTGATACCAGGAGAGGTGACGATGTATAAGTAAGAGTGATACCAGGAGATGTGACGATGTATAAGTAAGAGAGAGATACCAGGAGAGGTGACGATGTATAAGTAAGAGAGATACCAGGAGTGGTGACGATGTATAAGTAAGAGAGATACCAGGAGAGGTGACGATGTATAAGTAAGATTGATACCAGGAGAGGTGACGATGTATAAGTAAGAGAGATACCAGGAGAGGTGACGATGTATAAGTAAGAGTGATACCAGGAGAGGTGACGATGTATAAGTAAGAGTGATACCAGGAGAGGTGACGATGTATAAGTAAGAATGATACCAGGAGAGGTGACGATGTATAAGTAAGTGTGATACCAGGAGAGGTGACTATGTATAAGTAAGAGAGAGATACCAGGAGAGGTGACTATGTATAAGTAAGAGTGATACCAGGAGAGGTGACGATGTATAAGTAAGAGTGATACCAGGAGAGGTGACGATGTATAAGTAAGAGAGATACCAGGAGAGGTGACGATGTATAAGTAAGAGAGAGATACCAGGAGAGGTGACGATGTATAAGTAAGAGTGATACCAGGAGAGGTGACGATGTATAAGTAAGAGTGATACCAGGAGAGGTGACGATGTATAAGAGAGATACCAGGAGAGGTGACGATGTATAAGTAAGAGTGATACCAGGAGAGGTGACGATGTATAAGTAAGAGAGATACCAGGAGAGGTGACGATGTATAAGTAAAAGTGATACCGGGAGAGGTGACGATGTATAAGTAAGAGTGATACCAGGAGAGGTGACGATGTATAAGTAAGAGAGATACGAGGAGAGGTGACGATGTATAAGTAAGAGTGATACCAGGAGAGGTGACGATGTATAAGTAAGAGAGATACCAGGAGAGGTGACGATGTATAAGTAAGAGTGATACCAGGAGAGGTGACGATGTATAAGTAAGAGAGATACCAGGAGAGGTGACGATGTATAAGTAAGAGTGATACCAGGAGAGGTGACGATGTATAAGTAAGAGTGATACCAGGAGAGGTGACGATGTATAAGTAAGAGAGATACCAGGAGAGGTGACGATGTATAAGTAAGAGTGATACCAGGAGAGGTGACGATGTATAAGTAAGAGAGATACCAGGAGAGGTGACGATGTATAAGTAAGAGTGATACCAGGAGAGGTGACGATGTATAAGTAAGAGTGATACCAGGAGAGGTGACGATGTATAAGTAAGAGTGATACCAGGAGAGGTGACGATGTATAAGTAAGAGAGATACCAGGAGAGGTGACTATGTATAAGTAAGAGTGATACCAGGAGAGGTGACGATGTATAAGTAAGAGTGATACCAGGAGATGTGACGATGTATAAGTAAGAGAGAGATACCAGGAGAGGTGACGATGTATAAGTAAGAGAGATACCAGGAGTGGTGACGATGTATAAGTAAGAGAGATACCAGGAGAGGTGACGATGTATAAGTAAGATTGATACCAGGAGAGGTGACGATGTATAAGTAAGAGAGATACCAGGAGAGGTGACGATGTATAAGTAAGAGTGATACCAGGAGAGGTGACGATGTATAAGTAAGAGTGATACCAGGAGAGGTGACGATGTATAAGTAAGAATGATACCAGGAGAGGTGACGATGTATAAGTAAGTGTGATACCAGGAGAGGTGACTATGTATAAGTAAGAGAGAGATACCAGGAGAGGTGACTATGTATAAGTAAGAGTGATACCAGGAGAGGTGACGATGTATAAGTAAGAGTGATACCAGGAGAGGTGACGATGTATAAGTAAGAGAGATACCAGGAGAGGTGACGATGTATAAGTAAGAGAGAGATACCAGGAGAGGTGACGATGTATAAGTAAGAGTGATACCAGGAGAGGTGACGATGTATAAGTAAGAGTGATACCAGGAGAGGTGACGATGTATAAGAGAGATACCAGGAGAGGTGACGATGTATAAGTAAGAGTGATACCAGGAGAGGTGACGATGTATAAGTAAGAGAGATACCAGGAGAGGTGACGATGTATAAGTAAAAGTGATACCGGGAGAGGTGACGATGTATAAGTAAGAGTGATACCAGGAGAGGTGACGATGTATAAGTAAGAGAGATACGAGGAGAGGTGACGATGTATAAGTAAGAGTGATACCAGGAGAGGTGACGATGTATAAGTAAGAGAGATACCAGGAGAGGTGACGATGTATAAGTAAGAGTGATACCAGGAGAGGTGACGATGTATAAGTAAGAGAGATACCAGGAGAGGTGACGATGTATAAGTAAGAGTGATACCAGGAGAGGTGACGATGTATAAGTAAGAGTGATACCAGGAGAGGTGACGATGTATAAGTAAGAGTGATACCAGGAGAGGTGACGATGTATAAGTAAGAGAGATACCAGGAGAGGTGACGATGTATAAGTAAGAGTGATACCAGGAGAGGTGACGATGTATAAGTAAGAGAGATACCAGGAGAGGTGACTATGTATAAGTAAGAGTGATACCAGGAGAAGTGACGATGTATAAGTAAGAGTGATACCAGGAGATGTGACGATGTATAAGTAAGAGAGAGATACCAGGAGAGGTGACGATGTATAAGTAAGAGAGATACCAGGAGAGGTGACGATGTATAAGTAAGAGTGATACCAGGAGAGGTGACGATGTATAAGTAAGAGAGATACCAGGAGAGGTGACGATGTATAAGTAAGAGTGATACCAGGAGAGGTGACGATGTATAAGTAAGAGTGATACCAGGAGAGGTGACGATGTATAAGTAAGAGTGATACCAGGAGAGGTGACGATGTATAAGTAAGAGAGAGATACCAGGAGAGGTGACGATGTATAAGTAAGAGTGATACCAGGAGAGGTGACGATGTATAAGTAAGAGTGATACCAGGAGAGGTGACGATGTATAAGTAAGAGTGATACCAGGAGAGGTGACGATGTATAAGTAAGAGTGATACCAGGAGAGGTGACGATGTATAAGTAAGAGTGATACCAGGAGAGGTGACGATGTATAAGTAAGAGTGATACCAGGAGAGGTGACGATGTATAAGTAAGTGTGATACCAGGAGAGGTGACGATGTATAAGTAAGAGTGATACCAGGAGAGGTGACGATGTATAAGTAAGAGAGATACCAGGAGAGGTGACGATGTATAAGTAAGAGAGATACCAGGAGAGGTGACGATGTATAAGTAAGAGAGAGATACCAGGAGAGGTGACGATGTATAAGTAAGAGTGATACCAGGAGAGGTGACGATGTATAAGTAAGAGTGATACCAGGAGAGGTGACGATGTATAAGTAAGAGTGATACCAGGAGAGGTGACGATGTATAAGTAAGAGAGATACCAGGAGAGGTGACGATGTATAAGTAAGAGAGATACCAGGAGAGGTGACGATGTATAAGTAAGAGTGATACCAGGAGAAGTGACGATGTATAAGTAAGAGAGAGATACCAGGAGAGGTGACGATGTATAAGTAAGAGTGATACCAGGAGAGGTGACGATGTATAAGTAAGAGTGATACCAGGAGATGTGACGATGTATAAGAGTGATACCAGGAGAGGTGACGATGTATAAGTAAGAGTGATACCAGGAGAGGTGACGATGTATAAGTAAGAGTGATACCAGGAGTGGTGACGATGTATAAGTAAGATAGAGATACCAGGAGAGGTGACGATGTATAAGTAAGAGTGATACCAGGAGAGGTGACGATGTATAAGTAAGAGAGAGATACCAGGAGAGGTGACGATGTATAAGTAAGAGAGAGATACCAGGAGAGGTGACGATGTATAAGTAAGAGAGATACCAGGAGAGGTGACGATGTATAAGTAAGAGAGATACCAGGAGAGGTGACGATGTATAAGTAAGAGTGATACCAGGAGAGGTGACGATGTATAAGTAAGAGTGATACCAGGAGAGGTGACGATGTATAAGTAAGAGAGATACCAGGAGAGGTGACGATGTATAAGTAAGAGTGATACCAGGAGAGGTGACGATGTATAAGTAAGAGTGATACCAGGAGAGGTGACGAGGTATAAGTAAGAGTGATACCAGGAGAGGTGACGATGTATAAGTAAGAGATACCAGGAGAGGTGACGATGTATAAGTAAGAGAGATACCAGGAGAGGTGACGATGTATAAGTAAGAGAGATACCAGGAGAGGTGACGATGTATAAGTAAGAGTGATACCAGGAGAGGTGACGATGTATAAGTAAGAGTGATACCAGGAGATGTGACGATGTATAAGTAAGAGAGATACCAGGAGAGGTGACGATGTATAAGTAAGAGTGATACGAGGAGAGGTGACGATGTATAAGTAAGAGAGAGATACCAGGAGAGGTGACGATGTATAAGTAAGAGTGATACCAGGAGAGGTGACGATGTATAAGTAAGAGAGATACCAGGAGAGGTGACGATGTATAAGTAAGAGAGATACCAGGAGAGGTGACGATGTATAAGTAAGAGTGATACCAGGAGAGGTGGCCGATGTACTCGGGTAACCACATTTTTCATTGTCTTCATGCTTATCACAATCATTTTATTTGATTTTTTTTATTGAATGAAGGGTAAGAAGTTTGAATATTTGAGGTGAACTATTATAATTTTAAAAATATTCAACAAATTCCAAATTGTAACTTTAATATATCGAGTCATAAAACACTGAACTAACAGGAATATTAGATATTGAAAATATACACACAAATATTGAGTATTTTTATGGAATGAACTTAATTAAATAGGAAAAGCACGGACGAGGTGGCCGAGTGGTTAAGGCGATGGACTGCTAATCCATTGGGGTCTCCCCGCGTGGGTTCGAATCCCATCCTCGTCGTTTATTCTTTTCCCCTTCGTTTTGAAATTCTCGATTTTTTATGTAATAATTATTGAAGATTTCTAGCACGATACACATCTGAAGTTGAGATAAAACTTGATATTTGCAACGAATAGGACTTAACGTGTACAATATTGTGGCGGTATGCTCAGTGATAAACATTTAAAACATAAAACGTTTAAAACGATTGATTTGATATAACAGCATTTAATAACAAGTGTACAGTAAGAGATACAGTAAATATATGAAACAGGAAGTAAGATCAAAATACAATATTCACAAAATATATACCTCAAAATACAATATCCACGTACAATATTCACAAAATATATACCTCAAAATACAATATCCACGTACAATATTCACAAAATATATACCTCAAAACACAATATCCACGTACAATATTCACAAAATATATACCTCAAAATACAATATCCACGTACAATATTCACAAAATATATACCTGAAAATACAATATCCACGTACAATATTCACAAAATATATACCTCAAAATCATAGCAAACATGTATAAGTAAATCGTTATCGTTAAAAACCGACAAAATTGCAAACCATTCAGAAATTAACCAGTTATAAACATTGATTAGTCTTTGATCCACCGTTGGAATCTCTGGAACCAGCTGAAAACTTTTCGGAGTGGTCCTGCCCTTTTCACGGGGTTTGGGGTTTCCTTCACTTCGTCGTCATCACCTGAATAGAAGAAAATACAGGTCAGGCTATTTTCTGCTGGACATATACACAATACTGGACGTAATTATTGCTTTTAAAAGGTTTTTCTGTGTTAGTGACAATGTTCTAACACTTTCCATACACATTATTTATCTTACAACATTTGCGAAACCTGTTATATTAACTTCTATTAATTACGCTTGTTGGCCCGGATGAAAGCGCGCGAGGGGTCTTACTGTGAGAGAAAATCGGAGTACCCGGGGGAAACCCACGTGGTCGGGCAGGTGATCCCATACCTTTTCACGTCCGATCGGAGAATCGAACCCCGGCCGCCTAGGTGAAAGACAAGAGTGTTATCACAGTGCCACCCGAACACCCGAAAACGCTGAACGAGTGAATCGTATGCATCAAAAGCGTGCTTTAGAGAGTTTGTTATTTTGACAGTTATCCAGATATGATCAGAGACAATAAATACCTTTAACACTTTATCAACTTGAGTGATTGTCAGTGTAAAAGTAACGGGTCGGTGTTGCTTGTACATAGTGTTAAATACGGTCTCTGTCACTCAGCTGACGGAGTGGGTCGGTGTGACTTGTACATAGTGTTAAATACGGTCTCTGTCACTCAGCTGACGGAGTGGGTCGGTGTGACTTGTACATAGTGTTAAATACGGTCTCTGTCACTCAGCTGATGTAGTGGGTCGGTGTGGCTTGTACATAGTGTTAAATGCGGTCTCTGTCACTGACTTGTACATAGTGTTAAATACAGTCTCTGTCACTCAGCTGATGTAGTGGGTCGGTGTGGCTTGTACATAGTGTTAAATACGGTCTCTGTCACTCAGCTGATGTAGTGGGTCGGTGTGACTTGTACATAGTGTTAAATACGGTCTCTGTCACTCAGCTGATGTAGTGGGTCGGTGTGGCTTGTACATAGTGTTACAGTCTCTGTCACTCAGCTGATGTAGTGGGTCGGTGTGACTTGTACATAGTGTTAAATACAGTCTCTGTCACTCAGCTGATGTAGTGGGTCGGTGTGGCTTGTACATAGTGTTAAATACAGTCTCTGTCACTCAGCTGATGTAGTGGGTCGGTGTGGCTTGCACATAGTGTTAAATACGGTCTCTGTCACTCAGCTGATGTAATGGGTCGGTGTGGCTTGACATATCTCTGCCACTCAGCTGACGGAGCATGCTTTGGCTCAGGAGGTAGAACCGTGTATTACCACGCTGGAGACCCGGGTTCGATTCCTGTTTGGGACTCGATCATTAGTATTATACTTACTGTATGTCGTTCTGAAACAGTTCAGGCAGGTCAGGTATGATTTCTTTACATTTTCGTTCTCCTTCTGAAGCAGAAGTTTTTTACAATTAATTCACGGCTAGTTATCAGATTTTAGTTTCGTTTTGTTGCGTTGTTTATAATCCGGTATATTACTGGGGAAAGAAGGCCACCCCTACTATCGGCATAACATCATCACGACACCCTTTCTCTAAAATACCATTTTATTAACGGTGACCTTGACCTTTGAGTGGCGAAGTTTATATTTAAGTGTATGCTCCAGGCAGACGTGTAAAGTGTAGCTGTGTTGAGCTGTTAGATCATGCAGAGTAGGAGGAGAAGATGCGCGTGGAGTGATGCTAACGAGTGTGACAATGAAATTCTCGTTTCTGTAAATTTTGACAGACTGATATATGCCCAGATATGTCCCTATTAGACGTCTGCTGCCGATGCCAATAATCACCGCCGCTGGAGGGAGGACACTGAGGATGACTTTCTATATTTGTCAATTTTCTTGATCAACATCTTTTGTTTAATCTAGAATAGACTTTCCTCGATCTCCCAGTATTGTGGTATCATGGTAGTTTATAATCTTACCTGAAACAACTCCCAACACAGCTTTGTTGACTCGGCAGTGTCTGTCACAAAGGAACAAGGGTGAGGTTAACATCATCTACTCAATGTGTTTATAAAAGCGGATCTGCATGCAGTATTCACAAAAGAAAATACTGGTGAAAACCTTAAATATATAATTAATATTCAGAAAATACGATATCAATAAGAATATGTCATAGTACAGCTAACAATAAACATGCTTTGTTATATTGAAAAAACCCACTTTTTGCAAGACAAGCTCAAAGACAAATCAACAATATTCAGTGTTGTGCGTTTACGATGTCATACCGCTTTCTATTTGCGTTTCTTGGCTAATTCGCTCAACGAATTTCTCTTCGTCGTCATCAGACAGAGGGCTGCATGAGAATCGAACACAAACTTCATATGGCTCCTGAGTACCATCTTTTTCGGTGAAGAAACATCCAAGGTTTTTATACTTGTTATATGTGTAATCATCATCATCATCATCATCATCATCATCATCATGACTCGTTTCTTCTCCGCTGGAGCTATCTGATTCACTATCATCGTCGCTGTCATCTATTTCATCATACACAACTCGATTGAGGAGAGGACGACGAACGGCCTTCTCCATGTATCCTATAAGGACGTGTATCCTCAGATCAAATGTATCGACAGGGAAGCCTACTGTCTCCCGTCTAAGCGGCCTGTTGGCTGGCTGATATCTCTTCCACTTAACTGGGTAATCAACGTCATCAAAATCATCGCCGTTATGCATGATGTTGATTCTAATCCAGACTAAGGGAAAATGACAA
The DNA here is from genome assembly GCF_902652985.1 of Pecten maximus. Lineage (NCBI taxonomy): Eukaryota > Metazoa > Mollusca > Bivalvia > Pectinida > Pectinidae > Pecten > Pecten maximus. Next base: position 4,229,569 of record NC_047016.1, read on the forward strand.
AGCATCAGTAAGTAATGTGGTGTTCGTGAATGGTTACAACGGCCTGCGCAAAACAATCATTCACGCGCGTCTGTACTGTGTTAATGTGTCTGTGTATCTTACCTTGTAAGAACTTGAAAACTTCAAATAGACACTGTCGAAAACTGTCTGTCAATTGTTTGTTGGTAAGTCGTGTTTGCTTGCTGAAATCGTGTTGTTGCCACAAAAAACTTAATTATGACGTCACAATCAAACAAGGGGCGTCACTCTTTCGTTACTTCCGCTGTCAATACTGGCCTTGGCGTATTAATTCGGTTTACTCTCTGTTTAGAATCTATTATTTCATTAATGACAAAACGAACATAAGTTTTACATGTACGTGTGACCTCACGTGTACACGAGAGTTGATGTAGAAGTAAATTTCAGCGTAACTTTACCTCACATACAGTTAAGATTTTCAGTGAAACTCCTTAGAGTCGTACGTCTTAGTCACGTCTCCGTGTAGACGTAGCCTGGTGTTGCGTGTTTTCGATAGTGACTAACTGTGGATTACTTTTTTATTGGTGGTATTTTCATTCATTTGGCGATTGTATCTTTTAGAATTGATAGTTTAGATAATTTAACATTCACAGCAGAGAACTGAAGCGGGTGCTATTACGTCACACAGTATGACGTAATAGCACAACATAAGCTGTTGCGTTGTCCACGTGACTACTATTTCAGCTTAGGTGTTTGTGTGACCGGCATAGCTTTCAAAAGGTGATGTCATCATCATCACAGTGCAATGACGGTCTTATCAGAGACCTATATTAATTTAGTATATAGGTCTCTGGTCTTATGTTTCCGATAGGCACCATTAGAGTCTGAGGTTTTCCGAATGCTGGCTAGCTGGGGCTCCATACGAGTGTGTTTAAAATAACTCAATATATTTCTGATCATTAGTCGTTTTACTTCCAAGTTCTATCTATTAATTCATATAACTGAGTGTCCAAGATTTAAATTTAATTCCAGAATTGATTGAAAATATTTAGGCGATTTCAAATTAAAAAAAAAACAACACATTTCTTTACTTCATAAATCATAATTATAAAAATTAAAAGTAGGCAATAAAAATGAAAAAAATACATGTGTAATATGTACTGCTCACAAAAAAACCTCAACTAAAACAAAATTTAGAAATCAAACAAACTATTTGCAGGAATTTTTATTGGTGTGGAGACTGAATTTAGACATGTCCATTATCACAGTGTTGACACAAGGATATGGAATGTCTCCTGACAACTCTTGTGCTGGTACAAAAGCGCAGGTGTGTCCAATGTTCACAATTGTCACACTGAGCCAACTTGACAATGACAAGATCTGGACAGTCACGTAATCCTGGGGGTGAAATTTTGCCACAACCACAACAATCTCCCACTCCATCATCAGTCTGACTGTCATCTGAATCATCAAGATACACAACTTTTGGTGACCATGATTGTGTTGAATTTGCTGTCGACTTCGATGGGCCTGGTTGTGGTGTAGATGGTGAACAGGTTTTGGAGCTTATACTGCTGGTTGATCATCCAAAGGCTTGTCTGCGGGCCGTTTTTGTGTCGTTTTTTCCTTTTGCTTTTCTTTCGAAGATGTTTTATAATCCTTAATTTGTTGCTGAATTTCGCTTCAGTGATGGAATGTCCACCAAATCATTTGGACAGTTGCTTATTATCTCCTTGAGTTTTTTTGTGAACCATGGGTTTTGCCTTCAGAAGTTCGGACTGAAAGAATGTCACAGCATCATCATTGATAATATTATCATTTATTTCAGATGGTTCAGTCAGATTACCTGCAGATGCATCCTTCTCATGGTACTCGCTGCCAATGGGTGTAGCATCTATACTGGTAGCATGCTGTTGCTGAAATACAGTCGATGGTTTGAGTTTTGAAGGAGGAAACAACATTTTGATCAAAAGGATATATACCTGCCTTCTAGATCGATGACCTCAAATTATCTGGAGAAAGGGCAGTTGAATATGCTTTGCAAGAAAATCGACAAACATTTAAACGAGATATTGTCTGTCCAGGATTCTGTCGCAGAAAAGCAGAACATTCCCGACTGTAAATTCCAAAACACCCGATGTCCAGTGGTTGTAAAATGTGGGAACAATGTGGCGGTAAGAGAAATACAAATGATCTGTCTCTCATTCTATTAATGACAAACTCACATGACTGCCATGACCATCATAAAGCACAAGAATATGCTGTCCCCTCCTTTGGTTGAACATACCTGCTAAAGTGGTCCTTCATGTAAGATTCAAAATGTTTTCCATTGGACCAGCCAGAATCAGAGACATCATAACCTGTTCCCAGTAGAGCTCCATCAATCAGATGATCCAATTTGCGTTTGCCGGCGAAGATATAGAAGGGAGGAATCTGCTGCCCAATAGCATTACCACAACCAATGATAGTTGTGTTTTGCCCTCTAGGAGAAGTGTTGGTCTGTGCGGATGCTTCCTTACCAGCGACTATATTTGGAGGGTGATGTTCTGTACAGATGCCTTTCTCATCAATATTGTATATGGACTTTGGCTTATCCTTGAGTTTGTACTTCTCTAGAATGTTATCTAATTCCACATAGTATGCATTGATGTTGTCAGGCGATGCACTTTTGGCCCTCAAAGCAGACAAACCTCTTGGCTTTACAACATGAAGTTCGGGCCATCTACTTAGGAAAGAGAAGAACCAAATCATTGAAAATGGCTTGTCCTTTTCACGTTTACCTAGGACGACTGCAAGATCTGTAGTTATTTCCAGAATCTGTGCTCTTGTATACCCATATCCCATAAGTGACATATATTTTATATGGTCTACAAATCTGGATTCCTCTTCAAGTGTAAATAGAGGATTTGGTCCAGATGAAGTTGTATCAAGCGGTACACGGCCATCAACTCGATCACGCAATGTCGTCAGTGGAATGTTGTAAGAAATTGAAGCCCTTCGAACCGACATCCATTCCTTCACTGCCTCGAATGCGTTGGATAAACGACTGGGAGAATACAGCCGGTAATTCACCTTGGCAGGCTTTGGGTTGATCTACAAGAGATAAAAACAACATTAAATAATTTAAAAAGTGAGAAGCGTTTTAAAATTGATTAATTTAAAATATATTTTAGTAATATATACACTGTGTTAGTTATAACAAGAAAAAAAGGAAAATCACTTCTCACAAATTATAATTTAAATAGCATAAAAATCTCTAATTTTTCTTTCTTTAGCGATTTATTACTTAATTACACGTATTTATCAATATTTGTTATTCCTCCATATATAATTATATAAACTAAATACCCACGATTTCTATGTTAAGTACTAATTATGTTTATAAAGTGAATTTTTAAAATACATGCTTTTTTAATAAACAAGCTAAGCGACCACCCATATTAAGCCTCATTATTTTAATTTGACCTTCACCTCGTCAACCCAAAACATGACCTCGGGGGATGCTGGGAAGGCAGATATTGCAGACGATGTAGTCAGACTTGATTTCGATGACGTTTTTTAGGAAACTCATAATTTTTATCGTTTTCTATAAAAAAGGAATAGCAGAAATATGTTTTTCCAACATGAAAAACAAAAATTGCACATACCGCCCCTTATAAATACAATGTATTCTGTTAGCTAGTGACAACTGTAACATACGTCCCTAATAAATACTCTGTTAGCTAGTGACAACTGTAACATACCGTCCCTAATACATACTCTGTTAGCTAGTGACAACTGTAACATACGTCCCTAATAAATACTCTGTTAGCTAGTGACAACTGTAACATACCGTCCCTAATAAATACTCTGTTAACTAGTGACAACTGTAACATACCGTCCCTAATAAATACTCTGTTAACTAGTGACAACTGTAACATACCGTCCCTAATAAATACTCTGTTAGCTAGTGACAACTGTAACATACCGTCCCTAATAAATACTCTGTTAACTAGTGACAACTGTAACATACCGTCCCTAATAAATACTCTGTTAACTAATGACAACTGTAACATACCGTCCCTAAAAAATACTCTCTGTTAGCTAGTGACAACTGTAACATACCGTCCCTAATAAATACTCTGTTAGTTAGTGACAACTGTAACATACCGTCCCTAATAAATACTCTGTTAGTTAGTGACAACTGTAACATACCGTCCCTAATAAATACTCTGTTAGCTAGTGACAACTGTAACATACCGTCCCTAATAAATACTCTCTGTTAGCTAGTGACAACTGTACCATACCGTCCCTTATAAATACTCTGTTAACTAGTGACAACTGTAACATACCGTCCCTAATAAATACTCTCTGTTAGCTAGTGACAACTGTAACATACCGTCCCTAATAAATACTCTGTTAGCTAGTGACAACTGTAACATACCGTCCCTAATAAATACTCTCTGTTAGCTAGTGACAACTGTACCATACCGTCCCTTATAAATACTCTGTTAACTAGTGACAACTGTAACATACCGTCCCTAATAAATACGCTGTTAGCTAGTGACAACTGTAACATACCGTCCCTAATAAATAATCTGTTAGCTAGTTACAACTGTAACATACCGTCCCTAATAAATACTCTGTTAGCTAGTGACAACTGTAACATACCGTCCCTAATAAATACTCTGTTAGCTAGTGACAACTGTAACATACTGTCCCTAATAAATACTCTGTTAGCTAGTGACAACTGTAACATACCGTCCCTAATAAATACTCTGTTAACTAGTGACAACTGTAACATACTGTCCCTAATAAATACTCTGTTAGCTAGTGACAACTGTAACATACCGTCCCTAATAAATACTCTGTTAGCTAGTGACAACTGTAACATACCGTCCCTAATAAATACTCCGTTAGTTAGTGACAACTGTAACATACCGTCCCTAATAAATACTCTGTTAACTAGTGACAACTGTAACATACTGTCCCTAATAAATACTCTGTTAGCTAGTGACAACTGTAACATACCGTCCCTAATAAATACTCTGTTAGCTAGTGACAACTGTAACATACCGTCCCTAATAAATACTCTGTTAGCTAGTGACAACTGTAACATACCGTCCCTAATAAATACTCTGTTAGCTAGTGACAACTGTAACATACCGTCCCTAATAAATACTCTGTTAGCTAGTGACAACTGTAACATACCGTCCCTAATAAATACTCTGTTAGCTAGTGACAACTGTAACATACCGTCCCTAATAAATACTCTGTTAACTAGTGACAACTGTAACATACCGTCCCTAATAAATACTCTGTTAGCTAGTGACAACTGTAACATACCGTCCCTAATAAATACTCTGTTAGCTAGTGACAACTGTAACATACCGTCCCTAATAAATACTCTGTTAGCTAGTGACAACTGTAACATACCGTCCCTAATAAATACTCTGTTAGCTAGTGACAACTGTAACATACCGTCCCTAATAAATACTCTGTTAGCTAGTGACAACTGTAACATACCGTCCCTAATAAATACTCTGTTAGTTAGTGACAACTGTAACATACCGTCCCTAATAAATACTCTGTTAGCTAGTGACAACTGTACCATACCGTCCCTAATAAATAATCTCTGTTAGCTAGTGACAACTGTAACATACCGTCCCTAATACATACTCTGTTAGCTAGTGACAACTGTAACATACCGTCCCTTATAAATACTCTGTTAACTAGTGAAAACTGTAACATACCGTCCCTTATAAATACTCTGTTAGCTAGTGACAACTGTAACATACCGTCCCTAATAAATACTCTGTTAGCTAGTGACAACTGTAACATACCGTCCCTTATAAATACTCTGTTAGCTAGTGACAACTGTAACATACCGTCCCTTATAAATACTCTGTTTACTAGTGACAACTGTAACATACCGTCCCTTATAAATATTCTGTTAGCTAGTGACAACTGTAACATACCGTCCCTTATAAATACTCTCTGTTAGCTAGTGACAACTGTAACATACCGTCCCTAATAAATACTCTGTTAGCTAGTGACAACTGTAACATACCGTCCCTAATAAATACTCTGTTAGCTTAGTGACAACTGTAACATACCGTCCCTAATAAATACTCTGTTAACTAGTGACAACTGTAACATACCGTCCCTAATAAATACTCTGTTAGCTAGTGACAACTGTAACATACCGTCCCTAATAAATACTCTGTTAGCTAGTGACAACTGTAACATACCGTCCCTAATAAATACTCTGTTAGCTAGTGACAACTGTAACATACCGTCCCTAATAAATACTCTGTTAACTAGTGACAACTGTAACATACCGTCCCTAATAAATACTCTGTTAGCTAGTGACAACTGTAACATACCGTCCCTAATAAATACTCTGTTAGCTAGTGACAACTGTAACATACCGTCCCTAATAAATACTCTGTTAACTAGTGACAACTGTAACATACCGTCCCTAATAAATACTCTGTTAACTAGTGACAACTGTAACATACCGTCCCTAATAAATACTCTGTTAGCTAGTGACAACTGTAACATACCGTCCCTAATAAATACTCTGTTAACTAGTGACAACTGTAACATACCGTCCCTAATAAATACTCTGTTAACTAGTGACAACTGTAACATACCGTCCCTAATAAATACTCTGTTAGTTAGTGACAACTGTAACATACCGTCCCTAATAAATACTCTGTTAGTTAGTGACAACTGTAACATACCGTCCCTAATAAATACTCTGTTAGCTAGTGACAACTGTACCATACCGTCCCTAATAAATAATCTCTGTTAGCTAGTGACAACTGTAACATACCGTCCCTAATACATACTCTGTTAGCTAGTGACAACTGTAACATACCGTCCCTTATAAATACTCTGTTAACTAGTGAAAACTGTAACATACCGTCCCTTATAAATACTCTGTTAGCTAGTGACAACTGTAACATACCGTCCTAATAAATACTCTGTTAGCTAGTGACAACTGTAACATACCGTCCCTTATAAATACTCTGTTAGCTAGTGACAACTGTAACATACCGTCCCTAATAAATACTCTGTTAGCTAGTGACAACTGTAACATACCGTCCCTAATAAATACTCTGTTAGCTAGTGACAACTGTAACATACCGTCCCTAATAAATACTCTCTGTTAGCTAGTGACAACTGTAACATACCGTCCCTAATAAATACTCTGTTAGCTAGTGACAACTGTAACATACCGTCCCTAATAAATACTCTGTTAGCTAGTGACAACTGTAACATACCGTCCCTAATAAATACTCTGTTAGCTAGTGACAACTGTAACATACCGTCCCTAATAAATACTCTGTTAGCTAGTGACAACTGTAACATACCGTCCCTAATAAATACTCTGTTAGCTAGTGACAACTGTAACATACCGTCCCTAATAAATACTCTGTTAGCTAGTGACAACTGTAACATACCGTCCCTAATAAATACTCTGTTAGCTAGTGACAACTGTAACATACCGTCCCTAATAAATACTCTGTTAGCTAGTGACAACTGTAACATACCGTCCCTAATAAATACTCTGTTAGCTAGTGACAACTGTAACATACCGTCCCTAATAAATACTCTGTTAACTAGTGACAACTGTAACATACCGTCCCTAATAAATACTCTGTTAGCTAGTGACAACTGTAACATACCGTCCCTATAAATACTCTGTTAGCTAGTGACAACTGTAACATACCGTCCCTAATAAATACTCTGTTAGCTAGTGACAACTGTAACATACCGTCCCTAATAAATACTCTGTTAGCTAGTGACAACTGTAACATACCGTCCCTAATAAATACTCTGTTAGCTAGTGACAACTGTAACATACCGTCCCTAATAAATACTCTGTTAGCTAGTGACAACTGTAACATACCGTCCCTAATAAATACTCTGTTAGCTAGTGACAACTGTAACATACCGTCCCTAATAAATACTCTGTTAGCTAGTGACAACTGTAACATACCGTCCCTTATAAATACTCTGTTAGCTAGTGACAACTGTAACATACCGTCCCTAATAAATACTCTGTTAACTAGTGACAACTGTAACATACCGTCCCTAATAAATACTCTGTTAGCTAGTGACAACTGTAACATTCCATCCCTAATAAATACTCTGTTAGCTAGTGACAACTGTAACATACCGTCCCTAATAAATACTCTGTTAGCTAGTGACAACTGTAACATACCGTCCCTAATAAATACTCTGTTAACTAGTGACAACTGTGACATACCGTCCCTAATAAATACTCTGTTAGCTAGTGTTAACAGTAACATACCGTCCCTAATAAATACTCTGTTAGCTAGTGACAACTGTAACATACCGTCCTAATAAATACTCTCTGTTAGCTAGTGACAACTGTACCATACCGTCCCTTATAAATACTCTGTTAACTAGTGACAACTGTAACATACCGTCCCTAATAAATACTCTGTTAGCTAGTGACAACTGTAACATACCGTCCCTAATAAATACTCTGTTAGCTAGTGACAACTGTAACATACCGTCCCTAATAAATACTCTGTTAGCTAGTGACAACTGTAACATACCGTCCCTAATAAATACTCTGTTAGCTAGTGTTAACAGTAACATACCGTCCCTAATAAATACTCTCTGTTAGCTAGTGACAACTGTAACATACCGTCCCTTATAAATACTCTGTTAGCTAGTGACAACTGTAACATACCGTCCCTAATAAATACTCTGTTAGCTAGTGACAACTGTAACATACCGTCCATAATAAATACTCTGTTAGCTAGTGACAACTGTAACATACCGTCCCTAACAAATACTCTGTTAGCTAGTGACAACTGTAACATACCGTCCCTAATAAATACTCTGTTAACTAGTGACAACTGTAACATACCGTCCCTAATAAATACTCTGTTAGCTAGTGACAACTGTAACATACCGTCCCTAATAAATACTCTATTAGCTAGTGACAACTGTAACATACCTGTCCCTAATAAATACTCTGTTAGCTAGTGACAACTGTAACATACCGTCCCTAATAAATACTCTGTTAGCTAGTGACAACTGTAACATACCGTCCCTAATAAATACTCTGTTAGCTAGTGACAACTGTAACATACCGTCCCTAATAAATACTCTGTTAACTAGTGACAACTGTAACATACCGTCCCTAATAAATACTCTGTTAGCTAGTGACAACTGTAACATACCGTCCCTAATAAATACTCTGTTAGCTAGTGACAACTGTAACATACCGTCCCTAATAAATACTCTGTTAGCTAGTGACAACTGTAACATACCGTCCCTAATAAATACTCTGTTAACTAGTGACAACTGTAACATACCGTCCCTAATAAATACTCTGTTAGCTAGTGACAACTGTAACATACCGTCCCTAATAAATACTCTGTTAGCTAGTGACAACTGTAACATACCGTCCCTAATAAATACTCTGTTAACTAGTGACAACTGTAACATACCGTCCCTAATAAATACTCTGTTAGCTAGTGACAACTGTAACATACCGTCCCTAATAAATACTCTGTTAACTAGTGACAACTGTAACAGTTACCGTCCCTAATACTACTTCTGTTAGTTAGTGACAACGTAACATACCGTCCCTAATAAATACTCTGTTACCTTATGACACTGTAAACCAACCGTCCATAATAATACTCTGTTCGCTAGTGGACAACTGTAACATACCGTCCATAATAAATAATCTCTGTTGCTAGTGACAACTGTAACATACCGTTCCCATAAATACTCTCTGTTAGCTAGTGCAACTGTAACATCCGTCCCTAATAAATACTCTCTGTTCACTAGTGACAACTTAACATACCGTCCCCTAATAATACTCTTTTAGCTAGTGTATACTCTCTGTAGCTAGTGACAACTTAATACAGTCCATAATAAATACTCTCTGTTAGCTAGTGACAACTGTAACATACCGTCCCTAATAAATACTCTGTTAGCTAGTGACAACTGTAACATACCGTCCCTAATAAATACTCTCTGTTAACTAGTGACAACTGTAACATACCGTCCCTAATAAATACTCTGTTAGCTAGTGACAACTGTAACATACCGTCCATAATAAATACTCTGTTAGCTAGTGACAACTGTAACATACCGTCCCTAATAAATACTCTCTGTTAACTAGTGACAACTGTAACATACCGTCCCTAATAAATACTCTGTTAGCTAGTGACAACTGTAACATACCGTCCCTAATAAATACTCTGTTAGCTAGTGACAACTGTAACATACCGTCCCTAATAAATACTCTGTTAGCTAGTGACAACTGTAACATACCGTCCCTAATAAATACTCTGTTAGCTAGTGACAACTGTAACATACCGTCCCTAATAAATACTCTGTTAGCTAGTGACAACTGTAACATACCGTCCCTAATAAATACTCTGTTAGCTAGTGACAACTGTAACATACCGTCCCTAATAAATACTCTGTTAGCTAGTGACAACTGTAACATACCGTCCCTAATAAATACTCTGTTAACTAGTGACAACTGTAACATACCGTCCCTAATAAATACTCTGTTAGCTAGTGACAACTGTAACATACCGTCCCTAATAAATACTCTGTTAGCTAGTGACAACTGTAACATACCGTCCCTAATAAATACTCTGTTAGCTAGTGACAACTGTAACATACCGTCCCTAATAAATACTCTGTTAGCTAGTGACAACTGTAACATACCGTCCCTAATAAATACTCTGTTAGCTAGTGACAACTGTAACATACCGTCCCTAATAAATACTCTGTTAGCTAGTGACAACTGTAACATACCGTCCCTAATAAATACTCTGTTAGCTAGTGACAACTGTAACATACCGTCCCTAATAAATACTCTGTTAGCTAGTGACAACTGTAACATACCGTCCCTAATAAATACTCTGTTAGCTAGTGACAACTGTAACATACCGTCCCTAATAAATACTCTGTTAGCTAGTGACAACTGTAACATACCGTCCCTAATAAATACTCTGTTAGCTAGTGACAACTGTAACATACCGTCCCTAATAAATACTCTGTTAGCTAGTGACAACTGTAACATACCGTCCCTAATAAATACTCTGTTAACTAGTGACAACTGTAACATACCGTCCCTAATAAATACTCTGTTAACTAGTGACAACTGTAACATACCGTCCCTAATAAATACTCTGTTAGCTAGTGACAACTGTAACATACCGTCCCTAATAAATACTCTGTTAGCTAGTGACAACTGTAACATACCGTCCCTAATAAATACTCTGTTAGCTAGTGACAACTGTAACATACCGTCCCTAATAAATACTCTGTTAGCTAGTGACAACTGTAACATACCGTCCCTAATAAATACTCTGTTAGCTAGTGACAACTGTAACATACCGTCCCTAATAAATACTCTGTTAGCTAGTGACAACTGTAACATACCGTCCCTAATAAATACTCTGTTAGCTAGTGACAACTGTAACATACCGTCCCTAATAAATACTCTGTTAGCTAGTGACAACTGTAACATACCGTCCCTAATAAATACTCTGTTAGCTAGTGACAACTGTAACATACCGTCCCTAATAAATACTCTGTTAACTAGTGACAACTGTAACATACCGTCCCTAATAAATACTCTGTTAGCTAGTGACAACTGTAACATACCGTCCCTAATAAATACTCTGTTAGCTAGTGACAACTGTAACATACCGTCCCTAATAAATACTCTGTTAGCTAGTGACAACTGTAACATACCGTCCCTAATAAATACTCTGTTAGCTAGTGACAACTGTAACATACCGTCCCTAATAAATACTCTGTTAGCTAGTGACAACTGTAACATACCGTCCCTAATAAATACTCTGTTAACTAGTGACAACTGTAACATACCGTCCCTAATAAATACTCTGTTAGCTAGTGACAACTGTAACATTCCGTCCCTAATAAATACTCTCTGTTAGCTAGTGACAACTGTAACATACCGTCCCTAATAAATACTCTGTTAGCTAGTGACAACTGTAACATACCGTCCCTAATAAATACTCTCTGTTAGCTAGTGGCAACTGTAACATACCGTCCCTAATAAATACTCTCTGTTAGCTAGTGGCAACTGTAACATACCGTCCCTAATAAATACTCTCTGTTAGCTAGTGACAACTGTAACATACCGTCCATAATAAATACTCTCTGTTAGCTAGTGACAATTTCGAGTTACTGTAATCATTATAATTTATCGTTGTGCCATTATGTTTATATTAGGATATTGTTTAGGATCGCAAAAACAAGCTAAGTAAACCACAATGCTAGTCTTGTCTTGCGCTAAATCAAGGTGCAACAATTACGAATTCGCTATATAAATCATGTTGTGTTGTATTTTATCAATGCTACCCTCATCTAACAAAACACACATGCATCCTATTTGTACATCTTATTATCTGTTTTCGTGAGAGGGTGTTAACTTCTGTCCCGTACAAACGTTATCATTCGACGATCCTTGAACATCGTTCCATTCATTGTGAGAAGGGGCTCCGATTGCATACTCTTGTTTACTTTCCTGCCGATTTGCCATTTTTCCGGCTTAAAAGGACCAATATTGCCAACAATACACATATCCTTCTCGATACAGGACAGATTTCCTCAAGCAGGTAACACAGAAATATAATTACCGTAACCATCTCGTCTGACAACGCCATCTGGCCACGAGATTCAGCAACGACCAGATCAATGGAGGTGATCGTATCTCCCGAGACGTCATCAGGTATTGCATTTGACGTGCACGTGCGCCTCACAGGTGAAATCGACATTAAGTTTGATTGACATGTGCACTTGTGAGAAGTGGTTAATTACCAACAAATGCTATGTTTGATAATGGCCAACGGCTGTGGTGAAAGCGATGTTGTGCCTGACATGTTAGAACGCTTCCATTGGGTGGAGCGCCGTGCAGTGGACATTTGAAGCGTCAGAAAAAACGTAACCAACAAAGCTACAGACCTCCGTGTGTCTGGGAACCAGGAAAGGTCCATTATCGAGGACATATTTCCATTTTAACAATTATCAATAATAGTAAAACTTCTGGTTCCAAGTTTTAATCTTGTTTCAGAATCAACTATACTGTTTAATACAAAGGTGTATTAGTATTTTTCTCTCTCGTATACCCTTTTAATGTTTATATTTTCTGTTTGACGGATTTCGTTTAAAATGACCCAATTTATGTTGTGGAAAGATGTACTGTGTACTGTTTTAGCAATGTCCAGCACATAGAAGAATGTGGTGACTTCTGTATGTTTCGTGGTCGCCGAGCAGTGAGTAAATTAGGAATGTTTTGAATCAAAACCTGTCGAGAAATCGATTAGGACTCGAGGCATTGTGAACAGTTATACTGACCATTCCCGTTAAAACATCAAAGGAAGATCTGGCCAATTAATCTCAACAGGCCTGAAACAAAAATAGACAAAACGCTAAATTTATCTCGTTTGATGTTACACCAAATGTCATTTTAACACTTAACACGGATACTAAATTAGTTTAATTACAAGTTTGGTCCAAATAATGATACCCTGACATCGGGGCTGATACCATTTATTCCGGATAATCCTGTCCCACGATCCGGTGTATAGTCTGTACTTTTTATCTGTGTGTCGTTTTTGTTTATCAAAACATAACTTTCTATGATTATAGAATGATAGTTGTCAACACGATAATACTCAATAGTATACTGCTATTTTTTTAAATACAGCACAGCATATAGGCACATACATAGGTTGAGATTCACTCCTTTCTTCTACTGTAAATTTCTGATTTACAATTACTGAAACTATCCTGCTTACTTGCTTTTCGGTTTTGTTGATCCATCGTAATTACTGCGGAGAATACAAATTGACATCAGTTAGATAACTTGTTTCTCGATCCCATCTTTCATTTCGTGTAATTATTAAATGGATTGTTTACTTAACTTCAATTAAAAACGGTTTAAGATAAAATACAAGACGGCTTATAAAGTAATAAATTCTATTACAGACGTTTTATAAAGTAATAAATTCTATTACAGATGTTTTATAAAGTAATAAATTCTATTACAGATGTTTTATAAAATAATAAATTCTATTACAGACGTTTTATAAAGTAATAAATTCTATTACAGACGTTTTATAAAGTAATAAATTCGATTACAGATGTTTTATAAAATAATAAATTCTATTACAGACGTTTTATAAAATAATAAATTCTATTACAGACGTTTTTTTAAAGCAGTACACTGTCTAGGTCATGAACAAGTTCCATGGACAAGTTCCATGGACAACCCACTTTGGGATAGAAAGTATGTCTGTGTACTCAAGCTAGAGAGTGGTATTTCGATAGTTTATATAAAACACTGTATCTTTTCGTCCGTTCGATAACTACAGTCTTGGCACAATGTATTTTTGTTGAATGTTACATATAGATATTTCTACATATCTTATTTTTGTAAAGATAACTTGAACAAATAAAGTTGAAACTTTTAAAAAATTAAAAAGTTGGCGTTTATAAACATCAAAGTCATTATTTATCTGCCTTGATTAGTAAAAGTTGACACATTTATTGTAATTCCAACACCATGCTAATTAAACACACACGGATGAGTAAGTTATATCAGTCTATTTAGGTAACCATGCCGTCACGTGACTTATAAATGTCACCGGACTTAAACTAGATCTAATACAAGTCCGTGATACGTTAAATTTCAATTGAGTGTGTCTATTGTGTTACATTAGAGTAATCAACAATCGAGGAATCTCACGGAAGCGAGAACCTGGATGTTTAATGGTAGCCCGTGACGCCATAATAGGTCTTTGTCCTGCCTTTGTCCTCCCATCCTCACCTGGCCTAAGATGGGGGCGACCTGGTCGGCAAGAAGCCTGCTCGTCCCTCATTAAAACATAACCCTGAGCTATTCAGCATATCTACCACTTCAAAATCACGAACTGAGGAGGGGGATGGAGGAAAAGATCTGGCGACTCTACAGGAAACACACGCTAGTGTTTGTCCTAAATTAAATTCAATACTATCTCAATCCTTCAATGTCTTACGCCAAACTGAGGTGTTAGAATGACGTATTATCCCGAAATCCTGCAAGTGCCTTGAAGACCCAGTATAGCACGTGCACTGACAAATACTCATAGTTTTTGAAGAAAGAATTAGTAATGTAAGTCACGTGGTTTCCGTTATGCCGACATTTGTTCAGCGACTGTCAAAACGAACGCACCCGCCGCCATACACGTGTTTAAAGGTTATGAACTTATGAGGTACCCGTGTAATGATCCTAGTCACACAGATGTTTGGTGATAATTCATGTACTCTTAATTGAAAATAACAATTATTCAATGAAATGCGCTCATGTTAATTGTTTCAATCTAGAGTAATGTAAACGGCTGTCAGGTATCGTAAAGTCATTGTGTCGCCGTCGTGTTACATTGTTACTGGTGACGTGGCTACCTTAGTAGTTCCGTTTTAACACCTCACATAATAAAATTATGTTATCCAACTTCTGGATATTAAGGTGGTTTAATTCTCACTAGCTTATCCATATAATAGCATTGACAATCTGAGCAACAGTTCAGCTAAATTATCTAACTCCATGATTTATGACAATTTTGCATATAGTAGATAAATTCTCTCACATTCGTATCCTGCATTGTCTATTTCAAAGGTCATAGGCTTATGATGCGTGTAGGTCGGCCACATAGGCTTCATGATGAGTGTAGGTCGGCCACATATAGGCTTCATGATGCGTGCAAGTCGGCCACATAGGCTTCATGATGCGTGCAGGTCGGCCACATAGGCTTCATGATGAGTGTAGGTCGGCCACATATAGGCTTCATGATGCGTGCAAGTCGGCCACATAGGCTTATGATGCGTGTAGGTCGGCCACATAGGCTTCATGATGCTTGCAGGTCGGCCACAGAGGCCTCATGGTGCGTGCAGGTCGGCCACATAGGTTTCATGATGCGTGTAGGTCGGCCACATAGGCTTCATGATGCGTGCAGGTCGGCCACATAGGCTTCATAATGCTTGCAGGTCGGCCACAGAGGCCTCATGATGCGTGCAGGTCGGCCAGCTATAATAAAACCGGCCGTCAGAATAACATTGGTCCGTGTTCTCGATTTCTGTATAACAACATCGGACCATGTTCTCGATTTCTGTATAACAACATCGGTCCTTGTTCTCGATTTCTGTATAACAACATCGGACCATGTTCTCGATTTCTGTATTACAACATTGGTCCTTGTTCTCGATTTCTGTATTACAACATTGGTCCGTGTTCTCGATTTCTGTATAACAACATTGGTCCGTGTTCTCGATTTCTGTATAACAACTTTTGTCCTTGTTCTAGATTTCTGTATAACAACATTGGTCCGTGTTCTAGATTTCTGTATAACAACATCGGTCCGTGTTCTCGATTTCTGTATAACAACATTGGACTATGTTCTAGATTTCTGTATAATAACATTGGTCCGTGTTCTCGATTTCTGTATAACAACATTGGTCCGTGTTCTCGATTTCTGTATAACAACATCGGACCATGTTCTCGATTTCTGTATAACAACATCGGTCCTTGTTCTCGATTTCTGTATAACAACATCGGACTATGTTCTCGATTTCTGTATAACAATATTGGTCCGTGTTCTCGATTTCTGTATAACAACATCGGTCCTTGTTCTCGATTTCTGTATAACAACATCGGTCCTTGTTCTCGATTTCTGTATAACAACTTTTGTCCTTGTTCTCGATTTCTGTATAACAACATCGGTCCTTGTTCTCGATTTCTGTATTACAACATTGGTCCGTGTTCTCGATTTCTGTATAACAACATCGGACCATGTTCTCGATTTCTGTATAACAACATCGGTCCGTGTTCTCGATTTCTGTATAACAACATTGGTCCGTGTTCTAGATTTCTGTATAACAACATCGGACCATGTTCTCGATTTCTGTATAACAACATCGGTCCTTGTTCTCGATTTCTGTATAACAACATCGGTCCGTGTTCTCGATTTCTGTATTACAACATTGGTCCGTGTTCTAAATTTCTGTATAACAACATCGGTCCGTGTTCTCGATTTCTGTATAACAACATCGGTCCGTGTTCTCGATTTCTGTATTACAACATTGGTCCGTGTTCTAAATTTCTGTATAACAACATTGGTCCGTGCTCTCGATTTCTGTATAACAACATTGGACCATGTTCTCGATTCTGTATAACAACATTGGACCATGTTCTCGATTTCTGTATAACAAATACTATTGGCCAAGACCAAATATAATTAAGATTAACGAACTAATGAATATAACTTATGTTAAAAAACCAACGAAAATGTGTATTTTTATCAGATTAATTAATGGCATGATCTGTCCTCCTTGATAAGAATGAAAATGTTTTGTTGTGAAACAGTGCTATGTATCAAATACGAACACTAGTTTAATTGTATATATTATATTGTAAATATGTTTTTCTCTATACATCATGTCAATAGAGGAAAAGAGAATAAAATGAAGTTGAATTTGTGGATAACAACCCCATACCTGTATTATTGTAGATAACAACTCCATACCTGTATTATTGTAGATAACAACCCTATACCTGTATTATTGTGGATAACAACCCCATACCTGTATTATTGTAGATAACAACTCCATACCTGTATTATTGTAGATAACAACCCCATACCTGTATTATTGTAGATAACAACCCCATACCTGTATTATTGTAGATAACAACCCCATACCTATATTATTGTAGATAACAACCCCATACCTGTATTATTGTAGATAACAACTCCATACCTGTATTATTGTAGATAACAACCCCATACCTGTATTATTGTAGATAACAACCCCATACCTGTATTATTGTAGATAACAACCCCATACCTATATTATTGTAGATAACAACCCCATACCTGTATTATTGTAGATAACAACCCCATACCTGTATTATTGTAGATAACAACCGCATACCTATATTATTGGTTACTGACGCCATATTAACAGCGTTGATACATGTTTGTTTAATATAAACTGATAATTTGTATAATTTCTTGTGATAAACTGAAGTACATTGGTTCCATTTTATTGTCATTTAGCCTCAACAAAGACAGTGAGTCACAAATTATATTTACAACAATGTCATTTTCTAGGAAAGGATTTATAGAGATAATCATTGGCTTTGTGTTGAGACGGACTAGATTTATGGTTATTTAATACACAGAACAGCTCCGATCCATCCCCTCTCCAATGGAAACTGTTTTTCTGAGTTGCTGTCAATGGGAAGTGCTGTTTCCCAGGTGGGGCATTTTCACAGAGGTAAGTTATACTTGGGATCACGGTAAATATCTTGCCACGAAATTCAATTTCCGATATTTTGTGTATAATTACAACCTTTTGTAAACGAGATTTAAAAATTAACTGGATAATAACACAAATCAATCCCTAATATACCACTCCGACAACATTAGGCTGTTAGACGATAATAGACCGATGGACCTTCATCCCGTAGCTTCGATTAAAATTGCTCTTGCGTTTTATTGTACTAATCAAACGCGCCTGATATTGGTTACAACGTTTGATTCATAAAAACAGATAAACCATAATTACATTGAAATCTGACGCGATATCACGGGACCTTCAAATAAACTAATTCTTCTCGACAGGATTCTCTATCATTTCTTGCAATGCAGATGAAACTGAAACCGCTTGTGCATATTGTCGGTAAAGTGAGGCTTGTGACCCGATGTTTCCGCCTCAGTGATTCCCTCCGTATATTTATTTGTCTCTATTACATACCTATTATGCCAGCAGAGAATCACACGGGATCATAAAATCGTTTTCCTAATTTTAGTCTCTAATTAGGTAGGACAAAATAGCAAGTTACGAAGGAAAACTACACACAATTTTAACCTCGACCAACTGCTTCGTGTAAATTGATACAGGGAGACCAAAATGGACAGTTCAATGGGGCCCCTAAAGGGGTTTCTGTTTTTTCATCATTAGTCACGTTTTAGTGGACAGATTGAAATACGAAAATATAATTAAAATGACGATAATCCAATCCGAGGTAATACTGAAGAAAATGTCAGAACGAGGGGACTTCAGTCAACCTTTGGTGTCTGACAAAACACTTATGATGATCGGTTAAGTGGACCCTTTTATGCGTTAACATGTCAAAGCTAACTCGAGTTCGACCCTGTTTGGGCCTACATATATGCGCGCTAGCAGCCCAAGCTTACTCCCGTTTTAACACTATAAAACTTAACTGAAACGTTTAAAGACGCACGGTCCAAACTTTCACTGGTCTACATGTAGGACGTAAGAATTGTACTCGTTGCCCAATTGCACGATCGTAAGAATCGACTAAATTAAGGACCTTATCTTTTCTCTTCCTTCTAAACGTTCTCTTCCTTGACAATGCCTCACTCTTGGTCTTTAGTTGAGCGTTCTCACCTTGTGAGGAAGACATGCCAGAATCTATTATTATGGTAGTTGCTACTCTCGCTTAATGCTCATCATTTTTGGATTCGGACGACTGGTTTGTCCGTTAGTATAATGTGATCGGGTGAGGTGTCCTGCTGGTGGCTTCAGTGGTGAAGCACGATAAAGTCGACATTTCGTGTTAATGTGATACCTTTCCTTATTTTACACTATGTAAAAAATAGAATATAGAAATGTTATTTGAACCACATCCTCCAAAATGGTATTAACCAGGTTAATAGTCAAAGGTGCTATTCATCCGGAATGAATGAATTCAGATTTTTGCTTTTTTTTCGTTCATTCTGATTGGACAATGCATTGGTATATATCTTCAGATCGTCTCTACCGCCACCCCTTATAGTACAATAAAATCCGAAAGCGCTTTCGAGAACGAAAGCGTGTTCGAGACCAAGACGAAGCAGACACAGTTAGTTTACTAAAATCGTATAAGTGAATGCTACAGGAGCATTTCAGAAAATGGCTTCATCGACAAGTTTCGATAATCTGGATGAAGAAGTGCTGGAGAATTTATTTTTTTCTTCTAAAAATGGCAGCGTTAATACACAACAAGTAATAAAAACGGCAGTTAGCATGCTGAAGACTATCTTCGGGGAAAACACAGTAGATACAGTACAGGATATGAACACTGGTTCGAGAGAAAAATGGAATTATTTAAATGCTGGTATACAGTTAAACAGTTATTGTATGGGTATTTCTGTAAATAACACTTTTATTCTAAGCAACAAGTCTGGAGATTTCTAAGAACAAGTATTAGGCTTTCTGGGAAACAAGTCTGAGACGTTTTAGGACACAAGCCTGTATTCTAGGAAGTAAACATAACGTTTTATCGGAAATAAGCCTAAGGCTTTTATAAATAAGTTAGAGACTTTTTTAAGATACAAGTATTGGATTTATTCGCCTGTTTCTAAGGATACAATCAACTTGGTTTTAAGAAATCCGTCTGTCTTTCCCATTCCCATCCAGACAGGGAAGTTGGATAAAGTCGTCCACGTACCATAAAACATAGGAACATCGGCAACCTGGCGCGGAAATACAAATACGGGCATGTTCACACTCCAGATCTCAACTTCCGGTGACTTTTGACCTTCAGTAGCGGAACTAACACCAATCAAACCAGTGGCGTCGATGTCACCAATATCATTTGTGTATACGTCATTTCTGTCGAAGGAAATTAGCTCGGAACCACAAACGTCTGGCAGGTGAATAGTTTTGTTTGTCAATGGGTTGGTCCATGTTTCTATGACGTCACCGGAAGATGCACTTCGATAATATCCCGAATATTTATATTTTAGCGTCATGAAAGGTTCCTGTTGAGACGCAGACACGTTGAATGCCACTACAGCCGTCCCGTTACCTTCTAACCGATACAGGTTATTCTGTTTACCATTAATTGAGGTCAAAACGGAGCCGTTAAATCGGAATGGAATCTGGTCCTGGCGTTCAAGCAAAGAAACAATTTTTGAATCAACTTCTGGCAGATTTACGGTTGGATGTACGCTTGAATTTACCATTGGTATAATGATGTCCGACATGTTTGCAGCACGCCGAGAGTCAATTACACTCTTAAAGACCGACCACGTGGTTTCATTTGGTACTTCATACCAAACTGGTGCATCAAGGAACTTCAGGAGTCCTCTTGAATGTACCAGCGTCAGTATGTCCTCAGCTATACAAGCCAATCCGCGGGAACATTTCCAGAAGAAGGTGTTGTATATTAGACGACCTGGTGTTTCTCCCATCTCCATCCAGGGGAGGAACTGACTACTCCTCTGCCACGTACCGAAACACGGCACGCTATCTAAATGGGTGGTGGCCAGAGTCGTGTAGTTGGTGAAGTAAGTGGCCAGTTCTGTACCATTGTACGTATCTCCAGCTGAAAACTTTGGATACTTTAACGTGTCCAGTACATTTGGATAAGAAAGGTCAATGTTTAGTTCAAACGCGACCTGATCTGAGGCTGCACGGACAGTATTGAGGATGTCACCGAGAACAAGAACGCCGTTTACTGGGTCATTTTGTACGACAAACACTTCATTGGGATTAGATGTAATTGGGTTTACCCAGACTGTCAGTATCTCTGACGTCACCGGGTCTCGATAGACAACCAACTCCACTGATAGGGATAAGTAATTCCCTTCCTTCTCAGCTATCTTACGGTTTATGTTATAACCCTCAAAGTTAAATATCTTCTTTGCGTGTTCCCCTGGAAGTCGGTAGTAGACGGTTCCATTGATGTAGCTGACAGTACTGTTCCCTGAAGACAGGGAACCGGAAACTCGAACGAAGGATTCCAAATTCGTTTTAGGGTCGTTGATGTCGAAGCTCTGACACAGATTCAAACATACTAGGGACCAGACGGTCACGTGAGCTATTTGTTGATATATATATTCCATTTTAGGGACCTCTGAAATAAATATGAAATAGCATTAATTTTCTGTATGAAAACCAATCTGTGCAGATTTCTACTGAAATATTCGTGTTTGATATAGTACAAATGTTTCAATATATATATATAAGATACCAAAAGTTGTATACATGTACTAAAATAACAGATTTCAACCAATCTTCTTTTCTCCTCGGTGTTGCGTATAAAATCATTTCATCTCGACTGGTGACCAAAAAACGTCTGTATTACTAGAAGTTGGGGAAAAATCACGCTGATTTTCATACTCTGATGAAGGAAGGGGGATAACTCGTATTATCTGACTACTCTCAGTGGCAGAATACAGAGGTATTAATTTCCCGATACTCCTCAGGTGTCAGATAGAACACAAATATCTTTAGCTACGTCAATATGTTAAAATCTAGTTTAAAACAAAATGAGTTATCGCCGAAATTTAAGAAATCCTGACACTATTTACGATAATGATAAAAAAAAGTTGAAAAACAAAACGAAATCTGTAACCGACTTTAATAACATACATTTTACTAAGTCGGGAGTCCACACCATTTGTCTACGCATGTTTAATCAAAACGAGGTAAAGTTTTCTCACACGATTTTTTGTACCTGGAATTATTTCAAAGCGTTCTTATAAACAAAACATATATATATATAAAAAAAAAAAAGGATAAGTAGCAGGCGAGCAGCTGGTTTGCTGCGATTAGTAGGCAGAAAGTCGCACCCAACGTCTAGCCAGTCTAGGGGGTTCAGGGGCCATAACGGTTCTTGTTTACTTTTTAGGTACTCTAAGGTTTCGGATAGGTACTGATGGTCGGCTGTCGTTTGTATAGATACATTTCTAATATATATACTGAGTACATGTTTTTATCTTAAAATCATTACTCCGAACCACGAAAACGAAAATAAAAATATGATAGTGAATTTAATTTTTATGTGTATGCTAGTTTGGTAACGTGGCAGCTAGGCGCCTGACCAATAAAGTTGAAATTGCAGTGATGCCGTTCCATTAAATAATTATTTGGTTTAACCGGTCTGACCGCGTACTTGGAAACAAACAAGATCTATTTGGATACTATATGACGTAGATGGCTTTGTAGAAGAGACCTGTACAAAGGGAGGCAACACCTATATAACTTATGCGCCCACTGATGTTTGTACATATGGGGAAAAAAGAATATTTTAAAACAAAATTTAAAAAAAAACACACACACACACAAACGAAGATTTCGCTGTTTGTATCTTTTATCATTAATATATATCTTTTATCGATAAAATGATACAACAACAACTACAACACACTCCAGACTTACAATACTATGTCCACACTTGTCAAGCAATACATATTCACAAGACACCATACTTATAAACTGTATGTCTCGTCCATACATTATGTATACCACTTGATGTCACGATTTCTTCTATTTCATCGCACTCTTGAAAAATATTGATCTTCTGCCAAACGAGTGAATCATATGTTATATCAATGGAAAACCGTTCCATTCTTTGTTTGTTTCGTTTTTAAGACGAAAAAGAAGAAGAATCTATTCGTCGTAAAATAACGAGACTTTGACGTTTTATCAATAAGAATATATAATAACCCATATAAAAATACCATTTTTACTATAATAATATGTTTTGTTTAACGACCTATTAACAGCCAGGGTCATTTAAGGACGTGCCAGGTTTTAGAGGTGGAGGAAAGCCGGAGTACCCGGAGAAAAACCACCGGCCTACAGTCAGTACCTGCAACTGCCACACGTAGGTTTCGAACCCAGAGGTGGAGGGCTAGTGATAAAGTGTCGGGACACCTTAACCACTCGGCCACCGCGGCCCTCAGGAGTGAATTGGATCGCTGACCAAACATTTTACCAGCTTCCGTGAAAAAAAAATTAATTTAACGAAGACGTCATGACCATTGGTCTTGATATCACTTTACCCATGTTAATTATAGGGAAAGTATGGTCTGATGATTTTGTATTTTGTTTTGTAAGGTAAAAATGCTGAGGAAATGGATACAAATAACTACATAGGTAGCCTAATAGATAATATGTCAACACTCTCTTACCCATGTACGTGTACATATCTGTGACATGTCAACACTCTCTTACCCATGTACGTGTACATATCTGTGACATGTCAACACTCTCTTACCCATGTACGTGTACATATCTGTGACATGACGACACTCTCTTACCCATGTCCGTGTATATATCTGTGACATGTCAACACTCTCTTACCCATGTACGTGTACATATCTGTGACATGTCAACACTCTCTTACCCATGTCCGTGTACATATCTGTGACATGTCAACACTCTCTTACCCTTGTACGTGTATATATCTGTGACATGACGACACTCTCTTACCCATGTACGTGTACATATCTGTGACATGACGACACTCTCTTACCCATGTACGTGTACATATCTGTGACATGTCAACACTCTCTTACCCATGTACGTGTACATATCTGTGACATGTCAACACTCTCTTACCCATGTACGTGCATATATCTGTGACATGTCAACACTCTCTTACCCATGTCCGTGTATATATCTGTGACATGACGACACTCTCTTACCCATGTACGTGTACATATCTGTGACATGACGACACTCTCTTACCCATGTACGTGTACATATCTGTGACATGTCAACACTCTCTTACCCATGTACGTGTACATATCTGTGACATGTCAACACTGTCTTACCTATGTACGTGTACATATCTGTGACATGACGACACTCTCTTACCCATGTCCGTGTACATATCTGTGACACGTCAACACTCTCTTACCCATGTACGTGTACATATCTGTGACATGTCAACACTCTCTTACCCATGTATGTGTACATATCTGTGACATGTCGACACTCTCTTACCCATGTACGTGTACATATCTGTGACTTGTCAACACTCTCTTACCCATGTACGTGTACATATCTGTGACATGACGACACTCTCTTACCCATGTACGTGTACATATCTGTGACATGACGACACTCTCTTACCCATGTACGTGTACATATCTGTGACTTGACAACACTCTCTTACCCATGTACGTGTACATATCTGTGACTTGTCAACACTCTCTTACCCATGTACGTGTACATATCTGTGACATGACGACACTCTCTTACCCATGTACGTGTACATATCTGTGACATGACGACACTCTCTTACCCATGTACGTGTACATATCTGTGACTTGACAACACTCTCTTACCCATGTACGTGTACATATCTGTGACATGTCAACACTCTCTTACCCATGTACGTGTACATATCTGTGACATGTCAACACTCTCTTACCCATGTCCGTGTACATATCTGTGACATGTCGACACTCTCTTACCCATGTCCGTGTATATATCTGTGACATGTCGACACTCTCTTACCCATGTCCGTGTATATATCTGTGACATGACGACACTCTCTTACCCATATACGTGTACATATCTGTGACATGTCGACACTCTCTTACCCATATACGTGTACATATCTGTGACATGACAACACTCTCTTACCCATGTACGTGTACATATCTGTGACATGACGACACTCTCTTACCCATATAAGTGTACATATCTGTGACATGTCGACACTCTCTTACCTATATACGTGTACATATCTGTGACTTGTCAACATTCTCTTACCCATGTACGTATTCATAGCTGTGACATGTCAACTCTCTTAACATATCTGTGATATGTGGACACTCTCTTACCCATGTACGTGTATATATATGTGACATGACGACAGTCTCTTACCCATGTACGTGTACATATCTGTGACATGACGACACTCTCTTACCCATGTACGTGTACATATCTGTGACATGACGACACTCTCTTACCCATGTACGTGTATATATATGTGACATGTCAACACTCTCTTACCCATGTACGTGTACATATCTGTGACATGACGACACTCTCTTACCCATGTACGTGTATATATATGTGACATGTCAACAATCTCTTACCCATGTACGTGTACATATCTGTGACATGACGACACTCTCTTACCCATGTACGTGTACATATCTGTGACATGTCCACACTCTCTTACCCATGTACGTGTACATATCTGTGACATGACAACACTCTCTTACCCATGTCCGTGTACATATCTGTGACATGACAACACTCTCTTACCCATGTCCGTGTACATATCTGTGACATGTCAACACTCTCTTACCCATGTACGTGTACATATCTGTGACATGTCAACACTCTCTTACCCATGTACGTGTACAGATCTATGACATGACGACACTCTCTTACCCATGTCCGTGTACATATCTGTGACATGTCAACACTGTCTTACCTATGTACGTGTACATATCTGTGACATGTCAACACTCTCTTACCCATGTACGTGTACATATCTGTGACATGTCAACACTCTCTTACCCATGTACGTGTACATATCTGTGACATGTCAACACTCTCTTACCCATGTACGTGTACATATCTGTGACATGTCAACACTGTCTTACCTATGTACGTGTACATATCTGTGACATGTCAACACTCTCTTACCCATGTACGTGTACATATCTGTGACATGTCAACACTCTCTTACCCATGTACGTGTACATATCTGTGACATGTCGACACTCTCTTACCCTTGTACGTGGTTTGTACCGATGTATCTAGAATTTGATAATTAAATTTTAAACTTAATCCGTATCATGTGAAAAAGAGAAGGGGTAATTTTGTCCAAATTAGAAGTTGAAATAACACCGGACCCATTGACAGCCAGTCAATTATATTCAAAACAGCAATGTATTAATTTTATATCTGAGAGCCTTCGGTTAGGAAAATAAAGGGAATGGAAAGTTTCTTTTTGCATAAAGAAAACATAGACCCAGCGTCCGAAACGTAAATAACATAAAGAAACCACCA
Organism: Pecten maximus; assembly: GCF_902652985.1. Classification (NCBI taxonomy): domain Eukaryota; kingdom Metazoa; phylum Mollusca; class Bivalvia; order Pectinida; family Pectinidae; genus Pecten; species Pecten maximus. The sequence continues at coordinate 4,256,359 of NC_047016.1, forward strand.
TAAATTAATTGATATAGCAATATATTCAACAAATAATTCCATATAACATTGTACTGTTTTGATGTTTGACACCATTCAAGCAGTATGAATTGTGCGAGTTGTCTCCCTTACTACAATGATTGCTGAAGACCAGTTGAATATGGATATGGGAATTCCTATTGTGTTTTCTCCTTCTTCTTCTTCTTCTTCTTCTTCTTCTTCTTCTTCTTCTTCTTCTTCTTCTTCTTCTTCTTCTTCTTCAACAGATGGGGTGGGGGGTCTCTAAAAAATTGATAGGTATTTCTTTCTTTTTGTCAAGATACTGATGATGTTCTGATTGTTGTGTGTTTAGAAATGTGATAGTTCATGGATATGGGCATTCCAGCTGCCTTATCCAATAGTTAGCTTTTGTGGCTGTGCGGTTGAGTGTCGTGTCTATGTACCGAAGTTAAGCATTGACGAGCGTGGTCAGCTCTTGGATGGGTGACCATGGGTTGTACCCCCGGTGCCCGGTGGCAGCGAACGGGCCTGGTATCCTGTAGGGTGCCCTCGGACAGCATGGGAAGCACAATGTTCCTGGAGACTTGTTGATGACCAGGGGGTCTGGTCATGAGGCGGCACGGCTATTACAACAAGAGGGACAGTTGTGTTTGCTGAGGATGCCAGGTTGAATCCATGGCGGGACGAAGCTTATCGGCGAAGGAGGCAATGTGATGGTTCATGGATATACGAAAACATTACAGAATATTAAGGGAGGTTCCTTAACTAAGAGTTCTGCCTTAAATTCTGTAATGCTTTCCTATGGAAAAGTATCAGTTACGGAATTTTCTTACGTAAGGGGCGTTGATGAAATCGTGGCCAGGTTCAGAAAGGTGAGCTTTGTGGAGAGTTATTATGTCAGCTTTTAAGATCTACAAATACAACTTCTTTTACCTGTTTGACGTGTTAAGTTTTGTCCATTATGACATCCTTTTCAGGGCACACTATTCATATTCGCTAATGCGTGAAACAAACCGTTCACGTCGACAGTTTAAAGTATAACCAAAACATACAATATCCTGACCCAGTCTAAAGGATCGGTTTAAAATTTCCACAAACAACTCTTCAGACATATCCGTCTTAATTCCCCCAAAGAATTAACCTTAAATACCATGTCTATGGGAAGTTGAGATGGGTCGTGTAATTGCATTTCTTATGCAAGGTACCTCCCAAGATCAGGTCTCAAATCAATTTGGAGTCCATACATCAACCATTTGCCGTTTCATCCTGAGACTCCTTGCCACAGAGACGGTTGCAGACAGTCTCCGAACCGGTCGGTCTTGTGTGACGACGAAACTATTCAAATCGCCCTGCGTCCGTGGTCCGTGGTCCGTCCGTCCGTCCCTAAACAATTCTTGTTATCGCTATTTCTCAGAAAGTACTGAAGGGATCTTTTTCAAATTTCATATGTAGGTACCCCTTGGTGCCTTGTTATGCATATTTCATTTTGGGAGCAGTTGGAAAACAACATGGCCGACAGGAAGCCATCTTGGATTTTGACAATTGAAGTTTGTTATCGCTATTTCTCAGAAAGTACTGGAGGGATCTTTCCCAAATTTCATATATAGGTTCCCCTTGGTCCCTCGTATTGCATTTTGGAACCAATCTGTCCTGAAAACAACCTGGCCAACAGACAGCCATTATCGCTAAATCTCAAATTTCATATACAGTGTATAGCTAGAATTCCCTTTTTTGAAAAGTACTGGAGGGATATTTCTCAATTTGCACAGATTAGTAAAAGAAAGGGGGAAATAGAGAGAAGATCAATCTGACATAGAACCTATAAAGATCATTCAATGGTGGGCGCCAAGATCCCTCTGGGATCTCTTGTTGAGTTAGACTTTGCAATTGTCTCAGTCAGATTGTTCTGATGAAAAGTTATTTTGTAGCATAAAGTGCATTACTAACTTCTGAGATTGTCTTGGCCCGCCATCTCTAACTCGCCATTCCCTAACGGATACACGCCAGTGTATCTGGAACTTGATATACAGGGTACATCGTACCAATGTTGATCAGTAATGTGACGTGGAAGACGCATCCCACCTGGACGGTACTTACTATGACCCTCTACAATTCATAAAATTACTTGTTAGTGTCTTGTACACTGATTTAAAACTTGAGAAATACCTTTATAAGTGAAGAGATCTTCGTTGATCACACTTCCTTGTGGACCCTTCCTTGTGGACCTTGTGGACCCTTCCCCGTCCTTGTGGACCCTTCCTTGTAGACCCTTCCTTGTGGACCCTTCCTTGTGGACCTTGTGGACCCTTCCCCGTCCTTGTGGACCCTTCCTTGTGGACGTGATCGTCCTATAGATAAAGTAGAATAACTATGTGTTCGTTATCTATAGAGAACTGTGCGACATTCTGATTATAGATCGAAACTATGAAAATGAGATAGAAACTAAGCTCGGTAACACAAATTAACCGAGACTTATATATAGAAAGTATGTGACCGTTGAGCTCTCTTATCTTCGTATGCGCCCATAAGTAACATTATCTAGGAACTACATTCCTTTGTGTATTCAGAAAAGGCTCACTGTGCTGCACAACTCCTTAAATGACTCGTCACAACCATCCCCAACCCTAAACCATCCCAAACGTAAACCATCCCCAATCCTAAGCCATCCTAAACGTAAACCATCCCCAACCCTAAACCATCCCCAACCCTAAACCATCCCCAACCCTAAACCATCCCCAACCTTAAACCATCCCCAACCCTAAACCATCCCCAATCCTAAACCATCAATCCTAAACCATCCCCAACCCTAAACCATCCCAAACTTCAACCATCCCCAACCCTAGACCATCCCAAACCCTAAAGCATCAACCCTAAACCATCCCCAACCCTAAACCATCCCAAACCCTAAACCATCCCAAACCCTAAACCATCCCAAACTTTAACCATCCCCAACCCTAAACCATCCCAAACCCTAAAGCATCAACCCTAAACCATCTCCAACCCTTAACCATCCCCTACCCTAAACCATCCCCAACCCTAAACCATCCCAAACCCTAAACCATCCCAAACCCTAAACCATCAACCCTAAACCATCCCAAACCCTAAACCATCAACCCTAAACCATCCCCAACCCTAAGCCATCAACCCTAAACCGTCAACCCTAAATCATCCCCAACCCTAAACCATCCCAAACCCTAAAGCATCAACCCTAAACCATCCCCAACCCTAAACCATCCCCAACCCTAAACCATACAAAACCCTAAACCATCCCAAACCCTAAACCATCCCAAACCCTAAACCATCCCCAACCCTAAACCATCAACCCTAAACCATCCCCAACCCTAAACCATCAACCCTAAACCATCCCAAACGTAAACCATCCCCAACCCTAAACCATCAACCCTAAACCATCCCCAACCCTAAACCATCAACCCTAAACCATCCCCAACCCTAAGCCATCAATCCTAAACCATCCCCAACCCTAAGCCATCAACCCTAAACCATCCCCAACCCTAAGCCATCAACCATAAACCATCCCCAACCCTAAACCATCAACCCTAAACCATCCCCAACCCTAAACCATCAACCCTAAACCATCCCAAACGTAAACCATCCCCAACCCTAAACCATCAACCCTAAACCATCCCCAACCCTAAACCATCAACCCTAAACCATCCCCAACACTAAACCATCAACCCTAAACCATCCCCAACCCTAAGCCATCAACCCTAAGCCATCAACCCTAAACCATCCCCAACCCTAAACCATCCCATCAACCCTAAACCATCCCCAACCCTAAAACATCCCCAACCCTAAACCATCCCCAACCCTAAATCATCCCCAACCCAAAATCATCCCCAACCCGAAATCATCCCCAACCCAAAATCATCCCCAACACTAAACCATCCCCAACCCTAAATCATCCCCAACACTAAATCATCCCCAACCCTTAATCATTCCAAACCCTAAACCATCCCCAACCCTAAACCATCCCCAACCCTAAACCACATCCATCCCTAAACCACTTCCATCCCTAAACCACATCCATCCCTAAGCTTAGGTTTATGGTTTATTTTGTTTAACGTCCAATTAACAGCCAGGGTCATTTAAGGACGTGCTAGGTTTGGAGGTGGAGGAAAGCCGGAGTACCCGGAGAAAAACCACCGGTCTACGGTCAGTACCTGACAACTGCCCCACGTAGGTTTCGAACTCGCAACCCAGAGGTGGAGGGCTAGTGATAAAGTGTCGGGACACCTTAACCACTCGGCCACCGCGGCCCCTCATCCCTAATCAAACGTTAAAGTAAATGTAGACTATACCTTACAGTGAGTGTATACATTACAATGAATGTATACATTACAATAGGTATATACGTTGACAATCCAAGTCCCCATACTTACACTAAAGTTTGTCTCTCTGGACGATTACCTGGTAGGTTAGAGGCTCCGAACATGATATACGACCTTCACCGTATTATCTTTTAGATTGCTTACTTTTTCTTTGAAATTCTATTTTATGTAAAACATCAACAATCCAGCATTGAGTTATAAATAACACAAAGCCTTACGAAACTTGATGACCGCATGTTCGCTCTAGATGACGTCAAACGTTTTGCTGTCACATTACTTCGTGACCTTCCAAACACAAGTTAAGGAACTGTGTATGTGAAAAGGACGCAACGGAAACAGGAAGTATTGCCACACTGAAAAGATTCCGTCTCTAAAATCAAAAATAAATAACCAATCAAAATAAAGAAAACAAAGACTAAATAACCATTTTGTCATACTTGCATACATTTTTGTAATGAAACACATACAATAGATATAAATGTAATGATGTAAGTACTTTTTCCCTTCGTTTTGATCTGAAATACGTATTAAGGATTTCCTGGAAGCGTTAACTGTATCATACAGACAGAAATCGACCACAATGTAGACAGTACACATGTACCCTGGATGGTCTAATTTATGGATCGAGACTGTTTGAGTTTATATTTGGAAAAATGTGGTGATTACCTAAGGGCGCGACGTGCAATGATTTTTAAATATTAATTCTTTGTGTGACTACAGTAATAATATCTACAAAGCGGAACCTGAACCACGCCTCACCGCCTCGACTTTTATAGCTAGAGACTCGACTAAGTGTACAAAAATTATATATTAACAATTTCCTCGTAAATAGCATACAGCATGATCGCACTATATATTGAAACAAATGTATCCTCCGATTCATCTAAATGTATAAACACTTCCATAAATATATAAATGAATACATGAATGTTGTATTTTAAAGGAAAACTAATATATCTAAACGGATGATATCCATAACACTCCAAAATAGATGGGACATCGTCAACACTGTATAACGGTGGTTTTGTATTCATCAGCAACATGACTAAGTTCCAATTAACACTAAACGTCAGTCGACGCGGGCATGGTCTACATAGTTTAATCCGTAAAGGGTAAATTGTGTGCGACGTTCCTTTTCCGTTTCGTCTTTGTCCTGTTTACTGTTAGTTTGAACTTTGCACAATCCTGAAATTGTACCTATGTATGCTGTAAAATCCTAGAGCACATTATAGTATCCAACATTATGAACCATGCTGACAACCATTACATCCTTTATCCAATCCAACACGGTTTTCGCAAATTAAGATCATGCGAGATTCAGCTTTTAGATTTCCTAGATGATGCATCACAGATGACGAAGGCAGAGTGATGTCCCCATCGTGGACTTGTCTAAGGCGTTTGACAGAGAGATGTCCCCATCATGGACTTGTCTAAGGCGTTTGACAGAGTGATGTCCCCATCATGGACTTGTCTAAGGCGTTAGACAGAGTGATGTCCCCATCATGGACTTGTCTAAGGCGTTTGACAGAGTGATGTCCCCATCATGGACTTGTCTAAGGCGTTAGACAGAGTGATGTCCTTATCATGGACTTGTCTAAGGCGTTTGACAGAGAGATGTCCCCATCATGGACTTGTCTAAGGCGTTTGACAGAGTGATGTCCCCATCATGGACTTGTCTAAGGCGTTAGACAGAGTGATGTCCCCATCATGGACTTGTCTAAGGCGTTTGACAGAGTGATGTCCCCATCATGGACTTGTCTAAGGCGTTAGACAGAGTGATGTCCTTATCATGGACTTGTCTAAGGCGTTTGACAGAGAGATGTCCCCATCATGGACTTGTCTAAGGCGTTTGACAGAGAGATGTCCCCATCGTGGACTTGTCTAAGACGTTTGACAGAGTGATGTCCCCATCGTGGACTTGTCTAAGACGTTTGACAGAGTGATGTCCCCATCGTGGACTTGTCTAAGACGTTTGACAGAGTGATGTCCCCAGCATGGACTTGTCTAAGGCGTTAGACAGAGTGATGTCCCCATCATGGACTTGTCTAAGGCGTTAGACAGAGAGATGTCCCCATCATGGACTTGTCTAAGGCGTTAGACAGAGTGAATCATTCTCTACTCTGTCACAAGTTTAGATACTATGGAGTAAATGATAAAGTCAACACATGGATAGAAAGTTTACAGACAGAGAACAGTGAGTGGCCAAAAATCTGAACCCTTCAAACTAACATCTGGGGTGCCTCAAGGCTCTGTCATCGGCCCATACCTTTTCCTTCTCTATATAAATGACATTCCCAATAACACCAACTCTAGATCTACTGTTAGGCCTTTTGTTGACGATACAATCATGTACAATGCATCTGACAGTAAGTTCTAAGTCAGATTCAGGTAAGCCTACAGAATGACCGAGATAAGTTGGCACTCTGAGAAAGTCGTTGGGATATGTCATTTACATCCTGATAAATGTCCCATACTATCCATCTCTAACCGTAAAAACCCAGTGCAGCTCTCTAACAAACTACACGGATAGGAACTCAATCATGTAACAGAAGCAAAATAATTGGGAGTAACTCTCCAATCAAATATCAAGTGGGAAGCCCATATTAGAAATATGCAAACTCAACCCTTGGCTATTAAGAAGAAATATCAAAATAGGTTCTAAAAAAAGTCAAAACACAATCCTACTTCTCCTTAGTCAGACCGACCTTAGATTGTGCTTGTTCTGTCTGGGATCCATACTTAAAAAATGATTGAAATGGTACAACACAAAGCTGCCTGTTATGTCTCCAGCAAATTTAGGAACAGCTGTAGTGTTGGAGATATGTTAAAAATAGAAGAAAGACGCAAGGCTTGCACCATTTTTCTAAATCAAACATGACCAATTGGCTGTAAAGAAAAACGGTCCCATTCCACCGAACCTTTTCTCTCGAAAAACACTCATTAGAAAATCCCCATTCTTTCCAAAACAATCATCAGCTGGAATGTTTTATCACCACAAATTACTTCCTTTGATTGTCTATATTCTTTCAAAGAGGCTATACTTAAGGCATATTAGTAAAAATAAATCACTTTATCCATTTTAAACCAGTATTTTTTATTCATCTCTCCCCTCTGCTAGTTAAGTTTGGCAATATCGTATAGACATAGTAATGATGCTTCAAATCCTCCATCGAACGTTCTGTGAATATAAAACATCTGTTACAAAGTGTTGGCGATATAAAACCATGCGTTACAAAGTGTTGGCGATATAAAACCATGCTTTACAAAGTGTTGGCGATATAAAACCATGCGTTACAAAGTGTTGGCGATATAAAACCATGCGTTACAAAGTGTTGGCGATATAAAACCATGCGTTACAAAGTGTTGGCGATATAAAACCATGCGTTACAAAGTGTTGGCGATATAAAACCATGCTTTACAAAGTGTTGGCGATATAAAACCATGCTTTACAAAGTGTTGGCGATATAAAACCATGCTTTACAAAGTGTTGGCGATATAAAACCATGCGTTACAAAGTGTTGGCGATATAAAACCATGCTTTACAAAGTGTTGGCGATATAAAACCATGTGTTACAAAGTGTTGGCGATATAAAACCATGCTTTACAAAGTGTTGGCGATATCCCATTTATTTTGGACTGTTCCCGATATCAATTTCTTTAGGTTGATTATTTTCCCTTTAAAATACAACATTCATGTATTCATTTATATATTTATGGGAGTGTTTATACATTTAGATTAATCGGAGGATAGAATGGTTTCAATATATGGTGCGAGCATACCATTTATAGACAAAATTTCATGAAAAATCGTCGAGTGTGCTCCCAACGTATGATTTTAAATTTGTTTTTCAGTTTTTTGCCAAAAAAGTGAATTACGTCCGCTACTGGTTGCGATGAGTAATCCTTTGGGTGTAAATCTTCAATGGACTATGTGCCGATATACTTACTCCGAAACGGGCCGTGGAGACGCCATTTTTGTGTCACGGAGTCCATGCAAGTGACGTAGGTTCCTACCCCTGAGATACCGTATACATCCGGAAACGGAAAACGTGCAACTATTACTCTAACGGACCGAGTTTAGGGGACTTCCTTTTCCTACATTCTATAGCATTTAAAGGTCATAGGTTATTCGTGTTAACTGGACTTCCTTTTCCTACATTCTATATCATTTAAAGGTTAGAGGTTAGCTGGATTAACTGGACTTACTTTTCCTACATTCTACAGCATTTAAAGGTCTTGGGAAAGTTGCTGGTTGGGAATTTCATGTATATGTCTTCATTTGCAATCAATGAATGGAGAAATTTTAATTTACATCAATATTGTATAACCTGCACGTGCAAGTCAATAGCATTACGTCTTGGCGTGACAGTCCGCCTCTCCCACGCAATACTTTATGACGTCACGGTAATCCTGGCATGATGCCTGTGTGGCCTAAGGTCACATGACTTCTTACCTTGACAATGTACTTGGCTGTACTGGATGTACCGACCACGTACGGGAGATACTCACGATCGATACTGGTTCTTGAGGATGAAAGAAAACATCGACAGTATATATCGATTATAAATGTATCAAGGAGATTTCATAACAAAGCCGGCCTATCTTAAGATGTTATTAGTTCAAAATCCTCGTCAAACAAATAAGGAGGGCCGGTAACAATACAATACTATCAAACTTTAATACGAACATTACTAACAAAAACTAGACACAGAACTGGTACACTTACACGTAATCTGTACACTCGGCCCAGAACTGGTACACTTACACGTAATCTGTACACTCGGCCCAGAACTGGTACACTTACACGTAATATGTACACTCGGCCCAGAACCGGTACACTTACACGTAATCTGTACACTCGGCCCAGAACTGGTACACTTACACGTAATCTGTACACTCGGCCCAGAACTGGTACACTTACACGTAATATGTACACTCGGCCCAGAACCGGTACACTTACACGTAATCTGTACACTCGGCCCAGAACCGGTACACTTACACGTAATATGTACACTCGGCCCAGAACCGGTACACTTACACGTAATTTGTATACTTACACGCATACATTGCAATCCCCACCCATAACTTAAATACATTGATATCTCCTTATTTTCAAACGGTATCGATAGACCGACAAATTGGTACGTTTCATAAGTTTCCATTAGCAGAACAGAAAATTATCAAAATACAGACAGACAGATAGAAACTTTCATATATATATATATATATATATATATATAATTGCCAAAATATACTTACATTATAAATTTTTCTTGGAATTATGATTTGCTATTGCTTTCTTTTTTTCTCATCATAGTGCTTCAGTATTTATTTCGAAATTGTACAATGATAACATATCTTGAAAATCATAATTAAAGTCAATTTCTTCAAAATTTCAATCTTCGACTCATTTATTAGTTTTTAACATCTGTAAGGTTCTTTATCAGCTGGCTGAGGAGGTGATGTATTTCCCCTAATGAAGTATTTTGTCTGTCTATACAAGTACATGTATGTGGTCAAACGTGACCTGAACTTTGAACTCGACCTATATTTCTGTTACAGGGGGGGAGGGGGGGATGTGTCGCGTTTGTTCTTGAATCGGTCGTCACTGTCCTCTGATCATATATAAAATAGGAATATTACATAGCCATCGAGCAATAGTTGTCCAACCAAAATCGAATTTTGCATACTTACAATTTACAAAGTATATCGCAAAAACCGACTAACAAGAACTACCCTAACATAACCAATATCAGCTTTACACGCCCGATAACATGTTTAGGAAGGATTCGATTTTTGTTTATGCATTACCATACTTGCATTATGCTAAAGAATTTGATTCTAATGTACTTGACGTATTGTCAGGTAGCCATGACTAAGAGTGGCTACGTGATCGCGTTCTTTGACAGGTGTAAACGTGTGTCGACAGAGAGGTTATATCATTAGTGCATCTGTACTTATTTGAGGATAGCACCGAGAACCGGCTATTATTTTATAATAGTTCCTCTGATGCCTGTACCATACATATATAGCACCTGGTGAGAAAACTACGACGCAATGTCAAGTTGATGATCTTACGATGAAAAGTTGAGATTGGTGCGATGACGAGTTGATGATCTTACGATGAAAAGTTGAGAATGGTGCGATGACGAGTTGACGATCTTACGATGAAAAGTTGAGAATGGTGCGATGACGAGTTGACGATCTTACGATGAAAAGTTGAGAATGGTGCGATGACGAGTTGACGATCTTACGATGAAAAGTTGAGAATGGTGCGATGACGAGTTGACGATCTTACGATGAAAAGTTGAGAATGGTGCGATGACGAGTTGACGATCTTACGATGAAAAGTTGAGAATGGTGCGATGACGAGTTGACGATCTTACGATGAAAGTGAATGGCATGACGATTAAGTTGAGATGGTGCGATGACGAGTTGACGATCTTACGATGAAAAGTTGAGAATGGTGCGATGACGAGTTGACGATCTTACGATGAAAAGTTGAGATTGGTGCGATGACGAGTTGACGATCTTACGATGAAAAGTTGAGAATGGTGCGATGACGAGTTGACGATCTTACGATGAAAAGTTGAGAATGGTGCGATGACGAGTTGACGATCTTACGATGAAAAGTTGAGAATGGTGCGATGACGAGTTGACGATCTTACGATGAAAAGTTGAGAATGGTGCGATGACGAGTTGACTGATCTTACGATGAAAGTTGAGAATGGTGCGATGACGAGTTGACGATCTTACGATGAAAAGTTGAGAATGGTGCGATGACGAGTTGACGATCTTACGATGAAAAGTTGAGATTGGTGCGATGACGAGTTGACGATCTTACGATAAAATATTGGCAAAGGTGCGATGATGAGTTTTTTACTTGGGATATGGGATTATCTTACTTGGGATATGGATTTATCTTACTTGCGGCATGAGTTCATCTTTTTGGGAGCATTGTTTCAACTTAGTTTGGGGCATGTGTTCAACTTACTTTGGGGCATAGGTTCATCTTACTTTGATTAATCTAAGTAAGGGACTGGGTTCATCCTACTTGGGGCATTGGTTCAACTCACTTTAGGACATGGGTTTATCTTACCTGAGATATCAGTTACACTACCCTGAATAACCAACATGATCCAGTTCCACGCTAACCTGGTTAAGTATTACCCTCATATAACTAATATGGTCGAGTTTCATGCTAATCTGTTTAAGTATTACATTCGCAGTCCTTGATCGACCTGGACAATAACGAATCGCTCTTTAGCAGCAAAGCATTATCCCTAAATAAGTTGTCATTATTTAAGGATATCGGTTAGGTAATGCTTACCTGAGGCAACAAATTGTGTCAGATTTTTTTCAAAATGTGAATGGTACTGTTTGAGCTGATAAAAACGGTGATTGTCCCTTAATGTCACAAATGTAGACATCTTATATATGTATATATTATAGGTGTTATAGAAATCAGGTTACAACTGTGTTTGTATATGTTGATGTGTCGCGAGACGTCCTTGAACTACGTACATTTGAATGCATATAATAGGACACCACGATGGATAGCCGGCGTGAAGTTACCTCTAAAAGTAACGAACATGGTTGTCAATTTTTTGGCACTGAGAAGTTATGTTTAAACAAAACCGCATATCACGAAAACTCGAACATGATTTCCTGAGCTCATGATTCCGATATCACAAGAATGAAAACGTCTTTGTATATCCAATGGAACTAACCTTACATCCGTCATTCTAATTGGACAACACAGGAAATAGCACGCCAAGATTGTATAACTGTTCCACTAAATATTAATGTCATAAATAAAGACTAAACAAGAACACGAATTTAAAAACAATCAGTAGTAATAACGACACAAATTAATAAACAGGAAATAGAGAATACCAAAACAAATAAACAGGAAGTAGAGAATACCAAAACAAATAAACAGGAAGTAGAGAATACCAAAACAAATATACAGGAAATAGAGAATACCAAAACAAATATACAGGAAGTAGAGAATACCAAAACAAATATACAGGAAGTAGAGAATACCAAAACAAATATACAGGAAGTAGAGAATACCAAAACAAATATACAGGAAGTAGAGAATACCAAAACAAATATACAGGAAGTAGAGAATACCAAAACAAATAAACAGGAAGTAGAGAATACCAAAACAAATATACAGGAAGTAGAGAATACCAAAACAAATATACAGGAAGTAGAGAATACCAAAACAAATAAACAGGAAGTAGAGAATACCAAAACAAATATACAGGAAGTAGAGAATACCAAAACAAATATACAGGAAGTAGAGAATACCAAAACAAATATACAGGAAGTAGAGAATACCAAAACAAATAAACAGGAAGTAGAGAATACCAAAACAAATATACAGGAAGTAGAGAATACCAAAACAAATATACAGGAAGTAGAGAATACCAAAACAAATATACAGGAAGTAGAGAATACCAAAACAAATAAACAGGAAGTAGAGAATACCAAAGCAAATAAACAGGAAATAGAGAATACCAAAGCAAATAAAAAGCAAATAGAGAATACCAAAGCAAATAAACAGGAAATAGAGAATACTAAAACAAATAAAGAGGAAATAGAGAATACTAAAACAGATAAACAGGAAGTAAAATAGAACAAAGCAAGGACTATCTTTAAAAAAGATAAACGGCATAGTTTTAATCCTGGTGGTTATCATGTAAAACTACTGGTGAAATAAATTAACGAAGTAATGCGTTTCAGCACGGATAACAAAAGTATATCAGTTTGAATCATTTTTGGTGATAACAAGACTGCATTTGAATCAGGAATAAAATTATATTAATGTGTCATTTAAAAAGATACATTCACTTATTCAGCTTGCATTCAATCTTAACTTTGTTTCGTTTTTAACTGCATATCTGCATTTTGCATTTACCGCTACATTGACCAATCACATACTTCATCTTGACCAGTAGCGCCCCTGTCGCGTCATATGCGGGGCTAAAAGAATATTATACGGCTATGCTGAAAAAAATGACGTGTTTCCGTTTGGATATATCTTACCTGTCTGTGACGTGTTTCCTCTAAAGATATAGTTTACCTGTCTGTGACGTGTTTCCTCTAAAGATATAGTTTACCTGTCTGTGACGTATTTTCGTTCAGGATAAACGGTAGTTTACTTGTTTGTGACGTGTTTTCGTCAAGGATATACAGTAGTTTACCTGTCTGTGACGTGTTTCCATGAAGGATATACAATAGTTTACCTGTTTGTGACGTGTTTTCGTCAAGGATATACAGTAGTTTACCTGTCTGTGACGTGTTTCCGTCGAGGATATACAATAGTTTACCTGTCTGTGACGTGTTTCCGTTAAGGATACATTTTACCTGTCTGTGACGTGTTTCCGGTAAGGATATACAATAGTTTACCTGACTGTGACGTGTTTCCGGTAAGGATATACAATAGTTTATCTGTCTGTGACGTGTTTCCGTTAAGGATACATTTTACCTGTCTGTGACGTGTTTCCGGTAAGGATATACAATAGTTTACCTGTCTGTGACGTGTTTCCGTTAAGGATACATTTTACCTGTCTGTGACGTGTTTCCGTCAAGGATATACAATAGTTTACCTGACTGTGACGTGTTTCCGTCAAGGATATACAGTAGTTTACCTGTCTGTGACGTGTTTCCGTCAAGGATATAGAATAGTTTACCTGTCTGTGACGTGTTTCCGTCAAGGATATACAGTAGTTTACCTGTCTGTGACGCGTTTCCGTCAAGGATATACAATAGTTTACCTGTCTGTGACGTGTTTCCGTCAAGGATATACAGTTTACCTGTCTGTGACGTGTTTCCGTCAAGGATATACAGTTTACCTGTCTTGTGATGTGTTTCCGTTAAGGATATTTTTTTTATCTATTTGTGACGTGTTTCCGTCAAGGATATACAATAGTTTACCTGCCTGTGACGTGTTTCCGTCAAGGATATATTTTACCTGTCTGTGACGTGTTTCCGTTAAGGATATATATTACCTGTCTGTTACGTGTTTCCGTCAAGGATATATTTACCAATCAATAAAATATTTTATTATAGTGTCACATGTTAAAATATACACATATCAATTACAACTTTTCAAAATACATAAAACTATATCAACATCCAGCCATTACTGGCTTATGAGACACTTTGTGTCATTAAAACTATATTTCATCAAATACACAGGGACATGCATCTAAAAATATTACATAGACTAAAAGCATAGAATACTACTAATATTCATTTACATTTGAATAGATAAGAAGACGCATTATTTTAAAAACACTCTTCTTCTACGAAGCATTAAAAATATTGTTTTACCTAATAAATACTGAATATCTGAATTATCCATTAATAAATTAAACTTGTTATTGATATCACATTCTTTAAAATTTTCGCAGACGCTTTCCATAGAATGAAAAAGATTAAGTCTTAGATCGCTGTACATAGGACATTCACACAAAAAGTGAATTTCATTTTCTACATTGTTTGTACAAAATACACAAAATCGTTCGTTTAAAGGAGTTTGAGGTATACTGAAACGACCAGTCTCGATCCTTAAAGGAGCACTTCCACAACGTAACTTGGTTAGAACGCTACGGTAAGGTCTAGGCATGTACTGTTTAGCATAATGTTCTGGTTTGCGGTCTTTCTTAAACTTCCGGTAAGTCCGTAACTTATTACCGTACACAATACCACGATCGTTCCAAATTTGTCCGAACCAGTCACTTTCGTCTTTTTGTTGAACTTTAAGTTTAATGGCGTTTACAGTGTGATAAGTGGGTCTGACGGCAGATTCCAATAAGTTTTCGATACTGTATTTTTTCCCGAGTTTCACTACCCGCGCGTCCCACGAATCACGCCTTCGCATGGACCAGTTGTGAATCTTTCTTAGTAACTTGTCAGGGTTAGCAGACTTCACACGACAATAGAACCTGAACACTTCAATCCTCTGTTTGCTAAGGGTAGACAACCAGCCCATGTCACCAATGACGCCGGCGTTTGACGTATTCTTTGTCGCTCCAAGAAACACCTTGATTGCTCTGTTTTGGACGTTGTTGATTTCACTACGTTCAGCCTGACCCCAAATTGCAGAGCAATACAGTAGCACTGGCTGTACTAGACTTTCATAAAGTTTTGTGAATACAGAGTACGTCATTCCACCGGCACGGTAAAACTTTGAAATAAGAAGTCCAAGGGCTCGACTTGCAGATTTTGATAGTTCTTGCACTGCTAGCTTCATATCAGCATGTTCGTCAAACCAGAGGCCTAAATATTTATATCGATCCATGCGTTCCAAAGAATGGCCGTTACAATTAAATGCATACTGGGTAGCAGGTAAGCTCCGAGGTCTAAAATGTACTATCTTTGTCTTCCCAGAATTCACGGATAACCGCCAGCGTGCGCACCATGATGACACTATGTTCAAAAGCGATTGTAACTTGTCTTCTGATGACGTCATTAGCACAATATCGTCAGCGTAAAAAAGACAACTCAGACTAACGCCGTCTATGTCGATTCCTTCACCAGAGGAGTTCAGCTCCTCAATTAAATCGTTTATATACAGCGCGAATAGCGTCGGTGAGGCTAAACATCCTTGTTTTACGCCACGGGACACAGATAGCCAACCGTATGTAAGTTGTTAACACGTACGCAACAGGTGACGCCGTTATAAAGTGCGAACACAGCGTTATACAAGGGGCCCTTTATTCCCGATTGTAAAAGCTTATACCATAAGCATTCCCTGTCGACCGTGTCAAATGCTTTACGTAGGTCTATGAAACACGAGTACGTCGATTTTTTGGCATTGATGCGGTTCTTTACAACACAATAAAGCGAGTAGACATGATCTTGACAACTTCTGTCCTTGCGAAATCCGTTCTGCGCGTCATGAAGGATGTTATGTTTCTCTAGCCAAGAGGAAAGACGACGATTGAGGATGTCGCAATACACCTTGCATGGAACGGATAACAATGTAATACCACGATATGTAAGTGGGTTTCCTGGCTCCGTACTGTTCGGCTTCACAATCGGGTTAATAATTCCCTGTTTCCATTTATCCGGCACAACTCCGTGGGTAAAACAATGACTAATCAGAGAAAACATTATGTCAACACACGTATCATTTTTCAATGCTTCCGCCGGTATACTGTCGATTCCCGCAGCTTTACCGATCTTAGCACGACATATAGCGTCCATAATCTCTTGGCGTTGAATTGGCGCGTTAAGCTCAGATATATTAAAATCATGCTTTATCGGAACAGTATCATTAGCGATACGCTCTTTCACCGTTCGGAAGTGTTCCTCATTAGATGAAGTACTGTCCTCGCTGTCCGTCGCGTAAAGGCTTTCGTAATCAAATCGCCAGCGTTCCAGAACAGCATTTGTATCATTTACGGTGTTTCCGTCGGGATCCTTGACTTTTAGCGGTATTGGCGCGATCCGTTCATTTACAATTCCAATTTTTTCCAATATCTCGCCAGAAATCCCTAGAATTTGGCTGTTCAAGTTTTTTCTGCAATTCCTTCACCTGTGTAGCTTGAAACTGGCGTTTAATTTGTCTATGAAGTTTATCAAACCCTTTACGTTCCATACAGAATTCAAGTTTAAGTTGGCGTTTTTGTGATTTCTGATTATCAACACATTTAAGCCATCTACGTTCCTTCTCACATACAGAGTTCCATCTCACTTGCAATTCATTGTTCCAATAAGGCTTATACAACGATTTATTGTTAGCGTGTACTTTGGTTTGGTTTTTCACTCCCATTCCAGCAGAATCCATATTGTTATGCAAAAAATCAACAAACTCATCGTACGCCGTATTTACGTCAGACCTGGTACTCAGGTGATCTTCCAAGCGTTGAATAGTCGCGTTTATGCTTGCTAAATGCTGAAATCCGACAAGAAAATCATTTGTGATTTTGTTTGCGTTAAAACGTTTGTGAGTGTCCGGTACGGCGTTGACGTCGTTTACGGGAATCGTGTCATTGTTATCCACACCTTTTGGTAGGTTCACGGTACAATCCAACAATGAGTGGTCTGGATATGATGTCGGTACGGATATATCAACGTTGCCGATAACGCCGGACATTGTCATAACTTTGAAATCCGTAAAACAGTCGAGTTGGTCATGTGGTACGATCATATAGTCTACTACCGATCGTCCTCTTGTAGACACACACGTAAAGTTATTTTCGCTTACATTGCATCGGCCATTTAACATACACATATTTGAGTTAACGCAAAAATCTATTAGATGGTCACCGTAGGAATTAACGACGGTATCGATGACATCTCTGTGTTGAACACAATCTACTCCTTCGATATAGTCGGAAAGATCACCAGACCTTGCATTAAAATCACCACAAATGAAAACCAATCCTTCATTTTGGTACGTGTGTACCTGATGAAGTAGGTCAGAGTACATAATATATGGGTCATATGACCGGGTAGAGTTTTCCGGGGGGAAGTAGCAAGCACATAAGCAAATGGCGAAATCGTCAGATTTAGCTTTTAATTTTATCCAGTACACATCATCCTGCTCCTTGTTGAGATCAGATATATCGAAGTGATCAAATAACGAGTTTTTCAGCAGAAAACCAACACCACCTGAGCCACGCTTGGCTCGAACATGACGGTTAGACCTATTGTGTCCAAGAAAACGATATCCATCCACCGCGATTTGTTCGTTACCCGTGAGAAAAGTTTCACACAATGCAAGAACGTCATATTTAAAATGTTGTAAAACTTGACGTCTAAAATCCGTGTTTTCGTTACCATGCCTGGACCATCCGTTTACGTTCCAACTACATAGCCGTAGACTGGCCTAGCGACGGTTATAAGCAGAACGGGTATCACGCTGATTGTAGACACGTCGGTCCTGACGTTCCTCATGACGTCCGTCTCTACCGAAACCCTGATCCCTGGGGAGGCATTCACGGTCGCGTCGTTGTCTGTGACGTGTTTCCGTCAAGGATATGCAATAGTTTACCTGTCTGTGACGTGTTTCCGTCAAGGATATGCAATAGTTTACCTGTCTGTGACGTGTTTCCGTCAAGGATATACAATAGTTTACCTGTCTGTGACGTGTTTCAGTCAAGGATATACAATAGTTTACCTGTCTGTGACGTGTTTCCGTCAAGGATATACAATAGTTTACCTGTCTGTGACGTGTTTCCGTTAAGGATATATTTCACCTGTCTGTGACGTGTTTCTGTTAAGGATATATTTTACCTGTCTGTTACGTGTTTCCGTTAAGGATATACAGTAGTTTACCTGTCTGTGACGTGTTTCCGTTAAGGATACATTTCACCTGTCTGTGACGTGTTTCCGTTAAGGATATATTTTACCTGTCTGTTACGTGTTTCCGTCAAGGATATAAATGTACAGTAGTTTACCTGTCTGTGACGTGTTTCCGTCAAGGATATACAGTAGTTTACCTGTCTGTGACGTGTTTCCGTCAAGGATATACAGTAGTGTACCTGTCTGTGACGTGTTTTCGTTAAGGATATATTTGCCTGTCTATATTTCATTTGATACTTTATATATCAGAATGCGACACGGCTTGATAATGTGTAATGTAGCGCGTGCGTCAGCTTGGCAGATCAGACGTCAGTAATGTGTTACCAAGAAAGACGACAACCCGTAAAAAAAATGTTTATAATTCAAATCACGAACAACAATAGTACAAAAGGATACCCGGGTTATGTAATTGTGGTATGAATGCGTACTTATAAATCAAACAACCTCAATCTTTATAAAAAATGACATTTTAACTGAAATTAAGTATACAATGTTGTGTTTACTTGTAAAACGTAAGCTGGTTTTGTACCGTGTCTTTGTGATATGAAGTCTGTGGTGTGCGTCAATATACCACGCCATAGATTTTCGCTTGTAACAGTGCTATTTGCATATTGTTTGTTGGGTTTTTTTGTGTAAAAAATTGTAGCTGTCATCTTGTTTTCGTATATCAATGAACCATTTTAAATCCAAGGTCTTAAAAGTTTGCTACATATTTAAAATATCTTTTTAAGATGTAAGCTATTGTGCCCTTGGTATGTATCTATGCAACCTAATAAGCTAACATTAACAATGTATGTACAAAGGATATACGTCAATAGCGTGTATATGTAGGAATTTAGTACGTCGGATAATGAAAAAACAACAGTCCGTGTATACATATTACGACAATCAGTGTATATAATACACCATCAATTACAAATAAGTCACGGGCACCTTGAAATAAGATGTTTGTACATGCATAGAAATTTTAGACGAATAACATTTCTTGAATACTGACAAAGTTTTAACATTTGTAGATCATTCACGCAGTTAACATGCATGCCGTGCTTACATCACCATTGAATACCTGTTAATTTCCATCGTTAACAAATATCCGTCAGTAAAAATATACAAAATCTTACCTTGACCTTTTGGCTTAATGATTTTGACCTTTTACCATGATTATAGACCTCAGTTTGTATTTTTGCGAACTAAATATCTTGTACAAATTTCATGTAAATCAGTAAATACTTATTAACACTTGAGAACAAAATTTGCAAATGGACAGGCAAACGGCCGAACGGCCAAGGTCGACTAGTGGGGTGCAGTGTTTTGCCTGTCAACTGGTGGGGTGCACGGCACAAGTCGATCAGAATTTCAAAATCTGTTTTTATTTCCGTTCATTCCGTCGCTAAAAAAGCACATGCGCAGTGAGATTTAATGTTGATTTATGGGGAAACGGTGAATGTACCCCCACAAGGTGAATGTACCCCACAAGGTGAATGTACCCCACAAGGATGTTGAGTAAGTACGGACATACGGAAGGGAAGACAAGATCAATCAAGATCATGATTTTAAAGAATTAGCATAATTCACATATTGGGTCCCAACCCCATGCCTCATGGGTCCCAGACTCACTGTTTATGTGAAATTAATATTCTTTAACCCAAGGATTGTTCAGACCTAATTCGTTCAGAATCCTGCCATTGAATCGAAACAGAAATACCTAGAAGAATATGCAATCTTTCCCCTAATTTCCCCTGATAAAGCAAGCGGAAAATAGGTATTTCAATAAACTTACTTCCCAATTAACGGAAAAGACTAGAAATAAGTCATGGTGGAAAGTTGTTCATAATTCCATTAAACCAGACCCTAAAAACTTTAAATTCCTCCTGTAGTGTTTGATGGGAGATATTATGACGTTGACACTGACAAAGCTAACGTGTTCAATACTTACTTTTCTAGTCAATCGTCAGTGGACGATTCTGCTTTACTTCTTCCAGAAGATAATTCCAGCATAACACCAAACAACCTTGTTGAAATAACTTTAACAATCAATGACGTAAAAGATGTATTGGTTAACCTTGATGTTTCTAAGGCCGTTGGACCTCCTTTTCAAACTTTCCAAGTTTGGTATTTCTGGGAGCTTAATTAAATGGTTTGAAAATTATCTCAATGGAAGGAAACAGCGGGTGATTTTAAATAATTGTGTATCGGATTGGGCATCTATCAAGGCTGGGGTACCTCAAGGCTCGATCCTCTTCTATTTCTTGTGTATATAAATGACATTGTTTATGATATCAATTCTATAATTAAGTTATTTGCCGGTGATACGTCGCTGTACATAGTAGTTGAAAATCCCATCACGGCACATGCCACTATAGAGTCAGATATCAACAAAATTCATATATGGTCCCGTCAGTGACTTGTAGACTTCAATCCCCAAAAAACTGAAACTATGCTAATAAGTAGAAAAAGAAATTCCATTAACCATCCCTCTACATATATATGAACGATACTCCTATAAATAATGTATCTTCTCATAAACACCTGGGTGTGTTCTTCTCAGGAGATGGTCGTTGGATAGATCAAGTAAATTACTTAATTGCCAAAACTTCATCTAAAATCAATATAATGAGATCGTTGAAATTTCAGTTAGACAGACAAACACTATATATTTCTCTTTTATAAGACCACTCCTTGAATATGCCGATATTGTATGAGGAAATATTCCTAAAGATTTAGAAAAAAAACTTGAAAATTCTAATATTGAAGCTGCACGTATAGTAACTGGCGCAACAAAGCTAACCAGTAGTGATAAATTGTTCAATGAGGTAGGATGGACTAGTTTATTTGATCGTAGACAAAATCGAAAAATTCTTCAATTTCATAAAATGTTCTATCAATACACTTGGTTTGTTTGTTTTTGTTTAACGTCCTATTAACAGCCAAGGTCATTTAAGGACGTGCCAGGTTTTGGAGGTGGAGGAAAGCCGGAGTACCCGGAGAAAAACCACCGGCCAACGGTCAGTACCTGGCAACTGCCTCACGTAGGTTTTGAACTCGCAACCCAGTGGTGGAGGGCTAGTGATAAAGTGTCGGTACACCTTAACCACTCGGCCACCGCGGCCCCACCTATAAATACACTCCTCGATATTGATATAGTCTTATACCTAACACAGTTTCCGAGGGACATAATTATGATACAAGAAACTCGGACCAAACATGTGTCACTCCAATATTGTGCAAAACTGCTTTTTATAAACAATCGTTTTTACCCTCTACAATAGATTAATGGAATAAACTTCCAGCTCACGTTCGATCAAACCCATAACTGTTGTTGGGACGTTAAACAATACAAAATTTCCTCAGACGCCTTCCTTAAATACCCATAGCTGTTACAATACAAAATTTCCTCAGACGCCGTCCAATAACCATTGCTGTTGCTGGGATGTTAACCAATAGAAAATCTCCTCAGACGCCGTTCTTAAATAACTATAGCTGTTGTTGGGAAGTTAAACCAACCATCCGACAGAAGAAGAACTGTTTTAATGTCTGTCCCACAATTTGTACAATTTTGAATCCCCACAACCAATGTTTGCTTCCCGTCAAATATCAATTATTTACAGAGAATAGTTCTAGAGAAGTTATTTTTATAGGAATATAGCCAAAATGCCGTTTTTGGTCCTATCCCTCAGACGTGCGGACGACGGAACACGGACGCAACGGTATGACAAATGTTCACCTTGGTGGTGCTAATGAGATGAGTAACCGTGTGATCAACCTCCTCCCGTTTATATACTTGTATTGGATCTAGGCTTTAGTTTGGGGGAAATAAAGAAAGTAATAGTTTTTTTTAGCGATTGACCGATAATAATTGGGTCATTGACTCCTAGTGAACCTTTTTTTGACGGCCAGGTATTCAGTCACGTGTCAGGTAAGTAAAAACGTAGATAACGATTACAGATTTATAGTGTGACCTACCTGGATAGTACGGTCCTTTATCGGTACAATGTTCTATATATAGCTCAAACAGTCCTGGTACGTGTGGCTGTTACTGATTATCTGTAATGATGACGTTGTCGTTTTATAGATTACACAAAGTCAATCTAAATATCAAATAATGATTGTGTATGGATATGATTACAGAGAATTATTATCTAGGTATTCCCTCGAAAGAAATAAGTACGGACTGGTTTGTCATTATTTCGATAATTTCATCTCTCGATAAATTTGAAGGTGTACTTTTATTCTTTAAAAACATTGACCTTTATCAACTGGTTTTGATGAGGTATGACGTAACAAAGCAGGTCGCTTATCAGTTTGCTGTGCTCAAGTCCAAGGTCATGGCCAGTGGGTACTACAAAACATCAGAACGTTGAGGACAGCCGCCTAGGAAGTTACCAGGTCAATCATTGGTAATAACATGTTAAACTTTTCCTCCAGCGTCACCAAGAGAGATCATACAGACCCACATGACTACCAAACTACTAATGTAACAGCTTCTCGAATGACGTATCAAATCATTGATCTCGTTTATTAAATTCCAAATGACGGCGCCAGTCCTGTAAACTCCTCTATTTCTGTAGAAGTTAGGTCGACTGAAAATGTCCTTCTAGTTCAGTTCCCCTCGGGTCATTGGGATCCGATACATGTATTCCTGTGTTCCCCTCGGGACATTGGGATCCGATACATGTATTCCTGTGTTCCCCTCGGGACATTGGGATCCGATACATGTATTCCTGTGTTCCCCTCGGGACATTGGGATCCGATACATGTATTCCTGTGTTCCCCTCGGGACATTGGGATCCGATACATGTATTCTTGTGCTACCCTCGGGACATTGGGATCCGATACATGTATACTTGTGCTACCCTCGGGTCATTGGGATCCGATACATGTATACTTGTGCTACCCTCGGGTCATTGGGATCCGATACATGTATTCCTGTGTTCCCCTCGGGTCATTGGGATCCGATACATGTATTCTTGTGCTACCCTCGGGTCATTGGGATCCGATACATGTATTCCTGTGTTCCCCTCGGGACATTGGGATCCGATACATGTATTCCTGTGTTCCCCTCGGGACATTGGGATCCGATACATGTATTCCTGTGTTCCCCTCGGGACATTGGGATCCGATACATGTATTCTTGTGTTCCCCTCGGGACATTGGGATCCGATACATGTATTCTTGTGCTACCCTCGGGTCATTGGGATCCGATACATGTATTCCTGTGTTCCCCTCGGGACATTGGGATCCGATACATGTATTCCTGTGTTCCCCTCGGGACATTGGGATCCGATACATGTATTCTTGTGCTACCCTCGGGACATTGGGATCCGATACATGTATACTTGTGCTACCCTCGGGTCATTGGGATCCGATACATGTATACTTGTGCTACCCTCGGGTCATTGGGATCCGATACATGTATTCCTATGTTCCCCTCGGGACATTGGGATCCGATACATGTATTCCTGTGCTACCCTCGGGACATTGGGATCCGATACATGTATTCCTGTGCTACCCTCGGGTCATTGGGATCCGATACATGTATTCCTGTGTTCCCCTCGGGACATTGGGATCCAATACATGTATTCCTGTGTTCCCCTCGGGACATTGGGATCCGATACATGTATTCCTGTGTTCCCCTCGGGTCATTGGGATCCGATACATGTATTCCTGTGTTCCCCTCGGGACATTGGGATCCGATACATGTATTCCTGTGCTACCCTCGGGACATTGGGATCCGATACATGTATTCCTGTGCTACCCTCGGGTCATTGGGATCCGATACATGTATTCCTGTGTTCCCCTCGGGACATTGGGATCCGATACATGTATTCCTGTGTTCCCCTCGGGTCATTGGGATCCGATACATGTATTCCTGTGTTCCCCTCGGGACATTGGGATCCGATACATGTATTCCTGTGTTCCCCTCGGGACATTGGGATCCGATACATGTATTCCTGTGCTACCCTCGGGACATTGGGATCCGATACATGTATTCCTGTGTTCCCCTCGGGACATTGGGATCCGATACATGTATTCTTGTGTTCCCCTCGGGACATTGGGATCCGATACATGTATTCTTGTGTTCCCCTCGGGACATTGGGATCCGATACATGTATTCCTGTGTTCCCCTCGGGACATTGGGATCCGATACATGTATACTTGTGCACACTCGGGTCATTGGGATCCGATACATGTATTCCTGTGTTCCCCTCGGGTCATTGGGATCCGATACATGTATACTTGTGCTACCCTCGGGTCATTGGGATCCGATACATGTATTCCTGTGCTACCCTCGGGTCATTGGGATCCGATACATGTATTCCTGTGCTACCCTCGGGTCATTGGGATCCGATACATGTATTCCTGTGTTCCCCTCGGGTCATTGGGATCCGATACATGTATTCTTGTGTTCCCCTCGGGTCATTGGGATCCGATACATGTATTCCTGTGTTCCCCTCGGGACATTGGGATCCGATACATGTATTCCTGTGTTCCCCTCGGGTCATTGGGATCCGATACATGTATACTTGTGCTACCCTCGGGTCATTTGGATACGATATATGTATTCTTGAGCTCAAAGGAGATATGTGAATTGGGCATAGTCTGGGATCACTGCGGACGTGAAGGTCATACTGCAACATTGTTGGCAAACGACTACCAGAGTAAGGATGCGGCCTCCTCTCGATACTGTTCTTGCCAGAGTAAGGATGCGGCCTCCTCTCGATACTGCTCTTACCAGAGTAAGGATGCGGCCTCCTCTCGAGACTGTTCTTGCAAGAGTAGTGATGCGGCCTCCTCTCGAGACTGTTCTTACTAGAGTAGTGATGCGGCCTCCTCTCGATACTGTTCTTACCAGAGTAAGGATGCGGCCTCCTCTCGATACTGCTCTTACCAGAGAAATGATGCGGCCTCCTCTCGATACTGTTCTTACAAGAGTAGTGATGCGGCCTCCTCTCGATACTGCTCTTACCAGAGTAATGATGCGGCCTCCTCTCGAGACTGTTCTTACCAGAGAAATGACGCGGCCTCCTCTCGATACTGTTCTTACCAGAGAAATGACGCGGCCTCCTCTCGATACTGCTCTTACCAGAGAAATGACGCGGCCTCCTCTCGATACTGTTCTTACCAGAGAAATGACGCGGCCTCCTCTCGATACTGCTCTTACCAGAGTAATGATGCGGCCTCCTCTCGATACTGCTCTTACCAGAGAAATGATGCGGCCTCCTCTCGATACTGTTCTTACAAGAGTAGTGATGCGGCCTCCTCTCGATACTGCTCTTACCAGAGTAATGATGCGGCCTCCTCTCGAGACTGTTCTTACCAGAGAAATGATGCGGCCTCCTCTCGATACTGTTCTTACCAGAGAAATGATGCGGCCTCCTCTCGAGACTGTTCTTACCAAGAGTAAGAATGCGACCTCCTCTCGATACTGTTCTTACCAGAGTAAGGATGCGGACTCCTCTCGAGACTGCTCTTACCAGAGAAATGACGCGGCCTCCTCTCGATACTGCTCTTACCAGAGTAATGATGCGGCCTCCTCTCGATACTGCTCTTACCAGAGAAATGATGCGGCCTCCTCTCGATACTGTTCTTACAAGAGTAGTGATGCGGCCTCCTCTCGATACTGCTCTTACCAGAGTAATGATGCGGCCTCCTCTCGAGACTGTTCTTACCAGAGAAATGATGCGGCCTCCTCTCGATACTGTTCTTACCAGAGAAATGATGCGGCCTCCTCTCGAGACTGTTCTTACCAAGAGTAAGGATGCGACCTCCTCTCGATACTGTTCTTACCAGAGTAAGGATGCGGACTCCTCTCGAGACTGCTCTTACCAGAGAAATGACGCGGCCTCCTCTCGATACTGCTCTTACCAGAGTAATGATGCGGCCTCCTCTCGATACTGCTCTTACCAGAGTAAGGATGCGGACTCCTCTCGAGACTGCTCTTACCAGAGAAATGATGCGGCCTCCTCTCGATACTGTTCTTACCAGAGAAATGATGCGGCCTCCTCTCGATACTGCTCTTACCAGAGATATGATGCGGCCTCCTCTCGATACTGTTCTTACCAGAGTAAGGATGCGGCCTCCTCTCGAGACTGTTCTTACCAGAGTAATGATGCGGCCTCCTCTCGAGACTGTTCTTACAAGAGTAGTGATGCGGCCTCCTCTCGATACTGTTCTTACAAGAGTAGTGATGCGGCCTCCTCTCGATACTGTTCTTACCAGAGAAATGATGCGGCCTCCTCTCGATACTGTTCTTACCAGAGAAATGATGCGGCCTCCTCTCGAGACTGTTCTTACCAGAGTAAGGATGCGGCCTCCTCTCGAGACTGTTCTTAACAGAGTAAGGATGCGGCCTCCTCTCGATACTGCTCTTACCAGAGTAATGATGCGGCCTCCTCTCGAGACTGTTCTTACCAGAGAAATGATGCGGCCTCCTCTCGATACTGTTCTTACCAGAGTAAGGATGCGGCGTCCTCTCGAGACTGTTCTTACCAGAGTAAGGATGCGGCCTCCTCTCGATACTGTTCTTACCAGAGTAACGATGCGGCCTCCTCTCGATACTGTTCTTACCAGAGTAAGGATGCGGCCTCCTCTCGAGACTGCTCTTACCAAAGTAAGGATGCGGCCTCCTCTCGATACTGCTCTTACCAGAGAAATGATGCGGCCTTCTTGCGATACTGCTCTTACCAGAGAAATGATGCGGCCTCCTCTCGATACTGCTCTTACCAGAGTAAGGATGCGGCCTCCTCTCGAGACTGTTCTTACAAGAGTAAGGATGCGGCCTCCTCTCGAGACTGTTCTTACCAGAGTAATGATACGGCCTCCTCGCGAGACTGCTCTGTATCACAGGCGCTTGCATAGAAAATGAGAATTTATTTTTTTAAAATGATATCAGTGGTATGTGTACTGTGTAATAGGGAAGGCCGGAAACTCCGTCACGAGCGAAACGGCACCCCATCTCACTTCAATCGACTAAAAAAACACATTTATTTAAACTGACACGGTGCACACTATATGCCACCGTCATCAGGAAACATTCATCTTTGACCTACCGTGTCACTCTACGAATTGTAATATCCAAAACACAATAATCCGTGAAAACATCGCCGAATTCCTCGCTCAGAACGCCATTTTTCAAACTGCTCCCTCAGCCTGTCCAGATTCTTCATTTACATACGGGGTTGAAAGGTCATGCGTTTATATAATCGTCTGTCGTCAGATGCACTTTTTGGGGTCATCTCCGAATGCATTTTGTCCGGAAAACGCTTCGGCTCGTCGAAGAGTTTCGTCTAATTTACGAGTATTTGAAGAGTTTCGTCGAATGAACGATGATTTATAATCATAAATTATTTATTATTTTGAACGTGAGAGTACCATGCACCGTATATGACAGTACACAGGAAAAGCAAACGAAGTCAAGAATGCCTATTCTGCAATCACATTCACGTAGTAGGCCTAGACATTTATTACTTGAAAAAAAAAATTAAAATTAAAAAAATTAAAAAAAAAGGAAAATGGAATAGCATACTTTTGTCACAAAGGTAGAACAAAATGCTTATTTATTGATTAACTTTTGTCAGTTTACTGAAATCATGACGAACAAAAAGAAAAGTGAACCACGAATAAGACTGTCATCAAGTTACTGGAACGTAATACCAACATTGCTTACTTCAGACCTGTTCATTTATTTTTACAAATTACACAAATATCATGTCGTCGTCAAATACGAAGATCATACTTCAGACCTGCCAAACGATTTGTACGTTGTGATCGATGATCCATCATTAATTTATTTTCATTTCCCACGATGTTAGATTTAATGTTTCCCAGAAATTCTTAGAGTTCAATCAAAATTTATTGAGTACATACACGACTCGAGACTTGCCTATAGATTCATCACTGTGTGATTATCGAAATATTGAGGATGAGTTTCAAATTATTGTGAACCCCTTTTTATTCAAATTTTCGAAACAGTATTATTTGCTTACTTTTCATAAAATTGATATCATTTTGCCGCTTAGTGTCAACAATCAGGGGCGGACACAGGATTTTCAATTTGGGGGCGTGCGAAATTAAAGGGGGGGGGGGGGGGGGGGGGGGGGGGGGCTCCCCCTGGAAAAAATCCACCAGTGACAATGTCAAAGAGTTTAAGCATTGTAAAGTATTCTTCGTAATACTGATTATCTATGTAATTCCACTTTACATCGCACATATAATATTTAAGTTATTGATGAATTACCTGATTAATTGAGTGTGTAAACATCCAACGCTACTCTAATAATAATCAAGCTGACTGAAGGGCTTACAGAATAAAGAAACTGAATTAAATTGAGAAAGAAAAGAGAATACTTTAGGTGTTGAAATATTTATTTTGTGTCAACGCCAGAATTTTATAGTATTTAGAGCTAACGCCAGAACACCCAGAACAACCTCTTATTCTTACCGGTATTGTGTGTGGTCTACATATTTTTAACTAGTCATGTAGTGGTCAATTTTTTTTAAAATTGAAGATAGACATAACCCTAAATAGATGGCAAGTTCAATTTGAAAACAAAATATCAAACAACTATCAGCTATTACCCCATCCAAATTTTAACAACTTCGAAAAATTCCAACTGATACTGCTAGTTCATGGTATACGTATAATGCCCCGGCCCTGTCTTGAACAAGTTATTGAGCACCGTTATATGCAATCTTTCGATTTCAAAACGAAGTTCAACAACTACCGAATTGATGCAGTTGAAGAAAAGGAAGGGACGATCTCATCACTGGCATTAACACATGCTAGTCCGTGACCTCGCAAACGCAATCGGAACACCTCGCCTCCGTCTACGAACGTAGGCTCGGAGGTAAGTGTATGAATACACATGAAAATGATGGGTCCAGGTGATTCGCCGGACGATGACCAAATTACCGCCAACTATAGCTGTCGATAGGGTAAACAACATGGCTGCGCCCAGTCTATTCCATGCGGTTTTTAGCTCACCTGCCCGAAGGGCAAGTGAGCTTATGCCGTGGCGCGGCGTCCGTCGTCCGTCCGTCGTCCGTCCGTCCGGCCGTCCGGCCGTCCGTCCGGCGTCAACTTTCCATTCAAGCAACTTCTTCTCAATAACCAAAAGGCCTAGAGACCTAATATTGGGCCTGTAGCATGCTGGGGTGAAGGGCTACCAAGTTTGTTCAAATGAATGACCTTGACCTTCATTCAAGGTCACAGGAGTCAAAAAGGCTAAAATCTTCAAACGACTTCTTCTCAACAACCAACAGTCCCAGGGAGTTGATATTGGGTCTGTAGCATGCTGGGGTAAAGGGCTACCAAGTTTGTTCAAATGAATGACTTTGACTTTCATTCAAGGTCACAGGAGTCAAAAAGGCTAAAAAAAAATTAGACGACTTCTTCTAAATAGCCAAAAGACCCAGGGACTTGATATTGGGTCTGTAGCATGCTGGGGTGAAGGGCTACCAAGTTTGTTCAAATGAATGACCTTGACCTTCATTCAAGGTCACAGGAGTCAAAAAGGCTAAAATCTTTAAACAACTTCTTCTCAATAACCAAGAGTCCCAGGGACTTGATATTGGGTCTGTAGCATGCTGGGGTGAAGGGCTACCAAGTTTGTTCAAATGAATGACCTTGACTTTCATTCAAGGTCACAGGAGTCAAAAAGGCTAAAATCTTTAAACGAATTCTTCTCAATAACCAAGAGTTCCAGGGAGTTGATATTGGGTCTGTAGCATGCTCGGGTGAAGGGCTACCAAGTTTGTTCAAATGAATGACCTTGACTTTCATTCAAGGTCACAGGGGTCAAAAAGGCTAAAATCTTTAAACGACTTCTTCTCAATAACCAAGAGTCCCAGGGAGTTGATATTGGGTCTGTAGCATGCTGGGGTGAAGGGCTACCAAGTTTGTTCAAATGAATGACCTTGACCGTCATTCAAGGTCACAGGAGTCAAAAAGGCTAAAATCTTTAAACGACTTCTTCTCAATAACCAAGAGTCCCAGAGGCCTAATATTTGGCCTGTAGCATGCTGGGGTGAAGGGCTCCCAAGTTTGTTCAAATGAATGACCTTGACTTTCATTCAAGGTCACAGGAGTCAAAAAGGCTAAAATCTTTTAAACGACTTCTTCTCAATAACCAAGAGTCTCAGGGAGTTGATATTGGGTCTGTAGCATGCTGGGGTAAAGGGCTACCAAGTTTGTTCAAATGAATGACCTTGACCTTCATTCAAGGTCACAGGGGTCAAAAAGGCTAAAATCTTTAAACAACTTCTTCTCAATAACCAAGAGTCCTAGGGAGTTGATATTGGGTCTGTAGCATGCTGGGGTGAAGGGCTACCAAGTTTGTTCAAATGAATGACCTTGACTTTCATTCAAGGTCACAGGGGTCAAAAAGGCTAAAATCTTTAAACGACTTCTTCTCAATAACCAAGAGTCCCAGGGAGTTGATATTGGGTCTGTAGCATGCTGGGGTGAAGGGCTACCAAGTTTGTTCAAATGAATGACCTTGACCGTCATTCAAGGTCACAGGAGTCAAAAAGGCTAAAATCTTTAAACGACTTCTTCTCAATAACCAAGAGTCCCAGAGGCCTAATATTTGGCCTGTAGCATGCTGGGGTGAAGGGCTCCCAAGTTTGTTCAAATGAATGACCTTGACTTTCATTCAAGGTCACAGGAGTCAAAAAGGCTAAAATCTTTTAAACGACTTCTTCTCAATAACCAAGAGTCTCAGGGAGTTGATATTGGGTCTGTAGCATGCTGGGGTAAAGGGCTACCAAGTTTGTTCAAATGAATGACCTTGACCTTCATTCAAGGTCACAGGGGTCAAAAAGGCTAAAATCTTCAAACGACTTCTTCTCAATAACCAACAGTCCCAGGGAGTTGATATTGGGTCTGTAGCATGCTGGGATGAAGGGCTACCTAGTTTGTTCAAATGAATGGCCTTGACCTTCATTCAAGGTCACAGGGGCCAAAAAGGCTAAAATCTTTAAACGACTTCTTCTCGATAACCAACAGTCCCAGAGACCTAATATTTGGCCTGTAGCATGCTGGGGTAAAGGGCTACCAAGTTTGTTCAAATGAATGACCTTGACTTTCATTCAAGGTCACAGGAGTCAAAAAGGCTAAAATCTTTAAACGACTTCTTCTCAATAACCAAGAGTTCCAGAGACCTAATATTTGGCCTGTAGCATGCTGGGGTGAAGGGCTACCAAGTTTGTTCAAATGAATGACCTTGACTTTCATTCAAGGTCACAGGAGTCAAAAAGGCTAAAATCTTTAAACGACTTCTTCTCAATAACCAAGAGTCCCAGAGAGTTGATATTGGGTCTGTAGCATGCTGGGGTAAAGGGCTACCAAGTTTGTTCAAATGAATGACCTTGACCTTCATTCAAGGTCACAGGGGTCAAAAAGGCTAAAATCTTTAAACAACTTCTTCTCAATACCCAAGAGTCCCAGGGAGTTGATATTGGGTCTGTAGCATGCTGGGGTGAAGGGCTACCAAGTTTGTTCAAATGAATGACCTTGACCTTCATTCAAGGTCACGTCGATCAAGTATGCTTAAATCTTTAAATGACTTTTAGTGAAAAGCCAAAGTGCAGAGAGACATTATATTGGTCCTGTAGCATGCTTTCAAATAACTGCAGGATCCATATATGAAAAGATCACTGCATTGCAGGTGAGCGATTTGGGCCCATTGGGCCCTTGTTAAGTATTTCACTGTATATGTGAAGAGTAAGCGTTATATCAATGTTATTGACATGTTTTTCATTTTAGTTTTGTGTTATATTTATGATCCAACCGTATTTGTAAAGATTACAGAACTACTGTGTGTGTACCGGTACATGTAACATCTACAGCCAGGTTATTGTTTTTATTAAATCCATTTTTTTTTAACGACAGCGATGCGTTCCTTATATCAACAAAAGTATCCCTAAAAAGTCCTATTGTCTGCCAAATGTCATAAATGTTAGTTAACTCACCGAGAATACACATTAATAATAGCTAGACTGATTTAATTCTGGTAGATGCTTGAGTAAAAAAATAAGTGGCATGAGTATGATAATCGTAAGAATAAAATACACTCTTAAACATTAGACATTACATCATTGAGTCATCAAATACCGTATTTGAAATACATTTTATATATGATTTTAAATTTTACATTAATTCACAGGTAGCAACCTTGATTCTGAAACCTATATATATAACTTTATAAAAAAAATACTGTACCTCTTGACCACCTTGATAGATTTCAAGTCATCAATACGTTTTGTTGCGCCTTGTCCTTGATTAAAAGTTTTTCATCAATATATCATTGTTGTGGTTCCTTGGATTTCTTTATGATTATATACAATTTCATCACCTCTTAAAGTTTATGTACAGTTTCCCAAAAAAAAGATCACTTTAAATTTGTAAAAATTGTCTCACAGTCCTCTTTTTCCTTTTATATACTGGCTTGTAGATATTTAAACACAAGTTGGGTGAAATTTTATCAGCAGGTCTTTCCAATGCTTGTTGAGTCTATTTTTGAATTGGTTAATTGTCTCACTTTCTACCACTTCCCCTGACAAGTTATTCCAGTCATTGATTACTCTTATACTAAAGGAGTTTGTTCTGATGTTCAGTCTGGTTTGGGGCTTCATACTTTTGTATTTGTGTCCTCTAGTCCTCCTGTTTGTCTCTATTTCGAAGAAATCTTCTTTTTCGAGGTTGTCTATTCCCTTGATTATTCTGAATGTTTAAATCATATCCGTTCTTTTTCTTCTGTATCATGTAATGGTATATTCTATCTGAGTTAGTTACAATTTCTATGGTGTATTGTCAAGTCTCAGTTTTTTCCTGGCAGTTTTTATGTTTGATTTGTTCATGGCACTTGTATGTTTCTGTAGAGCTTGATATGTAAATCTGTTGGCAATTAATAACTGTTGTGAGTGGTCAGTTGAACCATTTACTTTGAAGATTGTGAGGTTATCTAAGAGATTCAACAATAATAGCTTGGATCTAATTTGTACTTTTCACTCATTTGTCAATATGCTTGGGTATGTGTAGTGAGGGCCGATAACTCTGTTGGAGCACGAAAGACGGATAAAAATAAATTCCTTTCCTTTAACATTAATACCTTGCACTTAATTTCCTCACTTTCACTTAATACCACACATGCACTTCATTCACTGGTGCGACATTTAAACCCTCAATTATGTTTAAAAATTAACACTGGCACGAGGAAATTGAAAGTTTTGGGGTTACCAGTGTAATAATTCTCACAATTCTACAGTTTTCTGGAATATGACACTTTAATTGATTATGAGACATCAATTGGCATCTATCCCAGCATAAGTTCAGGGCCTCTTGTGTGTTGTTCAATGATGTAGTTACGAACGACTACAAGGAGACCCAGCCTCAAAATGATCCTGCATGACTAAATCATATGTGTGGTGATAAAACTAGCAAACAAACCAACCTAAGTAAAATCAGCTTAGGAACAAACGCACTTGCAGTACATGTATTCTAATGGATGAATAGTGACATGCCATCAAAGTTTAAAAAATGTCATGCATCTTTTGACATCAAAATCAATGTGTTGAGCATTTTGTTAAAAATACTATGAATCTAATTTATTAAGCAAAGTTTTTAATTGAATAAGACATCAGCTGACCAGAGATTTATTACTTGTACATGTATATAATTCATTTTTACAATCTCATCATCATCATCTTCATGTGAATGTACTATCTTGACATATACTGTTAAGTGCATATTCATCAAAATACACATCAGCATTTTTTTTACCATGTATATATGGCATACATATATTGAACTTCCAATCCAAAACAAAAAAGATGGGGGGGGGGGGGGGGGGGGGGGGGGGGGGGGGGGGTAGATCTTACAGCCTCATTCCTCCACATCACATAATATGACCCACAACCTTTCATAGCAAGATATCATTCACATATGAACTAATGAATTGCCTATTGTATATCAAAATGGTATTCCTAATGTATTAATTATGATAAATATTTCACTTAATTGTCAAGATGGACAGGAAAGTGTGAAAAAAGAGAAGAAGTTAGGAAAGGTAGTGGAAAAAAAGACAAATAAATACTAGTATGTTTGGCTTTGTCAAGGGCTGGGAGTAAGTACAAAAGGGTGCTTCTTGTGAAGTGTAAAAATGATATCAATAATAGTTGTAATAGTAATAGTTTAATCATACTTGGCAATTCAAACCAAATACCCAACTTATGAATTAACTACTGTAACTTTTTTTTACCATTTACTCCATTGTACTTCAAACTTTTCCTTAACAGTCACTCCTACCAGAAGCAATAGATTGCTGAACTTTATAATAAATGTCCTTTTTTGTGTTGATTAAAGAGTTTATATGTATTGAGTTGTGAAAACACCTCATTCGGTATAGATACTGCTCAATAATAATGATAATTTCATTATCAATCCTATTTATAGGTGAATACTTAACAGAAATCTTTAAGTACAGTAAGTGTAGTTTGGAACAATCTTCTAATTCAATTTAATTTTAATTAAAAAGTAAATAAGACTAGAATTCAACTTCTTCAGAATATATTTCACTTGGATTGTGGAGTGAAATAAAAAGGTGATTGAACTGCGATATCATCAGTGATTTAATTACATATGATATCTGTCAACAACAGTTAATGACCTTCTACTCCAGGTTTTAATGAATGATTTAAGTTTATTTTTTTAACAAAATTCAGTCTTGGTTCAGCTGACCAGAGATAATTATCACTGTGTCAACAGTCAATGTCACTGTTAAAATGTCAAGTCACTTTTAGCTGGTGTTTTTTTTACACTGGTACACATTTTGTTTTAGCTGTAGCATGAAGCAACAAAAGTTGACTTGTCAATGTTCAGGTTTTCATAAAGGGCTATTCCAAGCTTTCCTTCACCGGCCTAGGAGGCAATTTTCCATCACATCAATATTTTTTCTGGTATGTACAGTGTATATAGAGGATCTGTCATGAGTTTCCCTTCATATTAGATTTATGATACGAGTTTTGAATTTTTTTATTTTTGCGAGCCTCTGGCGAGCAAAAATAAAAAATTCTAAACGAGTATCATAAATCTAATATGAAGGGAAACGAATGACAGATTCTTTTTATCATATGACGTTTTCTTTCATCGTTCCCCATCAAAAACTGATTTTCTCTTTTGCCTTGAATCGTCACATCTCAACCAAATCACCCGAACCTTCGAAGTAGGTCAATTATACCGACGAGAGAAGAAATAGTTCTAACACAACTGACTCTTGAAAAGGATTCATTTTATTAAATACACGTCTCAAAACAAAATTTCAGCATTTTTTCATTTAATCTATAATAGATAAATTGTCCTTGGTGTTTGAAACAATGAGGAAAATATTTTAGTTTGAAAGTTCATGAGCGACTGTTTTTGATGTGACGAAGCCGTGACGTCACTTGGCGCGATAATGGAGGCTTCGTTGTACAAATGTCTATTCGCTGTCGCTGTCGTACAGAACCATTGTACGGCGCCTTTTCGCTGCTTTGTGTTTATCCTCGTCCTCGCGGGAGTTTATGGAGATGTGAAATGTTCCACCGTGAATATTCCCACTGAACATTGTGTTCAGACTGCCGTGAAAAGCGACTTTGGATGCCGATTTGTTGGCAGTGTTGTTTGTTTTGACATTACACGTGTTTGTCGACGACAGTGTCAGCATGTTATTCTGAGTAACCGTTGAAGGCAAGTTTAACAAACTACATTGCCGTTTTTCATGAGGATTTTATTAAATAATGTTATTATTTGTTTATTTGAAAAGAATCTAGACTAGATATGTCTCATCGGACAACGCAACCGCAATTTTCTATCGGAGTTGAAATATGTTACTAGGGGTCATAAAATAGATGTTTGCCAGGCCTAATTTAACATCTTATAGTATAAATATAATTAGAAAACTTAGGATGTTTACATCTTGGATTTTATCTTTGATTGTACAATATGTTATGTTAATAGACCAATTTGTCGTTCAGTTGATTTTTTTTCAAAGTTTACAAGCACTAGTCGCCATTTTTACGAGTCGTAGTAAAAAGAAGTAGGTCGTTCCCACGCGTATGAATACAGTTCTCACGGAACCAGCCAATCAGCGTAGCGAAAGGTGTTATTACACTAGTGTCATAAAGAAAATTTATGTGATGGGTTTATGACACCGTATATAACGGTAGTCATATGATAAATAGATGTAATCATATAGAAAAATCAAATCCCTTAACTTTAAACAAAAAGAACACAACAAGATAAGAAAAAACACATTTCTAGAGACATATATGTGGAGACATACATGATAGAAGAAAAGTTGGAGAACCGGATAATGATTTTACCATTAGTAAACTTTATCCTCTATCATAATTTATCATATGACTACCGTTATATACGGTGTCATAAACCCATCACATAAATTTTCTTTATGACACTAGTGTAATAACACCTTTCGCTACGCTGATTGGCTGGTTCCGTGAGAACTGTATTCATACGCGTGGGAACGACCTTCTTCTTTTTACTACGACTCGTAAAAATGGCGACTAGTGCTTGTAAACTTTGAAAAAAAATCAACTGAACGACAAATTGGTCTATTAACATAACATATTGTACAATCAAAGATAAAATCCAAGATGTAAACATCCTAAGTTTTTTAATTATATTTATACTATAAGATGTTAAATTAGGCCTGGCAAACATCTATTTTATGACCCCTAGTAACATATTTCAACTCCGATAGAAAATTGCGGTTGCGTTGTCCGATGAGACATATCTAGTCTAGATTCTTTTCAAATAAACAAATAATAACATTATTTAATAAAATCCTCATGAAAAACGGCAATGTAGTTTGTTAAACTTGCCTTCAACGGTTACTCAGAATAACATGCTGACACTGTCGTCGACAAACACGTGTAATGTCAAAACAAACAACACTGCCAACAAATCGGCATCCAAAGTCGCTTTTCACGGCAGTCTGAACACAATGTTCAGTGGGAATATTCACGGTGGAACATTTCACATCTCCATAAACTCCCGCGAGGACGAGGATAAACACAAAGCAGCGAAAAGGCGCCGTACAATGGTTCTGTACGACAGCGACAGCGAATAGACATTTGTACAACGAAGCCTCCATTATCGCGCCAAGTGACGTCACGGCTTCGTCACATCAAAAACAGTCGCTCATGAACTTTCAAACTAAAATATTTTCCTCATTGTTTCAAACACCAAGGACAATTTATCTATTATAGATTAAATGAAAAAATGCTGAAATTTTGTTTTGAGACGTGTATTTAATAAAATGAATCCTTTTCAAGAGTCAGTTGTGTTAGAACTATTTCTTCTCTCGTCGGTATAATTGACCTACTTCGAAGGTTCGGGTGATTTGGTTGAGATGTGACGATTCAAGGCAAAAGAGAAAATCAGTTTTTGATGGGGAACGATGAAAGAAAACGTCATATGATAAAAAGAATC
This sequence comes from Pecten maximus, assembly GCF_902652985.1. Taxonomy (NCBI): domain Eukaryota; kingdom Metazoa; phylum Mollusca; class Bivalvia; order Pectinida; family Pectinidae; genus Pecten; species Pecten maximus. The sequence continues at coordinate 4,294,501 of NC_047016.1, forward strand.
TGTCATTCGTTTCCCTTCATATTAGATTTATGATACTCGTTTAGAATTTTTTATTTTTGCTCGCCAGAGGCTCGCAAAAATAAAAAATTCAAAACTCGTATCATAAATCTAATATGAAGGGAAACTCATGACAGATCCTCTATATATTAATAGAATCATACCAAATTGATATGCTTCAGGGTTAACTATGTATTTTTATACCTAATAAACATAAAAATATTTTATTTCACCATTCTTTAACGGGTTTTGTATTATTTGAAATAATGTTCTAATAGGAATTTTATTTGCTTTTTGGAAAAAAAACTCTCCATGTTAACCACTTTCCTAAAGAAAACATCCTGGTTCATTTGCCTTTGTGGATGACACATGGTTGTGTTCTGTATAATGCTGATGAAAATAATATAATAGTATATACATATATATATAATATTGGCAAAGGTTTGTTAATATTGAACAAAAATAGACTTTATCAAAGTGCAGGTATGATCATTACCCTGTATATAATGTATGAGTGCATAATCCAGCTGTGGAGGAACAGTACAGATATTCTGGGTCTGGTATAATATAAATCAGACTATAATCCAGCTGTGGAGGAACAGTACAGATATTCTGGGTCTGGTGTAATATGAATCAGACTAGACCTATGTCTGCTGTCACTTCTTTTTTTATGATTTTCAAGTTAGAGAAAGGAGAACACATCTTTCATGAAAACTTATCTCGGCCGTGTTTACAAGTTTTCTGTATTTTACTTTTGTCTAGATTTCATATTATAATTTATATGCATTTATAACATCAACATTCCTGCATACATGTAATTCAGATATTGTAGAAGTCTTTATATGCTAGTGATAATTTGGATGTATATCAATAAGAAATACAATTGTACTTGAAATATCATAATCATAACATTCAGGTATGCTAATTCCTCCAAATTATGAGTCTTAAATTTCAGTGTTTTTACATATAAATATATCTACAAAAATATCATATTTGAAGGTGATCACGATGTTCTGCAAATCTTGCAATTGATAAAAATGTGGCTGTCATAATGAGATGGCAGGAATGATGATGTTTATAGATATCTTGGCATATACAAATGTATATATTGTATATATTGATGTACATATATATTATATCAGACCTGTCATGACAAATATATATATATATATATATATATATATATATATATATATATATATTAAAAGATAAAAGAATCAAGGGTGAGATCTGTCGAAATCATTTCAGAAAACTAGATAACTAATATGTATTGAGTAACAGAAATACCCTACTTGACAATCGAACACTCGCTGACAAAACAAAACATACCATTTGAGATTGTTAGACAAATATTTACTTGGAGGTAAATCAGCGACTTCCTAATGATCGAAATATGAGAAATATAACGAAATACTACAATCGTGATGTGGAAAACTTTTGACATCCCATTAACTACCGTTTTCACATCATGTCGATTTATGATGATCGCTGAATCTCGCCGTTTAATGAAACATGGGCGCCGCCATTTTTTGTGTCATGTGATCGAAAGTAGTCCAAAATGGTTACTACTTTGGTCCGAGTCTAGTTTCGGAGAAAATGACGAGGGGTTCCGATTGCTCGCAAACGATGTCCTGTACATGTACCTGTAAAATAAAGTATGCCGAGATGGCCCTATAAAATGCACCTGGTGACAGTCGATTATATAATCGCACGACCTTTCAACCCCGTATGTAAATGAAGAATCTGGACAGGCTGAGGGAGCCGTTTGAAAAATGGCGTTTTGTTGGAGGAATTCGGCGATGTTTTTACGGATTATTATGTTTTAGATGTAACAATTCGCATTGAGTGACACGGTAGGTTAAAGAGGAATGTTTCTAGATGACGGTAGTATATAGTATGCGCCGTGTCAGTTTGAATAAATGTGTTTTTTAGTCGATAGTGAGATAGGGTGCCGTTTCGCTCGTGACGGAGTTGCCAACCTTGTACTTTACAGAGTACACATACCACTGTCATATAAAAAAAATGAAAATCACATTTTCTATGCAAGAGCCTGTGCTCTGTATGGGAGAGGGAAGTACTCCGGGGTAAACATACCCATGGCGTTTCCTTTCCTCAAACCAGGAGAGTAATGGAGAGCAATGATGCCGCCTTTCGTACGCTGCAATTGCGAAGCCGCAGTCGACAACACCATCTCGGTGAAGGACACCTCGGTCTAAACATTCGAAGACCAGTCAATCTGGGGCCCTGAGATAGAAAATCAACCTAAACGGAAACAACAAAGATCAACAACAAGAATCTCACTAACTGGCATCAAGCTTCAGGATCACTTCTCTACAGTATCACTCCTCTACAGGATCACTTCTCTACATGATCTCTTCTCTACAGGATCACTTCTCTACAGGATCACTTCTCTACAGGATCACTTCTCTACAGGATCACTTCACTACAGGATCACTTCTCTACAGGATCACTTCACTACAGGATCACTCCTCTACAGGATCACTTCTCTACAGGATCACTCCTCTACAGGATCACTTCTCTACAGTATCACTTCTCTACAGGATCACTCCTCTACAGGATCACTTCTCTACAGGATCACTTCTCTACAGGATCACTTCTCTACAGTATCACTTCACTACAAGATCACTCCTCTACAGGATCACTTCACTACAGGATCACTCCTCTACAGGATCACTTCTCTACAGGATCACTTCACTACAGGATCACTTCACTACAAGATCACTCCTCTACAGGATCACTTCTCTACAGGATCACTCCTCTACATGATCACTTCTCTACAGGATCACTCCTCTACAGGATCCTCCTCTACATGATCACTTCTCTACAGGAACCACTTCTTTACAGGATCACTCCTCTACAGGATCCTCCTCTACATGATCACTCCTCCACAGGATCACTTCTCTACAGGATCACTACTCTACAGGATCACTTCTCTACAGGATCACACTTCTCTACAAGATCACTCCTCTACAGGATCATTCCTCTCCATAACGACTTTACAGGATCACACTCCTCTACATTTTCACTCCTCTACAGGATCACACTTCTCTACAGGATCACTTCTCTACAAGATCACTTCTCTACAGGATCACTTCTCTACAGGATCACTTCTCTACAGGATCACTACTCTACATGATCACTCTACAGGATCACTTCTCTACAGGATCACACTTCTCTACAGGATCACTCCTCTACAGGATCACTCCTCTACGGGATCACTCCTCTACATGATCACTTCTCTACAGGATCACTTCTCTACATGATCACTCCTCTACAGGATCACTTCTCTACAGTATCACTCCTCTACAGGATCCTCCTCTACATGATCACTTCTTTACAGGATCACTCCTCTACAGGATCACTTCTCTACATGATCACTCTACATGATCACTTCTCTACAGGATCACATTTCTCTAAAGGATCACTTCTCTACAGGATCACTTCTCTACAGGATCACTCTTCTATATGATCACACTCCTCTACAGGATCACTTCACTACAGGATCACTCCTCTACAGGATCACTTCACTACAGGATCATTCCTCTACAGGATCACTACTCTATAGGATCACTTCTCTACAGGATCACTTCTCTACAGTATCACTCCTCTACGGGATCACTTCTCTACAGTATCACTTCACTACAAGATCACTCCTCTACAGGATCACTTCACGACAGGATCATTTCTCTACAGGATCACTTCACTACAGGATCACTTCACTACAGGATCACTCCTCTACAGGATCACTTCTCTACATGATCACTCTACATGATCACTTCTCTACAGGATCACATTTCTCTAAAGGATCACTTCTCTACAGGATCACTTCTCTACAGGATCACTCTTCTATATGATCACACTCCTCTACAGGATCACTTCACTACAGGATCACTCCTCTACAGGATCACTTCTCTACAGGATCACACTTCTCTACAGGATCTCTTCTCTACATGATCACTTCTCTACATGATCTCTTCTCTACAGGATCACTCCTCTACATGATCACTCCTCTACATGATCACTTCTCTACAGTATCACACTTCTCTACAGGATCACTCCTCTACATGATCACTCCTCTACATGATCACTTCTCTACAGGATCACACTTCTCTACAGGATCTCTTCTCTACATGATCACTTCTCTACATGATCTCTTCTCTACAGGATCACTCCTCTACATGATCACTCCTCTACAGGATCACTTCACTACAGGATCACTCCTCTACATGATCACTCCTCTACATGATCACTTCTCTACAGTATCACACTTCTCTACAGGATCACTTCTCTACATGATCTCTTCTCTACAGGATCACTCCTCTACATGATCACTCCTCTACAGGATCACTTCACTACAGGATCACTCCTCTACAGGATCACTCCTCTACATGATCACTCCTCTACATGATCACTTCTCTACAGTATCACACTTCTCTACAGGATCACTCCTCTACATGATCACTTCTCTACAGTATCACACTTCACTACAGGATCACTTCTCTACAGGATCACTTCACTACAGGATCACACTTCTCTACAGGATCTCTTCTCTACATGATCTCTTCTCTACATGATCACTTCTCTACATGATCTCTTCTCTACAGGATCACTCCTCTACAGGATCACTTCACTACAGGATCACTTCACTACAGGATCACTTCACTACAGGATCACTTCTCTACAGGATCACTCCTCTACATGATCACTTCTCTACATGATCTCTTCTCTACAGGATCACTTCACTACAGGATCACTTCTCTACAGGATCACTCCTCTACATGATCACTCCTCTACATGATCACTCATCTACATGATCACTCCTCTACCGGATCACTTATCTACAGGATCACTACTCTACATGATCACTTATCTACAGGATCACTACTCTACAGGATCACTTCTCTACAGGATCAGTTATCTATACAGGATCACTCCTCTACAGGATCACTCCTCCACATGATTACTTATCTACAGGATCATTCCTCTACAGGATCACTCCTCTACAATGTAACTTATCTACATCACTTTTCAACAGGATCACTTATCTACATGATCACTCCTCTACCGGATCATTTCTCTACAGTATCACTTTTCTACAGGATCACTTATCTACATCACTTTTCTTCAGGATCACATCTCTACCGGATCATTCATCTACCGGATCACTCCTCTACAGGATCACTCCTCTACAGGATCACTCCTCTACAGATTAAATGATCTACATCACTTTTCTACATCACTCCTCTTCAGGATCAGTCTGAAGGATCACACTCCTCAACACGATCACTCCTATACAGGATCACTTTTATACAGGATCATACTCCTCTACAGGATCACTTCTCTACAGGATCACTTCTCTACAGGATCATACTCCTCTACCGGATCACTACTCTACAGGATAATTCATCTCCATTATCACTCCTCTCCATGATCACTCTCCATGATCACTCTACAGTATCACTCCTCTCCATGATCACTCACACACATTGACTCATTTTATGCCACACCTCAGACTTTCTCGCTTACGCCTGTATTGTGAACAACGATTTGTGTGGGCGTGACCCCTTCCTATGTTTCTTAGATATTCCAGCCGCATCATCGCCCTGTAACACTACATTGATTATCAGACAAAGGTGAAATACAGCAAAAGCTGCACTGCTCTCTGGCATCACAAGAGGAAAATTGGAGAGAATACACTTCAAGGATAACACTAAACATCTTTACAAAAACAGTTTGGGAAACAATTCGCAAAATGAGTGAGAAAAACTGCTAGCGCAAAATCTGATGTTGTAAAGGAATTTGCTTTACATTATCCCGGAACGTGTCACTCGTATATCAAAGATAAGGCCTGACCGGCACGGTGTCACTGGTATATCTAAGATAATGCCTTCCCGGAACGTGTCACTCATGTATCAAAGATAATGCCTGCCCGGAACTTTGGCACTCATGTAACAAAGATAAGGCCTGCCCGGAACGTGTCACTCGTATATCAAAGATAAGGCCTGCCCGCAACGGTATCACTCGTATATCAAAGATAAGGCCTGCCCGCAACGGTATCACTGGTATATCTAAGATAAGGTCTGCCCGGAACGTGTCACTGGTATATCTAAGATAAGGTCTGCCCGGAACGGTATCACTCGTATATCAAAGATAAGGTCTGCCCGGAACGTGTCACTCGTATATCAAAGATAATGCCTTCCCGGAACGTGTCACTCATGTATCAAAGATAATGCCTGCCCGGAACTTTGGCACTCATATATCAAAGATAAGGTCTGCCCGGAACGTGTCACTCGTATACTAAAGATAAGGTCTGCCCGCAACGGTGTCACTCGTATATCAAAGATAAGGCCTGCCCGCAACGTGTCACTCGTATACTAAAGATAAGGTCTGCCCGCAACGGTGTCACTCGTATATCAAAGATAAGGCCTGCCCGGAACGTGTCACTCGTATATCAAAGATAAGGCCTGCCCGCAACGGTGTCACTGATATATCAAAGATAAGGCCTGCCCGGAACGTGTCACTCGTATATCAAAGATAAGGCCTGCCCGCAACGGTGTCACTGATATATCAAAGATAAGGCCTGCCCGGAACGGTGTCACTGGTATATCTAAGATAAGGCCTGCCCGGAACGGTATCACTCGTATATCAAAGATAAGGTCTGCCCGGAACGTGTCACTCGTATACTAAAGATAAGGTCTGCCCGGAACGGTGTCACTCGTATATCAAAGATAAGGCCTGCCCGGAACGGTGTCACTGATATATCAAAGATAAGGCCTGCCCGGAACGGTGTCACTGGTATACTAAAGATAAGGCCTGCCCGGAACGGTGTCACTGGTATATCAAAGATAAGGCCTGCCCGGAACGGTGTCACTGATATATCAAAGATAAGGCCTGCCCGGAACGGTGTCACTGGTATACTAAAGATAAGGCCTGCCCGGAACGGTATCACTCGTATATCAAAGATAAGGCCTGCCCGGAACGGTGTCACTGGTATATCTAAGATAAGGCCTGCCCGGAACGGTATCACTCGTATATCAAAGATAAGGTCTGCCCGGAACGTGTCACTCGTATACTAAAGATAAGGTCTGCCCGGAACGGTATCACTCGTATATCAAAGATAAGGCCTGCCCGGAACGGTGTCACTGGTATATCTAAGATAAGGCCTGCCCGGAACGGTATCACTCGTATATCAAAGATAAGGTCTGCCCGGAACGTGTCACTCGTATACTAAAGATAAGGTCTGCCCGGAACGGTGTCACTCGTATATCAAAGATAAGGCCTGCCCGGAACGGTATCACTCGTATATCAAAGATAAGGTCTGCCCGGAACGGTGTCACTCGTATACTAAAGATAAGGTCTGCCCGGAACGTGTCACTCATATATCAAAGATAAGGCCTGCTCGGAACTTTGTCACTCATGTAACAAAGATAAGGTCTGCCCGGAACAGTGTCACTCGTATACTAAAGATAAGGTCTGCCCGGAACAGTGTCACTCATGTAACAAAGATAACTCGAATACCTTTTGTGAGCTTTCTGCGGCGCATAAGTTTAATATTTTCCAGTAACTGCCTCAGAAGTGATGCATAGTATGTAGCATTGATTGTTTGTCCCTTTTGGAGATAATATATCAGCAGAATACCATCTCCATCCCAGAAAACCGAGGCCATAACCTTCCCAGCTAATGCAACAGTCTTTGCCTTCTTTGGCGGGGGACAGCCAGGATGCTTACATTGTTTCGATTGCTGTTTGGCCTCTGGCGTAAAATGATGGACTCATGCTTCATCCATAGTGACAAATATCTGAAGAAAGTTACAGGATCTTCCTCAAAAAGGTTCAGATTAGCACGCGATAATTTGTGCAAAAGCCGCTTTTCTTGTTAACTTTAGAGTACTACTTCGTCGATATAAAGTAACCAAATGAGGCCAGTCCTTGGGTACACGGCCCTATATAGTCAGAAAATAGTAGGACTTAAAAAGAACATCCTTGAATACCTCCTTCAATACGAGTCTCGCAACATATTAACCAGCCCTCGTACGTCCCTGATACTGACGCACCATGCAGCTTTTTTCGTCCTTACAGACAACGTCGGTGGTGTTGGATGTAAAAGTGAGTAAAAGCTAGAGACAAACAGTTTCGGTGCTATGATAACGTACCTAGTAAAATTGATATCAATCTAATTAAAACCTGATCTCTCACTGATACTATACGTTATCTCGTCCTATAAGTTAACCTCGTCCTATGTTTTCGATCGGTGCTTGTGATCTGGGCTTCTAGATACTTTAGATACTTAGTATACTTATATATTTTAGATACTTTAGATACTTCGTATATTTATATGTTTTAAATACTGTACTTTAAATACTTATGTATATTTATATCGTTTAGATATTTAAATACTTAATTATGAATTCATGTATTTACACTTTACGAATCCTGCATTTACATCTGTTATTTGAATTTCTTTCACGACAAGTTTCCCTTTTAAAATCATTAATTTAAAAAATACCCTAGTTTTCGTGTGTATATTTGCATGTCTGTGCACTGTTCCATTGTCTAGCCATATCAGATTTTAAATGGCCAATATGATATCAGAAACCCCGGGTTGTGTTACTATATTGACGTAAAGATGTCCTACTTCTTAGCTGATGAATAGTATACATGTCAGGCCCTGGAACAGAAGTCCTCACACAGCCTATATACAGTGTGCCGTGTCTACATCTTCTTCAAAGTGATATAAAGGTAGTTTTTAGCTAGTGCTAGCACGAATAACATCTATGATATACATGTATGTCACGATGCTATACCAAGTAGGTAGACTATTTGCCAGTTTTGGGCTTGATAATTAATAACTTCGTAATTAGGTTTAAATTCTAGAAACACATTAGACAGTTCAGTATTACTCTATTTGTCTAGTTTCATTGTAGGTTGTGTAGGTAAAATTGATTAGATGGTCTAATAATATTAGAAGCGTCATTTATCATTTATATCAAATTATCGATGTATGCCATGTCAAGCGGAACTTTGGTAGGCTATATATAGACTGGTCCCAAATCTAAGGTCAAGGATGTAGGTATTATAATAGATCTTGTCGCTTGTGACAAGTGGCTCACAGTTGTAAACACCAAGATGGAGCGAGATCAGGTGAATAAGGCGGATGCTCAATCAATTTAAAGCCACAATCGTGAATGGCAGCCATGGCAGTGACAGACTTGTGAACAGGAGTATCGTTCTGATGGAATAACACACCTTTAGTAAGTTTTTTTTTCGCAGCGCGTAAGTTTAATATCTTCCCGTAACTCCCAGAAATCCAAGGCCATAACCTTCCCAGCCGATGGAGCCCTCTTTGCCTTCTTTGGTGGGGGACAGTCAGCGTGCTTCCATTGTTTCGATTGTTGTTTGGCCTCTGGCGTAAAATGATGGACCCATACTTCATCAATAGTGACAAATCTATGAAGAAAGTTGGCAGGATCTTCCTCAAAAAGGTTCAGAGCGTGATAATGTGTGCCTGGTGTGCTTCTGATCGACTGTCAGAAATCTTGGAACCCATCGGGCCAAAAGCTATGCCAACTCTATTGGTTATATATCTTCTGTGACTCGTCTGTCAGTCATAACAATATCATGAACTTTGTTGGCCATTTCTGGGGTTGCAACATTGACACCCCTTCCAGGACGGGGGTCATCCTCAAGGTTCTGTCTGCCGCGCTTAAATTCCGCCACCCACCTTTTCACTGTAGCATATAAAGGGGCATATTTTCCTAGTGTTGCTACCATATCATTATGGATATCTTTAGGTGTTAAACCTTTCTTTCACCGATTTTGTCCATTTTGCAAAAGCCGCTTTTCTTGTTTACTTTAGAGTACTACTTCTTCGATATAAAGTAACCAAATGAGGCCAGTCCTTGGGTACACGGCCCTATATAGCCAGAGAATTGTAGGACTTAAAAAGAACATCCTTGAATACCTCCTTCAATACGAGTCTCACAACATATCAACCAGCCGTCGTACGTCCCTGATACTGACGCACCATGCAGCTTTTTTCGTCCTTACAGACAACGTCGGTGGTGTTGGATGTAAAAAGTGTGTAAAGCTAGAATCAAACAGTTTCAGTGCTATGATAACGTACCTAGTAAAATTGATATCAATCTAATTAAAACCTGATCTCTCACTGATACTAGACGTTATAACGCAATGAGAGACCTGATTTATATTACATTGGAATATTACACTATAAAAAAAAAGATAATTATATGCACACTACACATAATAAGAATTCAGCATCACTGAATATATAAATTCTTATTGTCAGGGATTCAGTCAAAAACACGCAACACTTTTATAATTATTTTTAGCAAAAACATTCAAACTTTGAAAGATTTTTTTTTAAGAGGGTGGCTACTATTTTAATAGTGTTTCGATATAAATTTCATTCTATATCTTTTGAAAAGAAAGTCCTCCAACATTTTCAACATTGCCAATTCCGAGATTGTCTATGAAGATGGTGTAAAATCTTTAGGCGTTAAGACTTTGTATTGAAGACAGAAACGTGTCGGATCTCTGTAGGAAAGCCTAAAGTAAGTTGACCTCGTCCCATGTTTTCGATCGGTGCTTGTGATGTGTGCTTTTAGATACTTAGTATATTTATGTATTTTAGATACTTTAGATACTTAGTATATTTATATATTTTAGATACTTTAGAAACTTAGTATATTTATATATAATAGATACTTTAGATACTAAGTATATTTATATATAATAGATACTTTAAAGACTTAGTATATTTATATATAATAGATACTTTAAATACTTAGTATATTTATATATAATAGATACTTTAAATACTTAGTATATTTATATATAATAGATACTTTAAATACTTAGTATATTTATATATACAGTAATAGATACTTTAAATACTTTTGTATATTCATATATATCGTTTAGATACTTAAATACGTAATTATGCATACGTGTGTTTTTCGGCATAGCCGTCTAATTTTTGTTTTGGCCCCGGATATGACGCGACAGATGGCGTTTCTGGTCAAGTTGAAGTACGTGATTGGTCAATATAGCGGTCAATGCAAAATGCAGATATACAGTTTAAAACGAAACAAAGTTAAAATGACCTCACGGTAAACCAATATTTATTTTGTATTTTCTATGATATTATTGGGTATATCTTTTAAAAAAATAACCTTCTGAACAATAACCATTCGAATTTGATGATGTATGTACATAAAAACATCAATTATCAATTATTAAAAGGTTATCAATCTGAATATGCAAATTTTGTGACATATACGATAAACGCATGCGCACAACAAACTAAAACACATGGAAACAAAAATGGCTTCCATTGTGAATCGACTGCGGTTGGAAACGATAACAGCTTCCGCAATGAAGAGAGTAATAGGAAAATGGGATCAAACGCAATCCTAGAATTAAACTTGGGAAGCAGTACATGTACAATAGACTGTAACAGTTCAAACATGAAAACAGCAGTAATACGGACGCCGCTCGTATTCTGCTTGATTGTTTGATAGTAAGTCATGACAATCTCGGTAATATTTACACAAACTCGATAATATTAACACAAACTCGGTAATATTAACACAAACTCGGTAATAGTTCCACAAGCTCGGTAATATTTACACAGTCTGTACCAGTACATCGCTACTGTCACTATACTATATGAACAGTGTTTACACTTATTTACACATAAATATGTGTGCCGTAATATTGCAGAATGTGTTATTTAACATTTAAACCACTGTATAATATCGTTATCCAACTAACCAAGACGGAATACAGATATCGCCTTGTAAACTATCGTCTGTTTGTGTTGCCACGATTTCAGAACAGTCACGTAATGATTTAAAGATAATTTCCGCGCTAAATTAAGAGGGGGATTCCCAACTAAATCGAGTGGTCAAACTGGACATAGGGATTGACTGTGAACATTGGGATAGCACAGAAACATAACTGGAAAGGAACAAAACGCGTACATTCAGTGAAAATTGCAACGTTTTTACCGTGATGTCCCTTTTAAATTGAATGCAAGCTGAATAAGTGGATGCATCTATTCAAATGACACATTTGGAGTCCTATTATCACCAAAAATGATTCAAACTGATATAATTTTGTTATCCGTGCTGAAACTGCGTATTTATTAATTAAATGTAGTTCATTAATTTATTTCACCAGTAGTTTTACATTATAACCACCAGCGTTAAAACTATGCCGTTTATCTTTTTTAAAGATATTTCTTGTTACATCTGTTATTTGAATTTCTTTCACGGCAAGTTTCCCTTTAAAGTTATCAATTAAAAAAATATCCTAGTTTTCGTGTATATATTTGCATGAGTGTGCACTGTTCCATTATCTAGCCATATCAGATTTTAAATGACCGAAATAATATCAGAAACCCCGGGTACTATATTGACGTAAAAATGTCTTACTTCTTAGCTGATAAATAGAATACATATGTCAGGCCCTGGAACAGAAGTCCTCACATAGCCTATATACAGTGTGCCGTGTCTACATCTTCAAAGTGATCACAACCGTCAAACTCGATGACTGTAGCGATGGTTGTGCGTACGGTACACTAACACGTATAATATCTATAATATACATGTATGTCACGGTGCTATACCAAATAGGTAGACTATTTTTAGTTGTGTTAGTGTGGTGCGTTTGCCAGTTTTGGGCTTGATAATTAATAACTTCGTAATTAGGTTTAAATTCTAGAAACACATTAGACAGTTCGGTATTACTCTATTTGTCTAGTTTCATTGTAGGTTGTGTAGGTAAAACTGATTAAATGGTCTAATAATAATGGAAGCGTCATTTATCATTTATGTCAAATTATCGGTGTATGCCATGTCAAGCGGAACGTTGGTAGGCTATATATAGACTGATCCCAAATCTAAGGTCAAGGATGTAGGTATTATAATAGGTCTAGTCGCTTGTGACAAATGGCTCACAGTTGTAAACACCAAGGGGAATGCCCTACTAATTAGACGTAATAGTCTAAACACCCCTACTGTCATAATAGATTCGTCTCCTTTGGTACTCTCGAACCAGTGAGTTTGATATCACGCTTGTGACGAGTTTCAAGATGGCGACCTGCAGCGCCTGAGGATTACATCCGCCAGACTAAGGTTTGTTTACCCTCCACAAAAATAGTAAAACACCTATGTATACACACTTCAGTGGTTCTGGTACATATGTGTAGGTAATTTTGTGATATCTTAACAAGACAAATTATTATTATAAAAGAAATCCGGTGCTGTCTGCGCTGTTGTCGTCCATTGCTTACCATATCCGGGACATTACTATTGTAAGCACATGTCTGGCAAAGGAGCGAACGTTCACCCCGGCGAAAGTGTACGTGTGCTAGGATGATCAAGCGACAATATGCTAAGGTGACATAAAACAATGTGTTTGCTACTAAAAGTCCACGAAATTAAAAAAGGTAATCTGAGAGCGTGTGGATGCATACGACAAGATATATGATATATCCATTGCATTTATTGCATACATAGCACGACCTGTGTGTGTATTGCATAATATATATGGGGATTTTTTTGTTCTTGTCAACCAGATGTATAACTTAGGTATGACACTTTCAGCTTGTATATTAAGGTCATTTGTTAGTCAGTCGATCCACGTATCCTAATGCTGAATGATAAATTGCAAAATTCATTCTCCTTATATGTGTTTACATTAAATTACCTGCCATTTTTATCACAAGCTTCTAATAGATATGCAAAGAAGTGTCTGACATCTAGATATTAGATGCAAATGACTAAAAACATTAACTCACCTGCTTTAAATGTCTTGCATTAATGTTAGAATATTGTCATTCAAACTCCAAGGTAAACAAGAAAATATGATTCATCTTAATTAAGTATCATTCAGATATGAAATTTAAATTTCTATTTTTATATTTTCCTCTAGATCTGTAACAGGTGCTTGATAGCTGTTCAGTTGTCATTCCAGACTATAGATTAGCATTTACTAATATGAGTACCAAATAGCTAACAGCAATATGAAACTGTGCATGCCTACTTCAGCTAGCTAAATTTTAAAGGTCTCTGCTGGCTATTTTTTGGTTCTGATGCAGCCAACCAACCTTTAGCAATGTTAACCGAATCCTATTTTACACTGCGCAAGTCCAGGACGGAAAGATAGAGACAATAAAGACAATAATATCAGTATTTATAAGTGTAAACTTGGTGACAAGGATGTGTACTTGCAGTTTAGGTATTATATATATCCCATTTAAACAGTCCAATCACTAATTCAATTCAAATTGATAATAATTTAACACAAAACTAGGGGTGAAATGGTACACTTTCAGCACGATTTGGTACATATTGCTGTGTAGTGTTGACGGTTTGTATTTTTGGTTCGGTTTATTTCAAGATATATAAACCAAAAGACAAATAGATGCAAATTTGGCATGTAGCTGCTGTCGCATCCTTTGATCAGAAACCAAAATATTTTCTGAAAGAAAAATGTTGTGGTTCAGTACACCGCGGCACCATTTCACTGCTTCAAGTGACCTAGTTCGAACATGGCGACATTGGTTATAAAAAATACAGAATGTTTGTATGGAGCAGGCACAATCAGGGCATCCATTAACCCGAGACCTCGGGTCAATGACGCAGCAAAATTTAATTTGACGCACGACTTTTGCATGCCGTGCGTCAATCTGACGCTTCACATTTTGACCACCACTGTAATTAGTCTATGTGTTGTCCAATACCCCGGCTCAACAAAGGGTATATTTGCTATGGTCAGTGACACTAATTAGTAGAATTCCCCTAGGGATCAATTAAAAGAGCCACTCAACTGTGACTAATCCAACGGCCGCTACCGATTGCCAAATTGGGGCACAGGTGAATTAAGTATCAAATGTACCTACCTGTAGCGGCCGATCTGCACTTTGTTCTAAGCAATCACATTCTAATAATTGAAATAAATAAGCTACAGTAGATTCTCATCCCAACAAATAAATGTAACATTTAAGGATTAAACTGTCTTTTTTTGGTGTCTATGGTCGATATAGAAACAAACATGTCATATTGTGCATGTCATATTGTGCTAGCGCACAATATGACATGTTTGTTTGCAAAGCTCTGGCATCTACCAGGTATATGGACCATAGACACCAAAAAAAGACAGTTTAATGCTTATATTTACATTCTCGACATATTCGTTTTGTTATTTTTGAAAAGTAAAATTGAGTTAGCATAAAAAAATGCCAATATTCAGTGATTTCGTCATTGGGGTTTGACAAATAGAACAGCCTATTTTTTCAAAATTCATTTGTCACGTGCAGATTGGCAAACAAAAAAGTGCATTGAAATAATACGAAAAAAACACAGTCTGTTCAATTTTTTTTTTATTATTTGTGTAACAATATTGTATAAAATGTCTTTTTGATACTTTTTAATTAACATAAAAAACGATTTACGTTAGTTACAAGTAGTTCCGGTGGGTGAATATATTCACGCGTGGCATGGATTGATGTCACGTTTTGGGTGTCAATTATGGTCACATAGACTGCAAATCTTTTTACTTAGTTATATCATGGCTTCGCCACCAAAATGTAAATATATGTTTGCAATGACTTTAAATCATGTACATAACAAGAATGAGATCGTAAGTAGGCCTAGTTTGCAGCATGCCAACACAGGCGGCAGCCATTTTGTTGGTAACCTGAATAACCTTACATAACCTTACATGTACATGACCTCTGCAGTGCATTTGACAGGGTGGGAAGCGTAAATCATTCATGTTACATTTTGGCGGCAAATATGAAAACAGGATTAGCATACAAAAATAACCTCTCGAGGCTGAGCAGATTAAAAAAAGAAATGAAAAGATGGTTTTACAAATTATGCTTAACCAATGTAAGACATTTAAACATAATTCCAGCAAGAAAACTGTGATACAAGTTTTATTTGTTAAAAGGTTCTGTGCACACATGTACAGCATATTAACATTCATTAGCTTACACAAAATTTCAAAGGAATGTAAATTAAAATTATGTAATCACTTTTGCATACATCACTACATATATGTACACAAAATTTCAAAGGAATGTAAATTAAAATTATGTAATCACTTTTGCATACATCACTACATGTATGCCTAATTGATACGCCATCTCATGATCAACCCCAATTTTATTCTCAGGGGTTGTCCACGTCACACATGATGTCATGTGTAAACTAATATAAATACTAGTGTTTCCACACTGTTTTTAGTACATTGTAGTAAGTACCTATTTGTTAAAGTATCACAGTTCTTGGTGAAGTGCTGATTTTGAAATTTTCCCAACGTCAAAGTTTAAATATCTCCAGTATGCTGACTTTTTTAATGTCTGCACATTCATATTCATTCCTTTAATAATCTATTGGAATTGACACGACGACCAGTTATCACTTAGCCTGTACGTATACCACTACCATGGATACACAGTGACTGGTCCTTTTGCCCTAAATCATGTTCGCCCTTAGAGTTGTTTCACTCTAAATCCTTGTCTCCCCATGTTGTTTCTTCCTAATTTTTCATTTTTAGGTGCTGCGAAACAGCAACCTTAAGCAGTCATCGCCAACTTTCGCTAGAACAAATTCATTTGGAACTCTCGGGGGAATCATATATTTCAATGATAAATCCTGATGAGTTCAGGATGGGACCAGAAATAATTTTCCCAAAAAACGCTAACAACACACAATCTTGTCTCCTTCCACGAAGTATTTGTTTGTGATTAAGTACTGTAATATGATTCACGCTTTTTTGTGTTTGAAGATAGTTGTTGAATTTAAATAAATTATAGAAAAACAGCTTAAATCATACACAATGACCTGTTTTATCCCTGAGTATTCTAAGCTCTTTTCTGTGCAAATTATTATGCTTGCTTCGATTTCCTGGTTTGTGCAAGGGGAGGTAACTTGTATACACTCTAGTTGATGCGACATTGGAAAGTCACCACAAGCTCTTGGGTTGAAAAAATGGCCCTCGGCCGTCGAATAGTGTTTTTAGTTTTGGATTTTCCGATTGATAAGCCATAGTGAAATCTGTGCTTGTTGTATTCAATACTTAAAATGAAAGAAGAATACTTCTGATTGGTTTGTCATTTCCGAGAAATAGGCCACACAAAAATTGCTGTGCTGGTTGAGTTAGTCGAAGTGATTATAATCATGAGGCGAAACCTAACGTTAGCTTGTTTAAATTTCCGCAACAGAGATAAGATAGCAATAAAGAGGTTGCATGTTTTAAATCAGTTGATAGTGAAATGCTTGTACAAAGTGCAGTATATAACATGAACATGTGATTCAACAAGTCACCAGAACAGATATGGTAGACCAATTCATCGGTTGTACGTCAATTCAAGTGGGGTTTAAAAATGTAATTCTTCATAACTTTAACGCAACCACAGCCTTTTTAAAAGTAAATACAATTCTTTAAAATGACATAGGATAATCATCAGTAAAACATTCAGGAAGGCACTTTAAATTTACAAACAATAAAAATGTCTTCTTATTACATGCCAATTTATATTTATATAATATTTGCTTTTCTCCTGTATTTCAATCCAAATATAAATGGCCTCGACACTTTGATTTTGTCATGTGGTATATATTTTTGTACAAATGATTAAACTAGTTATCAAACGAATTAAACATATTCTAAAAAATGAACCCCTACAATTAGCCGAGACAACAAGATGTGCAGATATCAAGAAAAGAAAACATCTTAACACATTAACTTGATTTTAATGAAAGTTGATCATGATTTTGGACTTAAAGCTACTAAAATGAAGAGAAAGTACCAAAGGTTTTGCACTAAAATGTTAGTTTTAGGGTGAAATAACCTATAGGGCGAAAGGGATTTAGGGCGAAAAGATCCGGATACGCGGGTATGGGCCATATCACTACCATGGATACGCGGGGTATAGACATGTCAGTGATGCTGAAATAATTATCTATATGATTGTTGTCTCAAGTTTACTTTTTAATGAAAAGTAATTAAGTATCGGTGCTTTCAAATATTGATGTTATTGACATGTATGGAAAACAAACAATTGAACTCTGTACACATCACTTGTTGATTTAGTTGCTCCACTTAGCAGCTGACAGGTTTTTTAAAGCTACATATATCAAAATATCGAAAATGATTTAAAACAATGAAAATATGTTAATGATGATTGAACTGCATTTTATTGTGTTAGCACAGTGGTATGACAGCCATATTATACGTCTGTACTATATATATATCAATAGTTTAAAAGGAGTAACCATTATGAGATGAAAGGTAAAAGATACAAGCTTATATAAGACCTATTTAATACTTGTCCAATGAATGTCATTTTATATAGAAGTTTGATTGATTAATATAGGATAAGAATAGAAATTCTATTTTTGGCTGATGTATTCTCAGCAGTACAGACCTATATATCAAAACAGGATAGAGTTATCACCTGGGAACACTGATCTCTATATAGCTAGCTGATCATACAGGAAAAACCTAGCTAGTCAACCCTGATGATGTCTTCTACCTTTAACTTTAATTTTGTTGATCAGTTCTATTGTACTTTGACTCTTTGTATGTAATATTTTATTAATGACCACCCTGAATCTGGAGGATAAGCCCTTCATCAGAAAACTAGTGTTATCTTTACCATCTAAGGATCATCAATTTTATGGATCATCAATTTTATGGATCATCAATTAGATGATTGTTTTTATTAATTAGTGGGTTGATTCATTATCACAACTCCCAATGAAGATGTAATATCTTAAGTTTGCTTTTGACTTAATCCTTCCCTGCTGTGATATTTTAATACTCCAGATCCCCAATTTATTGAAATTAAAGGAGAATTTTCAGGGCATATTTTTGATAATACTAATATTAATACGAATGGTTTTTTTTTCGTGGCTGCTCTTTCAGGCCAGTAAATGGACCCATCCTCAGTTGAAATTATTTCATAGTAAAGCATGCATATACTCAAAATTTGCAGTTGATTCCTGAAAATTTTCTTTATTGTCTGTCTGGTATTTTTTCCTTGAATGTTGCTTTTGTTAATCAATAACATATTGTACATGCAACAAAAGTGTCTGATAAGTGTCTGATTGGTGAAAATAATTTTAAATTTTCTTTCCATAATTTAGATCTGTAATAGAACATGTATATGTAATGGATTTCCTATATAAACCAGCTGGTAAAGTGTTATGGGTGATCACAGCATAGTAAACTGCATATAGTCAGCATTTCTATGGCTATGATAGAAGACCTAGAGGCATAGTAAACAGCATATAGTCAACATTTCTATAGCTATGATAGAAGATCTAGAGGCATAGTAAACATCATATAGTCAACATTTCTATGGCTATGATAGAAGATCTAGAGGCATAGTAAACAGCATATAGTCAACATTTCTATGGCTATGATAGAAGATCTAGAAGCATAGTAAACTGCATATAGTCAACATTTCTATGGCTATGATAGAAGATCTAGAGAAACCTCTGATTGGTAAAAATGATGTCCAAAGTTCTGACCACCCCATGATCAAGGCCTCCAAATAAAAATGTAAGGTAAATTTCAACAAAAGTTGATGAGAATGATTTGCGTAATGAAGACAAACAGAATCTTGTCTAGACAACTTCCCTGATATATATATATATATATACATGTATATATATATGCTCACATTGAAGTTCCTATGTACGTAATTTCATTTTAAATTTACCCTTTAGGTTTTTTTCATCTGCCTATTTTTATGGGAGTTATGCCCCTTCTACTACTTCTTGATCATGGTCCATCCTACACTTATAATTAGTATCACATTTTTTGAAATTTTACTGATGTAGTTGTTGTGCACTGCGCTTACTGTATAGCAGATCATTTTAGTGAGGTGGAAATTTTACTGATGTAGTTGTGCACTGCGCTTACTGTATAGCAGATCATTTTAGTGAGGTGGAAATTTCAGCTAATTAAGCACTACACAAACTAATCGCAGACTGTATATATAGTGACACGTCCTGTAGGTGAGTGTATATGTTTTTTTTACTTCACTAGTAGCTAATTATAATATTGGATGCAGGTTTCTTCATCCACACACATGATCATTAATGAAAGTAAACTGCCAACAATTCTAAACATTAGAATACATTATCTACTGTAAAATAAATATAAAAATAAGGATTTTAGATTGGTTGATCACGCTATATAAAATCAAAACACTTGAATTTAACTTGTAAATTTTGACATATACATATACTGATTTTTATGATCACTAAAATACCTAGGCCTGCTATACAGAATTTTAAGGGAGTTATGCCCTCCTCTAGTTTTTCTGATATAATACTGTCTGCTCTCTCAATATTTTTAAAACTTTGTACAAATGTTCACGATCAGTTCCTACGGTAGTTGTCGGGGTAGTTGTATACACATGATCAGTTCCTATGGTAGTTGTCGGGGTAGTTGTATACACATGATCAGTTCCTATGGTAGTTGTCGGGGTAGTTGTATACACATGATCAGTTCCTATGGTAGTTGTCGGGGTAGTTGTATACACATGGTAGTTGTCGGGGTAGTTGTATACACATGATCAGTTCCTATGGTAGTTGTCGGGGTAGTTGTATACACATGATCAGTTCCTATGGTAGTTGTCGGGGTAGTTGTATACACATGATCAGTTCCTATGGTAGTTGTCGGGGTAGTTGTATACACATGATCAGTTCCTATGGTAGTTGTCAGGTAGTTATGTACACATGATCAGTTCCTATGGTAGTTGTCGGGGTAGTTGTATACACATGATCAGTTCCTATGGTAGTTGTCGGGGTAGTTGTGTACACATGATCAGTTCCTATGGTAGTTGTCGGGGTAGTTGTGTACACATGATCAGTTCCTATGGTAGTTGTCAGGGTAGTTATGTACACATGATCAGTTCCTATGGTAGTTGTCGGGGTAGTTGTATACACATGATCAGTTCCTATGGTAGTTGTCGGGGTAGTTGTATACACATGATCAGTTCCTATGGTAGTTGTCGGGGTAGTTGTATACACATGGTAGTTGTCGGGGTAGTTGTATACACATGGTAGTTGTCGGGGTAGTTGTATACACATGATCAGTTCCTATGGTAGTTGTCGGGGTAGTTGTATACACATGGTAGTTGTCGGGGTAGTTGTATACACATGATCAGTTCCTATGGTAGTTGTCGGGGTAGTTGTATACACATGATCAGTTCCTATGGTAGTTGTCAGGTAGTTATGTACACATGATCAGTTCCTATGGTAGTTGTCGGGGTAGTTGTATACACATGATCAGTTCCTATGGTAGTTGTCGGGGTAGTTGTGTACACATGATCAGTTCCTATGGTAGTTGTCGGGGTAGTTGTATACACATGATCAGTTCCTATGGTAGTTGTCGGGGTAGTTGTATACACATGATCAGTTCCTATGGTATTTGTCGGGGTAGTTTTATACACATTGTAGTTGTCGGGGTAGTTTATCACATTGATCAGTTCTTGTATTGTCGGGTAGTTGTGTACACATGGTAGTTGTCGGGGGAGTTGTATCACTGATCAGTTCCTAGGTAGTTGTCGGGGTAGTTGTATACACATGATCAGTTCCTATGGTGTTTGTCGGGGTAGTTGTATCACATGATCAGTTCCTATGGTAGTTGTCGGGGTAGTTGTGTACACATGATCAGTTCCTATGGGAGTTGTCGGGGTAGTTGTATACACATGGGGTAGTTTTTCCATGGTATTTCGGGGGAATTTACAGTCACTATGGGATTGGTCGGGGGGTAGTTGTATACACATGATCAGTTCCTATGGTAGTTTGGCGGGGTAGTTGTGTACACATGAGTTCCATGGTAGTTGGTCGGGGTAGTTGTGTACACATGATCAGTTCCTATGGTAGTTGTCGGGGTAGTTGTATACACATGATCAGTTCCTATGGTAGTTGTCGGGGTAGTTGTGTACACATGATCAGTTCCTATGGTAGTTGTCGGGGTAGTTGTGTACACATGATCAGTTCCTATATGGTAGTTGTATACACATGATCAGTTCCTATGGTAGTTGTCGGGGTAGTTGTGTACACATGATCAGTTCCTATGGTAGTTGTCGGGGTAGTTGTGTACACATGATCAGTTCCTATGGTAGTTGTCGGGGTAGTTGTGTACACATGATCAGTTCCTATGGTAGTTGTCGGGGTTGTTGTATACACATGATCAGTTCCTATGGTAGTTGTCTGTGTAGTTGTATACACATGATCAGTTCCTATGGTAGTTGTCGGGGTAGTTGTGTACACATGATCAGTTCCTATGGTAGTTGTCGGGGTAGTTGTATACACATGATCAGTTCCTATGGTAGTTGTCTGTGTAGTTGTGTACACATGATCAGTTCCTATGGTAGTTGTCAGGGTAGTTGTGTACACATGATCAGTTCCTATGGTAGTTGTCGGGGTAGTTGTGTACACATGATCAGTTCCTATGGTAGTTGTCGGGTAGTTGTATACATGATCAGTTCTATGGTAGTTGTCGGGTTATGTACACTGATCAGTTCCCATGGTAGTTGTCCCGGGGTAGTTGTGACACATGATCAGTTCCATGGTAGTTGTCGGGTAATTTGTACCATGTCAGTTCCCAGGTGTTGTCGGGGTAGTTGTTACACAGACTTCCATGGTATTGTCGGGTTTGTTACACATGATCAGTTTACCTATGGTGTTGTCGGGTAGTTTGTATACACATGATCAGTTCCTATGGGAGTTTGTCGGGGTTTTGTTACACTGATCAAATTCCTATGGGTTTGTCAGGGTAGTTGTACACATGATATTCCTATGGTGTTTGTCGGGGATTTGGTACACATTGATCAGTGTCCTATGGTAGTTGTCGGGGTATTGTGTACACATATCAGTTCCTATGGGTAGGGTTTTTCGGGGTAGTTGATACACATAACAGTTCCTATGGTAGTTGTCGGGGTAGTTGGTGTACAAGATCATTCCTCTGGTAGTTGTCGGGGTATTTGTTTCCATATCATTCCTATGGTGTTTGTCCGGGGTAGTGTGTCCACATGATCGTTTCCTATATGGTAGTTTTTTACACATGATCTTCCTATGGTAGTTTTCGGGTAGTTATGTATCCAATGATCAGTTCCTATGTTTTTGGGTTTGTATACCATGATATTCCATGGTAGTTTCGGTAGTTGTTCACTGATCAGTTCATGGTATTTGTCGGGGTAAGTTGTGTACACATGATCAGTTCCTATGTAGTTTCGGGTTAGTTGTGTACACTGATCAGTTCCTATGGTAGTTGGCGGGGGAGTTGTGTACACATGTCGTTCCTATGGGATTGTCGGGGTAGTTGTGTACCTGGATCATTCCTTATGGTAGGGGGGGGTGATACACAGATCAGTCCTATGGTAGTTGTCGGGGTAGTTTGTAAACATGACAAATTTCCTATGGAGTTGTCGGGGTAGTTGTAGACACATGATCAGTTCCTATGGTAGTTGTCGGGGTAGTTGTATACACATGATCAGTTCCTATGGTAGTTGTCGGGGTAGTTGTGTACACATGATCAGTTCCTATGGTAGTTGTCGGGGTAGTTGTAGTACACATGATCAGTTCCTATGGTAGTTTGTCGGGGTAGTTGTGTACACATGATCAGTTCCTATGGTAGTTGTCGGGGTAGTTGTGTACACATGATCAGTTCCTATGGTAGTTGTCGGGGTAGTTGTGTACACATGATCAGTTCCTATGGTAGTTGTCGGGGTAGTTGTGTACACATGATCAGTTCCTATGGTAGTTGTCGGGGTAGTTGTGTACACATGATCAGTTCCTATGGTAGTTGTCTGTGTAGTTGTGTACACATGATCAGTTCCTATGTTAGTTGTCGGGTAGTTGTATACACATGATCAGTTCCTATGGTAGTTGTCGGGGTAGTTGTATACACATGATCAGTTCCTATGGTAGTTGTCGGGGTAGTTGTATACACATGATCAGTTCCTATGGTAGTTGTCAGGGTAGTTGTGTACACATGATCAGTTCCTATGGTAGTTGTCGGGGTAGTTGTATACACATGATCAGTTCCTATGGTAGTTGTCGGGGTAGTTGTGTACACATGATCAGTTCCTATGGTAGTTGTCTGTGTAGTTGTGTACACATGATCAGTTCCTATGGTAGTTGTCGGGGTAGTTGTGTACACATGATCAGTTCCTATGGTAGTTGTCGGGGTAGTTGTATACACATGATCAGTTCCTATGGTAGTTGTCGGGGTAGTTGTGTACACATGATCAGTTCCTATGGTAGTTGTCGGGGTAGTTATGTACACATGATCAGTTCCTATGGTAGTTGTCGGGGTAGTTGTATACACATGATCAGTTCCTATGGTAGTTGTCGGGTAGTTGTATACACATGATCAGTTCCTATGGTAGTTGTCGGGTAGTTATGTACACATGATCAGTTCCTATGGTAGTTGTCGGGGTAGTTGTATACACATGATCAGTTCCTATGGTAGTTGTCGGGGTAGTTGTGTCACATGATCAGTTCCTATGGTAGTTGTCGGGTAGTTGTATACACATGATCAGTTCCTATGGTAGTTGTCGGGTAGTTGTATACACATGATCAGTTCCTATGGTAGTTGTCGGGGGTAGTTGTATACACATGATCAGTTCCTATGGTAGTTGTCGGGGTAGTTGTATGCACATGATCAGTTCCTATGGTAGTTGTCGGGGTAGTTGTATACACATGATCAGTTCCTATGGTAGTTGTCGGGGTAGTTGTGTACACATGATCAGTTCCTATGGTAGTTGTCGGGGTAGTTGTATACACATGATCAGTTCCTATGGTAGTTGTCGGGGTAGTTGTATACACATGATCAGTTCCTATGGTAGTTGTTGGGGTAGTTGTGTACACATGATCAGTTCCTATGGTAGTTGTCGGGGTAGTTGTATACACATGATCAGTTCCTATGGTAGTTGTAGGGGTAGTTGTGTACACATGATCAGTTCCTATGGTAGTTGTCGGGGTAGTTGTGTACACATGATCAGTTCCTATGGTAGTTGTCGGGTGTTAGTTGTGTACACATGATCAGTTCCTATGGTAGTTGTCGGGGTAGTTGTATACACATGATCAGTTCCTATGGTAGTTGTCGGGGTAGTTGTGTACACATGATCAGTTCCTATGGTAGTTGTCGGGGTAGTTGTGTACACATGATCAGTTCCTATGGTAGTTGTCGGGGTAGTTGTATACACATGATCAGTTCCTATGGTAGTTGTCGGGGTAGTTGTGTACACATGATCAGTTCCTATGGTAGTTGTCGGGGTAGTTGTATACACATGATCAGTTCCTATGGTAGTTGTCGGGGTAGTTGTGTACACATGATCAGTTCCTATGGTAGTTGTCTGTGTAGTTGTGTACACATGATCAGTTCCTATGGTAGTTGTCGGGGTAGTTGTGTACACATGATCAGTTCCTATGGTAGTTGTCGGGGTAGTTGTATACACATGATCAGTTCCTATGTTAGTTGTCGGGGTAGTTGTGTACACATGATCAGTTCCTATGGTAGTTGTCGGGGTAGTTATGTACACATGATCAGTTCCTGAGGTAGTTGTCGGGGTAGTTGTATACACATGATCAGTTCCTATGGTAGTTGTCGGGTAGTTGTATACACATGATCAGTTCCTATGGTAGTTGTCGGGTAGTTATGTACACATGATCAGTTCCTATGGTAGTTGTCGGGGTAGTTGTATACACATGATCAGTTCCTATGGTAGTTGTCGGGGTAGTTGTGTCACATGATCAGTTCCTATGGTAGTTGTCGGGTAGTTGTATACACATGATCAGTTCCTATGGTAGTTGTCGGGTAGTTGTATACACATGATCAGTTCCTATGGTAGTTGTCGGGGTAGTTGTATACACATGATCAGTTCCTATGGTAGTTGTCGGGGTAGTTGTATGCACATGATCAGTTCCTATGGTAGTTGTCGGGGTAGTTGTATACACATGATCAGTTCCTATGGTAGTTGTCGGGGTAGTTGTGTACACATGATCAGTTCCTATGGTAGTTGTCGGGTAGTTGTATACACATGATCAGTTCCTATGGTAGTTGTCGGGGTAGTTGTATACACATGATCAGTTCCTATGGTAGTTGTTGGGGTAGTTGTGTACACATGATCAGTTCCTATGGTAGTTGTCGGGTAGTTGTATACACATGATCAGTTCCTATGGTAGTTGTAGGGGTAGTTGTGTCACATGATCAGTTCCTATGGTAGTTGTCGGGGTAGTTGTGTACACATGATCAGTTCCTATGGTAGTTGTCGGGTGTTGTTGTGTACACATGATCAGTTCCTATGGTAGTTGTCGGGGTAGTTGTATACACATGATCAGTTCCTATGGTAGTTGTCGGGGTAGTTGTGTACACATGATCAGTTCCTATGGTAGTTGTCGGGGTAGTTGTGTACACATGATCAGTTCCTATGGTAGTTGTCGGGGTAGTTGTATACACATGATCAGTTCCTATGGTAGTTGACGGGGTAGTCGTGTACACATGATCAGTTCCTATGGTAGTTGTCGGGGTAGTTGTGTACACATGATCAGTTCCTATGGTAGTTGTCGGGGTAGTTGTGTACACATGATCAGTTCCTATGGTAGTTGTCGGGGTAGTTGTATACACATGATCAGTTCCTATGGTAGTTGTCGGGGTAGTTGTGTACACATGATCAGTTCCTATGGTAGTTGTCTGTGTAGTTGTGTACACATGATCAGTTCCTATGGTAGTTGTAGGGGTAGTTGTGTACACATGATCAGTTCCTATGGTAGTTGTCTGTGTAGTTGTGTACACATGATCAGTTCCTATGGTAGTTGTCGGGGTAGTTGTATACACATGATCAGTTCCTATGGTAGTTGTCTGTGTAGTTGTGTACACATGATCAGTTCCTATGGTAGTTGTCGGGGTAGTTGTATACACATGATCAGTTCCTATGGTAGTTGTCGGGGTAGTTGTATACACATGATCAGTTCCTATGGTAGTTGTCGGGGTAGTTGTATACACATGATCAGTTCCTATGGTAGTTGTCGGGGTAGTTGTATACACATGATCAGTTCCTATGGTAGTTGTCGGGGTAGTTGTGTACACATGATCAGTTCCTATGGTAGTTGTCTGTGTAGTTGTGTACACATGATCAGTTCCTATGGTAGTTGTCGGGGTAGTTGTGTACACATGATCAGTTCCTATGGTAGTTGTCGGGGTAGTTGTGTATACATGATCAGTTCCTATGGTAGTTGTCGGGGTAGTTGTATACACATGATCAGTTCCTATGGTAGTTGTCGGGGTAGTTGTGTACACATGATCAGTTCCTATGGTAGTTGTCGGGGTAGTTGTATACACATGATCAGTTCCTATGGTAGTTGTCGGGGTAGTTGTATACACATGATCAGTTCCTATGGTAGTTGTCGGGGTAGTTGTGTACACATGATCAGTTCCTATGGTAGTTGTCGGGGTAGTTGTATACACATGATCAGTTCCTATGGTAGTTGTCGGGGTAATTATGTACACATGATCAGTTCCTATGGTAGTTGTCGGGGTTGTTGTGTACACATGATCAGTTCCTATGGTAGTTGTCGGGGTAGTTATGTACACATGATCAGTTCCTATGGTAGTTGTCGAGGTAGTTATGTACACATGATCAGTTCCTATGGTAGTTGTCGGGGTAGTTGTATACACATGATCAGTTCCTATGGTAGTTGTCGGGGTAGTTGTGTACACATGATCAGTTCCTATGGTAGTTGTTGGGGAAGTTGTGTACACATGATCAGTTCCTATGGTAGTTGTCGGGTTAGTTGTATACACATGATCAGTTCCTATGGTAGTTGTCGGGGTTGTTGTGTACACATGATCAGTTCCTATGGTAGTTGTCGGGGTAGTTGTGTACACATGATCAGTTCCTATGGTAGTTGTCTGTGTAGTTGTATACACATGATCAGTTCCTATGGTAGTTGTCGGGGTTGTTGTGTACACATGATCAGTTCCTATGGTAGTTGTGGGGGTAGTTGTGTACACATGATCAGTTCCTATGGTAGTTTGTCGGGGGTTAGTTGTATACACCTGATCAGTTCCTATGGTAGTTGTCGGGGTAGTTGTGTACACATGATCGTTCCTATGGTAGTTGTCGGGTAGTTGTGTACAACATGATCAGTTTCCTATGGTAGTTGTCTGTGTAGTTCTGTATACCCACATGATCAGTTCCTATGGTAGTTGTCGGGGTAGGGTAGTGTAGTACACATGATCAGTTCTATGGTTAGTTGTCGGGTAGTGTGATTACCATGATCAGTTCCTATGGTAGTTTGGTCGGGTACGTTGTATACACATATCAGTTCCCTATGTAGTTGTCGGGGTATTGTGTACACATGATCAGTTCCTATGGTAGTTATGTACCATGATCAGTTCTATGGTATTTGTCGGGTATTTTATGGACACATGATCAGTTTCCTATGTATTTTCGGGGTAGTTGTGTACCCAGGATCATTTTTCCTATGGTAGTTGTGTATACATGATGGATGTTCCTATGGTAGTTGGTCGGGGTAGTTGTGTACACATGATCAGTTCCTATGGTAGTTTGTAACATGATCAGTTCCATGGTAGTTGTGGGTAGTTGTATCCATGATCATTTTCCCATGGTTTGGGTTGTTGTAACATGATCAGTTCCTATGGGGAGTTGTCGGGGTTAGTTTTTTGTACACAGATCAGTTCCTATGGTAGTTGTTGGGTT
Source organism: Pecten maximus (assembly GCF_902652985.1). NCBI lineage: Eukaryota > Metazoa > Mollusca > Bivalvia > Pectinida > Pectinidae > Pecten > Pecten maximus. Next base: position 4,323,298 of record NC_047016.1, read on the forward strand.
GTTGTATACCCTGATCATTTCCTATGGTAGTTTGTCCGGGGTAGTTGTGTATCATGACATTCCTATGGTAGTTGTCGGGGTAGTTGTATACACATGATCAGTTCCTATGGTAGTTGTGTATACATGATCAGTTCCTATGGTAGTTGTCGGGTAGTTGTGTACACATGATCAGTTCCTATGGTAGTTGTGTATACATGATCAGTTCCTATGGTAGTTGTGTATACATGATCAGTTCCTATGGTAGTTGTCGGTAGTTGTGTATACATGATCAGTTCCTATGGTAGTTGTCGGGGTAGTTGTGTAAATATCAGTTCCTATGGTAGTTGTCGGTTAGTTTTTAACATGATCAGTTTCCTATGGTAGTTGTCGGGTAGTTGTGTACACATGATCAGTTCCTATGGTAGTTGTGTATACATGATCAGTTCCTATGGTAGTTGTGTATACATGATCAGTTCCTATGGTAGTTGTCGGGGTAGTTGTATACACATGATCAGTTCCTATGGTAGTTGTGTATACATGATCAGTTCCTATGGTAGTTGTCGGGTAGTTGTGTACACATGATCAGTTCCTATGGTAGTTGGGGGGTATTTAAAATGATCAGTTTCCTATGGTAGTTTGTCGTGTGTTGTGTACACATGATCAGTTCCTATGGGATGTTGTTAGTTGTGTAACATGATCATTCCTATGGTAGTGTCGGGGTTGTTACACATGATCAGTTCCTGATTGTGGGGGGTTTTTATACATGATCAGTTTTCCCATGGTAGTTTTGGGTAGTTGTGTACACATGATCAGTTCCTATGGTAGTGTCGGGGGTAGTTGTGTATACATGATCCGTTTCCTAGTGGTAGTTGTCAGGGGTAGTTGTAGTACACCATGATCAGTTTCCTATGGTAGTTGTCGGGGGGGTGTGTGTACACATGATCAGTTCCTAGGTAGTTGTCGGGGGTAGTGTGTACACATGATCAGTTCCTATGGTAGTTGGTCGGGTGGTAGGGTGGTTAGTTGTATAAACATGATCAGTCCTATGGTAGTGTCAGGGTAGTTGGTACACATGATCATTTCCTATGGTAGTGGTCGGTGGGTTATAGGTATTGTTGTACACATGAATCAGTTCCTATGGAGTGTAGGGGGTGGTGTAGTTGGTAACATGATCAGTGCATATGGTAGCTAGTTTGTCGGGTAGTTGTAAACTGATCAGTTCCTATGGTAGTGTCAGGGTAGTTGTTACACATGATCAGTTCCTATGGTAGTTGTCAGGTAGTTGTGTACACATGATCAGTTCCTATGGTAGTTGTCGGGGTAGTTGTGTACACATGATCAGTTCCTATGGTAGTTGTCGGGTAGTTGTGTACACATGATCAGTTCCTATGGTAGTTGTCGGGGTAGTTGTGTACACATGATCAGTTCCTATGGTAGTTGTCGGGGTAGTTGTATACACATGATCAGTTCCTATGGTAGTTGTCGGGGTAGTTGTGTACACATGATCAGTTCCTATGGTAGTTGTGTACACATGATCAGTTCCTATGGTAGTTGTCGGGGTAGTTGTGTACACATGATCAGTTCCTATGGTAGTTGTCGGGGTAGTTGTGTACACATGATCAGTTCCTATGGTAGTTGTCGGGTAGTTGTGTACACATGATCAGTTCCTATGGTAGTTGTCGGGGTAGTTGTGTACACATGATCAGTTCCTATGGTAGTTGTCGGGGTAGTTGTATACACATGATCAGTTCCTATGGTAGTTGTCGGGGTAGTTGTGTACACATGATCAGTTCCTATGGTAGTTGTCGGGGTAGTTGTGTACACATGATCAGTTCCTATGGTAGTTATGTACACATGATCAGTTCCTATGGTAGTTGTCGGGGTAGTTGTGTACACATGATCAGTTCCTATTGTAGTTGTCGGGGTAGTTATGTACACATGATCAGTTCCTATGGTAGTTGTCGGGGTAGTTATGTACACATGATCAGTTCCTATGGTAGTTGTCGGGGTTGTTGTGTACACATGATCAGTTCCTATGGTAGTTGTCGGGGTAGTTGTATACACATGATCAGTTCCTATGGTAGTTGTCGGGGTAGTTGTATACACATGATCAGTTCCTATGGTAGTTGTCGGGGTAGTTGTATACACATGATCAGTTCCTATGGTAGTTGTCGGGGGTAGTTGTATACACATGATCAGTTCCTATGGTAGTTGTCGGGGTAGTTGTGTACACATGATCAGTTCCTATGGTAGTTGTCGGGGTAGTTGTATACACATGATCGTTTTTCCCATGGGAGTTGTCGGGGTAGTTGTATACAATGATCAGTTCCTATGGGAGGTTGTCTGGGGTAGTTGTATACACATGATCAGTTCCTTGGTAGTTGTCGGGTAGTTGTATACACATGATCAGTTCCTATGGTAGTTGTCGGGGTAGTTGTGTCACATGATCATTTCCCCATGGTAGTTGTCGGGGTAGTTGTGTACCATGAAACAGTTCCTATGGTAGTTGTCGGGTAGTTGTTAACACTGAAACAGTTTCCTATGGGGTTGTCGGGGTAGTTGTGTACACATGATCAGTTCCTATGGTAGTTGTCGGGGTATACACGTAGTTGTATACACATGATCAGTTCCTATGGTAGTTGTCGGGGTAAATTGTTTTACACATGATCAGTTCCTATGGTAGTTGTCGGGGTAGTTGTGTACACATGATCAGTTCCTATGGTAGTTGTCAGGGTAGTTGTGTACACATGATCAGTTCCTATCAGTGATTTTTGTTTGGCATGGATTTGGGGCCGAGTATATATGCCCCTTTAATTCTAAAGAAATTTTGCTGTATTTTCGAAATTTTTAGTGCATATTTTCTCAATAAGAAGTTTCCTTGTATGTTTATAAATATGAAGAAATGTTGATCTTGATACATTTTACATAATGTTTGCACAAGCCAATGCTATAATTGATTGATCAAAGCCATATTATGCATATTCAAAATTATATCAATGTTTAAAAAAAAGAGAGCAAATATTAATGTATACATTCTATACATAACTACATATATGCAGAATCAACTGTCATCATTGTTTGAACATCAGGAGGTTTCCAGTAGCTATACATGTCAACAAAATCATTTTGATTCGTGTGTTCTCTATATTCTGCTTCAGCAATATTAATTATTCCAACTTATTAATTCAATATCAGGGAGAAGACAATACATTAGTATGTGTACATTGTGTTTGGTTAGTGCGCATGCCCTTATTTCTGTTGTCAGCAAATCAAAACCTCGGATGCTTTAACCAGGAAGTTTGAACTTTTTGAATTTGTGATCATGAATTCCAATGACTCACAATTTGTAGTCATTGGTCAGAAATAAAGATAATACATACACCAGTAAAAACAAATGGAGGTCTCAGATTATCATGTTGACATGAATTTGGACATATTTACAGCATTTAACATGTCCATTCGTCATGTCTTGTATGCACTTGATGTTGATATTTTTGAACTCATTTCTCCATGTCTAATGATATATATACCATGTTTTAAGTAAGAGAAACACCTCAAACTGTGGATAAGAATAGATAATCTGGCATCTTTGTTTAATGTTACAGTTAAACAGAAAAAAAAAAATCATTTGGTACTCGTTAATGGCCAGTAGATTCCTGTTGATGGAAATTCCCTCATATAAATGACCTTGATCTATTTTTCAGGTCACAGGGTTCAGATATGTTAAAACTTAATGATCGTATTTTCAAATCCCAAGACCCAATGCATCAGCTGATGTTTTGCAAGCAGTTATCAAGGATTGAGTGCTATCAAGCAGTTATCAAGGATTGAGTGCTATCAAGCAGTTATCAAGGATTGAGTGCTATAAAGATTATCTAGGATTGAGTGCTGTAAAGATTTACCATACAAATGACTTTGGCCTATTTTCAAGATCAGTATTGTGAAATACATGTACACACTATATGTATACTACACAGGATCAGCATCATACTTCACATTATGTATGCTTCACATTGCTACATGTAATGGGTTTCGCATTGCATTGGTTATGTTTGATTTAACATAAACGCTACCAGGTAATTTTTGATATTTCAATACCATTATCTGACTCGGGACATCTATGTAAATTAAGCACTACATTATTTATGATTATAAGACTCTTTCATATGTGTATATGTAGGATAGGGATATTCCACCCTCGGGGTCACAAAATGTGGTGAAACCCGAGGCTTGCCGAGGGTTTTACCACATTTTGTGATCCCTCGGGTGGAATATCCCTATCCTACATACACACATAATGATAGAGTCTTTTTCTCTCATATCATTACCAAATTTCTGGCGAAAGTGTCCCTCAGCCATCCATTTTCTTCAAATTTTTTAATTTCTTTATTTAATGTTTTTACTAAAAATACTTGTGATATTCTGAAAGATCATACCCGATTTAGGCAAACTAAGTTTGCACACAAATTTCATTCATTTTGTGGTTAAGTGATGAACGAATGAACAATTCGCCGATAAAATTTGCCGTAACGTGACCGACTTTTAGGTGGCCGTGATGTTTCGTGGCTGGTAATTTTAAATTCATTGTGAATTTGGCAACTTCATGTGTGAACCAGCGAACAGTGACTCGATACGAGTATTCGATCTTTTCTGTGACATAGGATTATATGTGTTTAACCGGTTTTCTTGATGGAATGACGAAGGTAGGTCCGTCGATAACGATGATCATTTTGAAAGGCTAGGATGACAGTTTTCCTGGTTACTCTATACAAATATAGACTCCGAGTTACAATTAAAATAAATATTTTTATATGAACATCGAGGGGTATCATTTTTACCGAATGTTCGTTCATTTAAGAGCCAATTCCCAACTTCCAAATACACAGGTTACTGAGTAGGCCTAACAGTTACTGACAGTAGCCTACAGTAGAGTAAACAAATTCCAGGCCACGTGCTCACGCAAACGGAACCATTTCATCAGTATTTTCTTTTTGACACAAACGTAAGTTTGAGTCTATGTCAGCGCTTTTGAGGTGTAGCTGACAAAATCTACGATGCCCTCTGGCGGATACTGCCTTGGCCAATCTAACCGTTGCTTTACAGTAACTCCGTAATGCTATGCAGTAAATATTTGTAAATATCGTAAATATTCACGATAAAAAATGACATATAGTAAAGTTCAGCTATAAAAAAATTACCTTTTGTTTTGTTGACACAAACGTAGACACAAACGTAAGTTTGAGTCTATGTCAGCGCTTTTGAGGGCTCTGGCGGATACTGCTGTTGGCCAATCTAAACGTTGCTTTACAGTAACTCCGTAATGTTATGCAGTAAATATTTGTTTAACTTCACGATAAAAAATGACATACAGTGAAGTTCAGCTATTAAAAAAAATCACCTTTTGTTTTGTTGTATTTTAAAAGCTGACAGGACAATGTGGTTTTTTTTGGCATTTTCGTTCGCTCTGACACAATTTCCACGCCACTTCACAATCATATTCTATCGCAAAAAAAAAATAGTCCCGTGACTTACGGAGTCAAATGCAACACTGCAGTTTCGTTAGATATATGACAAAACAACAGAACCTCACAAATAGATAGTTTTCAAAGTATTTAATTTAAGTATGTTCTGTCGATGATACGTAAGAATATTTTCCCGCGTTGAACGCATTAGATTTCACGCGGAATGATACAATCGACTTTTCGCTGGCGCCATATTGCTGCTTACCTGTGACCCGGAAGAAAAATCTACTAACATCACGCTGAATTTTCATCATCGACATCTATGTGTTTTTTTTCTTTGGTGGCATGTTACTGAATGGGTTATAATATTGATAAAGTTTCGTCGGAATATCGTTGTTATTTTGTACATTGAAAAATCACTCATCCAGCATCCGATTTTGTCCGCCATCTTTCAGTAATGTAAACAATAATAAAAGAAAGAGTCGATGCATATTATAAAAAGGAAAGGGGTCTACGATGTACATCTACATAGACCTTTATTATGTTTGGTGGAGTTTTGAACGCTTCAGGGACGGTTAAAGGGCAGTAACTCTTTAGAAAACACCATTTTTCATGGAAATGTACTGATTGCTAAATTTAACCAGAGATATTTAAAGGCAGTGGAAATGTTATTTTCCTACATCTGCGGTTTTTTCTGTCTTAAATCATTTCAGCTTCTGAATTAAATTAACCTTTAAACTAATGCACAGTAAAGTATTGATAAATCAATGCAAATAATTTATTATCACTTAGATTTATTATTATTATTTAATCATTTTTTCTTTACAACACTAGTACATATTATTTGAGAAGAACAGCAAAAATTACTAAGTTCATTATTCTTCTAAACAACAAAAATTTGTAAAACTTTTTTGTATTGTGCATATATCCTATTGTGAAATAACTTGGCATGACTAAAGATAATAGTATTGTCTTGATGACTGTTACATACTATATCATAGGTTGAGTTAAATAATTATTTTCTTCTTGTCAATTATGGTAAATGGTGAAAACACATTTTTTTCATTTAAATTGTTAAGTCGGTTTAATGTTCAAATTCAGATTAATTTAATTAAAGCAACTATTAATAATGTATATATGTGTTAACTTTTCTGACAAAGTCTTCAAGTAACCTGATTATATTTGACAGAGAATCAAAATAAGTAATTTTGTTGTTAAGAATAGTGGGCTTAGCCATTTACAACTGTTTAGATTCTACTTAATAAGGTTTGATTTTTAACATTTTGGCAAATTTATCTTATCAATATGTAATTTAGTTTTAAAGATAAGCAGTACTTCCATTTTTATGAAAATAAAAATTACTTCAGTGTTCTAATAATTTAAACACATGAACAATTGAAAGAAATACATTTGTATGAAAAGCATTCATAATGGACTTTGAAGAATGCTACTACATGTACAGTTCATCCAGTTTGGGCATTCGAACTACATTTTCATCTGACAGATGCTGCAGATTAAAAAAAAAACTCTGATTTTGAAATCGATGATATCAATACATATAGCTACATTCACATCTCACTAACATTAATTAACATGATATATATACCATACATACATATATATATGTATCATGCAGTTACAGTTATGTATATGGTACATATACTATTGCGGAGAATATTTGATGCAATGTACATAAGTGAAAAACAAAATTCCACTTCAAATTGATTTGAACTGTACATGTGAATGAATGTGTTTTTGTTGTATAGATGATTTGTAGCTACACAGTATGGAGTGTAAACATATAACGTAGAGTGCTATATGAAAATCATGTTCACTCTTAAGAAACTGTCTCAAGTCTGAGCTGATATGAGCATGTAATTCTAAGTTTTGAATATAGTGCTTAGTTTAATGTGCCCGTCGTGATGGTATACCCTGCCCTGTCTACATCCGCATTCTACGCTTCCAGAGTCTGTTTATCAGACCCAGGTGTTTTTAACCCACCATCATCAGATGGTGGGCTATTCAAATCGCCCTGCGTCAGTGGTCCGTCCGTCCCTCCATCCGTAAACAATTCTTGTTATCGCTATTTCTCAAAGTACTGAAGGGATCTTCTAAAATTTCATAGGTTTCTCTTGGTTTCTAGTTATGCATATTGCATTTTGAGACCAATCGGAAAACAATATGGCCGACAGGCAGCCATCTTAGGTTTTGACAATTGAAGTTTGTTATTGCTATTTCTCAGAAAGCACTGAATTGATCTTTCTCAAATTTCATATGTAGGTTCCTCTTGGTGCTAACATTAGTTATGCATATTGCATTTTGAGACCAATCGGAAAACAATAAGGCCGACAGGCAGCCATCTTTGATTTTGTCAATTGAAGTTTGTTATCACTATTTCTCAGAAAGTGTTGACGGGATCTTTTTCAAATTTCATAAGTAGGTTCCCCTCGGTGCCTAGTTATGCATATTGCGTTTTGAGACTAATCGGAAAACAACATGGCCGACAGGCAGCCATCTTGGATTTGGACAATTGAAGTTTGTTGTCGCAATTTCTCAAAAAGTGCTGAAGGGATCTTTCTAAAATTTGATATGTAGGTTTCCCTTGGTGGGTGGTTATGCATAATGCATTTTGAGACCAATCGGAAAACAATATGGCCGACAGGCAGCCATCTTAGGTTTTGACAATTGAAGTTTGTTATTGCTATTTCTCAGAAAGCACTGAATTGATCTTTCTCAAATTTCATATGTAGGTTCCTCTTGGTGCTTACATTAATTATGCATATTGCATTTTGAGACCAATCGGAAAACAATATGGCCGACAGGCAGCCATCTTGGATTTGGACAATTGAAGTTTGTTATCACTATTTCTCAGAAAGTGCTGAAGGGATCTTTCTCAAATTTTATATGTAGGTTCCCCTCGGTGCCTAGTTATGGATATTGCATTTTGAGACTAATCGGAAAACAACATGGCCGACAGGCAGCCATATTGTATTTTGACAATTGAAGTTTGTTATCGCTATTTTACAGAAGGCACTGAAGGGATAGAACAATCTGCCACAAAATATCATTCAAAACCTTGACATAACATCATTCAAACCAGGGCTCGCACACACGATAAAATCCTAAAACAATCACACAAATTTTTTTAACCTGAGCTCTCTCTTATCTAAAAGCTGGTAGCTAGATGGGGCGCTACATCAAATGTATAAATATTTTTTCAAATGCTAATGATAATGATAATTTGTGAAGCGCTTATAGGCATGGGATCCTGAAAAGTTTGAAAAGAAAGGCCTCATTAATTTTACAGGTAATCTAGGACCTTCATATTACATCTACAACTACGTATACATTAACCCATTGAAGATGTCAAATAAGATTACCCGAGTACCTATTCTGAAAATTAGCTGCCAAGACGCACTTGCAATCAAAAGTAGATATGAATTTCTTTTCTTGCCAATATTTTGTCCTAGTCCTAATCAGGTATTGGTGATGTTCCATACAAAGTTGACCATGTCCCCACTAAACAAAAGCAGTTAAAATAATTTGTTTTCGTTTGTGTCTTCAGTACTTTCAGTACTTTGATTTAGATTTTTTTTTATGTGTGGCTTTTATTTTACTTCCTGTCATTGCCAGGTGATTGTGTGTGTTTACACTTTTTTTAATGACAAATGACAAACCTGTCGGGTAGGCCAGTCTGTACTGTGCTGTAACTGTTACAACAGGCCTGTAGGCATAGTCTACAGTAACAGAGTTATATGTTCGCTCAGATGAAATGTATCGTTTAACCGTGTAGCCCAATTGGTTTATTGCTGATATATATATAGTTAACTTATCTCAGAAAGTATGTATTTTTATAGTAAAGTCCAACGTTTCAAAACCGACATCGACGATAAGGACTGTCGGATGTAAACACAAGCAGACGACGTTGTAAGAGTTGTCCCCCTTGAACGCAGATTACTCCGCGCGCGTGAAATGCTATGTAAGATAGATTTATCTTACATAGCTATCTTACGTGGGCAAACTCTATCCAACATGGCGAGATATGAGAGAAAGATTTATCTTACATAGCTATCTTACATGGGCAAACTCTATCCAACATGGCGAGATATGAGAGAAAGATTTATCTTACATAGCTATCTTACGTGGGCAAACTCTATCCAACATGGCGAGATATGAGAGAAAGATTTATCTTACATAGCTATCTTACGTGGGCAAACTCTATCCAACATGGCGAGATATGAGAGAATCACCATTGCATCAGTGAATACCGTCACCGTTGTTAGAAATATTGTTTCCTGAAACATCACTCACATATATTGCAAAAATTTGATATTTGGAATTAGTAATTTTATCAATATATTCCTTATTGACCGTGTGAGCGATTCAGGCCCTCTAGTCCTTTTGTCACTTTGAAAAAAAAAAATGTGAAAACAAAATGTAACAATATAATCTTAATTTGTACTTTGTTCAATTTTTATCCACTTTTTAGGTCTGATTATAACAACCTAAATAACTCGAACGTTTTTGCATAAAACTCATCCATATGTCACATAGGTAAACTAATTAATCAGAATAACACAACTCATCTATCATATAGCTATATAGTTATACCCCACTTTATAAAGGGAATTGATGGTACTCATTTAGTTATTAAGTCTGAGGTGACCTTTTTTATCCTCTGATCTTTTGTCCGTTGTTTTCTGTCATGTACATGTTGTACCTTTGTAAAGAATTTACATTTTCAACTTAATGACCAAGAGACCAATTGCAAGAGATCTTATATTGGCCCTATACCATGCTAATATAAGGTGAAAGGCTATCAAGATTGTTCAAATGAATGACTTGACCAACATTCAAGAACACTGATCATGAGTGGTCAAATATGCTAAAATCTCTAAACAGCAGTGAGCTTCTTATTAAGCAAAAGGTTCAGGGAACTGATATTGGGCCTATAGGATACTCACTGGGATGAAGGCCTAGGCTATCGAGTTCATGCAAATGTATGACCTTGACCTTCATTCAAGGTCACTGGCATGGGGCCAAATATGCTAAATTATTGAAACAATTTCTTCTCCTAAGCAAGCGCCTCAGAGACCTGATATTGGATGACGTTGATCTCAAATTCAAGGTCACAAGAATCAAATCCGCCAAAATTGATAAAAACTGGTCAGGGGACTGTTAATTAAGGCCTATGGACCCCTTGTTGATCAGAACAACAAAATGGCTTACAGACGGCCAACTTGGATTTTTCTTAAAAAGTACTGGAGAGATCTTTCTCAGACTCCATGTGTATGTTCCAATTGATCTTGTTATCAGATAATTAAGAGGAAAAGAATTAAGAAAAGAGGGAATAATAGAGAGATCAGTCTGACTTATAACCAATAAAGATCATTCAATGGTGGACACCAAGATCCCTCTTGGATCTCTTTTTCTGTTCATTCTTTTCTTTTCATCCTCTTTCTTTTTTCCTTTCTCTCCTTCCTTTAATTTTCTTTCTTTTATTTTCATCTTCTTTATCTCGTTTCTTTCTTTCCTTGTCTTTCTTTTCATGTCATAATTTTCTTTCCTTTCTCCTTTTCTTTGTCTTTCTTTTCATTCATTCCTTCCAACCCCTATTTACAGCAGTATCCTACTCTTCAGTCCTAACCAGATCGTCATTTGATCTTCTGAGGTCATAAAACATCAACAAACAAAACAGCAAATAAAAGATCGGAAGATCATGTACATCAATGTTTATATATTTGACCCTCTTTCTTATTATGTTTGCATATATATATACATGTACATTCATTAAATTTACATAACTGTCATTAATCCAGACATCAAAAAATAGTTGAAAAACTCAGAAGGCAAGTATATGGTAATTTTAGGGAATTAATTATTCCAGTTTGTATTAGGCCACCAACATCAGATGTAGGTTCCCCTTGGTCCTTAGTTTGTGCCTATTCAATTTTGAGTTTGATTGGGAAAACAAAAAGACTGATGGCTATAGGCAGCTACATATATCTTGGATTTTGACAGTTTAATTTTGTCACCGCTATTTTCTTGAGAAGTACCAGAAGGATTTTTCTCAAACTTCACATGTAGATTCTTGATCCCTAGTTGTTCTCCTTCAATTTTGAGCCTGAAAGGGAAAAACAAAATGGCTACCAACATCTTCCTAGATCATTCTTTGACTTCATATATGGGTTCCCCATGTTATCAAATGATCATGATTAAGAGGAAGATGGAAAAGTATGGATAAGATCAGTCTTTAATAGGGCCAATCAAATGGTAGGCACAAAGATCCCTCTTCAAGATCTCATCTGGAGACATTTCACGTACATACGTATATACGTTCACACAATTGCAATGTATTTCCTGATAATTAAAGCTACTAGATTATTAACAGAATTTTGACTGTCTCTTTGTTAAAATCTTCATTTATTTTCAGGATTTATTGGCCATAATCTGCAAACTGTATTGATGGGAGAAAATGATTCACTGATCTGCTGACTAATGGTGATGGAAATTGCACCGATTTAAATGCTGTGACATTCATCACCCATACTTGTCAGGTAAGTGTACATGTTATACATGTGCAAATAAAAGCAACATTTAAGTAATATTGGTGATGATGAGATTCTTTCCATTTGATATTTATGTACATCACATAGAGGTGTGAGAAATGCATGTGTGTCGTACTCCAGGTGTAGACTATTAATACAGAAGTATGCTGTGCTAGATCTGATCAGATTTAAAGATACCTGAGCATTTTATCTTCACTCAACTGGCTTAATTAATGTATTATAATGGATAATATAATTAATTACAGATGAATTTTTAACCCTGTATCAATATTCCATTTTTTTTTTACTGGAGTTATGGTCCTTTGCACAAGGGAAATTCTCATATTCAGTTGTTTTCCTCTTTTTTTTCATCAACTGCATGCTTCATCAATTTGTAGCTATATTTTAATTGATAGCTATAGGTAGTAGCCTTTTCATAATAGATTACAGTTTGAGTTGGCATTCTGTCTTCAAATTTTTCCTGGAGTTATAGCCCTTTGCACATAAGAAATTCTCATTTCTAACTGTATATTTTTCATTTTCACTTGCCACATCAACAGAGACCACCAAGGTTTCAGATTTTACTATGAATGAACCTGCGATGCCTTATTTTTTCACATGCACCGCAATACCAATATTGATTATTTAAAGGGAAATAATTTTTTTACATGAGTTACATATATTTCCCTTTTCATTTATAAGGGAGATAATTTGTTGTGCAGTACTTATTTCCCTTTAAAAATTGTTTTCAGAAATAATGATTAACTATTTGAATGATGGTAATATCTATTTATCCATTCAACATGTAAGAAGTATAGATACAGCATTGACCAATCTCTGACTCAGTTTTCCTTTCACATCCTAGTTTTTAGGTCACCGGAGACTTTGTCTCAGTTGACCTATTGCAATTGCCTTTTGTCTGGCGTCGTGCGTTGTAAGCAATTTACATTTTCAACTTCTTCTCAATAACCAACAGGCCCAGAGACCTGATATTGGATGTGTAGCATGCTGGGATAAAGGGCTACAAAGTTTGTTCAAGTGGATGACCTTGACCTTCATTCAAGGTCACAGGGGTCAAATATGCTAAAATCTTTAAACAGCATCTTCTTGATAACCATAAGGCCCATAGACCCAATATATGGTCTGTAGCATGCTGGGACAAAGGGCTACCACGTTTGTTTAAGTGGATGACCTTGACCTTTAATTAAGGTTACAGGGGCCAAATATACTTAAATCTTTAAACAACTTCTTCTTGATAACCATAAGGCCGAGAAACCCAATATAAGGTCCGTAGCAGGCTGGGCAAAAGGGCTACCAAGTTTGTTCAAATGGATGACCTTGCCCTTTATTCAAGGTTACAGGGGTCAAATATGCTAAAATGTTTAAACGACTTCTCCTCGATAACCAAGAAGCCCAAATACTCAATATAAGGTCTATAGCATGCTATGATGAAGGGCTACCAAATTTGTTCAAATGGATGACCTTGACCTTCATTCAGGGGTCAAATATGCTTAAATCTTTAAATGAGTTCTTCTTGATAACCAAAAGGCCCAGAGACGCAATATTAGGTATGTAGTATGCTGGCCATGGGATGAAGGGCTACCAAGTTTGTTCAAATGGATGACCTTGACCTTCATTCGAAGGTCACTGGGGCCAAATATATTAAAATATATCATAACTCAGTTGACCGTTAAGGCCCATGGGCCTCTTGTCTATTATCCAGCCACTGTTGACCCTCCATTTTGTAAGTGACAGTGCAAATAACCACCCAAATCAGAAGGCAATGGTCCGAAAAAACCAAATATCATTTATTGTGTTTTTCTTCGTACATAGTTTAAATCGAGAAAACAAAGCTTATAATTTCCCAAAACCTGTTATATTTCTTACAAGAATACATTATTGACAAATTATAAGTGGTAAACTATATAGAAATTAATGCATTTTTTTTCCTTTTCGCTCCATCATGTACTTTTTAGGGTAATAAGTCCGCCCACGACCTACATAGCTAGCAATATGGCGTCGAGTCAAGTGTGAAATTTAAAATTTTGACCAGTGTAAAGCGAGGGTCTCTACGTAAGGAATAAAACACTGATGTGGGACTAAATGGGTGTTATGGGGTAAATAGATATCTCATTTATCCATATAATATTATGTAAGGTATGTGTTATGGTCACACCCAATCTCATTTATCCATATAATATTATGTAAGGTAAGTGTTATGTCACACCCAATGTTATTGTGTTTGCACCTAAATCTTAGCGACACCAAACGTTGTTGGAGAATTCAACATTTTCATATAGTAGTGTGCTCTGGCCCTACACCAGACATGCTACCGTAGGCACTTGTCAGACAGTTTTTGATCATTCTCTTCAAATCTTTTAAATCTTTCTGTTTCAAATCTATGATCATGTGTTATACCACATGTATATATAGTTGTTGTCTGCAGCATTTTGCTCCTAATCTTATAATCCTGTCTTGGTATCTGTTAGTCAGTTGTGTTTTTCATGAAGGGACATATTCTAATTCTACTTATTTTAACGTTTCCATATATATTTATCTTTTTGGTGCATTTTTGGTTTGATACAAGAATGTTTGTCACTTTGGCCAAGTTTAAGTTCTATATGATTAGTTTGTACAAACCCAATCAGATAGTGTGTCTTATTTTCGGGTTATTTGTGGGAGATGGAAAACTAAGTACAGGTACAATAGTTATTACAATGACACCATCCGTTGATGAACTCTGTCTATGTGTGGTTTTCATTGTGGTTCATCTGGTAGTTGCTGTCATGTGGGTGAATTTAGTAGTTTCTTTAAAACAAGACTTGCAGCCCAAAGTCAAAGTATTTTTCAATGAACACACTCATCACCAGACCCCATTTTTTCTTCAGTCTAATTAATTATACAACATATGTTTTAGAAGCTGTGAGAACTTTTATACCCCCCGCAACGAAGTTAGGGGGGGTATACTGGAATCAGGTTGTCTGTCCGTGCATCCGTGCTTCCGTCCGTCCGTCCGTCTGTAGACGCATTTTGTCCGGACAACTCCTCCTTAACTAAATTGCCAATTTCAATGAAACTTCACACAAATATAGAGGACCATGTCTAGATGTGCATACCACTTTATTTTTCTCAAAATTATGGTTGCTATGGCAACTGGTCACTATAAACAGGTTTTCCGTTAAGAACCATAACTTTAATTTTGTCCGGACAACTCCTCCTAAACTAAATATAAATGGCCAGTTTCAATGAAACTTAACACAAATATAGAGGACCATGTGTAGATGTGCATGCCACTTTCTTTTTTTTCAAAATTGTGGTTGCTATGGCAACTGGTCACTATAAACAGGTTTTCCGATAAGAACCATAACTTTAAGTTTGTCCGGACAACTCCTCCTAAACTATATGGCCAATTTCAATGAAACTTAACACAAATATAGAGGACCATATGTGTAGATGTACATGTGCATGCCACTTTCTTTTTTTTCAAAATTATGGTTGCTATGGCAACTGGTCACTATAAACAGGTTTTCTGATAAGAACCATAACTTTAAGTTTGTCCGGACAACTCCTCCTAAACTAAACGGCCAATTTCAATGAAACTTAACACAAATATAGAGGACCATGTGTAGATGTGCATGCCACTTTCTTTTTTTTCAAAATTATGGTTGCTATGGCAACTGGTCACTATAAACAGGTTTTCTGATAAGAACCATAACTTTTAGTTTGTCTGGACAACTCCTCCTAAACCGAAGGGCCGATTTCAATGAAACTTCACACAAATATAGAGGACCATATGTGTAGATGTGCATGCCACTTTTTTTTTCTTCAAAATTATGGTTGCTATGGCAACTGGTCACTATATTACTGGGTTGTCTTAGTTAGCTTCTAATTAACAGTTCCAATTCACCATTGACTAGTGCAGATTGCGGGGGTATTAGTCAGCCATCCTGGCGACAGTTCTAGTTATTACAGGTGAATTTTATGCCTAATTTATCAAAGTGCTAATTATTCATATGTCCCTAATATAATGTGTGATGCCTTGTCTTATATAGCTGCTACTGAATGTTAAATTTTACCTCATTTCCTCAAATAATGCTGTTGCCTATATATGTCAATTGGTGGTGTATTAGGTAGGAATGAATATTCATCTTTTATTTTTAGTCCCAAAAACTTATAAAATTATAAAATGACAACTTTATTTCAGAAATATTTAAATGAAGCCTTAGTTCAGAAATATCTAAATGAAACCTTAGTTCAGAAATATTGCAGATATTTATAATGCATATTGAATTTTGGGACTGATCGGAAAAAAACATGGCCAACAGGCGGCCATCTTGGATTTTGATAATTGAAGTTTGTTGTAAAAGTGAGCCAAGATCTTCAGTGCAACCCCGACATTGTCAATGTGAGTCAAAGTCTTCAGTGCAACCCCGACATTGTTAAAGTGAGTCAAGATCTTCAGTGCAACCCAGACATTGTCAAAGTGAGTCAAGATCTTCAGTGCAACCCCGACATTGTCAAAGTGAGTCGAGATCTTCAGTGCAACCTGGACATTGTCAAAGTGAGTCAAAATCTTCAGTGCAACCCCAACATTGTCAAAGTGAGTCAAGATCTTCAGTGCAACCCCGACATTGTCAAAGTGAGTCAAGATCTTCAGTGCAACCTGGACATTGTCAAAGTGAGTCAAAATCTTCAGTGCACTGCCGACATTGTCAAAGTGAGTCAAGATCTTCAGTGCACCCCTTCATACAGACACAACAAAAAGGATAATTGATCTTCTGACAGCACCAGTTTTGAATTACTTGTTATTTATGAAAAGTAGACTTTCCTTGTACCTGGTCTCAAAAATGTCATGAGCATCTCTTGCTCTCTGCCTTGTATAGAAATTTTATCTTCTGGGACTTATCCCAGAAAGTGGCGATAACATGTGTCTCACGAAGTCTGACCCTCGTATACAAATCAGGAACTCATGTTGGACTGCTATACCATATATTGAGATATTATCTGGTGTTGGAAAATTTTGGCGATTTTTCATTGAAACAGGGTGGTTTTATTTTGGTGTGTCTTAATTGTGTGTTTCTGTCAACCCACTCTCAAAGTTTAGGTGTATTCCAATGTTCTTATATCAATACTTATTTCTGCCTCTGAGTCAGAGATGGGTGTTGTTGAAATTTTATTGTTATGCTGCATTGCATTTGATGTCATGGCAGTTCACAGACTGAGATCTACTTTGGTGACCCATACAATTGATCAGCTCGTTTTGTTCAAGAAATGATTTAATGAACCAGTAATTAATTTTCACATATAGCCAGTGCAATTGTCAGTAAACTTATGTATTCAGCTCACCTGCCCAAACAGCAAGTTAGCTTATACCATAGTGTGGCATCTGTCCACCCGAGTGTGGCATCTTTCCGCATGACGTCAGTCTGTCGTCAACTTTTCATAACAACTTACCTTCTACTCATTAACCAACAGGCCCAGAGAGCTGATACTTGGCATGTGGCATGCTGGGGTGAAGGGGTACCAAGTTGTTCAAATGAATGACCTTGACCTACATTCAAGATCTTGAACTACATTCAAGGTCATAGATTGGAGTTTTTATATTGCTAATTAAGGCTATACAGACAGAGAAACTTGACTTTTATAGTCCTTCCTTGAAAATGGCATAAAAAACTTAAGAGTTGGCCCAAAAATATATTGTTAGTAGATGATAGAGTCAGTTGGAACACTGATATGTGTTTTAGGCCTTAACTAGAGAATTAGCCCTACTTAAATATGGACCCATGCAAGATTCATCTTAGTGGTAATTTCCCTTTTTATCCCAGCTTCAGACTGATTTTCAGACGATACTGGAAAAGTAGAAAGGGGTTCAGAGTACACTAAGGTCAAGGCCATATTTGTTATATTTTTCATTCCTTGAATAAATTCACTTCATCTTGTCATTCTATGCCTTATTGTTGTGCAACTGAAAACACAAGTTCCTAATCAGCTCATCAATGGATTGCTTGATGTTGGTGACCCTGTTGGTACTCAATAGCTTACCCTAGCAAGTACTCCATAGCTGACCCTAACTAGGTAGTACTCCATAGCTGACCCTAGGTGGTACTCCATAGCTGACCCTAGGTGGTACTCCATAGCTGACCCTAACTAGGTAGTACTCCATAGCTGACCCTAACTAGGTAGTACTCCATAGCTGACCCTAGGTGGTACTCCATAGCTGACCCTAGCAAGTACTCCATAGCTGACCCTAACTAGGTAGTACTCCATAGCTGACCCTAAGTGGTACTCCATAGCTGACCCTAGGTGGTACTCCATAGCTGACCCTAGGTGGTACTCCATAGCTGACCCTAGGTGGTACTCCATAGCTGACCCTAGGTGGTACTCCATAGCTGACCCTAGGTGGTACTCCATAGCTGACCCTAGCTAGGTAGTACTCCATAGCTGACCCTAAGTGGTACTCCATAGCTGACCCTAAGTGGTACTCCATATCTCATCACTCCCACCCATTAGTGTATGATATCATCTTTGATATCTCATTTCTTGATAAAAGCCAAGATAGACTCTCATATGTATGTAGAGTCTTTGAAGATTAGACAGGACCAGCAGGATAGAAATTAAAGAATAGAATCTGGGGAAAGTGTGTGGAAACTTATTGGATAAATTTGTCTTTTCTATGTTGTATGACAGGAATGTCTCTACAGTACTGAATAACCCCATCATTTAATGAACTGGAGGCCAACTTCAAGTCTGAAAGACACCAATGTAATGTTAAAACTGTTTTATCTCGGTATGACCTTGAACTTTATACACAATGGCTGTCGTGGAAGGTGTCTAATAGCTGTCCATTACTAGTATTGATTGAGACAAGCTTCCTTTTAATACTGTATTACAACTAAACAGGACAAAAATAGTCTGGATCTTTAACATGGCCATTGATCTTGTCACCATAGCAACACTTCCTTGTGCCAGTGTTCAAGGCAGTGTCTCTTTAGAGGACCTTTCATTGGTCACTGACAGACTATGGCTACTATTGAATGTCATTCTTGTTTTATGAAGAAATGATGATTCTCTAAAGGAAATAAAACAGGTCTAATATTGTTATTTAATTTCTCTGCAATTTAAACTCTGTTCTAAATATCTATTTTGTTCAATTAAACTGAAATCTGTTTATCTTCTTTTTTTTTTTCATTATCTGTGTTATGATTAGCTTTTGGCCTTTAGACTTTAAGCAAGATGCTGTTAACTTCAAACAATGTGTTATGTCTTTTAAATGTGTTGCTGTATGTCGATCAGGTAGTGGTGTTCTGATTAATCCAGTTCCTCAAGTATCACTTGTTTGATGTGTTTGACCAATTAATCGAGTAAGAAATCTGTAATCAAGTTTCATCAGAAAAGTTGATTGGTATACCTTGTGAGAAAAACTTGTCACAATCGATCGATCGATTGATTGTGGTTGTAACTTATGTCATAAAATACAAGAGTCTTGATGACTGGAATGGCCCAGTAAACACTACGAAAGAATGTAAAACGTGTTTAAATACCAAAGAAAAGGTGATTATAAATTAATTGATTTTAATGCATCATTGATAGAATAGACAAAACTGATTCCCATTGCTACTATCAGTCTGTAAATGTGTCTTATACTTTAAGTAATCCTGTCAATGGTATATGTCATAGGCTCTGTTGTTAACAACTGCAAATATTAGAATCTAGTAACTCTGTAGTGTAGTTAGTGGGATGGCAGTGTCTTTTACACCAGGTCTCTTTCATATACCCTATAGTTCACTGTGTCACATTTTCATATACCCTATAGTTCACTGTGTCACATTTTCATACACGTGTACAGCCAATTAAACCTGCCTTATGTGATGTTCCAAGGGAACAGACCAAAAAAAAAGACACACTAAAAGATATTGGGTCTCTTATACAGTATCACCATCCTGGGATATGCTTTATATGTTACATTTTACAAGCAGTTCTCCAAAGATAAAAGCATTTTTGCTAAAGTTTATCAATTTAAAATAAAAAAAAAACTATTGTTATTTCAAGCTATGTTATTTTTTATATATACATCAGCATTTTCAGACTTGTGTTTGATGGTAAACAATTTAATTTTAATTTTATAGAAACCTTCCATGGCGGAAGTTAAACAAAAACTGAATAACAGTCAAACCTGTCTATAAAGACGCCCAAGGGGAGGCAGAAAAACGGTCACTATAACAGTCTTTCCCCCCCTCTTAGGTCATAGTTTCTTGGTTATATCTTTGAAACCGTTGAGATCCCAACCCCAATAACCATATATAGCATTGTTTGACTTCAACAAACAACAACATTATTTTGATCCAACCAGGTGAGCAATACAGGCCCTCTGGGCCTCTTGTCTTTAGTTAAGTCTTGATCACCTGGATGTTTGCATGGAAAGGATCGCTTAATGCTGACACATCAAGTATTCTTCAACCTTAAGTAGTCAATCTTGAGGAAAGTTACAAGTAAAATGGTTAAAAAAATATCATCAAAGTCTTTAAATAAAGGTTTAAAAACTCAAAGGGCATGTAAAATCATGGTCTTTAGTCGTGTTACATTGGGAGTTGCTGAATACTGGTATGGAAGGTCGGGTTAGACAGGAAGTTCCTGGATACAATGAGTAACTAAATATAAGGTAGGTTTGACAGTATATCTAAAAATTACCTACCTGGTAATTATTCCCTCATTACTTTTAGTTCGCTGTTATCTGTCATTTGACCTTTGACCTTAGTAATTAATGAAGTCTTTGATAAAGTGTGTCCGGCGATAACGAAAGATGGCTGTTGAAAAGGCTGTTCCGTCTTTGACGATAATAATTTGTTCATTCATCGTCGGAGCAAAATTCCTGGATATAGTCTTTAAAAATCGTTGTCAAATGTAAATATAAGCATTGAACTGCTTTTAGTTGAAAGTTATGGGCTGATGAATGCTAACTGGACAAAGGCAAATTCAACATGAAGCGCTAGCGCGCTTCATTAAATTTGCCTTTGTCCAGTTGGCATTCATCAGCCCATAACTTCCAACTGAAAGCAGTTCAAGGCTTAAGTAACTTCCTACTAGGATGGCAGGATGTTGTTTTCTAAAACCAGGTATAATGTGTATTCCCTACTTGATATGTACGGAAAAAATATGTCACTCCAGCTGTTGTATTTTCTAATATGGAAATTTGGTTTGGTTGGTCGTTAGCTGAATGTTGCCTTGTTGATTGTCATAGAGACAAACTTATTAGACTATCAGATGTTGGGCTAAATAGCCGTGCGTCCGTGGTCTGTAGTCCATCCATAGTCTGCCATCCGTCCATCGGTAAACAATCCTTTTTATCACTATTTCCTGAAAAGTACGTATACTGGAGGGATATTTCTCAAATGTCATCCTGTGGTCCCTAGTTGTGCCAACATTCGACCCTCTTGAATTTTTAGAATGAAGTTTGTTATCGCTATTTCTTGAAAAGTACCGGAAGGATGTTTCTCAAACTTCATGTGAAGGTTCCCCTTGGTACCTACTTTATTTGCATCTTTGATCAGAAAAACAAAATGGCTGACAGATGGCTATCTTTGATATTGAGAATTGAAGTTTGTTATCGCTATTTCTTGACACGAACAGGAGGGCTGTTTTCAAAACTTCACATGTAGATTCCACTTGTACTTGTTATTAGATTAAAAGTCCCTTATTGAAACCTGGGCAACTATATGTTGCCTTCCCGTCCGGCTATAACTATTCGCCCATCCAACTTTCTGTACGTCCTTCCATTCTGTTTTCC
This sequence comes from Pecten maximus, assembly GCF_902652985.1. Classification (NCBI taxonomy): domain Eukaryota; kingdom Metazoa; phylum Mollusca; class Bivalvia; order Pectinida; family Pectinidae; genus Pecten; species Pecten maximus. The sequence continues at coordinate 4,345,071 of NC_047016.1, forward strand.
GCACTTTTCTCAGCCATGCTTCAAGATATGTTGGTCAAAGTTGTGTGTAACTTCAGTATGAGTAGCTGCATATACAAGTTTGAGTTTCAGGGTTTTTGGGTCATGGTCACTGTTTCTATATTTAGGGTCATGTATTGCTTTAGCAATAGCCAGCATGCTTGTTAAGAAAGGAGAAAGAAGGTAAAAGTAGAGAGAGAAGATCATGACATAGCCTAACTAGAACCAATAAAGATCCTTCAAAGGTGGGTGCCAAGATCTCTCTCATCTCTTGTTTTAAAAGCTCCTATTATTAATGATATTTTCTACTGTCTAACAGTTTATTTGATTTTAAAGTTATTGATTTGACATAAAGAGACCTGTAGCCAGATTCTAAGCTGTCTATTATTCATGAGGTCATGGTCTAGAAATTTTATTTATTTGTTAGGTCATGCTCTAGAAATTTTATTTTGATATTATAATATAGGTTGGGATATATTTTCTCCACATACCTGGGCTAATGAAATATAAATTTGCTGGATTTTAGACAGTACGTGTCAAAACTCTGTCCCAATATCAACTATAAAGGTTGATCTCAATCCATTGACACAGAACAAAACCATAAGCTTACTTTGAATATTTCGGCCATATCACACTGCCCTCATTTCAGCTAGTTTTTGGACATCAACGTCAAGGAACAGTTAGCTTGGTCAAAATCAGTTATAATGTACATGAAATGTTTGTCGGTGTACAAACTCATTTTCGTGGTTGCTGTGGAATCAAAAATATGAGTTCAACAATAGGCATTATTGTTACATTATTGTTACATTATTGTTGCATATGGGCTAACAATGAAAATTCGTACCCATGAAATAATTTGAAAGCTCCTAACCAGGAAAGAAAGTAAATAAAACATATAATCATGTTTCCAGAATATGAACATGGCGGCAGTATAGGACACACAATCGTACCAGAGAACACCCCAAGATTTCAACATCTGAGGCCAATAATACAGAATAAAGCTCAAATTGACTAAAATTTCAAAAATCTTCTTCTCAACTCCCAGGTATAAAGAATCAAATACTCTCATAGATAGAAAGGTTTTAAGGTCCTTTACCAAAATTGTGAATTTCATGACTCTGGGGTCTCATGGTTCCCCCTGGGATGGGGTCAATTCTACTATAGTTTATAGTGGTCTCATGGTTCCCCCTGGGATGGGGTCAATTCTACTATAGTTTATAGTGGTCTCATGGTTCCCCCTGGGATGGGGTCAATTCTACTATAGTTTATAGTGGTCTCATGGTTCCCCCTGGGATGGGGTCAATTCTACTATAGTTTATATAAGGAAGACACAGTTTTGCCCATTATTTGTTCCAATTGCCATTGGAAATAATACATACTTGGTTAAAATTATCAGTATGGGATATGTCTGTTGAATAATATGTTCATATTGGCGCTGAGTGACCCTAAGGGACTTCAGGGGCAGGGCCAAAAAGGGTCAAATTAACTGAAATATTCCAAAACTCAGGTTATCGATAAAGCCCATGGGCCTCTTGTTTTTTTAAACAACTTCTTCTCAATAACTATGAGTCACAGAGACTGATATTAGTCCTTTTGCATGCTGAAGTGCGGGCTACCAAGTTTGTTCAAAGGAATGACCTTGACATACATTCAAGGTCACAGGGGTTAAATAGGCTAAAATCTATAAACAACTTCTTTTCAATAACCGAGAGGCACAGAGACTAGAAAAAAAATGCATCTTAGAGCATGCTGAGATGAAGGGCTACCAAGCTTATTCTAATGAATGACCTAGCCTAATCAGATATTTGAATTAAGAAGTGATGTTCAGTGTAGTATGTAGATGATCAACTTCAAAAAATTCTCTACCTGCAGGTCTAGGTGAGCAGTACAGGCCATGTGTGTCTCTTGTGTATCGTTCTTTGTGATGACATTATGAATAAAAAGTTAGGATTTAAGAAGAAATCAACTGATTTAAAGTCAAGGTGACTGAGTCAATGACATGCACAAATTTTGTATCTTTTTAGTGATAAACATTTTGTTTTGTTATAATGAAGCAAAGTTGGTCTGAATTAAGGGATAAGTCAACTGACGAAAAAATCAAAGTCACTGCATCAAGAGCGAGGGTCTTAGCCAGAGATCCACATTGTTTTTGAAATTTGGACCCAAATGACCGTGACCTTTCCTCCAGTGAAGGGCTGCGATAACTGATTTATTTAAAGTGTTGGCCACATAACCTCAAGTGAAGATCCCAGGTCACGGGTTCGATACTTCCTACTCGTGACATTTTGTGCTTCTTGAGAATCTAATAATCAGAAATCCTAACTGTTCGGATGGCATGCGACAAGCCTCCTCTATGTCATACAGGGAGGTAAACTACAAGGAGTCCCTGCCACAACATGACACTACCTGTTCACGGGTGATAGAAACCAAACAAACTTTTATCAGGGAGGAAATAAACAAATCAAAACAAGCAAATTAATATTGCAAAGTATTTACATTTCTGTTAGAAACAAAAGGCACATCATATAGTACATATGAAATGTATAATTTTGCTTCTTGCAATGATTTTTGATAAGGGGCTATATTCTTGCTACATTACACGGCCTTTTAACTGACCTGTCAGTGTTCTAGTTACAATGTCTAGTTGACAAATACATAACTGACATATCTTGAAACATATATGAATCATAAATCCACCAATGTGCTTTACTAAGAAAAAAACCTGTTTAATGCAGCATTTACTGAAGATATTGTGTGACACAGCATATATCTACATGTTTTGGATAAGGTTAAGATGAAAATATAATGGCAGTAGCATGTGTGCCAGGGTGAAGGTTGAACGTGTGTATTGTTTAATAACTGTGGTGTCGTGTCTGGTAGTTCTAGGACATATCTACCTATGGTTATGCATTTCCTGTCTACGCTGCTTGAGGTTTACACCTGGCTTAACAAAGATTACAGATGAGCTGTCTATGTGAGGATGATAGTGACATCTCTGATGCTTGCATAGATTAACTTATACAATGTTTGTTTGGTGATTACATACATCATTCCAAATAACTCTATAGCAAATACTTTGCCATGTTTGTGCAGGAAACACCCTGAAATATTTCCTATGTGTGTTTGAGCTACTTGTACGGTGTTTCCTGTCAATGGGTCATTCATTCTTTAAACCAATTTATCTCAAGACCATCCTATAGCACAATAATATTCTGTCATTTTTTTTTAAAACTTTTTAATAATTTTATAATTCTACCAGCTGGCTGATCGAAGGGCCAATTGAGGTGTTTTGCACCATTGATTGTCCATCTATCCGGTGTTAAATGGATTTATTAGGTCAAATGTTGTAGTAATGATAGTTCTACTAATTATCTGTCAATACTTAAGCATCAAAAAGGTGTAGGGGATATTAATAGGTGTGTGTGTGTGTGTTAGGAAATAGATCAATTTCTAAAGCTAGTTATTTCTAAATTGATAAATAATTCTTTTTAATAATTCATAAGTATAATCCATCCATATACTTTTGTTGTCGATGGTCATATCTTGTAATCTAGAAATCTGAAATTCCAGATATATCATGTGGTGACATACTGTAATGAATTAGTGTTTAATATGTTTCTAAGGCCACTGAGTTATAGTTGATCTGAAGTATCCTTGGGCGAAGGAGAACTTATTTTGTATAAACTGAGCATTTTAAGTGTAATGAATTGACAAAAGAGTATTGAAAATATTTGAATTTTTTTCTGAATATTCAGATAATCTTGAATTTAACCAAAGGGTAATCAATGACGTAATTTGTAGGAGTTACTTTTGGAATCAACTTATATCCTAAAAAGTTTCTAGTTTAAACATTTTGAGCTAGATACTGGTGAACCTGGCAATAATGGATTGCACATTTTATAATTGAACTAGTTGTAAAATTTTGTAATAAAGGTCAATTTTATATAGAGCCATAGTGATGTAAGTTACATGGACAGACAATATGGAGAGTGCTAGCAGTTAACATTAACAACATACCTGGACATTGGTAATACAATTATTGTTTGAATTGTTATGTATAGTATCATCTTAATAACTTTTTTTGTGTCGCCTGCAAAAAGCCAAATGTATCCTACACCTCAATTTTCATATATTTTTTCCTTACATCACTAGTCCAAAGGTCAAGGTCACTATTACTATAAATAGGATATCGATTTCTATGCAATAACTCCAGTTCTCTTGGGCTGGTCAAGCTAAAAAAAATTGTCGTAATCACCCAACTTGCTGAGCAGACAACATATGTTATGTATAATATCACCTTGGTCATCTTTTGTTATGTATTATATCATCTTGATCACCTTTACAGACTCTTTTTTTTTTACCTTTAGTAACAACGTGAAAGAAAGACAATATATATAGTCTTGCAGTGATTTTTATACATTATGCATTCTGATTTCCTGGTTGAAGGGAGATAACTCCAACATGTTTTATTTACCAGTGTGAAGAAGTAACATAACACATATATTTACCAGTGTGAAGAAGTAACATAACACATATATTTACCAGTGTGAAGAAGTAACATAACACATATATTTACCAGTGTGAAGAAGTAACATAACACATATATTTACCAGTGCAGAAATCATTTTCTGTAGGTGATACTATTTATATAACAAACATATATTGGAAGACATTTAAAATGTGTTTTTTTTCAGCGTGATTTGAATTTTAATCAATATCAACCATTAGATGTCTGGATGGAGATAGAATATGTTGATGAGTGCGTATTAGCATGGATCATCGTCTTTCTGCTGACAAATAGGTTGTTGACCTAAGACATATTAACTCAGCTCTACTTTTGTTAAATTTATTCAGATTAGAATATAAAATATCCTAGTATGTTACATCTTTCAAGTTATAAACATATGGAAGAAAACAAGTATACAACTAAAACACAGAAATCAGTATACATGTAACACAGAAATCAGTATACAAGTAACACACAGAAATCAGTATACAACAAAAACACAGAAATCAGTACACATGTAACACAGAAATCAGTATACATGTAACACAGAAATCAGTATACAAGTAACACAGAAATCAGTATACATGTAACACAGAAATCAGTATACATGTAACACAGAAATCAGTATACAACTAAAACACAACAATCAGTATACAACTAAAACACAGAAATCAGTATACAAGTAACACAGAAATCAGTATACATGTAACACAGAAATCAGTACACAAGTAACACAGAAATCAGTATACAACTAAAACACAGCAATCAGTATACATGTAAATATAGAAATCAGTATACAAGTAACAGAAATCAGTATACATGTAACACAGAAATCAGTATACAAGTAACACAGCAATCAGTATACATGTAACACAGAAATCAGTATACAAGTAACACAGCAATCAGTATACATGTAACACAGAAATCAGTATACATGTAACACAGAAATCAGTATACTTTTAACACAGAAATCAGTATACAAGTAACACACAGAAATCAGTACACAAGTAACAGAAATCAGTATACAAGTAACAGAAATCAGTATACAAGTAACACAGAAATCAGTATACATGTAAATATAGAAATCAGTATACATATAACACAGAAATCAGTATACAAGTAACACAGAAATCAGTATACAACTAACACACAAATCAGTATACAAGTAACACAGTATACAAGTAACAGAAATCAGTATACAAGTAACAGAAATCAGTATACAAGTAACAGAAATCAGTATACAAGTAACACTACACATGTATCAGCTGGACGATTGCTACCTATGCATGAATTAGATGCTGATCTTGACATAAACAGTACCTACATGTAAGCTTTTTAAAATATTGAGCTATATTTTGTAACATAAATAGCATGTTGTTTTGTTTGTTTGTAGTTTTCTTGACTGTGGTACAAGGGCAGACTGGAGTACGGGGTATCCTTCTTTTCAAGAACAATGTGTTAATTGGCACAGAGTTGAACCTTCAAAAACATTTGAACCAAATGAGTATAAAAGAGAAACTTCAGCTTTTAGGACCAATTTGTGCATCTGGCCCAGAACACTAATAGAAGCGCCCCCTATTGGTCAATTGGATCAGAACACTGATAGAAGCGCCCCCTATTGGATATCTGGACCAGAACACTGATAGAAGCACCCCCTATTGGATATCTGGACCAGAACACTGATAGAAGCGCCCCCTATTGGACATCTGGATCAGAACACTGATAGAAGCGCCCCCTATTGGACATCTGGATGGGAACACTGATTAAACACCCCCCAATTTGACATCTGGACCAAAACGCTGACATCTGGACCTGGCCGTGTGTACCATGGGGCTTGCCCCAGTCAAGCCCTGCCTCTATGATGGGGACTATTGCACAACTGCCTACTGTGGCACTTGGTAAGTTCACATGTACCATACCACCTCTGTCCATAACCTCATTATCCCTTATATATAGGTTCAAGATTGACACAAGTTGAACTAATAATTCTTCAATATACTGTTGAGAACTGACTGGTAACTTTTGTAATAGTGTTATATAGGGAACTGCTGTGATAAGATTTTCGAGTTTACACATATCAAAATTGATATTCAGTCATATGCTACCTTACATGATAAGTTTGATTGTATAAGAAATTTTAGTTCTGAGTCATCAGATGGTAGGGCTGTTCATATCACCTTTTGTCTGTGATCTGTCTGTTCCTAAACAATACTTGTTGTTACAATTTCTAAAGAAGCACTGCGAGATCTTTCTCAGGTTTCTGATGTAGGTTGCACTTTGTCCCTTGTTGTGTCTGTGCATTTTAAAACTGATTTGATAAACCTTTGACATTTTCAGATTGTTATTGCTTTTTCTCAGAAAGAACCTTTTCATAATTATTGTATAGGTTTCCTTTGATCTTTAGTTTTTGCATATTTAATTTTAAGAAAGATTGCAACAACAAATGAACTTCCAGGCAACATTGACAACAAATTGGAAGAAAACTAGAGCAAACAGTATTGGAAGTCTTTTCCGTTACAGTTACTTTATCTAGTCAATGTAGCCCTGGTAAATACAAGCGGCAATATAACACTTGACTAGAGAGAATACATGTAACCCTGGTAAATACTAGCTGCAATATACCGCTCGGCTAGAGAGAATATGTGTAACCCTGGTAAATACTAGCCACATTATACCGCTCGGCTAGAGAGAATACATGTAACCCTGGTAAATACTAGCTGCAATATACCGCTCGGCTAGAGAGAATACATGTAACCCTTGTAAATACTAGTCCCAATATACCGCTCGGCTAGAAAGAATACATGTAACCCTGGTAAATACTAGTCCCAATATACCGCTCGGCTAGAGAGAATACATGTTAACCCTGGTAAATACTAGCTGCAATATACTGCTCGGCTAGAGAGAATACATGTAACCCTTGTAAATACTAGCCACATTATACCGCTCGGCTAGAGAGAATACATGTAACCCTGGTAAATACTAGCTGCAATATACCGCTCGGCTAGAGAGAATACATGTAACCCTGGTAAATACTAGCTGCAATATACCGCTCGGCTAGAGAGAATACATGTAACCCTGGTAAATACTAGCCGCAATATACCGCTCGACTAGAGAGAATACATGTAACCCTGGTAAATACTAACCACAATATACCGCTCAGCTAGAGAAAATACATGTAACCCTGGTAAATACTAGCCACATTATACCGCTCGGCTAGAGAGAATACATATAACCCTGGTAAATACTAGTCCCAATATACCGCTCGGCTAGAGAGAATACATGTAACCCTGGTAAATACTAGCCGCAATATACCGCTTGGCTAGAGAGAATACATGTAACCCTGGTAAATACTAGCCGCAATATACCGCTTGGCTAGAGAGAATACATGTAACCCTGGTAAATACTAGTCCCAATATACCGCTTGGCTAGAGAGAATACATGTAACTTAACCCTGGTAAATACTAGCCACATTAATACCGCTCGGCTGTAGAGAACTTCTCTTTAACTTGATTGGTCGAGTGTAAGACTACAGGTAGTAAGCCTGAGGTTCCGGGTTCATTCTCAAACACAGAAAAATGAACATTTTACATAAAAAGTAATTGACTATTGACATGAATTTGAATACAACAATGATAAGAGGAATTTGGAGAAGTCCACAATCACATAGAACTAGTAAAATCATAATTATATAAGCTGATGGGTCTCAATCTACATATGTTAATTCTTTAAATCATCAATTCTGATTTTTCTTTCATCAACAATATTTTACTGGTCTCTTAGAAAGGATAGTCAATAAGATAGCATTTACCTGATTCAATTGGTTCAGTATTTATAGATGACTTGATATAACTGTAACGTCAAGTTCAGTATTTATAGATAACTTGATATAACTATAACGTCAAGTTCAGTATTTATAGATAACTTGATATAACTATAACGTCAAGTTCAGTATTTATAGATAACTTGATATAACCGTAACGTCAAGTTCAGTATTTATAGATAACTTGATATAACTGTAACGTCAAGTTCAGTATTTATAGATAACTTGATATAACTGTAACGTCAAGTTCAGTATTTATAGATAACTTGATATAACTATAACGTCAAGTTCAGTATTTATAGATAACTTGATATAACTATAACGTCAAGTTCAGTATTTATAGATAACTTGATATAGCTGTAACGTCCAGTTCAGTATTTATAGATACCGGGTAACTTGATATAACTGTAATGTCCAGTTCAGTATTTATAGATAACTTGATATAACTATAACGTCAAGTTCAGTATTTATAGATAACTTGATATAACTATAACGTCAAGTTCAGTTTTTATAGATAACTTGATATAACCGTAACGTCAAGTTCAGTATTTATAGATAACTTGATTTAACTGTAACGTCAAGTTCAGTATTTATAGATAACTTGATATAACTGTAACATCAAGTTCAGTATTTATAGATAACTTGATATAACTGTAACGTCCAGTTCAGTATTTATAGATAACTTGATATAACTGTAACGTCAAGTTCAGTATTTATAGATAACTTGATATAACTGTAATGTCAAGTTCAGTATTTATAGATAACTTGATTTAACTATATGCAGTGGTTTCAGTTTGGTAGAATTTCGCTTAACAAGATAGATTGTTAAAAATTTTTTTTTAAGATATTTCAGTGTTTCTAGAAATCCAAAAACTCTGACAACAGGGTTGTTGCTGTCCCTGTGTAGGATATGTATTCAGTTGGAACACAGTACTATATCAGTTCTCTAGTTTGTTATTATCAATGATAGTCAAATTAATGAGCTTCACAGTCATTATCAATGATAGTCAAATTAATGAGCTTCACCGTCATTATCAATGATTGTCAAATTAGTGAGCTTCACCGTCATTATCAATGATAGTCAAATTAGTGAGCTTCACCGTCATTATCAATGATAGTCAAATTAGTGAGCTTCACCGTCATTATCAATGATAGTCAAATTAGTGAGCTTCACCGTCATTATCAATGATTAGTACCAAATTAATGAGCTTCACAGTCATTATCAATGATAGTCAAATTAATGAGCTTCACCGTCATTATCAATGATAGTCAAATTAGTGAGCTTCACCGTCATTATCAATGATAGTCAAATTAATGAGCTTCACCGTCATTATCAATGATTGTACCAAATTAGTGAGCTTCACCGTCATTATCAATGATAGTCAAATTAATGAGCTTCACAGTCATTATCAATGATAGTCAAATTAGTGAGCTTCACCGTCATTATCAATGATAGTCAAATTAATGAGCTTCACCGTCATTATCAATGATAGTCAAATTAATGAGCTTCACCGTCATTATCAATGATAGTCAAATTAGTGAGCTTCACTATCATTATCAATGATAGTCAAATTAGTGAGCTTCACCGTCATTATCAATGATAGTCAAATTAGTGAGCTTCACCGTCATTATCAATGATAGTCAAATTAATGAGCTTCACCGTCATTATCAATGATAGTCAAATTAATGAGCTTCACAGTCATTATCAATGATAGTCAAATTAATGAGCTTCACCGTCATTATCAATGATAGTCAAATTAATGAGCTTCACAGTCATTATCAATGATAGTCAAATTAGTGAGCTTCACCGTCATTATCAATGATAGTCAAATTAGTGAGCTTCACCGTCATTATCAATGATAGTCAAATTAGTGAGCTTCACCGTCATTATCAATGATAGTCAAATTAGTGAGCTTCACCGTCATTATCAATGATAGTCAAATTAATGAGCTTCACCGTCATTATCAATGATTGTCAAATTAGTGAGCTTCACCGTCATTATCAATGACAGTCAAATTAGTGAGCTTCACCGTCATTATCAATGATAGTCAAATTAGTGAGCTTCACCGTCATTATCAATGATAGTCAAATTAATGAGCTTCACCGTCATTATCAATGATTGTCAAATTAATGAGCTTCACAGTCATTATCAATGATAGTCAAATTAATGAGCTTCACCGTCATTATCAATGATAGTCAAATTAGTGAGCTTCACCGTCATTATCAATGATAGTCAAATTAGTGAGCTTCACCGTCATTATCAATGATAGTCAAATTAATGAGCTTCACCGTCATTATCAATGATAGTCAAATTAGTGAGCTTCACAGTCATTATCAATGATAGTCAAATTAGTGAGCTTCACCGTCATTATCAATGATAGTCAAATTAGTGAGCTTCACCGTCATTATCAATGATAGTCAAATTAATGAGCTTCACCGTCATTATCAATGATTGTCAAATTAATGAGCTTCACAGTCATTATCAATGATAGTCAAATTAATGAGCTTCACAGTCATTATCAATGATAGTCAAATTAATGAGCTTCACCGTCATTATCAATGATTGTCAAATTAATGAGCTTCACCGTCATTATCAATGATAGTCAAATTAATGAGCTTCACCGTCATTATCAATGATAGTCAAATTAGTGAGCTTCACTATCATTATCAATGATAGTCAAATTAGTGAGCTTCACCGTCATTATCAATGATAGTCAAATTAGTGAGCTTCACCGTCATTATCAATGATAGTCAAATTAATGAGCTTCACCGTCATTATCAATGATTGTCAAATTAATGAGCTTCACAGTCATTATCAATGATAGTCAAATTAATGAGCTTCACAGTCATTATCAATGATAGTCAAATTAATGAGCTTCACCGTCATTATCAATGATTGTCAAATTAATGAGCTTCACCGTCATTATCAATGATAGTCAAATTAATGAGCTTCACTGTTTTATAGTAAAATGCTTTCCATACATGCCATGATTTTAGTGTTAGACTAAAACTGCTTCAGTAGAACATTTTACAACAAAGTCTTCTCTTCACAAGACACTGTGCATGTGAAGTGTGGTCACCAATTGGGCCTGTTGACATAACTGCTGTATTAGATTGGACATCAGGTTAAAACAGCTATAAATAGAGTGTCCCAGCTGACAGTCCCCAAATTCTGACATTACCACATACTAGAATACCAAAACCAACGAGATGTTTAGTCCTTTATTTCATCAACATTTGTTTAACAGTAACTCTGAAGAAGACTGTTAAGACACATGAATGTATTTTTAGGTATAACCCAATTATCATAGCCAATCAACTGGTGATGAGTGTTGGTGGGTTGTTATTGACGGAGAGTCATTTAAATAAATATTACATTACATTAGGCTGTCGGCGGAACCAAGATGGTATCATCTTTTCATTAATAATGAATATGTGTAGGAAGAATCATTTATTGATAGTAGAATAAGATAGATTTTATAGAACAATTATAGAGAATTTGATGATTATCAGTGATCATTACACTACAATCTACATTACCGTAAAACAGTATTACATTATAATTTACATTACTTTACAACAGTATCACACTACAATCTACATTACTGTACAAAAGTATTACATTATAATTTACATTACTGTACAAAAGTATTACATTATAATTTACATTACTTTACAACAGTATTACACTACAATCTACATTACTGTACAACAGTATTACACTACAATCTACATTACTGTACAAAAGTATTACACTACAATCTACATTACTGTACAACAGTATTACATTATAATCTACATTACTGTACAACAGTATTACACTACAATCTACATTACTGTACAAAAGTATTACATCATAATTTACATTACTTTACAACAGTATTACATTATAATCTACATTACTGTACAACAGTATTACACTACAATCTACATTACTGTACAAAAGTATTACATTATAATTTACATTACTTTACAACAGTATTACATTATAATCTACATTACTGTACAACAGTATTACACTACAATCTACATTACTGTACAAAAGTATTACATCATAATTTACATTACTTTACAACAGTATTACATTATAATCTACATTACTGTACAACAGTATTACGTAATCTACATTACTGGACACACATATTACACTACAATCTACACCCACAGAATTTTGTACTCTGTGTTAACATATTGATTGTTAATTTGCATCAAAGAAATCTGTAAGTTGCTTTTTAGCCACTATGCATTAAAGCTGAGGATAAACACAGACTGGGTAATGAACTCAGATTTGTCAATGATATCAATAAAACAATACTTTGTTGATTTAAAAAGAAATATTTGATTTATAAATGTAGGATCCAGTAGCATCAGGATCTTCCTGGCCTCTCATTATACCTAAACAAACATAGAAATCTTCTAATTAGTCAGGAGGGTTATCTGGAACAATAGCATTGAGAAACAATACCTGTAACATGTAGAAACAATACCTATAACATGTAGAAACAATACCTGTAACATGGAGATACAATACCTGTAACATGGAGATACAATACCTGTAACATGTAGAAACAATACCTGTAACATGTAGAAACAATACCTGTAACATGTAGAAACAATACCTGTAACATGGAGAAACAATACCTGTAACATGTAGAAACAATACCTGTAACATGGAGAAACAATACCTGTAACATGGAGAAACAATACCTGTGACATGGAGAAACAATACCTGTAACATGTAGAAACAATACCTGTGACATGGAGAAACAATACCTGTAATATGTAGAAACAATACCTGTAACATGGAGAAACAATACCTGTAACATGTAGAAACAATACCTGTAACATGGAGAAACAATACCTGTAACATGGAGAAACAATACCTGTAATATAGAAAAACAATACCTGTGACATGTAGAAACAATACCTGTAACATGGAGAAACAATACATGTGACATGGAGATACAATACCTGTAACATGTACATGTAGAAACAATACCTGTGACATGTAGAAACAATACCTGTAACATAGAAAAACAATACCTGTAACATGTAGAAACAATACCTGTGACATGGCGAAACAATACCTGTAACATGTAGAAACAATACCTATAGACAATAGAAATAGTTTACCTGTACAGTAGTCTGACAGTATGTTCCACCTGTAGAATAGTTTACCTGTAGTCTGACAGTTTGTTCAACCTGTAGAAATAGTTTACCTGTACCTGTAGTCTGACAGTATGTTCCACCTGTAGAAATAGTTTACCTGTACCTGTAGTCTGACAGTATGTTCCACCTGTAGAAATAGTTTACCTGTACCTGTAGTCTGACAGTATGTTCCACCTGTAGAAATAGTTTACCTGTACCTGTAGTCTGACAGTATGTTCCACCTGTAGAAATAGTTTACCTGTACCTGTAGTCTGACAGTATGTTCCACCTGTAGAAATAGTTTACCTGTACCTGTAGTCTGACAGTATGTTCCACCTGTAGAAATAGTTTACCTGTACCTGTAGTCTGACAGTATGTTCCACCTGTAGAAATAGTTTACCTGTACCTTTAGTCTGACAGTATGTTCCACCTGTAGAAATAGTTTACCTGTACCTGTAGTCTGACAGTATGTTCCACCTGTAGAAATAGTTTACCTGTACCTGTAGTCTGACAGTATGTTCCACCTGTAGTAATAGTTTACCCAACTTACTATCCACAATAAACATATCCTGAAAATATATGCAGATGATTCCCACAAGTTTCAGATAGAATTCTAATTTTTGTTTACAAGTTGTGAAGTTTTAATCAGCTGGCAAATTTACAAATTTTAGTCTCAAACATGTTCAGCTAATTACTTGGAAGGTAAGACAGATTGCATTTAGATTTAGTTTTTAGAGGCACCTAATGTTATGTAGATTGTGTGAATTATTAATGTCCTGACGTTACATGTATGGTGTAGCCGGACATCTGTACAATATACATGTGGCTCTAATACATAATGTTATTAGTAATTGTTGATTTGAATACGGTCATGAATTTGTCACACATTTTTTGTATTTATTAACAGATCAGAAGTTGTGATGTTACATTTTATATAGGCTTCTCACGTTACTATATGGTCTTTCCATCAACATCATAGTATCACTTTCTTTAAATCATTTGACAGATTTTTCTTTGATCATGTCCTTTGACTCCCACTAAGGATCCTAATAGTGCCTCTTAGATTTCACTTTTACTGTAGATGTTGATCATTGATATTTCTCAGTATTTCCATCTTTGTGTGTAATACATGTTTTTACATAGAGGATCGTAGAGATAGTGTATTAAAAAACAACACAGATTACATAGTAAAATATCATAATACACAATTAATACACAATTATAGTGTATTAAAAAACAACACAGATTACATAGTAAAATATCATAATACACAATTATTTACTATGATGTACAAACTTAATTTTACTTAGTTCTTAGTAAGAAAGGAAAACTCAAAAGTGTTGGTGAGTGTTATATCTGTGAATAACTACCATTTCCTAAGATCATATCCCAGTGTTATAGTTAACTGTGACATGTTTTTAATATCTCTCATCGCAGATAGACAGATTAAGTCATGTCCGGAAGAAGATTTTAAATTAGAATACCCCTGCATTTTTCTGGATTCTTTTCAAAGATCTTGTACAATGAATTTCCGATAACCAACACAGTGACGTCATTGTCTTGACATTATTGACCACATGGCGGAATACCAAACTTACAGACAATGTTACACAATAATGGAGTTTATCAGGTGTAATAAATAGGGCTGTATAAGTCTACTATAGTACTTAAAGGCATACGTTCATAAGATATCTGTGTAAAATACTGACACTAAAATTCACCACATCTTTCCTCCACCTGATTAACTAGATGTTTATAAAACATGTAGTTTCTAACTTGTCACCTTATTATTAGCTTGCTGGGATGAAGTCCAGAGGAGCTATTGCTATAAATATATACCCCCGGCAGTGTCATCTGGCCATATACAGCTAGATTAAAAGTTTTCGTAAAACAGTGTTGTATCAATACTAATGAGGATACCATTTAGGTATTTGACACAGGTGTTTCTTTTGACAACACCTTTCCTTTGGTATATATATTTGCGGACCTGCTGACCTTGACCATGACCTATGACCAACTTTTTAAAAACTTTAACCTTAGCCACATGTACAGTATGTTTAAAAACTGTAAGTGATAGGGCTTTCAAATTTGAACTGTGTTCCTTGCGACAGGACCTTTCCATTGGTATTACATTTGCTGACATGAACTGTGACATTTGACCTACTTTCAAAAAACTAATTCTTAATTTCAACCCCCTTAGTGAGCTACGTTGTCTTGACAATTCTAGTAAATATATATTGTTCTAGTCCAATATTAATATTGTCAATAATGAAAAATTATTTCTAATTTAGAACTTCTAACATAGAAATTAGCATCAGACTTATTTATTTTCAATTTACTATAAAATAGCAATTATCTTTGTCTGATTTTTAAAAATTATGAAGCTTTAATAATAGCATTGATTGTTTTCCCGCCAAAGTCTGAGTGACAAGGTTGTAGTACAACAATGGCTGTACAATTACCATTGTTGTAAGTACCTAAAGGGGAATACTATCAACAAGATCTGCCGATAAGTGGTAGTAGTACGCCTGATATAATGCACTACTATTCATTGTTATAATCTTGTGTTAGTGCCAGGATTGTATTGTCAAGTCCAGACAAAGGTGAAAACAATGACGTATTGTGGAGGCATATTATAGCTAGATGTGTATTGAAACATGATATAATATTTTGAAACAAAATTGTCATGAGGCCAATTCTTTATGAGTATTAACTATAAGGTGAAGACAATGGTGTATTGTGTACAGGTAAGGTTTATTGATTGATCTTAATAATAGGGCATCACCCAGTGTTTATATCCTAGATCTCAGCAGTTTATGATCATCTATTTCGGTACTATTGCAGATATAGATAAAGGTATATTTATAAATGTTGTATACTATCCAATTTCAGCATAGTCAACAGGCTGATTCAAAGCTTTGTTGGCTTCAATAATGACTGGTTTAGGGAGTTGTGTTTTGGGCTGTTTCTGGTTCAGCTTTAATCCACAGTAAATGTATAAGGTTTTACTATACTCATTTAGTCTCTGATATTATCTGTGGGATTAACCCCACATGTACCTGGCTATGCTTCAACAGTTTACATATAATGTTACACAATGATTCTGATTAGGTTTATGTGCACACATTACAGCGCTGCAGCAATTTAAAACAAATTTTATTCAGTAGATCGTGATCGATTTCCGTACAGTTCAACTGAACTTAGTTTATACTCATTTAATCACCATGGAAATTTAAACCCAGCCATTAATTGCCCACAACACAGAAGCAGTTGAGATCCCCAACTTATGATCTTGTCTCTTATTTTACATTAAGAGATTAACCCCATCATGTAACCAGGATTAACACCAGGGTCTGGTCTTGTCGCTGGTAACTTATGTAAAAATAGGTATTTTCAGTTGAATGTTTTGTCATTAATATCTTATTGAGTCATCTCAGCCTCTCGTTAAGCATCATTTTCTTAAGAGGAACAATTAATAAATAATGCTTCAGCTGTTGATGAGAGACAAATCCGTTGTAGTTTGGTGTATTTGTGCTTTAAACTATGTCAGGCAATGTAATGTCTTCAGTTGTCTTAGTATAACAAATTATCCCAACATTGATATTAGTAGTACAGTTTATGCTTCAATTGATCATCATACATTAGTTAGAAGAAATCAAATGCATTAATTATGTGACAGGTGCTTGTCCAAATCCCTACTCTAAGTAAGGACGACTTCTGAAGGATAACAATACTGGTGTGAACAGATAGATTAATGTTTGTTCAGAGGTTGTTTAATGACACTTTACTAACCATATTTATCTGCAAATAAACCCCTTTCTTAATTTTTGCAGATTCATCAATTTTAAGATGTTAAGCTTAAAATGTCCCAACTTTATTACTGAACTTTTACACTAGGGAGGGGGCTTATTTGAGGATAAATACGGTACTAAACTTTTACACTAGGGGAGATGGCTTATTTGAGGATAAATACTTACTTAACCTAAAACTTAAGGGAAGGCGGCTTACTGGAGGATAAGTTTAAGATAAAGACATTCTTAACTTTGTACTTGGGGATGCAGCTAATTTGAGGATAAATGCAAACTGAACTTAAAAATAGGGGAAATGGCTTATTTGAGGATAAATATGGTACTAAACTTTTACACTAGGTGAGGTGGCTTATATGAGGATAAATACGGTACTAAACTTTTACACTAGGGGAGTTGGCTTATATGAGGATAATACGTATTTAACTTTTACACTAGGTGAGGTGGCTTATATGAGGATAAATACGGTACTAAACTTTTACACTAGGGGAGGTGGCTTATTTGAGGATAAATACGTATTTAACTTTTACACTAGGGGAGATGGCTTATATGAGGATAAATACGGTACTAAACTTTTACACTAGGGGAGATGGCTTATATGAGGATAAATACGTATTTAACTTTTACACTAGGGGAGGTGGCTTATATGAGGATAAATACGGTACTAAACTTTTACACTAGGGGAGGTGGCTTATATGAGGATAAATACGGTACTAAACTTTTACACTTGGTGAGATGGCTTATTTGAGGATAAATACGTATAGAACTTTTTTCCTTTTTTTTTCATATTTCTGATGTCCGTACGAAGGAATGCCCCTTTAATTAAAAAGTTATTATCTAAAAGTTTGTTATAAATGTTAATTGAAAAAATACAAAGTTTCTTTATCTAAATCCTTGGCGGCATTTAAGAAATCCTGTGTTTGTAATGAAATCCATGTTTGTTGGGCACTACAGTTACATACAACTGTTTCTGGCTCTGTAATTAAAAAATGTTCTACCAGTCTGTGTACTCAGTGATATTGTTATTAGGGGGGTAGAAGTGATACTGTTATTACAGGGGTAAACATTACCATTAAGGGGGTAAGTGATACTGTTATTACAGGGGTAAGTGATATTGTTATTACAGGGGTAAACATTACCATTAAGGGGGTAAGTGATACTGTTATTACAGGGGTAAGTGATATTGTTATTACAGGGGTAAGTGATATTGTTATTACAGGGGTAAACATTACCATTAAGGGGGTAAGTGATACTGTTATTACAGGGGTAAGTGATATTGTTATTACAGGGGTAAACATTACCATTAAGGGGGTAAGTGATACTGTTATTACAGGGGTAAGTGATATTGTTATTACAGGGGTAAACATTACCATTAAGGGGGTAAGTGACCTCTCTTTTTCCATAGATATCATTTACTTCAATCAGCTGCTAGGTAATGCTACTTCTACTTGAACTGACTGATCAATTTCATCTGAATGCTAAGCACTCATTGACTCTTTTAAATACAAGTGGTTTCCACGGCAACTGATCACGACGTTGTTACCATTCCCATCTCCACAAATTAGCTGTAGAACTTAAGTGAAGAAAATATTCTTTACAGAGAGTTTGTTGAAGATAGCAAACCTAGTATTTCTCCAGATTTAATTATTTCCATTTTTGTTGGAAGTTTGGTATTTGTTGCCCTGTGCTCTGTGATGTCAGTTTAGTAAATAAGGTTGTAATCACATATTAATCAACAGCACATAACCAGTGGCTAAAACGACATCATAGATTCTCGATTGATTTCTCATGCTGTCTTAAATTCTGTATGGTCAACCTTTCTTATTCTAGGAAATAGGATCTCGTTAATATCCTATATATAACACCCAACTGTAAACTCTGGTGTTTCAGGTAGGTCATCATGTACTGGCTCTAAATATAGATATTACACCTGTTTCTGTCCATCTTCAGAATGATAACCATCAGTAATGTGACAATACTAGATATAGTTAGGCTGAAATAAATATCAAAATGAGGAAAATGGATATGTTAATTCATAAAGTCAATGTTAGCTCCACAGAGGTCAATGTTAGCTCCACAGAGGTCAATGATAACTTGACAGCTAGAGGTCAATGATAACTTCACAGAGGTCAATGTTAGATCACAGAGGTCAATGTTAGCTCCACAGAGGTCAATGTTAGCTCCACAGAGGTCAATGTTAGATCACAGAGGTCAATGTTAGCTCCACAGAGGTCAATGATAACTTCACTGAGGTCAATGTTAGCTCCACAGAGGTCAATGTTAGCTCCACAGAGGTCAATGATAACTTTACAGAGGTCAATGTTAGCTCCATAGAGGTCAATGTTAGCTCCACAGAGGTCAATGATAACTTTACAGAGGTCAATGTTAGCTCCACAGAGGTCAATGTTAGATCACAGAGGTCAATGTTAGCTCCACAGAGGTCAATGATAACTTTACAGAGGTCAATGTTAGCTCCACAGAGGTCAATGTTAGCTCCACAGAGGGCAATGCTAGCTCCACAGAGGTCAATGATAACTTTACAGAGGTCAATGTTGGCTTCACTCAGGTCAATGACAGTTTCTCATGTAATGGTCTATTTTGTAAATTAAAGGTTAAACCAATATTTTGAAAGAGAGACAATATTCTGTTTGACTAATTATTTAGTGTCTAGTAATAATTCAAACCCTAATCAAGTCAGCTAGAAGATAAATGATTCTGTCAGAAGTGAAGAATCTTATACATAATACATGTATATGAGCTGGATATAGTGACAACTCTCTAACACATAACAAACTTGCTGCAACAGTTTTAATTTATGATCATGGTACTCCATTGTTATATATGCTGCAAAATTAACATAAAATGTATTAAGTTCAAAAGGTGCATTAGTGATTTGTGGCCCTGGTAGCACATTAATATCTTCCTTGGAATCATAATAATTCTATTTTTGATACTGTTTATTGACCTCGTCCTGACATATTGGCAGTGATCTTACTTTTATGTGCTACTTTCGTACTATGCAAGGTATTGAATTATATAGAAGTATAGGTTTAAAGATTAATGATTTATGATGATCTGGAAGGTTTTAATATTCTATCTTAATGTTTTACACTGACTTTACCTTTGCTGTACCAAAATAGGAAATTTTCAGATTTTGTTATGCTAAAAATATCTAGATTAAAATTGATATTTTGCACTTGGATAAAAATATTTTTACATATCTGTATCATTATGTGTGGGAAGGGTTACTGTCATATCTGTACCATTATGTGTGGGAAGGGTTACTGTCATATCTGTACCATTATGTGTGGGAAGAGTTACTGTCATATCTGTACCATTATGTGTGGGAAGGGTTACTGTCATATCTGTACCATTATGTGTGGGAAGAGTTACTGTCATATCTGTACCATTATGTGTGGGAAGGGTTACTGTCATATCTGTACCATTATGTGTGGGAAGAGTTACTGTCATATCTGTACCATTATGTGTTCCCCATGGTATCTTGAACGTTCCCCATGGTATCTTGTACCTTCCCCATGGTATCTTGTACGTTCCCCTTGGTATCTTGTACGTTCCCCATGGTATCTTGTACCTTCCCCATGGTATCTTGTACGTTCCCCATGGTATCTTGTACCTTCCCCATGGTATCTTGTACCTTCCCCATGGTATCTTGTACCTTCCCCATGGTATCTTGTACCTTCCCCATGGTATCTTGTACGTTCCCCATGGTATCTTGTACGTTCCCCATGGTATCTTGTACATTCCCCATGGTATCTTGTACGTTCCCCATGGTATCTTGTACGTTCCCCATGGTATCTTGTACGTTCCCCATGGTATCTTGTACGTTCCCCATGGTATCTTGTACCTTCCCCATGGTATCTTGAACGTTCCCCATGGTATCTTGTACGTTCCCCATGGTATCTTGTACCTTCCCCATGGTATCTTGTACCTTCCCCATGGTATCTTGTACCTTCCCCATGGTATCTTGAACGTTCCCCATGGTATCTTGTACGTTCCCCATGGTATCTTGTACGTTCCCCATGGTATCTTGTACCTTCCCCTTGGTATCTTGAACATTCCCCTTGGTATCTTGTACGTTCTCCATGGTATCTTGTACATTCCCCATGGTATCTTGTACATTCCCCATGGTATCTTGAACGTTCCCCATGGTATCTTGTACGTTCCCCATGGTATCTTGTACCTTCCCCATGGTATCTTGTACGTTCCCCTTGGTATCTTGTACATTCCCCATGGTATCTTGTACATTCCCCACGGTATCTTGTACATTCCCCACGGTATCTTGTACATTCCCCATGATACCTTGTACGTTCCCCTTGGTATCTTGTACGTTCCCCTTGGTATCTTGTACCTTCCCCATGGTATCTTGTACGTTCCCCATGGTATCTTGTACGTTCCCCATGGTATCTTGTACATTCCCCATGGTATCTTGTACGTTCCCCATGGTATCTTGTACGTTCCCCATGGTATCTTGTACGTTCCCCATGGTATCTTGTACGTTCCCCATGGTATCTTGTACGTTCCCCATGGTATCTTGTACGTTCCCCATGGTATCTAGTAAAGCACAATATAAGACAACCATTTAGGTTTTTGTGGTTAAAGTTTGTTATCTGTATTACATGTTCTTCAGGTAATAAGATATTCCAACTGTGATAGATATTCCAACTGTGAGTCCCTATTGTATTTTGAGACTATCAGGAATCAAATATGCGTATATTTATTTTTGCATTTGGTATTTATTGAAAACTAAAATGGCTGGTAGATGCACCTTAGATTTTAACAGCTTTAAGAATGGTCATTGCTATTTCTCAGAACATGCTAGAGGAATAGTGTCAAGCTTTTACCTCAATATTCCCCATAATCCTGTTAAAAAATAAATAATACAGATTTGAGGACTGAAGTATTGTTGTAACTTATTTTTAAAGGGTCATTTAATACGGATCAAACCATAAGTTGGAATTGTACAAAGTCGAAACTTGTTGTTGAAACATGGAATAGTCTACCTTTTCACGTCGTAAATCAAAAAAATGTCACAATGTTTGAACATTTATTGGCTAATCATTTCAGAATTTATTACTTTTGTTTGATATATGATATTGTACATTTTATAGGTCAAGTCATTATATACAGTATGTAAATGTTAGATATTGACATAGAAACTAGACCCTGCATCCATAAAGATGCTATTTATACTGATTAAGTATAGATCAGAGAAGACCTGTTTGCCTGAATCCTAAGATATTAATTTTCTGTGACAGATAAACAGTCAATGTCAATGGAAGGCCATTACAACATGTGTGTAGGCTATATTAAGTCGAGTCTCTAGGTGTTTATGATATAATCGTGTTTGTGTGTGTGTGTGTATACCAGGTTGAATGACTTGTCAGCGAAGATAAATAATAGATCGAGATTAGGTCTGAAATTCTGTCTGAAGCATTATTGCTGCATGTACATATAATATATGCTTAATTGTGATCAGCTTAAATTTGTCCCTTAATATAATAAAAACAGCCCCTTTACATTTACAATTGAACTTCACTAATGCTGTAGGATATGAAATTTACATGGATGGATGCAAGCACACTTTGGAGTATACATATTTATGTGAAAGAGAGATGTTCTATAAAAGACAGACAGGGAGTTTCCAATTTTAAGGCAACAATACTTTTAGATATTGTAAACCTTGGGGGATAATGTTTTGACAAGGATCAATACCCTGTATTGCTTACTGAATGACAAGACTTATCTAAACTAACAATGAGCTAACAATAGACTTGTATTGAATTAGTATTTCAGGCAAAAATAAATCTAATGTTAAAAAATATCCTAATACCATTGTCGTGTTAATCTGACATTGGCTATTGTTGAATACTATGTTGAGCTATATGTTTTCCTGTCACAGCTGTCACAGTCTGAGGTAGTGTCCACCTTGACAGTCTCTAAACATGTTAAAAGTACAGGTCATAATGGAACTGCATTATATCTCTAATGCATTTCAATTAAATTAATTTTTAACCTGCCGACTGATGATGGTGGGCTATTCCAATCAATCTTCCTCAGTGGTGCTTATTAAATCATCCGTGGTCTGACAGTTCGTCAACAATCCTATCTCTAATTCTCAAATTTATCATGCATGGTTAAAGCATTGTTAGATACCCACTATGCTACAATTATCACCCGAGGGTCAACTCAGTGAAAAATCCTCGTTTGAATAGTCTACTTCATTGGCTCCGTCACATTTTCCTATCAGAATTTCAGCCAATCAGATCAAAGGTAACATGCATGCTTTATAAAAGCTGCATATAAACAACATCGGCAGCAAGTGATCTAGTAAGTATTTCAGAAATTCATAATCAATGGTTTAAACCATTTCAGTAGATATGGTTGATACCCTTCTGTCTGACAGAGATGTACCAGTGTTTAGTACATCAAGTCAGAGATGTACCAGTGTTTAGTACATCAAGTCAGAGATGTACCAGTGTTAAGTACATCAAGTCAGAGATGTACCGGTGTTTAGTACATCAGGTCAGAGATGTACTAGTGTTTAGTACATCAGGTCAGAGATGTACCAGTGTTTAGTACATCAAGTCAGAGATGTACCAATGTTTAGTACATCAAGTCAGAGATGTACCAGTGTTTAGTACATCAAGTCAGAGATGTACCAGTGTTTAGTACATCAAGTCAGAGATGTACCAATGTTTAGTACATCAAGTCAGAGATGTACCAGTGTTTAGTACATCAAGTCAGAGATGTACCAGTGTTTAGTACATCAAGTCAGAGATGTACCAATGTTAATACATCAAGTCAGAGATGTACCAATGTTTAGTTTAGTACATCAGGTCAGAGATGTACCAGTGTTAAGTACATCAGGTCAGAGATGTACCAATGTTTAGTACATCAAGTCAGAGATGTACCAGTGTTAAGTACATCAGGTCAGAGATGTACCAATGTTTAGTACATCAAGTCAGAGATGTACCAGTGTTAAGTACATCAGGTCAGAGATGTACCAATGTTTAGTACATCAAGTCAGAGATGTACCAGTGTTAAGTACATCAGGTCAGAGATGTACCAATGTTTAGTACATCAGGTCAGAGATGTACTATTGTTTAGTACATCAGGTCAGAGATGTACCAGTGTTTAGTACATCAGGTCAGAGATGTACCAATGTTTAGTACATCAGGTCAGAGATGTACCAATGTTTAGTACATCAGGTCAGAGATGTACCAGTGTTTAGTACATCAAGTCAGAGATGTACCAATGTTTAGTACATCAGGTCAGAGATGTACCAGTGTTTAGTACCTCGGGTCAGAGATGTACCAGTGTTTAGTACATCAGGTCAGAGATGTACCAGTGTTTAGTACATCAGGTCAGAGATGTACCAGTGTTTAGTACATCAGGTCAGAGATGTACCAGTGTTTAGTACATCAAGTCAGAGATGTACTGGTGTTTAGTACATCAGGTCAGAGCTGTACCAGTGTTTAGTACCTGACGTGTCAGAGATGTACCAGTGTTTAGTACATCAGGTCAGAGATGTACCAGTGTTTAGTACATCAGGTCAGAGATGTACCAGTGTTTAGTACATCAAGTCAGAGATGTACCGGTGTTTAGTACCTGACGGGTCAGAGATGTAGGGTGAAAGATGTTAAATTGTTTATAGATCATAAGAACATTGCCATGCTGTAAGAATATATAATTTTTATTATTACCTTGAATAATTTAAAAATATACTATGCAAAGTTAATTCATGTATATGTATGTATAATTTCATGAATTTGCATTCATGAAGCCTTTTAGAATTTTTGAAAGACATTTTAAACTTATTTGTATCACGACATTGAAAGTCATATACTGTGACATTGAAATAGCATTTACAGGTAGTTTGGAATATTTATGGAACTAAATTGTTGTAGATTTGTGATTTTCAATGGAATATTTATAGCTCATTATAATTTGACTGGGTTTCCACAAAAAATGTTTTTTTTGTTAAAAGTTTTCTGTTAAAGGATCATACATGTGTGTATCTTAATTTATGCCCTTTGTGTACTCTCTTACTTTTTTTGCATTTCAAGAATTATGTGACAAGCCGGGATTTACGTTTTGACAGTATACACCTAAGTATGTTTATCTCATGCGCATCTGAATGTGACGTTGAGATGTAAATCACTCATGTGTGTATCGTGAAGATAAAATAAGACTTCAAGATGTTCGTTGGGCCTTACAAGATTAAGCTGATATCTAACTAGGAAACATTAAGTTGTGGTGACCAGGTGTGACTCCAGTACAATACATGATCATTCACTGATACAGATGTAAGTCAAGGATGTAACTGGAGTAATCGTTGTAGCTCGATATTCACCGCTGTCTTTTGATGTACTACTTACATTTTTAGCATCAATACATGCCTTATTAACTATGCCCTGCAGGCCCTTATATGTGATAATAATGAGGAAATCAATGCTCGATGTAAAATCTCTACTGACTAACACCGATTGGATAGTCTATCGACACTTGCAACACCGATTGGATAGTCTATCGACACTTGATGTAAAATCTCTACTGACTAACACCCATTGGATAGTCTATCGACACTTTATGTAAAATCTCTACTGACTAACACCCATTGGATAGTCTATTGACACTTGATGTAAAATCTCTCCTGACTATAACACCCATTGGATAGTCTATCAACACTTGATGTAAAATCTCTACTGACTAACACCCATTGGATAGTCTATTGACACTTGATGTAAAATCTCTCCTGACTATAACACCAATTGGATAGTCTATCGACACTTGATGTAAAATCTCTACTGACTAACACCCATTGGATAGTCTATCGACACTTGATGTAAAATCTCTACTGACTAACACCCATTGGATAGTCTATCAACACTTGATGTAAAATCTCTACTGACTAACACCCATTGGATAGTCTATCAACACTTGATGTAAAATCTCTACTGACTATAACACCCATTGGATAGTCTATCGACACTTGATGTAAAATCTCTACTGACTAACACCGATTGGATAGTCTATTGACACTTGATGTAAAATCTCTCCTGACTATAACACCGATTGGATAGTCTATTGACACTTGATGTAAAATCTCTACTGACTATAACACCCATTGGATAGTCTATCGACACTTGATGTAAAATCTCTACTGACTAACACCCATTGGATAGAATATTGACACTTGATGTAAAATCTCTACTAACACCCATGGAATAGTCTATCAACACTTGATGTAAAATCTCTCCTGACTATAACACCCATTGGATAGTCTATCGACACTTGATGTAAAATCTCTCCTGACTAACACCCATTGGATAGCCATGATATAAAATCTCTCCTGACTAACACCCATTGAATAGCCATGATATAAAATCTCTCCTGACTAACACCCATTGGATAGTCTTGATGTTAAATCTCTCCTGACTAACACCCATTGGATAGCCATGATATAAAATCTCTCCTGACTAACACCCATTGAATAGCCATGATATAAAAGCTCTCCTGACTAACACCCATTGGACAGTTTTTCAAACTATGAACTTGTTCTTCACCTGAACCTGTTCTAAGAAAACTAGCTTGGTTGTTGCATACCACTGTTACAGCTGTTCATGTTGGGGATGTATGTTGTAGCTGATGTCATTGATGATGTCCTGGCTTGATAACAACAAAGAGACTGCAATCAAATTACAAATTGATCAGATCAGTGTTTTAAATGTATATTGAAGTTGACATAAGAAAAAAGTAAATTAAGAGAATTGTAATGAAATTGAAAGATAAGAATCATTGAATGAAAACAAAACAAACAACAGATTTCTAATTTAAACTGAGGAGAGATGCAAAATGCTACCAATAAATGTGATGGATGGCAAACAGACTTACAAGTACTTCCAAAAAAACATCTGATTTTATCGACAGATTGTTCACTATTCAATATTGAAAATGTCAAGGGATGTTTTAAACAAATGTCTCACTTACAATTTAATTCCTTTGGAAATGAAATGCTGAATGTTGAATCCCAACCACATGTGCTATTACACATACAATTCAAATGGTAGCATGCACAGAAATATGTCAAGATCTCTAGAAACCAAATCACAAGTCAATTGCAACCAGAAATCCCTCAGATCTGTTGATGGACTTGGCCAAGTATTGATTTGGGTCGTATTATTATGGCAAAGGGGTGTCAGTACATGAAATCCTCAAATTAAATGATGAACTATTCCATTATTGATAAAACTATTTTTTTTAATGTGGAAATTTTTAAGTTCATGCTCAATCTTCAAAGATTGCTGGCTCCATTGAAAATTTTGTGAGATATTTTGAATGTTTTTGCACCAGTTACATTAACAACAGCTAGCAGGATCATAGGAAGGTTGGAAGATGTAGAAGTGTTTTGTGGATTTAACTACTATCATTTACTTCATTACTACATTAGGCTTAGATTTAAAAAAATAATAGTTATTTAAAAAAATATCTACTGGTAATACCTGTATGATATTGTAAACACAGTACTAACTTGTGTATCAAAGCCATACAGTACTATGATTTATTTCACAGCCATACAGTACTATGATTTATTTCACAGCCATACAGTACTATGATTTATTTCACAGCCATACAGTACTATGATTTATTTCACAGCCATACAGTACTATGATTTATTTCACAGCCATACAGTACTATGATTTATTTCACAGCCTTACAGTACTATGATTTATTTCACAGCCTTACATTGCTATGATTTATTTCACAGCCATACAGTACTATGGTTTATTTCACAGCCATACAGTACTATGATTTATTTCACAGCAATACAGTACTATGATTTATTTCACAGCCATACATTGCTATGATTTATTTCACAGCCATACAGTGCTATGATTTATTTCACAGCCATACAGTACTATGATTTATTTCACAGCCTAACATTGCTATGATTTATTTCACAGCCATACAGTACTATGGTTTATTTCACAGCCATACAGTACTATGATTTATTTCACAGCCATACAGTACTGTGATTTATTTCACATCCATACAGTACTATGATTTATTTCACAGCCTTACAGTACTATGATTTATTTCACAGCCTAACAGTGCTATGATTTATTTCACAGCCATACAGTACTGTGATTTATTTCACAGCCATACAGTGCTATGATTTATTTCACAGCCTAACAGTGCTATGATTTATTTCACAGCCATACAGTACTATGATTTATTTCACAGCCATACAATACTATGATTTATTTCACAGCCTTACATTGCTATGGTTTATTTCACAGCCATACAGTTCTATGCTTTTTAATATATGACGGGCGCTTATTCCCAGCCCTGATTGGAGGAGCAATGTGACAAATTTAATGACATTCAACTCTTTTGCAAACAAGTTTCATATCTGATTTGAAAATCAAGGACTTTTGATTCTTATACTTACATTGTCATATGAACCTGCTAAGTTCCGTTTCAGGTTTCTATACTTACATTGTCATATGAACCGGCTAAGTTCCGTTTCAGGTTTCTATGAATAAAAGTGAGTACGAATATGAACTTAAGATGAATCTAAACAAATAATACAAGTCACACTTGACTCTCATTTAGACGAGAAAGTTATAGAAAACATTGTGGCTTTATGAATTCTCATTAAATTTTCATATAGTATAACTAATCAAATAAACCTGTTCGAAAATAAAGGAGAAAGCATCATCAACACAATTATAAGGCTTCAATCTCTCACTGTCCTCCGTGTAGAGGCACTCATGACTGCAGTACTGTTACGGTAACCCTGTAATAATGTAGGCACTGTCGCCAAGCTGACACAAAATACATGTATTTGAAAAAGGAGAATTTGTACCCCTAAAAATGGTGAAGTCGATCCAACACAATATATAGCAGCCATATATCAAACAACTAGAACAAAACACTGACATTTCCCCATAGCGACCATATTACTCAGTTTTTAAATTCAGCGGCCATGTCTTCGCAGTATATAACATAATATTTACCATTGTATGGCACTGCCACTACATAACCCTACCAATTCAGTTGCGAGTTCACCAGCTTATGAACTGCCAACTGAAATTTGAATTTCAAAAAAAATCGCACGACAAATAAAAAATCGCAGATGGTAAATATAAGCATTGAACGGCTTTCAGTTGGCATTCATAGTCAATATGAATGCCAACTGGACAGAGGCAAATTCAACATGAAGCGCTAGCGCCCGTCATGGAATTTGCCTCTGTCCAGTTGGCATTCATATTGACTATGAATGCCAACTGAAAGCCGTTCAATGCTTAAATAAACACACGATGCCATTCATAATAACAACAGTCTCCCCGCGTGGTTTTACAACGGAGAAAATATTTTAACAGATTCATGTTAAAAACCTTTTCATGTTAGCTTTATTTCAAGGTCTTCATTCCAGGAGAAACTCAGTGCATGAAAAGATTCTGTTGTGGAAAAAGGAGCACATGCTATTGGATTTTCTGCCATTTCAACATTAAAGAGGCTCTTGGAGATATATTTTACTAAAAAAAAGTATTTGATTTTTAGATATTAGATTGAAATGTTGGTATAATGCAGTGGCTAGTCATTAGCTTATAACTCCAAACTGAATTCAATTAATGTTTAAGTATATTTCAACTTTACAGTATTAACTTTTATTTCACAGCCTTTCAGTATTAACTTTTATTATATGATTGGTATGTAAAACTATCACTCATTGGTCCAAATGATATCACATGACTGATATTTCCTTGGAAATACCTCATTACATCTCAAAAGAGTAAATATCATGTTTTGTCAGGTCCGTGGAATCTTATATTGACTCCTGCTAAAAATAGAAGTTATGTCATTTATGCTGAGATGTATTTTTAGCAGAGGTCAATATAATTAACAATTGACCTTTCAGTGATGTGATGAGGTACTTTAAAGGAACATTCTTCGTTTTTAGCTCACTGGATACGAGTAACCATGAGCTAATGCTGTACCCCTGGCGTCGACGTCTGCGCCAGCGTCTCACCCCACTTTAAAGTTTTGGATAAGTTTTTGGAAAGCTTGTAAGTCTAAAAGTATTCACCTCACACCCTTCTAATTTAGTTTATGCATTCATTTCAGGTCTAAGAGTGATATTATGGCAAAATCATGCAGAAAAAATTGCAATTTTTTAGCATTTTACCATTTTGTGGACTGACTTTTTTGGCACCCACTGAATGCATAGTGTGATGTATTTTTAGCAGAGGTCAATATAACATTCCACGAACCTGGCGTAACGTTATATAGACCTCCCATTGATGTAATGAGGTATTTTAAAAGAACTTTCTTAGGTGTTTTCATTTTTAGATTAATATAAATCATAAAATAAAGTAAATGCAGACTTTAGTTGCGGACACTCCATGGTTTTACAGATCTCTAGCTAACCTTTGACCTTACTCTTTGTCATCTGCTGACAACAGACTACTTTTGCTTCTCTCTCTTACTCTTTGTTGTCTGCAATTCAAAACATCAGCATGAACATGTTTTGTGGATTTACCGGTCAACATTGCATGACTGGGGTGAGTCACTATACATAAAGATATATATATAGTCACTATACATAAAGGTATGTATATAGTCACTATACATAAAGGTATATATATAGTCACTATACATAAAGGTATATATATAGTCACTATACATAAAGATATATATATAGTCACTATACATAAAGGTATATATATAGTCACTATACATAAAGGTATATATATAGTCACTATACATAAAGGTATATATATAGTCACTATACATAAAGGTATATATAGTCATTATACATAAAGGTTTATATATAGTCACTATACATAAAGGTATATATATAGTCACTATACATAAAGGTTTATATATAGTCACTATACATAAAGGTTTATATATAGTCACTATACATAAAGGTATATATATAGTCATTATACATAAAGGTATATATAGAGTCACTATACATAAAGGTATGTATATAGTCACTATACATAAAGGTATATATAGTCACTATACATAAAGGTATATATATAGTCACTATACATAAAGGTATATATATAGTCACTATACATAAAGGTATATATATAGTCACTATACATAAAGGTATATATATAGTCACTACATAAAGGTATATATATAGTCACTATACATAAAGGTATATATATAATCAATATACATCAAGGTATATATATAGTCACTATACACTATACATAAAGGTATATATATAGTCACTATACATAAAGGTATATATAGTCACTATACATAAAGGTTTATATATAGTCACTATACATAAAGGTATATATATAGTCATTATACATAAAGGTATATATATAGTCACTATACATAAAGGTTTATATATAGTCACTATACATAAAGGTATATATATATAGTCACTATACATAAAGGTATGTATATAGTCACTATACATAAAGGTATGTATATAGTCACTATACATAAAGGTTTATATATAGTCACTATACATAAAGGTATATATATATAGTCACTATACATAAAGGTATGTATATAGTCACTATACATAAAGGTATATATAGTCACTATACATAAAGGTATATATATAGTCACTATACATAAAGGTATATATATAGTCACTATACATAAAGGTTTATATATAGTCACTATACATAAAGGTATATATATAGTCATTATACATAAAGGTATATATAGAGTCACTATACATAAAGGTATGTATATAGTCACTATACATAAAGGTTTATATATAGTCACTATACATAAGGTATAAATATATAGTCACTATACATAAAGGTATATATATAGTCACTATACATAAAGGTATATATAGTCACTATACATAAAGGTTTATATATAGTCACTATACATAAAGGTATATATATAGTCATTATACATAAAGGTGTATATATATAGTCACTATACATAAAGGTATATATATAGTCACTATACATAAAGGTATATATAGTCATTATACAAATATATCCATTATACATAAAGGTATATATATAGTCACTATACATAAAGGTATATATATAGTCACTATACATAAAGGTTTATATATAGTCATTATACATAAAGGTATATATATAGTCACTATACATAAAGGTATATATAGTCATTATACAAATATATCCATTATACATAAAGGTATATATATATTTATTCCCAAGATTTTCCTATTTAAATTCCTGAACATATAATAGTACATTATATAAGGAGGGTTTATTTTAGATCACACAATGACTAGAAGAATTTCGTTTGACAGTGACAAGCCAAGCGATGCACAGTTTGTGCTTCAATTACAAGTAGTGTGTTAACTTACAAATACTTGTGAATATGACAGTCGGCCTCTATGTAAATGTGGGGGGTAACTTTTCATACCTCAAATGTTATGTAATGTTATGTCATTTACCTGTACGGGGGAAAAAAGCGCTGTCAGAGTTGACTGTCAGAATGGTATAAGGCGTCAGGAAAAGGGGATGAGATTACAGGAGATTAACAAATCTGCCACATGGTGATGAATAGTGTTCGTAGTACACATAATAACTGGTCAGATACCGCAAGTTTTGTGAGATATAAATGGAGTTTTGTTTACAATATGATCAAAGCTGCATGAAGATTGAAATACACTGACAATGGTTGGAATGTAAATGTTTGGTGTCATGTTCGGAGATTTAAACGATCTACTTACAGCTTCACTGTGACCTTGACAGAGGTAAACATGGTGATGTGAATTTGGGGTGAAAGGTGAGACGGCCCATTGTGTGGTGTATTGTGAGACTGATAAAAACCATGTGTTTGGTGGCTTGGTGAATGAATATTGAGGACAGGTACGCTGTAATTATGTACAGGTAAATCAGGACATGTTCCTCCCCTCTATTATACTCATCAGTTGTCTCCCTTTGACTGAGACTGAAGGGCTATCTATAACGGTTTTGGGGGCCATTAGGTTCCTTTTACAATGATCAGTCACAAACAAAAATCTACCTGAACAAACCGTGACCCATTCATAGAATCTTTGATCTTCAAACTGGTTTGGAATGAGGTAGAATACGAAGGAATAGTGTTCCAGAAGGGGCCAGGATAGCATTGATACACATCAAACGCTCTGATGACCTATTGTACATGTAGTGATATGGAGCCATGGATTGAGAAGGAAATGAAGGGAATATATCATGAGGGTGGCCCATGAATTTGTATCTTTGTTGTCAATAAGTCTGGTAATGACTGGTATCTTTGTGAAAAAATTGAAGGATTTAACAATAAATGAAAATGGGTGGTCAATTGTAGCTCTTTATTTCAGATTTCAAATGACATTCAAACAGTTCTAAAAGACACTTTTAGATATACAGTGCATTCCGCTTAATCGGGTTGCCTATTTGCGGGGACTTTTTACCCGATTAACCGACTTACCCGATAAGCCGAAATGCACGTCGCCATCTTGGATTTGGTCCGTAATGGTTGTTAGACTTGGGTCGATTTTGGATGAAAATATTTGCGTTATTATTGTTAATAAACGGTGTTTTTGTTTGTGTTTTTACTGATGTCAAATTGTCAGATTACTATTACTAATTGTATAAAAATGTGTGTATTAAAATAACAAAACCTTAATGATTTTCTTATTCGCGGCACAGTGCAATCGTAGCACCTCAAATCGGGGGGTCATACATCCCCGTTTCATCCATGTGTTCCTAATTTGACATACGATCTAAGGACTCGCCGACAATTACAGCTAAAATCATTTATGTTTATCATTGACACATTTCTATGTTCGCTTTGAAGTTTAAAATATTCCATATTATTTCCAATTACCAAAGCACAGAGATCGGAGAAACCGAGTTTATTTAGGTCGTTTCCTGTGGTAAATTTATACGAACTTGACACTGGCAGTCACTGATAAAACAACACGAAATCCAATGTAATGTCTTTTATTAACCAGTTCTAATCCTTACCTGAATAGGAATTATGAGCTAACGTCGGGCGTCTGTCCTTTTACTGCTCGCTACTGATTTTTAACTCACCTGTGTACCGGTGTCGTCACATTTCCCCGTGGCGAACCCCTCACTTTGGATTCGCCACATACAGTAAGCGGTGATATCAATCGATCTGTAGCAATATCAGACCCAGGTCAAAACCTATTGTTTTGGTTTCTGCTTCGTAGATTTTACATCCCAGACGTAAAAGTTTAATTGTCTAGTCGCTTAATTATGCTTTTAAAACCCCATTACGTTTTGCCTGCTGCTGACTCTAAAAATAACATTTAATTTTACCCACAATTCTTAGTCGACTTCCTGTTGGGGGAAAAACCACACGAGGCAGAATCAACAACAACACAGTTCTGAACATGACAAAACCCCGACATAACATTACCGTTTAAGGTAATATTTAACCGTTTTTTTGACATTTTAACCATCAAAATTACACTATTTGTTGATAAATGTCTAAAACTTAAAGAAATACGCGATGACTTTCGTGAAAATCGGAGCATTTCTATTTTTTGTCCCGATTGTTCTATTCGAATAACCGAAAAATACGACGTTTCCAACCCAATTAAACGAATTTTTTTAACATGATTTAAGAGAAAATGGTTTTGGTTTTTGAAATTTTACCCAATTAAACGAAATACCCGATTAAGCGTTACCCGATTAAGTGGAATGCACTGTACTGCCATTTTCTTCCAAGGACATTTTAGGGTTTGCCATTATATCAAGGGAGATAATTATCAAAAGAACTTATTAGAAACTTAAAGTAAATCTTGATCGAGTTTTACCACATACTGTAGAATTTTTATAACAAATCAAAAACAATTTGTTAAAACCCTAATTCACAATAATGATATTGTTTGAAACTGATTCATACTATCCAAATTATGATAGTCATTGTGCTGATGGCTTTAATTTGAAAAAGTGTCACAAATTGTCTCTCCAGGAAATCTTTAAACATTGTAGGTTATGACAAAAGTTCTATGATCTTAGAGTGTTCAGGTATTAGAAATGGCACATTGTGAGTTATACCAGGTAACTGAAGTTCTAGGTTCTGATGATGTAAATAAGGAACTAGAAATGGCACGTTGTGGGTTATACTGGAGTTCTAGGTTCTGATGGTGTTAATAAGGAACTAGAAATGGCATGTTGGGGGTTATACTGAAGTTCTAGGTTCTGATGATGTTAATAAGGAACTAGAAATGGCATGTTGTGTTTTATACTGAAGTTCTAGGTTCTGATGGTGTCCAGGAAATAGAAATGGCATGTTGCTTATTATACATAAAGTCAGTGTTTGGGGATTGTGTGGAAAGGTAGCATATTAAGTATCAAATTTCAGAAATCAACTTTAAGTGGTGTACAGTCTTACTGTTTCATTTAATGTCTACATTAGTTTCCCCAGGTACAAATCCTCCACAATACATTATTTAACTGGAGGTGTAGAGGGAAAATATCATTACCAGCCTTTGTATTGTACTCTTACAGCAAATCTACCGAACACATTCTATCTGTATATTGGGGAAAAAATGTAATGTCAGAAAGAGTTCCACTGTGAACTCTATAATTTGAACAGGAATCATAAAGTTTTCAAAGACTTACACTTATAAAGCTAAATAAAAATGTAGTATGAGAAGACCTTTTCCCCTAGAGGCTACTAGACATTTTATCTAAATATAAATTTTGTAGGCAAATGTATGGCCTTCTGTATTGAACAAAGACCTGTAAAAAGTAAAGAAAAAAAATTGACAAATATCTTGTTTAATGGGGGCACAGTGAGAATTTAGATAAAAGCATATTATCATTTGGCCATTAGCATATCACCAATGGAATCTGTGCAAATGTGACTGTGTCATTAGTTTAATCCACATGTGTGCACTTTGAAATAATTTACAGGAATACTAAAATAACTAAAGTGTTGGTGATTAGTGCGACCAAGTTTAATGAATATGCAATACAAATTTCATGTTCATCTCTCTTGAAGCAAACATAGGGCATTATATCAGGCTCACAATAAAGACAGGTCCTGGTCATCAAAGGATTAGGCAATCCTAAGGGTTAGATGATCTTTAAACACAGGGACTTGTTTACATGATTTTGTGACCTTTTGTGACCTTTAAACATTGTTTCATGACCTCTATACATCATTTTGTCACCTCTTAATATTGTTTTTTGACCTCTGATTACAGGATTTGATTCTTTGGTGATGACCCCTTAGAGATATGTTAGATATATCCTCTTAAACCCAGGATTTGTCTTGTCCTCTTTCACAAAGAAGACTATTCTGTGACCAGGGTCAGGTTCACAAAGAAGACTATTCTGTGACCAAGGTCAGGTTCACAAAGTAGACTATTCTGTGGCCAGGGTCAGGTTCACAAAGTAGACTATTCTGTGACCATGGTCAGGTTCACAAAGAAGACTATTCTGTGCCCAGGGTCAGGTTCACAAAGTAGACTATTCTGTGACCAGGCCTAGGGTCAGGTTCGCAAAGAAGACTATTCTGTGACCAGGGTCAGGTTCACAAAGTAGACTATTCTGTGACCAGGCCTAGGGTCAGGTTCACAAAGAAGACTATTCTGTGACCAGGGTCAGGTTCACAAAGTAGACTATTCTGTGACTACAGTCAGGTAACCTCACAACTCTTAAGGAACCTCTAAACCTTCAGGATTGAGGGACAGTTGAGGGGTTCTGCTCACTAGATTTGTGTTGTGTGTGCCTCCTGTGAGATGTGGGGTTCTGCTCACTAGATTTGTGTTGTGTGTGCCTCCTGTGAGATGTGGGCCTCTTTGATCACTAGATTTGTGTTGTGTTCCTCCTGTGAGATGTGGGGTTCTGCTCACTAGATTTGTGTTGTGTGTTCCTCCTGTGAGATGTGGGGTTCTGCTCACTAGATTTATGTTGTGTGTGCCTCCTGTGAGATGTAGGCCTCTTCTCACTAGATTTGTGTTGTGTGTTCCTCCTGTGAGATGTGGGGTTCTGCTCACTAGATTTATGTTGTGTGTGCCTCCTGTGAGATGTAGGCCTCTTCTCACTCGATTTATGTTGTGTGTGCCTCCTGTGACATGTGGGCTTTGTTTGGAGGATTACTTTGTGTATTGGGAGGTATGAAATATTGTGTTTTGCTTCAAAATTATCAGGATTACATTTCACTGTTGCACAGTAATGCATGTGTCATGAAAAAACTTCCTTAGATCTTCATTTTGTAAAAGTATTGGATCGCGTGACACAGGCAAAGTTACCTGACTGGTTCACATGTCTGGGTTTACCTATAAACCTGTTTTTCTATGCTGGAGGTGGTTTGACGATGTCAACAGCATGCACGCTAAAAATGCATCCTTCTCATAATATTGTTTTTTCCTTTACGATCAAAATGTCTTTTAATGAATACCTTAAATCAAAGCTCATGCAAAGTTGTAAATTATTATTGGTTCAGAATTCTGTTGTGTGATTCCTGTCCTATTAGAACACTCATTTGTCTTGTAGTTCAAGTCCAAAAAAGTCATGTCCCTCGTGTGTTGTCCATTCGTCCTTCAACTTTTCTTCTAAACCACTACTAGTCATGAATGCCTCGGTGGATTTTAATCAAATGTGGTCTGAGGCATCCTTGTGTAAAGGGGAACCAATTTTGTGTTAATTTTGTATTAACAATGAGTCTGGTCTCCCAGGAGCTTGAGGGGCAGGGCGCAATAAAATAAAGCAAATGTTTTAAAATCCTTTTTCTGTAGGAATGAAAGGAGTTGGTCCATATTTGATCTGAAGCATCCTTTGGTAAAGGGAAACCTGTCTGGCCGCCTAGGGGCCTGAGGGGCACGGCCCAATAAGGGAAATAAAGCTTCTTAAAAAAAAAAAAAAAAACTTCTTCTGTAGGAATGAAAGGATTTGGTTTGAAACATCCTTGGGTCAAAGGGAACCAATTTTATATTAAGGGTGTGACCCCAATTGCAGATGCAGGCCTTAGTAAGGGAAATATAGCAATATTATTTTAAATCCTTCTGTAGGAATGAAACGATTTGGTCCATATTTAGTCTGAAGCATCCTTGGGTGAGAGAGGTGGGGCCCAACAGGGAAATATAGCAAATTCTTTGAAATCTTTCTTCTGTAGGAATGAAAGAATTTAGTCTAATGCATCTTGGGTGAAGGGGAAGTAATTTTGTATAAACTGTGGGTCTGGCCCCCAGAAGCCTCAGGGACAGGGCCCAATACAGGAAATATAGCAAATTATTTTAATTCTGTAGAAATGTCGAGTGTGTTTCCACATATTCACTAAAATATCCAGTGAGCGAAACAGGCCCTTTTGGCCTCTTATTTGAGATTTGTTTGGTTTATTTTTAATTTTGGTCAAATTGAAAATTCAGAATAGTTTTTCAAGTAAGTTGTAAGTTGAATGTTAACAGTCAATGTTATGATTCTACTTCGTACAGTCAATGTTATATAAGATTCTACTTCGTACAGTTAATGTCATGATTCTACTTCGTACAGTCAATGTTATATAAGATTCTACTTCGTACAGTCAATGTTATGATTCTACTTCGTACAGTCAATGTTATATAAGATTCTACTTCGTACAGTCAATGTTATATAAGATTCTACTTTGTACAGTCAATGTTATATAAGATTCTACTTTGTACAGTCAATGTTATATAAGATTCTACTTTGTACAGTCAATGTTATATAAGATTCTACTTCGTACAGTCAATGTTATATAAGATTCTACTTCGTACAGTCAATGTTATGATTCTACTTCGTACAGTCAATCCAATGATTCTACTTTGTACAGTCAATGTTATATAAGATTCTACTTTGTACAGTCAATGTTATATAAGATTCTACTTCGTACAGTCAATCCAATGATTCTACTTCGTACAGTCAATGTTATATAAGATTCTACTTCGTACAGTCAATGTTAAGATTCTACTTGGTACAGTTAATGTTATATAAGATTCTACTTCGTACAGTCAATGTTATATAAGATTCTACTTCGTACAGTTAATCCAATGATTCTACTTTGTACAGTTAATGTTATATAAGATTCTACTTCGTACAGTCAATGTTATATAAGATTCTACTTTGTACAGTCAATGTTATATAAGATTCTACTTCGTACAGTCAATGTTATATAAGATTCTACTTCGTACAGTCAATGTTATATAAGATTCTACTTCGTACAGTTAATGTTATATAAGATTCTACTTGGTACAGTCAATGTTATATAAGATTCTACTTCGTACAGTTAATGTCATGATTCTACTTCGTACAGTTAATGTTATATAAGATTCTACTTTGTACAGTTAATGTTATATAAGATTCTACTTCGTACAGTCAATGTTAAGATTCTACTTCGTACAGTCAATGTTATATAAGATTCTACTTCGTACAGTCAATGTTATATAAGATTCTACTTTGTACAGTCAATGTTATATAAGATTCTACTTCGTACAGTCAATGTTATATAAGATTCTACTTTGTACAGTCAATGTTATATAAGATTCTACTTCGTACAGTCAATCCAATGATTCTACTTTGTACAGTCAATGTTATATAAGATTCTACTTCGTACAGTCAATGTTATATAAGATTCTACTTGGTACAGTCAATGTTATATAAGATTCTACTTGGTACAGTTAATGTCATGATTCTACTTCGTACAGTTAATGTTATATAAGATTCTACTTTGTACAGTCAATGTTATATAAGATTCTACTTTGTACAGTCAATGTTATATAAGATTCTACTTCGTACAGTCAATGTTATATAAGATTCTACTTCGTACAGTCAATGTTATATAAGATTCTACTTCGTACAGTCAATGTTATATAAGATTCTACTTTGTACAGTTAATGTCATGATTCTACTTCGTACAGTCAATGTTATATAAGATTCTACTTCGTACAGTCAATGTTATATAAGATTCTACTTCGTACAGTTAATGTTATATAAGATTCTACTTCGTACAGTCAATGTTAAGATTCTACTTCGTACAGTCAATGTTATATAAGATTCTACTTCGTACAGTCAATGTTAAGATTCTACTTGGTACAGTTAATGTTATATAAGATTCTACTTCGTACAGTCAATGTTATATAAGATTCTACTTTGTACAGTCAATGTTATATAAGATTCTACTTTGTACAGTCAATGTTATATAAGATTCTACTTTGTACAGTCAATGTTATATAAGATTCTACTTTGTACAGTCAATGTTATATAAGATTCTACTTGGTACAGTCAATGTTATATAAGATTCTACTTCGTACAGTCAATGTTATATAAGATTCTACTTCGTACAGTTAATGTTAAGATTCTACTTCGTACAGTTAACGTCATGATTCTACTTCATACAGTTAATGCAATGATTCTTTCTACAAACATAATGTTGCTGAAAATTCTTTGTACAAACATATTGTGGCTAAAAAGTTGTATCTCGTCTTTGACATAAAATCAATGATTTTGTTGTTTAGCATTGAATCCTGGATTTTCAAAGTCTAACGTACAGTGGTTGTGTAGATTGTTTTAGTTTTATCTGTAAATGGTTTCATCATCATCATCATCATCATCAACATTTCTTGCTTGGAAGTTGTCTGTTTATGGTTACAAAGCAATACCTACAAAAATAATCATGAATATCATGTTCTTCAGCCAATTAGGCTACTGAAAATCTGCCAAAAGCATGTTGTCAGACGCAATGATAAAGCCTTATCACGGAAGTTACATAATGGTTTTTCTTGACGAGAGACTTTATCAGATTAAAGAGAGGACATTTCCTTGAATATTTATCATTTTAATTGCATTAAAGTAGGTTGTGTTGTCCACAGTAATAGCAGTATTGATGTGCTTAGATCACCCTTGGCGTGATATATTTATCGGCTCTGAAAACATTGAATTGGAATAAATGTCAGCTTTATCAGAATAAACAATAATTTGCATACTGAAATAGCTGGTGTTCTGTAACCCAATGTGTCAAAAATCCATTTTGCATTAGTAGGTTACGTTGGGCTCAATAGAAAACGTGCTACAAATATTTTCTGAATAACAACACCCATTAACAGTTGTTGTCAATTGTGAGTGCAACCACACACACACCACACTCCTGCACACGCTCGAACAAATGAACCAACGACTGCGTGAGAAAAAGAGGTTAAAATTATAGCGCATGTTCCCTGCAAAGTTGTGCAATTAATCGATCGTGTGCAATTCGGAATATTACTCCTTGTTTTGTCAATATTCGGTTTTAAAACTCAAGGTCACTCACCCAGATTTCGGTGGTTAGTATGATACACCCCTCTAAAGGTGTACCCAATATTTTTGCGGTGTTTATGGACTAGCTTTTAACACAATCGTCCGACCATGACGTCTTCAGTCAATAGGCCTTAGCTGGTGTAAGGAGGCTTTTGTATGCAATGTTGAATGGGGATTGTAAGGAACTTGAAGGAATTGTGTAACAAGGATCAGCATATCTTCCTCTTGTAAGGATGGAAATAGTGACACATTCATTCCACTAGCGCATGTTGGAATCGGAACACGTCTTCAGTTACAAACAAGTCATGAAAATTCCAGCACTGGAGCTGTGACAGGACTATGGGTATCATTGTCATTTCTGGATCAGCATAGGTCTGCCAGGTAGTCACTGAGATAATGTGTGATATATAAATAGATAGATTTGTGAGGAATGTCGACGATGGATCTAACTCGTCAAGATATTTGACTGGTTTAAAATATCTCTGCTCCAGTGGGCATCATGGAAGTGTGAAATCTTTTATAATTGGAATGAAAAGAAATGAAAGACAGATTCAGAGAGAGGATATTGTTACCATGATTTTATGTTGAAAGACACCAGGGAAGTCAAAATATCTTGCGGATGTCGACACAGGTAA
Organism: Pecten maximus; assembly: GCF_902652985.1. Taxonomy (NCBI): domain Eukaryota; kingdom Metazoa; phylum Mollusca; class Bivalvia; order Pectinida; family Pectinidae; genus Pecten; species Pecten maximus. The sequence continues at coordinate 4,387,232 of NC_047016.1, forward strand.
AGAATACCTACGACTGTGGAGATATTTCATCTGTCGTCATTATCGTCATTATCGTCATTATCGTTTCTTCTACTCTGATGCCTGTACACTATGACACAGTATTACATTCATTATGCACCAGTGCAATGACCCAGATTTTGATGGAGAGATTTTCACACTAATTACCGCCCAGCGGCTGAAATCAAATTTGGGATAAATCACAAAGGTAACAATGATGGTGCCCATGTGTTTAACATTTAGCTTTTATTGAACACAAGTCTATATCATCTACATGTTTGTTGTCAGTATAACAAAATGTATTGGCGTTCTTATTCCCATTAGATAACATATTGCTACGAAAATTGATCTCGACAGCTCCAACTACTCCGGCTTGACTAGGCCATTCATTGATTCCAAATATACAGTAGGAACTTGTTTGTATTTCTATACAATGGTGTATAATGGCTTTGGTTGTGTTTTACTAGGATCCCGATAATAGATAAGTTATATAATTAATCTGAGTGATAGTACTACCGACATTTAATAGTGTCAACAGCTTAAGGTCTGATCTGTGGTTTGTAGTGATGTATGTGACAAACAAGTAAGCTTAAAGTCATAATAATATTAAAATCAGTTTCTCTTAATTTGCATGCTAATGATAACCTGCTAATGAGAGTTGTCGTTGTCGGTGGAAACAGCAAGGATTCGTCAGTTGATGTGGTACAAGTGTTTTGGTGCATGATCTTCTGGGCAGTCATGGGGATGAAGGCTGTTAACAAATCTTAGTGTTCTTTATAAACTAAAGCTAGTATACTAGTGATGATAGTATAGATTAAGATGGAAATGTTTGTCTGGATTTTGATACATTATATTTGTCTTTGTGAGGTAAATTCATGACCTGGAAAAAGATCAGTTGTAATTTATTTTATCTCATTAGCTGCCCTAGTTAAGAAAAATAATATATCTCCCTGCATGCCTGTGCTAGCTGAGGAGCTAATGAGCTGTCTCCGTGGTGACAACATCAATTTTGTGAACAGGATCATTCCCTAGTTACGTGCAAAAACTCTGCAAGATGAATCAAGAATGATCTCCTGTGGAAATTCACATAAATGCTGTGAATTCTGTTCTAATTAACATTTGTAGACACTGTGACCCCTGTCTTTACTGAATTTTATACATTTGTAGATAATGTGACCCCTGTCTTTACTGAATTTTATACATTTGTAGATAATGTGGCCCCTATCTTTACTGAATTTTATACATTTGTAGACACTGTGACCCCTGTCTTTACTGAATTTTATACATTTGTAGATAATGTGACCCCTGTCTTTACTGAATTTTATACATTTGCAGATAATGTGACCCCTGTCTTTACTGAATACTTGTAGATGATGTGGCTTTTGACTTTGCTGAAAATAATATGGCCCCTGTCTTAACTGAAAATAATGTGCCCACTGTGACCTTTGTCTATATAGCCCCTGTCTTTACTGAACATTTGTAGATACTTAAGTTCATGTCTTAACTGAACAAATGTAGGTAATGTAGTCCCTGTCTTTATAGAACATTTGTAGGTAATGGGGCTCTCGACTTTACTGAACATTTGTAGGTAATGGGGCTCTCGACTTTACTGAACATTTGTAGGTAATGGGGCTCTCGACTTTACTGAACATTTGTAGGTAATGGGGCTCTCGACTTTACTGAACATTTGTAAGTAATGGGGTTCTCGACTTTACTGAACACTTGTAGGTAATGGGGCTCTCGACTTTAATGAACATTTGTAGGTAATTGGGCTCTCGACTTTACTGAACATTTGTAGGTAATGGGGCTCTCGACTTTACTGAACATTTGTAGGTAATGGGGCTCTCGACTTTACTGAACATTTGTAGGTAATGTGGCTGTTGACTTTACTGAACATTTGTAGGTAATGGGGCTCTCAACTTTATTGAACATATGTAAGTGATGTGGCTGGTGACTTTATTGAACATTTGTAGGTACACATTCAGGAAGTGAACAAGGCACAATTAATGATTGTTTGTTTTAATAATATTATTATTGTAAGCTTGTCAGATTAGGTAGGGTACCCGTGTCTCTACCAAGGCAGCTGTTGGGTGTCTGTCGAGTAAGAAACATTTCATTGACATGAAGAGTTTGGATTGATTTTTCCAACCTATCAAGTGGAACAAATAAGTGTAATGGATACCTTCCAACCTATTTATGATTGATTAGCTTGGAACACACATTAATAGTTTCTACTTGAGTTAGATTAAATATATATGTATTTGTGTTAATAGTAATTTATTGGCCTACATGAATAAGTAAGTTAACATGGTAATCACCATTAGATATAACATTGTCAGATAAATTTAAGTGTGTCTTTGGTGCATCTGTACTGGATACATGTTTGTTTCATCTTTAAATAGATTTATTTGTGCTCTGGTGATGGGTTTTTATTTTTATTAAAGTTTAGTATGTCATGTTTTTATATATATTTGTTTTAGTTTAGATATGTGGGGGTGGGATGGTGGGTTATCTTGTTGGGATGGTTGGTTATATTGTGCTAAATATTACAATATTTTCTTGAATTTATAAACTGCTTGGTCATGGCTGACAGGTTACAGATTGGTTTCAAATCTTGGGAAAGTTCTTTATAGGATTCAGTAAAACCAACTCAGTTTACTTAGAAAAAAAACAAATTACAATTTTTTTGCTTTCTTCTACTGGTGCATGTCCATTTGTAGGGCATTTATGGGAATTGCTTCCTTTGAACCATGAAGTTTTCCAGAGAAAATCACTAATTGGTTATGTTTCTATGTAGTAAAGTCATTCATGCCTATATGAATGACATACACATGTTCAAAGTTAGTGAATTATTCCTAATCCTATCAGATCATATAGAATTTTTATATCAAGTCTTCCCAACACAAGTTTCAGTACCTCTTCCATATTTCTATATTTCATTCTTTCTTTTTCTTACTCTTCCATGAACTGTCGGACAACCCTCAATTTACCAGGACATTGTGTAAATAACAATAAGATGAAGACAATGTTGGCTGAGTGAAAAAATTGGGATTCATTAGGTAGTGTTTGTCATAGGTTCGGCTGGACAATCTAATGAGAAGGTGGGGAATAGATAAAAAGTTGATGTTATAAATCAGTTATTAGTCCCCATCTAATGTTTTATATATATTTAGAATTGTGCAGAATTCAAAAATCTTATAAGAATTTAATTATATATGTATTCTTTATCATGCTGTTGGAGCTTAACGAGAATTTAATTGTACAGGTAATCTTTACCTTACTGATGCCTGATGTGCTTACCTGTACCTTATTATCTCCTGATTGACGTCCTTAGATCAGTGATGGAAATTAGATGGATATTGGACAGAAATCAATGTCACCTTTCCTAGCTATAAAACCTCTGTAACATGTCTACTAACTGAGCAGAATAGCAGTAGTTTATTATATATCACATTTAAAATGATTCCATTAGAATTTAATCTTGACCTTTCATTACCCAACGAATCATCAATAATGGGAGAAAAAGTTTAATTCATAGTTGATACAAGTCTCCTTCATCATCAAATGAATCCAACCGAAATCTCATCCTGAAAAAGGTATTAATTTGAAATGAACTGTAATTTCAGCAGAAAATATGGTTTCAGTCAACAAAAAATGTTGATTTTAAATGTAGACATCAAGGCCTTGGATAAATAAACAGCGGCTCAGATGGCCTGAAAACAGAAGTAGAATTTACTAGATTGTGCATATACAAACATTGTTGTCCATAAAACCTGCTGATCAACTGGTTATGGGATACTTTAAAATATGAAAACAAGGGTGCTATTACTTATAAATTATCATATTTATCCCGAGTAGAATGGAGGTATCAAAGGCCAGTCTTTTTCATATACCAAATATATCATGTACTTTTACTAAGTTTATATTCAAGCCTTTGGTTTCCCACAACATTACCAGTAATCATTATTATATCCTTGTTGATAGAGGTTACAGATCTACGTATACAAATACATTAATGCATAGCTTCAGGTATTTATGCATTATTTTTGTCCAAAACAGTGCGTGCATCAAGGTCGTTCAAGCTCTTTAATGACCGCAGTCATTGAGATACTTTTGTTCGACAGTGCTGTACTCGGATTTCAAAGTGGAAACCAAATGCCAATGAAAACAATGACATCTTTGTGGGACCCGTGATGTCTTTGTTCGAATCACGATGTCGATGTTGATAACATGTCAATAGACAATCAAGATTTAAAGTAGTAAACAGGATCTAATTGTGCATGGATCCTGTTTTCATTCAGTAAGCCGTAAAATAAAAATGGGCTGTAAACAAAACAAAACCGAAAATCATGAACAGGAAATTCTAAGGTCTCTGCTTGTTTGTGGAATGAACAATAACACGAAGGTTGACATAACTATGTCACAATAGGTCATTATGATGTTGTAAAGTTCCTATTATAAATTTGTGAATTATTTTTTTGAAAATAAAATTAAAACCAAGAGTACAACAGCTGAATTAGCGTGATAAGTTGGGAGAGGGAGGAGTATTGGAGAGTGTCCGTCTGTTGGGGAGAAGTGTTCGTAATCCTGGACATGTACTTGTTGAATTACAAGGATTCTCTATAAGGTCACAAAAATACTGATAATTCAAAACATAAATAGCCCTGTAGGTTCAAAGGATTTAACAATTCATTATTAAATGTATAAAAGGGAAGTATTTAAAGTCGCTGAAAACAATTACGTAATACACGACCATGTAATAGCTTGTGTATTCTTTGCAACATTTAAAAACAAAAAGGTCGTTCTGGATCAAATGGGAGATGGAATGTTCTTGACAAGTTATGTTACAAGTTCTTATTTTGAGTCTTTATGTGATGAAAGTTGTAAAATTTAAAAACCCTCGATGCATTAATTAGATATAAAGTCAGTCCTACTAAAGTTGTGAGAAAATAATGGCTTTTGGTAACATGATGTCACTACAGTGGATCTATGAGGTTAGATGGTGTCACTACAGTGGATCTATGAGGTTAGATGGTGTCACTACAGTGGATCTATGGGGTTAGATGGTGTCACTACAGTGGATCTATAGGGTTAGATGGTGTCACTACAGTGGATCTATGGGGTTAGATGGTGTCACTACAGTGGATCTATAGGGTTAGATGGTGTCACTACAGTGGATCTATGAGGTTAGATGGTGTCACTACAGTGGATCTGTGAGGTTAGATGGTGTCACTACAGTGGATCTATGGGGTTAGATGGTGTCACTACAGTGGATCTATGGGGTTAGATGGTGTCACTACAGTGGATCTATGAGGTTAGATGGTGTCACTACAGTGGATCTATGGGGTTAGATGGTGTCACTACAGTGGATCTATGAGGTTAGATGGTGTCACTACAGTGGATCTGTGGGGTTAGATGATGTCACTACAGTGGATCTATGGGGTTAGATGGTGTCACTACAGTGGATCTATGGGGTTAGATGGTGTCACTACAGTGGATCTATGAGGTTAGATGGTGTCACTACAGTGGATCTATGGGGTTAGATGGTGTCACTACAGTGGATCTATGGGGTTAGATGGTGTCACTACAGTGGATCTATGGGGTTAGATGGTGTCACTACAGTGGATCTATGGGGTTAGATGGTGTCACTACAGTGGATCTATGGGGTTAGATGGTGTCACTACAGTGGATCTGTGAGGTTAGATGGTGTCACTACAGTGGATCTATGGGGTTAGATGGTGTCACTACAGTGGATCTGTGGGGTTAGATGGTGTCACTACAGTGGATCTGTGGGGTTAGATGGTGTCACTACAGTGGATCTATAGGGTTAGATGGTGTCACTACAGTGGATCTATGAGGTTAGATGGTGTCACTACAGTGGATCTGTGAGGTTAGATGGTGTCACTACAGTGGATCTATGGGGTTAGATGGTGTCACTACAGTGGATCTATGGGGTTAGATGGTGTCACTACAGTGGATCTATGAGGTTAGATGGTGTCACTACAGTGGATCTATGGGGTTAGATGATGTCACTACAGTGGATCTGTGGGGTTAGATGGTGTCACTACAGTGGATCTATGGGGTTAGATGGTGTCACTACAGTGGATCTGTGGGGTTAGATGGTGTCACTACAGTGGATCTATGGGGTTAGATGGTGTCACTACAGTGGATCTATGAGGTTAGATGGTGTCACTACAGTGGATCTGTGGGGTTAGATGGTGTCACTACAGTGGATCTATGGGGTTAGATGGTGTCACTACAGTGGATCTATGGGGTTAGATGATGTCACTACAGTGGATCTGTGAGGTTAGATGGTGTCACTACAGTGGATCTGTGAGGTTAGATGGTGTCACTACAGTGGATCTATGGGGTTAGATGGTGTCACTACAGTGGATCTATGGGGTTAGATGGTGTCACTACAGTGGATCTATGAGGTTAGATGATGTCACTACAGTGGATCTATGAGGTTAGATGATGTCACTACAGTGGATCTATGGGGTTAGATGGTGTCACTACAGTGGATCTATGGGGTTAGATGGTGTCACTACAGTGGATCTATGAGGTTAGATGGTGTCACTACAGTGGATCTGTGGGGTTAGATGGTGTCACTACAGTGGATCTATGGGGTTAGATGGTGTCACTACAGTGGATCTATGGGGTTAGATGGTGTCACTACAGTGGATCTATGAGGTTAGATGGTGTCACTACAGTGGATCTATGAGGTTAGATGGTGTCACTACAGTGGATCTATGGGGTTAGATGGTGTCACTACAGTGGATCTATGAGGTTAGATGGTGTCACTACAGTGGATCTATGGGGTTAGATGGTGTCACTACAGTGGATCTGTGAGGTTAGATGGTGTCACTACAGTGGATCTGTGGGGTTAGATGGTGTCACTACAGTGGATCTATGGGGTTAGATGGTGTCAGTGGATCTATGGGGTTAGATGGTGTCACTACAGTGGATCTATGGGGTTAGATGGTGTCACTACAGTAGATCTGTGGGGTTAGATGGTGTCACTACAGTGGATCTATGGGGTTAGATGGTGTCACTACAGTGGATCTATGGGGTTAGATGGTGTCACTACAGTGGATCTGTGAGGTTAGATGATGTCACTACAGTGGATCTGTGAGGTTAGATGGTGTCAGTGGATCTATGGGGTTAGATGGTGTCACTACAGTGGATCTATGGGGTTAGATGGTGTCACTACAGTGGATCTATGAGGTTAGATGGTGTCACTACAGTGGATCTATGGGGTTAGATTGTGTCACTACAGTGGATCTATGGGGTTAGATTGTGTCACTACAGTGGATCTATGGGGTTAGATGGTGTCACTACAGTGGATCTATGGGGTTACATGGTGTCACTACAGTGGATCTATGGGGTTAGATGGTGTCACTACAGTGGATCTGTGGGGTTAGATGGTGTCACTACAGTGGATCTATGGGGTTAGATGGTGTCACTACAGTGGATCTGTGGGGTTAGATGGTGTCACTACAGTGGATCTATGAGGGTAGATGGTGTCAGTGGATCTGTGGGGTTAGATGGTGTCACTACAGTGGATCTGTGAGGTTAGATGGTGTCACTACAGTGGATCTATGGGGTTAGATGGTGTCACTACAGTGGATCTGTGGGGTTAGATGGTGTCACTACAGTGGATCTGTGGGGTTAGATGGTGTCACTACAGTGGATCTATGAGGTTAGATGGTGTCACTACAGTGGATCTATGGGGTTAGATGGTGTCACTACAGTGGATCTATGGGGTTAGATGGTGTCACTACAGTGGATCTGTGGGGTTAGATGGTGTCACTACAGTGGATATGTGAGGTTAGATGGTGTCACTACAGTGGATCTATGAGGTTAGATGGTGTCACTACAGTGGATCTATGGGGTTAGATGGTGTCACTACAGTGGATCTATGGGGTTAGATGGTGTCACTACAGTGGATCTATGGGGTTAGATGGTGTTACTACAGTGGATATATGAGGTTAGATGGTGTCACTACAGTGGATCTATGGGGTTAGATGATGTCACTACAGTGGATCTATGGGGTTAGATGGTGTCACTACAGTGGATCTATGGGGTTAGATGGTGTCACTACAGTGGATCTATGGGGTTAGATGGTGTCACTACAGTGGATCTATGGGGTTAGATGGTGTCACTACAGTGGATCTATGGGGTTAGATGGTGTCACTACAGTGGATCTATGGGGTTAGATGATGTCACTACAGTGGATCTATGAGGTTAGATGGTGTCACTACAGTGGATATATGAGGTTAGATGGTGTCACTACAGTGGATCTATGGGGTTAGATGATGTCACTACAGTGGATCTATGGGGTTAGATGGTGTCACTACAGTGGATATATGAGGTTAGATGGTGTCACTACAGTGGATCTATGGGGTTAGATGGTGTCACTACAGTGGATCTATGGGGTTAGATGGTGTCACTACAGTGGATCTATGAGACTTACCATGGTTAGAAAATAACATGATTCTAGTTTCTGCTCATATTTGTTTTTCATCACTTTTATTTTCCAAATACCCATTAACTTATTTAAAGTCTGGTAAACACAAATGTCATAGGAAAGAGAAAAATGTCCTAGATGAACAGCTGTCTGTTTTTATATAATTCAGGGAAGGACTTTGACCTCTGGCATTCAGCTCTCTTCTGAATTGGTAGCTATTTAATGAAGCTTGGAGAGACTTCAGCATTCTATTGACAGTACCACATTGGCTAATTGGTCACCTAATACCGTTAGCTACACAATAGATGTTCTTTGTCTTACATCCTGTCTGCCGCTATCGTTATTACATTTATCAGTGGGAAGCAACGTGTTCTTTAATGAGACAAAATTACTCTTAATTAAGAAAGAACTCTTTGAATGGTGAATGTGTTTAAGGCTGATGTACTCTTTCTATCCAATACCTGTTTTATGTTTGTATACATTCATTGTATCACTAGTTACATTAAGTTACAGTGTTAAAACATGAAGATCTTTAAAATCATAGTAAGATTCAAATATTGGCAACTGCTTTGAACAAAGTATCCATTAAAAAATACCTGATAAATTCTTCTGTATTTGTGGGTAATCAAGGTTATATAGAGGTCATTACCTACAGTGGTCCATATAGCACATTAACTTCTAATGGGTTCAATGGTTTTAGTTATATTCCTTCTAAAGTGCTTTAGGGTTTGATGGTTATCATGAGGAAAAAAACTCTGTTAAAAAAAACAACATTATAAATATTGATGACATACTTACAGAAAGTACTGTATATATAGATTTTGTCCTGATTACATCAAGCTAAAAGTACTCTGTATGAAAAAATTGTAATTACCGGTTCAATGTACTAATATTTCTGTGTATATATATATATATAGTGCTGGAACAAAAAGCTATTGATATTGTACAATGACTTGTTTATGTACCAGTATATAATCTTTATATAGTTTTCAACCTCTCAAAAGCCTTGACTTATTCACCTCGGATTGAAGTCTTTATAGCCTCGTTCAAAAAGTTTCAACAAGCATAAAATGCATTTAAAAATGTTGGGATTTAAAATTTTGAATGCTAAGGCTATGTCTATTTGTACTTACAAGTTATTCAAAAGACTTTTGCAAAAGACAACAAACTCTTTTAGAAATTGAATATAAAGAAAACTACCCAAAATATTTCTGACTGTTTAGGATACTTCAAATATTAATGTATCTGAGGCGTACTTGTGACCAAGGTTAGCAAGATCATTGTCTGTAGTCTAGGAGGTTTCCAGTAATGTTTTACTATGTATTTATGTCTGTAGTTTAAAGCTTTCCATTAACAGTTTACTCTGAACTTATGTTTGTAGTCTTATAAAGATTTCCAGTAATATTTCACTATGTACTGATGTCTGTGACTTTCCAGTAACATTTTACTATGTACTTATGTCTTTGGGGCAAAGTTGAGGTTTATTCTCTGCATATGTAATGATATTGAATTTGGCACTACATTACTAGTAGGTTGGAGATATCATGTGTAAGACTTAAAATCACCGTTTTCGACATGATGATGGAACATTTTGTACAGGTATCTTAGTGATTTTTTAAATGTCGCATTCTTTGCACCCTTGTTATCCACTCATTCAATTTTAGTATTGTATATATAATTAATGGTAAAATGTTATACTGTCATTGTAAATGGTAAGATGTTATACTGTTATTGTTAATGGTTAGATGTTATACTGTTATTGTTAATGGTAAGATGTTATACTGTTATTGTTAATGGTAAGATGTTATACTGTTATTGTTAATGGTAAGATGTTATACTGTTATTGTTAATGGTAAAATGTTACACTGTCATTGTAAATGGTAAAATGTTACACTGTTATTGTTAATGGTAAAATTTGATACTGCCATTGTTTTTACTGTATAAAAGTGATTTGCTTTTATATAACCAAGGTATGCTATATTTGAGTTTTTCTGTATATGAACGGGGTATTATATTTTAGTATCTAGTGATTGTGTTATCACCTGTTGAATGTGAAACACAAGATTTTGATGAAAATGTATATTTTACAGACCCTTATTAATGCATCCTTCAGAAAAAAAGAATCTACAAGTTTGGTTCTGTGCTATTTTGAAAGTCAAGAAATTCTTTATTCAGATCAGTTGATAGCAAGTAAAACTTTCACATTGTTTGATTGGATGAACTTAGTCTAGGGATGATTCAAGCCTTATGAGTATGATGTTTCTTGTGTGAGCTTCATGTTTATCAGTTTAGTAACTGTGACAGATCAATATATCTTGGGGCAATAGTATACCAAGATCCTGGCATCTGACTCAGCCACTAATTTTTATCTTTTAAAAGGTATATAATGGGATTTTTTTGTTTTGATGAAATATTTCACCTGTTGGATATATCCAGCGATGAATACGAAAAATCGCCTGTTTCAACAAAATCCTGATGGTCCTGATTCATAAATGGTTAAAGGACACATTTAAAAAGATTGTAATTACCTGATTACCGTGGGTTGTACATGTTATTGGGGTGTTCAGATGGGACAATTGAAGATGTTTTGTGGAGTGATTGGATTGGACAGTAAGATATGTCTGTAAACTTTTGACTTCTCAGAAAACCCTTAACCAATTTCAATGAAATTATGCAAAAATATTCCATGGCAAAAGGTCAACCATAATTGTGAATTATTTGGTCCCCAACCGCCAAAGGCCTAAGGGGCTGGGCAAAAAGAAGTCAAGTTCACTAAAATTTCAAAAACCCTCTTCTCAAGACTCAAATAAGGAAGAATCGGATACTGTTCATAGATGGAAGGGTTCTAAAGAAGAATCATCCGTCCCTGCACCCTGTATAGGTTACTCCAGGGTTGTAAGGGACTGAGTGACGTGACCGACAGGTAAAAACAATCATCCGTCCCACCCTGTATAGGTTACTCAAGGGTTGTAAGGGACTGAGAAATGTGACCGACAGGTAAAAACAATCATCCGTCCCACCCTGTACGGGTTACTCAAGGGTTGTAAGGGACTGAGAGACGTGACCGACAGGTAAAAACAATCATCTGTCCCACCCTGTACGGGTTACTCAAGGGTTGTAAGGGACTGAGAGACGTGACCGACAGGTAAAAACAATCATCTGTCCCACCCTGTATAGGTTACTCTAGGGTTGTAAGGGACTGAGAGACGTGACCGACAGGTAAACACAATCATCTGTCCTACCCTGTACAGGTTACTCAAGGGTTGTAAGGGACTGAGAGACGTGACCGACAGGTAAAAACAATCATCTGTCCCACCCTGTATGTTACTCCAGGGTTGTAGGGGACTGAGAGACGTGACCGACAGGTAAAAACAATCATCTGTCCCACCCTGTATGTTACTCAAGGGTTGTAAGGGACTGAGAGACGTGACCGACAGGTAAAAACAATCATCCGTCCCACCCTGTACGGGTTACTCCAGGGTTGTAGGGGACTGAGAGACGTGACCGACAGGTAAAAACAATCATCTGTCCCACCCTGTACGGGTTACTCCAGGGTTGTAGGGGACTGAGAGACGTGACCGACAGGTAAAAACAATCATCCGTCCCACCCTGTACGGGTTACTCAAGGGTTGTAAGGGACTGAGAGACGTGACCGACAGGTAAAAACAATCATCTGTCCCACCCTGTACGGGTTACTCCAGGGTTGTAAGGGACTAAGAGACGTGACCGACAGGTAAAAACAATCATCTGTCCCACCCTGTATGTTACTCCAGGGTTGTAGGGGACTGAGAGACGTGACCGACAGGTAAAAACAATCATCTGTCCCACCCTGTATAGGTTACTCAAGGGTTGTAAGGGACTGAGAGACGTGACCGACAGGTAAAAACAATCATCCGTCCCACCCTGTATAGGTTACTCAAGGGTTGTAAGGGACTGAGTGACGTTACCGACAGGTAAAAACAATCATCCGTCCCACCCTGTATAGGTTACTCAAGGGTTGTAAGGGACTGAGAGACGTGACCGACAGGTAAAAACAATCATCTGTCCCACCCTGTACGGGTTACTCAAGGGTTGTAAGGGACTGAGAGACGTGACCGACAGGTAAAAACAATCATCTGTCCCACCCTGTACGGGTTACTCAAGGGTTGTAAGGGACTGAGAGACGTGACCGACAGGTAAAAACAATCATCTGTCCCACCCTGTATAGGTTACTCTAGGGTTGTAAGGGACTGAGAGACGTGACCGACAGGTAAACACAATCATCTGTCCTACCCTGTACAGGTTACTCAAGGGTTGTAAGGGACTGAGAGACGTGACCGACAGGTAAAAACAATCATCTGTCCCACCCTGTATGTTACTCCAGGGTTGTAGGGGACTGAGAGACGTGACCGACAGGTAAAAACAATCATCTGTCCCACCCTGTATGTTACTCAAGGGTTGTAAGGGACTGAGAGACGTGACCGACAGGTAAAAACAATCATCCGTCCCACCCTGTACGGGTTACTCCAGGGTTGTAGGGGACTGAGAGACGTGACCGACAGGTAAAAACAATCATCTGTCCCACCCTGTACGGGTTACTCCAGGGTTGTAGGGGACTGAGAGACGTGACCGACAGGTAAAAACAATCATCCGTCCCACCCTGTACGGGTTACTCAAGGGTTGTAAGGGACTGAGAGACGTGACCGACAGGTAAAAACAATCATCTGTCCCACCCTGTACGGGTTACTCCAGGGTTGTAAGGGACTAAGAGACGTGACCGACAGGTAAAAACAATCATCTGTCCCACCCTGTATGTTACTCCAGGGTTGTAGGGGACTGAGAGACGTGACCGACAGGTAAAAACAATCATCTGTCCCACCCTGTATAGGTTACTCAAGGGTTGTAAGGGACTGAGAGACGTGACCGACAGGTAAAAACAATCATCCGTCCCACCCTGTATAGGTTACTCAAGGGTTGTAAGGGACTGAGTGACGTTACCGACAGGTAAAAACAATCATCCGTCCCACCCTGTATAGGTTACTCAAGGGTTGTAAGGGACTGAGAGACGTGACCGACAGGTAAAAACAATCATCTGTCCCACCCTGTACGGGTTACTCAAGGGTTGTAAGGGACTGAGAGACGTGACCGACAGGTAAAAACAATCATCTGTCCCACCCTGTACGGGTTACTCAAGGGTTGTAAGGGACTGAGAAACGTGACCGACAGGTAAAAACAATCATCCGTCCCACCCTGTATGTTACTCCAGGGTTGTAGGGGACTGAGAGACGTGACCGACAGGTAAAAACAATCATCCGTCCCACCCTGTATGTTACTCCAGGGTTGTAGGGGACTGAGAGACGTGACCGACAGGTAAAAACAATCATCCGTCCCACCCTGTATAGGTTACTCAAGGGTTGTAAGGGACTGAGAGACGTGACCGACAGGTAAAAACAATCATCTGTCCCACCCTGTACGGGTTACTCCTGGGTTGTAAGGGACTGAGAGACGTGACCGACAGGTAAAAACAATCATCCGTCCCACCCTGTACGGGTTACTCCAGGGTTGTAGGGGACTGAGAGACGTGACCGACAGGTAAAAACAATCATCCGTCCCACCCTGTACGGGTTACTCCAGGGTTGTAAGGGACTGAGAGACGTGACCGACAGGTAAAAACAATCATCTGTCCCACCCTGTATAGGTTACTCTAGGGTTGTAAGGGACTGAGAGACGTGACCGACAGGTAAAAACAATCATCTGTCCTACCCTGTACGGGTTACTCAAGGGTTGTAAGGGACTGAGAAACGTGACTGATAAGCTAGGCAAACACAGAAATGGCGGGAAAATCTGGTAGATTTTGTCCTTGACCCCCTACAAGTACTAAAGTCGTGGACTGGGTTATTCCATGCAGGAACTGTTTTAGAGAGTATTGTCAGCTTAACAAAATAAAGTCATTGTAACTAAAATCACAAAAACTATCAAAATTAATTTTACTCATCCATAATGCTGATCTGTTTACATAAAACTGTAGGTCGATATATAACAAGGAAGTGAAGTTTTCTTGCTAGTCCTATTTAGTCATTGTTTTGGGGCAACGGTAAAGTTTTACATGCAATTGATTTAGTCAATACTGAAGCTTGTAAATGTAACAAAGGAATAAATACAGGTGGATTATGTTCACCCCATTCACAAATCACTCCATAGAAAGGAAGCCATGAATGGTTTCCTCCTCCTTGGCATGAATGGTACATCCCCCTATTTCTTTAAAA